>NC_090443.1:870602499-871227499 GCF_031143425.1 Pleurodeles waltl | reverse complement strand
TATTGTACATTCAGGATGCCTTCTGTCTTCTACCTGGTCACATCTACATATTTGCATAACATCCACACAGAGTGTTGCAGTCTCTTGAAACAGTTGAAACCTCGGAGGGTGGGCTCCAGTCAGGGATTTCTTTCACTCACTGTCGTCCCTGCTTCTTTCTGATCTCTGGACTTGGCGATATATTCTGTCTTGTTCATCTGCACAGATATGCAGGGACGACAGGAGCTTTCAGTGGATCCTCAATACCAAAACTTGACAGCAGTCAGCAATGTGTCTAGGAATGTTCTAACCTTCAATTGCCAGTTGTTAGACCTGACATCCTTGGCGTGGTCTCCCCTTCTTTTTTTGCCTCTGCTTCCCATGTTTTGACTGTGTGCTGGACTCTGTTTTTGGTACTCTGGGGAATGTACCACTCCTGACCAGTGCTAAAGTTAAAATCCTCTCTGTGTAAACTTTATGTATAATTGACTTTTCCATGGTTGGCACATTTGATTTACAGGTGAGTCCCTAGTAAAGTGTCCTAGAGGTGCCCAGGGCCTGTAAATCAAATGCTACTAGTGGGCCTGCAGTACTGGTTGTATCACCCACATGAGTAGCCCTGTAAACATGGCTCAGACCAGCCACTTCAGTGTCTGCAGTTTTAAACTGCCAATTCGACCTAGGGTCGAGCCTGCATTGCATGCGCTCGTGCATGCGTATCGCAGGGAGACTCTTTTGTAGTTAGAAAAGGGCTCGGAGCCCTGTCAACTTCACGTCAGTGCTTTTCATTGGTTCGTGGGCTTCCCTAATAAAATCTGCTTGCTTTCATTAGTCGAAGGCACGCATATGTCATGCCTTTTCCGGTGGCAAGCCCTCCCCGAGCGCAGCGACCAAGTACAGAAAACATGCGAGGCTCGCTGTTTTCCATCGGGCTCGCTGACTTTTTTTTCTCTAATTTAGAGCGCGATCTCGCTTGGCAGAAGTCGAGCGCTTTACATACTTGATTTCACTTTTTCAGGTTATGTACATAAATGCACTTTTGCCCGATAGGTGAAAAGTCGGGTTAAGAGTTTAAAACGCGATCAGCTCTAACATGAGCAAAACGCGAGACCCGTCGCATTGTAAATGCTTGTTATACATGTAAGGCACCTCTAAGGTAGGCCCTAGATAGCCCCATGGGCAGGGTGCAGTGTATGTTAAATGTGTTTTACATGTCCTAACAGTGAAATACTGCCAGATTTGGTCTTCACTGTTACAAGACCTATCTCTCTCTTATAGGTCAACATAGGGGCTGCCTTTAAATAACTTTTGAGTGCAGTTTCACTTTGAGAGCAGATAGATGTCTCTGAGCTCACAATTTATATATACAACTTTTGGTAAAGTTGTTTTTTATATTGTCTGTTTGAAAATGCCACTTTTAGAAAGTGAGCATTTTCTTGCTTAAACCATTCTGTGACTCTGCTTGCTTGTGTATTCCCTGTCTGGGTCAGATTGACAGTTGGGCTGTTTGTGAATCTCCACTAGACAGTGACACAAAGGGAGCCGGGGCGTAGCCTGCATATCCTGATGGGCCACCTGGACTAGAGTGGAGAGAGGAGTGGTCACTTACACTTGAATGGGCTGTGCCTGCCCTCACACAATGCAGTCTCCAACTCCATGGTATGTGTCTGGGAAAGGCAGGGTCTTGTGAACAACAGAGACTTTCCTTTGAAGTTTGCCTACTTCAAAGGCAGAAAGGGGGTATAAGGAGTGGACCTAAACCTTCAGATTTTTAGATTACTTCTGCAACGAAGAGGAACCTCTGCCAAGGAGAAAAACTGAAGAGCTGCAGGAGGAGTACTGCCTTTTTGCTTGTGACTGTGCTTTATTGGGTTGGCCTGCAGATGCTGCCTCTGCCTGAAAGAGGACCAAGAGTGGACTTTGTGGTATATTCCTGTTTGTGAAGAATCTCCAAGGGCTTGGATTGAGGATGCCTCCTGTTTTTAAGTCTCAGGGCCATCAAAGACTTCCTCTGCCAGCACCTGGACTCTCTGCTGAAGCTCCTGCCCTGCCAAGTGGTTACCTATCCAGTCCCTGGGCCTTTGAAAGGTGAAGCTGGTAGAACAAGGACTGAAATTCACGCACAGGGAGCCGTATGGGGCAAATGTTGACGCACCACCTGCAATGCAGCTGTAAAAACGACGCACCACCCTCCTCGTGGCTGAAATCGACGCACCACCTGCATTGTGGCTGGGAAACAGACGCATCACCTGCATCGCGGCTGGAGAAACAACGCAAACACCTGCTTGCGGCTGCTGAAAACGACTCAAACCCCATGCAGTGCAGTTTTCCATCACTGTGCGGATGGATTTCTCATGCATCCTCGCTGGGCGTCAAAATCATCATGAACCTGTGCAGATCTGAGGTGCCCCATCTGGAAATCAACACATCATTCTCCTGCGGGAGAGAAAAACGATGCATCACCTACCTGACCGGGGAAGAAATGACACATGGCCTCACTTGTGAGTAAGGAATCAACGCATTGCTGACTTTTCTGATGCACGCTTGCCTGTGCTGCTTTATTTTTGACGCAAACCAGTTACTTTGTGTAAAAACAATGTTTCCATTGTTTTCTATGGAGTAAGAATTATTATTTTGAAAATTCATAACTTTACTTCTGCATGTTGGATCTTTGTTGATTTGGTCTAAATATTGCCTATTTTCCTAAACTGGCGTGGTGTCCATTTTGTACTGTTTTCACTGTATTACTGTGTGTGTTGCTACAAATACTTTACACATTGCCTTTGAGATAAGCCTGACTGTTTGTGCCAAGCTACCAAGGAGGTGAGTAGGGTTTATCTTAAGTGAGTATCTCCCTTGCCCTGACTAGAGTAAGGGTCCCTGCTGGGACGAAGTGCAAACTGACTGCCAACCGGAGACCCCATTTCTAACATTGGTGATCGGCGGTGAGGAGTGAACTTGTGTTTGTACTTGATATACAATGATTAAGTGTATACCACTGTTTTCAGTGCAGACCATTATGTGACCACATTCTACTTGTTTTTGCTTTTTCGCTTTTTGGACTTTTTCTGCTTCCTTATTTTTTTGTGATTTTTTTAAACTTCTCTTGGGAACTCTATCTTCTTTTTGGAACCTTGCCTTTTTGAGTGAACCTTGCCAACATGTCTCAATCGGTGGATGCACCAGCTGTGTCTACAAAGGCTGTTTTTGAGTTGGAGAAACTGGAGGAGTATACAGTGGCTAAAATGAAGCAGTTTTGTAAGGATCTTGCCTGCCCAATCAGGAGCTCCACCAGGAAGGAGGAGCTGCAAAAGCCATTGAGGGAATGGGTGGCAACCAAAGAGGCTGGAGGGCACACAGAGGAGGATGATGAGGAGGAGGATGAGGGTGAGGAGGTGCAGAGTATTCAAAATGTGGTAATGCATGTACCTGTTCTGCCTGGGGGCAGGGTCTCCAAGACAGGAAGCAGTGTGCGATCCAAGGGTCTGACTCCTGACGAGTTGCAGGACAGACAGGCAGAGAGGGTTCACCATTCGGATTTAGAGAAGCTTAAAATGGAGTTGGAAGAAAGAAGGTTGGCCATAGAGGAGAAAAAGATGTTGTAGGCTCATGAGCTCATTTTAAGGGAGCTGGATCAGAGGAGCCACGCTAGTAGAGATGGTGGCAGCAGTGCCTTAGTGCAGCCCGAGAGGAGAGTACACATTCCTGAAGATCTGGTGAAGGATTACAAGTGGGAGGATGACATCTATATGTGGTTCATGGGTTATGAGTCTGCTCTCCACATGAACATGGTCCCTGAAGAACATTGTGGGGCGGGTCTGTGGAAGCACTTTGAGGTAGAGGGGAGGGATACTCTGACATCCTTAGGGGATTCTCAGGGACTCACCTATTCTATCATGAAGTACCTCACCATATATGGCATTACTCCTGGGCATTATAAGGAAAAATGTAGGTCCTATAAGAAAAGGATTCCCAAACTTGGTTGGAGTGTGTAGACTCTTTTTGCAGGTTGCTGGATGATTGGGTGAAGGGCACTAAGGTAACAACTTATGAGGGGCTTTACAACTTAATTGCTTGGGAGCACTTGTACAGTCCTTGTTTTCCAGAGCTGCAACAGCACCTAATTGACTGACCCCAGCAAGTTTGCTCAGGAAGAGGACCGGTGGGAAAGTACCAGGGTCCAGAAGAGGTATGGGGGAGACCATGCCAAGGATGGGCAGGGTCCCCATCAGAAGAAGTGGGGGGGGGTAAGGGTAAACAGGGGGAGTTCTCTAAAGACCCCCAACCTAGTTCCCAGGGTAAGGATTCCCAGCCCCCAGTTGAAAAGAAACCATGTGTTTCCACAGGGAAACCTGCAGAGAGGGGTCCACACAAGTGCTTTGCATGTGATCAGGTGGGTCACATAAGGGAGTGACTGGTGCTCAGTCACAGGGTTTGGCCAATGTAGCTCTTGGGAAGGATTTGGTTCTAGGTTGGTGGGAGCCAGCTGAGATGACCCTTGTCTCACTAGTGGACAGTGAGATGGTCCAGAGGACCGTTGTGCCTGAGAAAACTCAGAAGTACATATAGTGGGTGACCATCAATGGACAGAGAGTGGAGGCTCTGAGAGACACAGGAGCCAGTGTGACTACTGTGAGAAATCACCTCGTATCTGAGGTGCAGGTAGTTCCTCATGCACTTCATCAAGTAATTGCAGTAGACACCCCAGAACACCTGTGTAGAGTGGTGCAGGGTCCCTTTGAATGGGAGGGGTCTCAGGTTCCTTGAGGGTGGCTGTGAGCCCAACCGTGCCTGTAGATTGTCTGCTTAGTAATGACCTTGAGGATTCCCCTTGGAAGGAGGTATACTACAGGCCTCACTTGGAGATGCTGGGTCTGCATGGGTGTGTGTGTCCACCTGGTCAATGCAGCCCCTGTGGGTGATCACGAGGCCCTGGAGCCTGAAAGAGTGGCCCAGGTATCTACTAGAAGGAGGAAGGGCAAGAGGAAACCCGCTTCAGAAGTTCCCACGGTCCGGGAGGAGGCTGAACCTGAGGGGGATGCCCCAGAGCCTACAGGAGAACAGTTAGCTGAACTGGGGGCGGTACCTGAGCGGACTCAGTGGCAGCAGGAAGGGTGACCCACCAGGGAAGCATTCTGTGAGGCCCAGAAAACATGCCCTACTCTGGAGTGTTTGCAGCAGCAACCTGCAGACCAGGCGTCTGGCAAGGAATCTGGTTCACATCTGATTTATTGGGAGGATGACCTTCTATATAGTGAGTCTAAGGTTGCTGAGCCTTGAACAGCCCATGTTCTAGTGGTACCCCAGGGCTTCAGAGCCTTCCTACTGGTTTGGCTCATGATGTGCCTTTAGCTGGAGATTTAGGACAGGGCAAGACCTTTGAGAGGCTTGTCACTCACTTTTGCTGGCCCCAAATGTGCAGGCACTCTGATGCGCACTGTAGGTCTTGCCAAACTTGTCAGGCAAGTGGCAAGAGTATGGGGACATGTAAGGCTTTCCTCCAATATTTTCCTGTAGTCATCACCCCCTTTGAAAGGGTTGGTATTGACATTGTGGGGCCTCTGGATCCCAAGACAGCCATGGGCAACAGGTTTATCCTGGTCTTAGTGGACCATGCCACCAGGTACCCAGAAGCCATTACTTTGAGATCAATCACTGCCTCTGTGGTGGGACATGCATTGATAGGGGGTTTTACCCGAATGGGGTTCCCCAAGGAGGTGCTATCTGATAGGGGTACCAACTTCATATCTACATATATAAAGTCTGTGTGGAAGGGCTATGGGGTAACCTACAAGATTACCAACCCCAAGGCAATGGTCTGGTTGAGAGATTCAACCGCACCTTGAAGGGCATGATCATGGCCTGTCAGAACCCTTAAGGCATAAGTGGGA
This sequence comes from Pleurodeles waltl, assembly GCF_031143425.1. NCBI lineage: Eukaryota > Metazoa > Chordata > Amphibia > Caudata > Salamandridae > Pleurodeles > Pleurodeles waltl. Next base: position 871,221,629 of record NC_090443.1, on the reverse strand, counting down.
CGTCCTCTTGCCATGTCTTCTGTTCGCCTACAGAGAGGTGCCCCAAAAGGGCCTTAGATTTAGCCCTTTTGAGTTATTGTATGGTCAACCTGTGAGGGTACCTTTGAGTCTGGTTAGGGAAGGCTTGGAGAAAGCCTCCAGTAAGCCCCCCAGGATGTATTCAGTTACATGTGGCTTTTAGGAACCAGGCAGCCTTTTTCAGGAAGCTTGCTCAAGAGAACCTGGAAGCAAGCCAGGAAGATATGAAACTGTGGTATGACCAGAATGCTACTCTGGTTGAGTTTCATCTTGGACACAGTGTGGGTGATGGCCCCAGTGGAGCCTCGCGCTCTCTAGGACAAGTGGACTGGGCCTTTTGAGGTAGTGGAGTGTAAGAGTGATGTCACCTATCTGGTGACCTTGCAGACTCCTAGGAACAATTTGAGGGTCCTACATGTGAATGGCCTCAAGCTTCACTTTAATAGGACAGAGGTGACAAGGCTCCTAGCAACAGATGATGGGGTGGAGGAAGAGAGTGAGCCTCTTCCTGACCTCCTGTCTGCTAAGGAGAAAGATGGGTCTGTAGAGGGTGTGAACCTTTCCCCCTCACTGACCCCAGAGCAACAGAGGTACTGTCGCCAGGTGTTGGAACAGTTTGCCTCATTGTTTTCCTTGATCCCAGGGGCCACACATTGTTGTGCACATTATGTGGACACTGAGGACAGTCCACCTGTGAAACAAAGTTTACTGGGTTACTGACAAGGTTAGGTCCAACATCAAAGATGAGGTATCCAAAATGTTAGCCCTTGGGGTTATTGAGTTCTCCAGTAGCCCTTGGGCCAGCCCTGTGGTCTTGGTCCCAAAAGCTGCTGCTCCTGGTTCCACTCCAGAACTCAGGCTCTGGGTGGATTGCCGGGGACTCATTGCGGTCGTGAAGACTGACGCGCATTACATCCCCGAGCTGATGAGCTCATTGATCAGTTAGGGTCTGCCAAATATCTCAGCACATTTGATTTAATGTCTGGATATTGGCAGATTGCTCTGACTGAGGGGGCTAAGGAGAGGTCTGCAATTTCTACCCCAGATGGGCACTACCAGTTTACGGGATGACCTTTGGGATGAAAAATACCCCTGCCACCTTTCAGAGGCTGGTTAACCAGGTGTTGGCTGGATTGAAAAATTTCAGCTCAGCCTACCTGCATGATATTGCTGTGTTCAGCTCCACCTGGGAGGAACACTTGACAGCACCTCTGCAAAGTGTTAGAGGCCCTGCAGAAGGCAGGCGGCACAGTTAAGGCAAGTAAGTGCCAATTAGGGCAAGATTCTGTGGTGTACTTCGGAACCGTGTGAGAAATGGCCAGGTGGCACCCCTACAGCCACAGATTGACACCATTCTGGTTTAGGAGCCCCCCCAAGACCCAGACTGAGGTGAGAGGTTTGTCAAGGGGTATGGCACCATTGTTGCTCCCTTAACCAAGTTAACTTCCAAGATGCAACCAAAGAAAGTGATCTGGACTGATGCTTGCCAGGCAAGGCACCCATGCTGAAGGCACCTGACATCTCTAAAGAATTTGTCATGCAGACTGATGCTTCAGAGCATGGTGTAGGAGCAGTGTTGTCACAGCTAGATGAAGAGGGCTTAGACCAGCCTGTAGCCTTCATTAGTAGGAGGTTACTTCCCCAGGAACGTAGGTGGAGTGCAATTGAGCGTAAAGCTTTTGCTGTGGTCTGGGCACTGAAGAAGTTAAGATCCTACTTGTTTGGGACTCACTTCCGGCTTCAGACAGATTACAGGCCCCTCAGATGGTTAATGCAGATGAGGGGTGAGAACCCAAAACTGTTGAGGTGGCTATATCTCAACAAGGAATGGACTTTACAATGGGACACTGTCTTGGAACAGAACACGTCAGTGCTAATGGTCTGTCCAGATTCTTCCGCCTTAGTGATGAGAACTACCATAAGGTTGTGTAGTTCTCCCCACTTTTAGCTGGGGGGGGGCACGTGTTACACCCGGCATCCTTGACATGGTCTCCCCTGTGTTTTTTGCCTCTGCTTCCCATGTTTTGACTGTGTGCTGGACTCTGTTTTTGCTGTTTTTGGTACTCTGGGCACTTTACCACTGCTGACCGGTGCAAGTGCGCCGTGTGTAAATTGTATGTGTAATTGTCTTTTCCATGATTGGCACATTTGAGTTACTAGTAAATCCCTAGTAAAGTGCACTAGAGGTGCACAGGGCCTGTAAATCAAATGCTACTAGTGGGCCTGCAGCACTGGTTGTGCCACCCACGAGTATCCCTGTAAACATGGCTCACACATGCCACTGCAGTGTCTGTGTGTGCAGTTTTAAACTGCTAAGTTGACCTGGCAAGTGTACCCACTTACCAGGCCCAAACCTTCCCTTTTTATAAATGTAAGGCATCCCTAAAGTAGGACCTCAGTAGCCTCATTGGGAGGGTGCAGTGTATGTTAAAGGTGGGACACGTACTGATGTGCTTTACATGTCCTAACAGTGAAATACTGCCAAATTCAGTTTTCGCTGTTGCAAGGCCTATCTCTCTCTCATAGGTTAACATGGGGTCTGCCTTTAAATAACTTTAGGTGCAGTTTCATTTTGAGAGCAGTTCGAGATGTGGAGTTTGGTGTCTCTGGCCTCACAACTTAAAAATATAACTTTTGTTAAAGTTGTTTTTTAAATTTTCTGTTTGAAAATGCCACTTTTAGAAAGTAGGCATTTACTTGCTTAAACCATTCTGTGACTCTGCCTGCTTGTGTATTCCCTGTCTGGGTCAGACTGACAGTTGGGCTGTTTGTCAATCTCCACTAGACACTGACACAAAGGGAGTTGGGCTGTAGCCTGCATATCCTGATGGGCCATCTGGGCTAGAGGGAAGGAAGGAGTGGTCACTTACACCTGAATGGGCTGTGCCTGCCCGCACACAATGCAGTCTCCAACCCCCTAGTGTGTGTCTGGGGCTAGGCCTGGGCAAGACAGGATCTTGTCTAAACAGAGGCTTTCCTTTGAAGTTTGCCTAATTCAAAGGCAGAAAGGGGTATAAGTAGTGGACTGAAAAGCCCAGATTTTTAGATTACTTCTGGAACCAAGAGACCAGAGACTCCTACCCTGCCAAGTGGTGCCCTATCCAGTCCATGGGCTCCAGAAAGGTGAAGCTGGTAGAACAAGGACTGAAATCTACATACACAGAAAATTTCAACATACCACCTGCAATCCGGCTGTAAAAATGACGTGCCACTCACCTCGCGATGCACCACCTGCATTGCGGCTGGGAAGTTGACACATCACCTGCATCGCCGCTGGAGAAATTATGCAAACACCTGCTTTCCACTGCTGAAAACAACGCAAACCCCAAGCAGCATGGTTTTCCATCACCGTGTGGCTGGATTTCTCATGCATCATTGTTGGGTGTCAAAATCATCATGAACCTGCGCTGACCCGAGGTGCACCGTCCAGAAATTGATGCATCACTCTCCTGCGGGACAGAAAAATGATGCATCGCCTACCCGACCGGAGAAGAAATGATGCAAGGCCTCACTTGCGAGTAAGGAATCGATGCATCGCTGACTTTTCCGACGCACACTGGCCCATGCAGCTTTATTTTTTATGCAAACCAGGTACTTTGTGTAAAAACAAGGTTTCCATGGTTTTCTACAGAGTAAGACTCTTATTATTTTAAAAATTCAAACCTTTACTTCTGTACGTTGGATTTTTGTTGTTTTGGTCTTGTTTGATTTAGATAAATATTGCCTATTTTTCTAAACTGGTGTGGTGTCCATTTTGTAGTATTTTCACTGTATTATTGTGTGTGTTGATACAAATACTTTACACATTGCCTTTGAGATAAGCCTGACTGCCTGTGCCAAGCTACCAAGAGGGTGAGCAGGGGTTATCTTCAGTGAGTATCTTCCTTGCCCTAACTAGAGTGAGGGTCCCTGCTTGGACCGACTGCCAACCAAAGACCCCATTTTGAAAGCTTTGAGATTAGGATAACATATATCATAGAGTAGCAGCTTAAACTTGATGGAAATATGTATATCCCATAGTATGTAAATTTTGCATTATACTTCACATAGGTCCTTATTCTGAGACAAGGAGCACAGAGCTTCCCACGTTTTTCAGTGAGCACAAATTAGTAGATCTATCTATCGTAAGGATGCATTCCAACAATTCCCTCTAATCAACAGGTGGAACAGTGCTATCAGTACTACCTCTAGGTTTTGTAAACTTCTAGGGACAGCTGTATTCTGGCCATATATGATCTACACTGAAAGTACTATGTAGTCTTTTTATCAGTACTGCAGTGTCCATCTGCCTGTAACATTTGCTTCTGTTTTTATTGCTGAAATCCACAAATAATTCCTTTTCAGAAATGCCACACCTTTACTGTGGTATGCTAACCAATGTTGCCAATGTCATTACTGGCCGCTAAGACCAATACCAGTGCTGCTTTCATTCTGGGTAACAGCATTACCGGCATGAGAGCAGCGTCTGGATTCGACATGGGATGTATGGAGCTTGTGCATTGGTGCTGGGAGCTGACATGAGCAGAGGAGTAGAAGAGCTTTGAAGCACCGGCAAGAAGGCAAGTACTTTAAAGTTTTTTTCATAATTTTCTCCCCCGTGCTTCCCCACCAGTTTTCCTTCACAATAGCTGCCAATGGGATTACTGCGGATTTGTCTGGCATCTCACAGCAAGCTTGTGCTGGTGCTTGCACGAGGTACTGAAATGCATCACAAGGTTACTGCTCCAGAAAATCACCTCGCCATAGTCACCGCTGGAAAGACTACAGGTGGAACAATAGTTCTGCACCATTGCTCAGCTCCCTTGACTGTTCAGTGCCATCAATTACACCAATGTGACACTTAAGTCACCTGCTATAGAGAACATCATTTCACAGCAGATACTGATAGCATGTCATCAATTTGCAAGCTGTCTGAGATGCCTTATGTGTGTCTACACGACTGCTACATTTTCTTCCAGCCAACTATAGCATGTCAGCTGGTTGCTTGGAGTTTGGTGACATGTGACTACTAGGGAAGTAAATCTACCTTACAATGGGTCTGCATGTGTACCTAGGGAAGGGGCATCACAAAGATATTCTCTAATAACTTCAGGCCATCCTAATACATCCGTTATATTTACACCAATTGCATTAGTTAATGGAATGTTTGGGGAAAGGCATCACAAAGATATTCACTAATAACTTCATGCCATCTCAATACACCCTTCATATTAACACCAATTGCATTCATTAATGGAATGTCTGGAGCATTCTCATGCTACCACTTATCATATGTCTTTGTTGCAGATGGTGCTGTATAAGGTCTCTTTCCCCTTCTCACCTCTTCCAATGACCACTCATCCAACCTCAACAGATATACAGTAGGCCACACGTACAAACTCAGGGGATGATTGAGCACACTTCTGACATACTCAAGACATGCTTCAGCGATTGTTCTGAGGTGCTCCAGTACCCCTAAAAGTAGCGTGCAAAATCACAGCAGGCTGTTGAGTGTTGCACAAAATTGCCAGACAACAGGCTTACACATGGTCTTTAATCTAGAGCAATAACCCCATCCTTACCCTGAGAGTGAGCCACAGCCCAGAGGTCAGGGTCTGCATTTGCATGACTGACCACTGGTTTCTCATTTCACCTGCCGGGCTAGTTTGATTGCTGTTTCACAGTGGTTGGATAGTGTGGAGTCAATATTTAAAGGTGGGCTATGTGACCATACACATAACAGTTTCTCCCCCTCTCTGTTTCTCTGCCCCTTTACATAGAATTAGGTAGTGCTGCAGGTTTCCTCACCAACCATGTCAAACAAGATGTTACATAGCGGAAGTGCAGAAAAGGCTACTCCTGATCCATCCTTCGATCTGAACAGAATCTGCCACCATCTGACCTGATGAATTTGTCCAAGAAGCCCCTTACTGGCTTACAGTTGTAGTAATAGGGCACAAAAGGTTCTCAAAATCATTCAGGAGGTTGTGCTCAAAAGCAGCCCTCAGCTCTGCATGGAGTCTTGCACCTGACTGAGCAAAAATGCAAGTCTGGAAATCTGGGCTGACTATTCCAAGACGTTCACTGTATTGGAAGCTGCCATCATAAAAGCCAGGGAGTATTGGAAGCGCTTAAAGGACATTCTATGCTGGGCCTGCATCAAGGCTCAAAACTTTCTGGGGCTGGCCTACAGCTGCCACAACAAGGTATCTGAGGCTCATCTATGCCACATAGAAGGAGAAGGCATGGCTGGACTTCTATGCTCAGTTAAAGGTACTTCAGCAGCTACACAGAAGTGAGAGCTCAATTTAATGTGACATCAGTGCATGAACATCTCAAGTGTCTGTAGTTATCAGGCCACAAGATGATGTTTCATGAGGCCAAATCCACATTGATATAATAACCGTAACGTTTCACAAGTTGTGTACTTTGCTGTCACACTGCATGAATGTTCTAACTTTCCATATTTGTGCATTCACAGGTTACAGGTTTAGTGAAGCCCATGTTATGCCACGACTGTGTATTCATGTTCATTCAATCCTTAATGCCATTTGTTCTTGCAAATGGTGGTATGCACAATATTTGGCATAATCCCATTTATTCCTTCCATGATGTGGAAATCCTGGAGGAGAACAATGGCCTGATTTAGAGTTTGACAAACAGAGTACTCTGTCACAAACATGACAGACTACCTTGCCTGCCAAATACTCATCTGACTGCCTCATTTAGAGAAAGGCAGAACAGTCTTTCTCTGCTGGCTCGACAGAGTAGGGGCTGTTGGAGGAAGGACTTTTCACCACACCCCCTATTTAAGGTGGACGGTGTAACAGCTTTTTTCCTATCTGCCAGGAAAAGACTGGTAGTGAGGGAAGGAAAAAATAATAATAATGCCCCCCACACCTTGGGCTATACCTCAGTTGGAGAAATGTCTACATTCCTCTCAATATAAAGAGATGTCCATGAGGTGTGTGGGCATCTCTAAGTTTGTTGGATGGGAGGTCCATCAGGGGGACAGAATAATATACACCTTCGCCCTAATGGAAATTAATCCATCCGCCAAACTCTAAATCCAGTCCCATATCTAGGTTATGTGAAAGATTTTCTATTTCTGTTGTACCTTTTCAGATTTTGCTTTACACTGACTTCAATTTGGACTTTTCATTTGGAACATTTGGCTTTTGCTTTTCTTTTGTTTTCTTACATTTCTCAGGCACAGGGTAGTCTTTCCCCCAACTTTTGCCTTACACCTCCATTTTGTTTCTGGTCTCATTTTTGTTGCCTTTGGACTTTGTGCCCTTTACCACTTCTAACCAGTTCTGAGGTCTCTGTGCTCACTCCATTGAACATGGTAAAACTGTTGTACACCAAATGGGCCTATTTAATGCACCTGTTGGTCCCTGGTAAAGTGGTACTACATGGTACTAGTGGGCCTGGAGCACTTATTCTGTTGCCGGCTCAAATAGCCCTTTAAACTTGTCTCAGACATTAATTTGCAGCCTGTGTGTGCAGATTTATGCCATTGTGACCTGGCAAAATTAACCTTTTGCCAGGCTAAACTTTTCTTTTTAATGCATATAAGGCACCCCTAGGGAAGGCCGTAAACAGCGCATAGAGCAGGGTGCAGTGTATTTAAAAAGTTGGGCATGCATTTTTAACTTTTACATATCTTGGTAGTGAAAAAGTCAAGTTCATTTCTCACTACTGCAAGGTCTAGCTCTCCCATAGGCTGACACTGGGTTACCTTTTTACATTTAATAAGCAATAAGTTTCAATATCATGTCTGGTATCTAATTAATTGTAATTTAAAACCCTCTTTAATGGTAAAGTTGATTTAAAAAATATATATATCTTTATTAAAATTTTGCAGAAAAGTGAATCACCCCAAAACAAGAAAACACACATGTTCAACAAACCAGATATTTGACAAATACAGCATGAATATAGCTATATGTTTCTTGAGTAGAAGGATATATAGTATTTCCTGATCACCAGTTATTACAATTGAGATCAACGGATATCATTTGTTAATTTTTGGTGTGAATTGGGGGTTGGGGCAGGGGTAGTGGGGCCCATGTGATACATCCAACAGGCAAGCATTTACAGTATTGTAACACTGGAGCGGGTGGGGGTAAGGTAAGGGGAAGCGCGCATGCACCAGTCTCATACGCAGTCACAGCAACTGCAAACCTCCTTGTGGAGTCCGACCCCCACACAGCCAGGAGGGGAGAAAGGGGCAGTAAAGCAACCCAACAACAATAAGCTTACTCTTGGTCTGTCTGCAGCCCACCGGGAGGAAACACAGCATGCAGATGCGATCCCTTCTCCTCTGCTGTCTCTATGTCCCCTAACTAGTCTACCATTACGCTCCACATTTCCAAGTCCCTATCCACATATTCGTCTGTGCAAACCTTCCTGAGTTGACACTCCTCTGCTACTGCCCACTCTAGGATGTTAGTTCCCCATTTGTTCCATGCTGGTGGTGCCGCTCTTGCCCAGTGGAGGACAATATGGTGTCGGGCCAGAACCAGGCCCAACTGGGCAAACTTATATCTCGTTTTCCTGCCCTCTCTCAGGAGTGGCAGAAGGCCCAGAAGAGAATGTGGGATTGACAGATCCAACTGCTTCCCGGTGCTACATTTGCCAATTGTAGTATCCAGGTCCACAGCTCACAGCACCTCCATGTCACATGGATGAAATCAGCAGCCACTTCACCGCAGCAGGTAAATCCTATGGAGCTCTGTGACGACAATAACATTGTGCAAACTTAAATCTAGCATTGCTTGCAGTTTTCTGAACTTGTGCTCTGGTGCAATTCCACTCACTATCTGTGAGTGGGGCGTCACGGTCATCATCCCATTTAAGACTGGCTGACATTCTGTTGTCGTGTAGGCTCTCATTATTCTAATGAGACTACTGGATTTGAGCGGCAGAATCGCCTGCAGTGTGGGACACTGAGTCTAACCCACTACAGGTGACAGCTGTCGACCCAATCCTGGTTTTGCTCCGGCTAACTAGCAGTGCCTCACCTCTACCCAATAGCAGGGATGATTGGGCAGCTGAGCGCTTGACACAATTGACTCCCCAGGGAAATCGTGATCGCTCAGATTGCATTCATTTCTCTCAATTACATTAGTCTCACATATACAAGGACAAGCAGAGGCAGTATATGTTTCAATAAGGTTTTCATGAAGCAACTGCATCTTAGGTAATAAAGAATGTACTGCAATAACCAAGACGATGAAGCCTGACATGATTAAAATTGTGACGAGGAGAGTAAAGTATAAAAATAACGCTACCATATTGTCATATCATCCCCCATACCTATGCAAGAGGCCTGTAGCCTACAGAAGCAGCTGTAGTGAAGCGTTCAGCAATCAGCATACAGTCGTGGTCATCTGGCTGGAATCTCCCTCTAACGTGTATGGGACAGAGAAGTGTTTTTATAATAAAACAGCTGATGTTCTGAGAAAATATCCCTACATAAGGATGTGTATGTTTCTATGAATACCAGAGACAAAGCATTACCACGTTTACCGACAACCTATCTTACTGCAGCCTTGAGAAAAGCACAGAGTGAAAGAAATGGCTTGTTTCAGAGTGCAGTGCTGGCTTAGGCAAAGAACAGCTAGATAGAGAGAAATAAAACAAGACCTCAAATGTGGCTATTGTTAAAACAATAAAGCTGAATAAAATATATATCGGTTAAAGTGCACAGCGGCAGGCCTAGTTTTGCCAAAATAACGTGTATGGAGCTAGAACAAAAACGGCTACTCAACACCCTCCCCTTGCCGGTTCAAAGGTGGTTCAAAGCCTATTTATGTATAAAAGCTACTAAAATTCAACCTAAGATATATAAGAATGTTAATAATGACAAGTTAAAAAGACACTTTAGCATATATAAAAGTACAATTTGAACGTAACTTGTGGCGTAAAAAAGGCAGAATTTCAAGAGCCAGAGTCATTTTGGAAGTTGCCAATCGAATCCGGAATAATTGGAGACAGGAAATCCTCCACTTCGGCAGGTGGTAAAGTAAGAAACTCATTGCCAAGAAGAACCAAGGAGCATTTGTGTTCCGAAGCCTGAGCATCAGCCAAGGCAGCAGCATTCTGTGGTGTGCCAAATAATGAGTTCAGAGCTGCATCCTCCATGAAGGGCAACTCATAATCAGCTTCCGGTAGCAAACGCACCCTCAACGCGCATGTCTGGTAATGAGCCCTCAGCGAGATAATCAACAGATCAGCATCCAATGAAAGCAAGCGCTGTGTAGAAAGACAAACTTTCAGTGCATGTTCGAACGAGCACCAGAGGTACCGAAACACGGGCTGCACACAATGCAAAATCAATCTGAAAGACAGAGACCAGTCACACTCTAATTTCTCCAGGAGTGTTGCTCCAAAGTACTGCATCATGCATTCATGACACAGCTGCGCTGGTGGGTGCGCTTTCATTCCTCCTTGTTGCAGCGGGACAGCCATTGCGCAGGAAAAGTAGCAATAGCAAAATGCCACCTATTATAGCCAAAGTTATTGGAAATCCCCCGAAAATACTGGAGAATATTGAGTGGATGGCTGATGGTATTAAACCGAATATGGAGGAGAAGGTATGAATGAAACCAGAACCAACAGTAGTACTGGACACCTTAAATATTCGTCCCACGAGCTCACCAAAGTGTCTCGGAAAGTTAGTACTTAAAAGGGACTGCATCTTTGCTGATGACCTTGCCACCTGAAGTGCAGAGGTCTCGCGTGCAGATGTGAACGCCACATGTTTTTGGAACAATAAAGCCTTGAGTCTGCTCAACTTGTCAAAATTCACATTGGAAGTAGCAATTTGCAGCCAAAACTCAGCTACTTCCCTCTGTCTTGTAAGAGGAAAAAGTAAGTTCCTGCAGCATGTAACAATCTTAGAGACCGAAACAACATAAACTATTCTGGCTCGTATCCCACAATAGTTTTCACTATTGAGGAGAACATAGATGCCATTTGAAAGCACCTGGAACACAGGTCTAATCAAGGGGACTGGAACTCCCTTTAGATGACAAGCCAAATTTGCTGCCGAAGCGTTTCATGCCACTGAGACATTTGTATGAGAAGGGCAGCTCCCACACCTCATGGATGTAACTATCTCCCAGCCTTTCATATCTGCCTAATTGAAGTGTTGAAATAGGCAGATTAATGACCCCGTCTATTAACCACTCAGCAGATGGTATTTCAGCCACAGTAAAAGACAACTTTTCTAACTTTTCAATATTTAACATGACATAAATTGCTTCTTTCTTAGCCATTAGTTGTTGCTGTTGCGTTAAATTAAATGTAGAAAATATATTCCTTGAGCTAACATGTTGCCAAGGAGCGCGACCTACCTTCAATGTTTGAAGTGTCCAACCCAACTGCATAATGGACCGTAGTTGACTCTGTCCATGGTGTAAAGAAGACATATCACTTTGTATTATGTCTATTGCAGAAGAAACAATGTTGTTTAAGGTGTATATCCGGTGTATATTAATCCCATAATCTACAACAGCTAATGCCTTCTGTAAGTTTTCCTGGTCTATTTGCCTTAACTGGGCATCAGCTTCTTGTTGGGAAAGCTTCCAAATTTAATTATATACTGCATATAAGAAGCGCTTTCTGCATTGTTTTCTGGGGCCCAACAGGAAGTCCGGTAAGTCAGTGTTATTAGACAGGAGACTGAGGTGTTCTCTAACAGCATCTAGGGAGGAACTCTTCAACCATTGCTGGCATAGTTTCCCTACACTGTATGTTGTTACTATACCCGCATGTTCGGATAACACATAACAAAGTGCCAGCCTACTAGTTCTAAAACCCCCGCGGAGTTGAAAAACATTTATGACACCCTATGGTATCTATTGGCCACAATAACCACCCGCCAGGACGTGACATTGAAGCATTAAATGTACCATTCTGGACCCATTCATCGAGCTGATCTTCAGTTGCATTTATATATTTTTGCCATTTGTAAAATTTTGCAGGGGCAGGAATACTGGCCACATTAAAATCCTTAATTTTTGCTAAGCCTAACCAACTAGTTTGTTGTACAGTTTCATTTAAAAATATCATTTGAACAGGTTTTCAGGCATGCTCTAAATAAAACTTCCTTCCCCCTTATTTGCCAATTTCTAGTTCCCCACAGACTTTTTAAGTCAATTGACTTCAGCCAATATTCATAGCCTTCTATAGCCAACCGGGAAACAAAGGAATTCAAATAAACAAATTTCGTATCTGACACTAATATGTGTACATTTTCCATTGATGGCAATCTAAAATAATATGACTGAGCATTTTTAACATTGTGCCCAGAAAAATATCCAAACTCTTCAGAATATGTTTTAGAACTCCCTTGTGGTGGAGTTGGACAATGTTCCCATTGCGTGCAATTAAAAGTAGTCTTTGGGGTACTTGTTCTGTGAATGAAATGGGGCCCGTAATTATTATAACAAAACATATCACCATAATTTTCTTTAGATGGATAAATATCCTCACTTTCGAATACAGTGAGATACTGCAATTCAGTCATAAAGAATTAACTGTTTTCACATCCCAGTCATCAGAAACAATTCTGGGTATTATTACATCGTTCATTGAAGGTTTAAACACATATGGTATTTGAATGACCTCCGTGGGGCTGTATACATCAAATGTGACTTTATCCCAAACAATCCCATCAGGAATTGTTATAGCGGAAATGTTCACGAAAGACAAGTCTCTACGGACCTTGTGAGAAGAAAAATTGGGTTTTAGGACCTCATCCACCAGTTCAACTGTTGATCTTTCAGGAAGAAAATGACTATGTATTAATAAAAAGAACATAATAACAAAGCCAATCTAAAAAAGGAAAGCTAATGCAGTCAAGGAAAGCCACAGATAGTTCCATGGGAAAATAAAGTAATTTGTTTTAAGCCAGTTTATCAGCGTACGTGTTTTTGGCAGTTCAGATGTAGAAGAGGCAAATGAGTCTGAGAAAGTGACGTTGATGTCAGCAAAATATCATGAATCAGTTTGTACAAAAGCTGGAGCTGTATTTATAGGAAGGAAACTGGTAGGGGTCTCCCACGGTGGTTCATAGTAAATGACGCCATCCGTCTGTGTAGAAGTTGTGTCAAATCGATCAGTACTTTCAGTATTGTTTGTTGTAACAGATGTTAGTGGAAACAATGCAAGATCATTTTCCACCCTCCCCAAGCTCAGTGAGGTGTCAGCATTGCTGCTCAAAACTTGTAGAGGGACTTTTTGACCACTAGTGAGAGTGATTCGGGAACTACTGGCTGCTCCTCTTTATCTGCTGTGCAGGATCAGCCACATGATGTAACTTCACATTGTTGATAGATACAAGGTGATTTTCTTTAGCACCAGCCAATGGTGGAAGACTGGGACCGGTGCACGATAAGAAGGACCAAACTACTTTTTCACAGCAACTTTTTCACGTACCAGATCCCCAACTTTAGGAATACAGCCGGTAGGTGTTATTGGTACAACCTTAATTCCTGTGGAGGCAGCGCTGGCAGAAGCGTTGTCATCACGGAACTGTTGTAATTCCTGCAAGGTAGTGACATGTTAATTTATGTCAAAAGGTGTTTCTGCTGCCTCCACGCCAGGACCATCAAGATCTGGAACATACATTCGAGTTCGGAACAGGCACTCGTATGAAGCACGACCCCCCAAGGACCTTCTAGGCAGATTGTTAAGTGCTCTCTGGACTCCATACAGGTGAATAAGCAAACTACGACCCGTACATAAGGCTCTGGCTGTTAGGGACTGCTTTAAATCACGGTTTCATCGCTCCATAACACTATTTCCCTCTGGAAGAAATGGAGACGAGTAATGGAGTTGGACCCCTAACGAAGCCATGTTGTCCCTGAATGCCCTTGAGGCGAAAGCAGGGCCCTGGTCCGAGTGGAAAGCCGCAACTGAATATGTACCGACAAAAACTCGCAAACCTTTCATAACAGTCCGAGCATCAGCCGAGCGTTGTGGCCACACCCATAGAAATCTGGAGCAAGAGTCAACAGCGACTAAGATGTATCTGTATGCACTGTCCGGTGTTAGGGGACCACAATGGTCCAAGTACACACTTTGTAATGGTTTGTTGGAAATTAGGATGCGTGTCTGCAGTTGGTGTTTGACGGTGGAACCCTTAATTTGTTGGCTGATGTCACTACAAAGGACATACTGCTTGACCTGTTTGTATAAACCTGGCCACCAATAATGTGCTTGTAATAATGCTACTGTAGCCGCCACACCAGCATGGGCAGATGCTATCCCCTCATGCGCTGCTTTGATCAACTCTGATATTATGTCTTTGTTGGGAATTACTCAAACCCCCACACCTGGTATTTTTACTTCGGCTTCAACGCAGCCTCCCATTCGGTAGGAATAGTTAGCAGGAAATGTTTTTGGATAGGGCGTGCCTTCAGCCGTGGCTTTCACTGCAGCCCATATGTCATCATCCGGTTTAGTTTTAGAACGGTTTACTGCAGCAACAGGAGCCCTAGCTTCTGCTGATTTGGTGGCCTCATCAGCCAGTGTATTTCCAGCAATGTGTATTCCAATGCGCTGGTGTCCAAGTATATGAACAAAATGGACCTTTGGTAGCTTTTCCTTCAGATCCGCTACTTTCCCCCACAGAAGTCTGTGTTTAATGGTGTTGCCTTTGGAATCTCTGAACCCATTCTGGCGCCAGTTATGCAGGTATTCATTGAAGGACTGGACACAATAATACAAATCACAGAGAATCAATGTTGACTGTGCAAGATCCGTGTGTTCCAGTGCCATCACCAGAGCCTTTAGCCCTGCTAATTGTGCTGTGCAATCCCCCTGGGTTTGCGTGAACGTATGTTGGGGACAAAATGTATTACCCTCTATGTAGCCACAAGCAGCGGAGTATTGATGTTTTGTGCCAATTGCAGGTTGCGCTGAGCCATCGATGTTTGTGACTCTTTGATAATGATCAATAGGCAGGGTATTCGCTGGAACTGGGTATTCCAGTTCATATTACAAATATTCTTGAGTTTGTAACTTTGGGTCAAAAATGTAGTCAACATCAGTGGCTGTCAAAGATGTTGCCCATTGAATCTAACGTGGATGTAATGCTTTAGCGTTTTGGAACGCTGGCTTTGGTAAAAGCCTCAAGGACTGGGATTGAAGGGACGACAATAATGCGTTTGCCTTGGGCTAGTGGTCTTTCTTTAACGACGGCCATCTGAACAGCAGTGAGAATTTTCTCAGTGGGAGCAAAGTGTTGTTCTGCTGCTGAATACAAATGTGATTTGTATGCAATCAGGACTGTCTCACCCTCATTAAAAGTTACATAGGTGAAACCAATGGCACCAGCAATTACTCTGATGACCAGATGTTTTTTTATTGTCCCTCGTGTGTAAGTGTTGTGCTGCAAGCATTTCTGTTTGCAAAGCTCTGAGAATGCGTGTGTGTTCGACTGTCCAAAATTTATTTGAAAAGTCAGGACTTATTAAGTCATATAAAGGTTTTATGCGTGATGCGTAATCTGGAATTTTCTGCCAAAACTTTGAAAACGCAATAGGGATTGGAGTTTTGATTTGTATTTGGAGGTTGTAACTGTGCGTTTTTTTCCAAGAATTGTGTTGCTAGGCTCTTTCCTTCACTTGATAGCAAATATCCAAAAACAGGAAGCTAAGGAAGGCTATTTTGTTTTTTTTTAATTGAATTTGTAGCCGAACTTGGCAAATCCCACAACAATGCGGGCTACCCGTCTTAAATATTGTAGTAATTCATCATCCGTGAGATAGATATCAGCTACATAGGACAATGCTTCAGGGTCAATGTCGTACAATATTGAAGTCACACGAGCTGTGAACAGTCCTGGACTGTTCTTGTACCCCATGGGTAAAGGACAGAGGGGGTCATTCTAACCCTGGCGGTCGGTGATAAAGCGGCGGCCAACCCGCCAACAGGCAGGCGGTCCAAAAAATGGAATTCTGACCCTGGCGGGAACCGCCAACAGAGCCTGCCACATTAACACTCCGACCGCCACGGCGGGACCGACAAACAGCGCGGCGGTCACCGCCAACAGGCAGGCGGCAGACAATGTACCGCCCACCCTATCACAACTCACCAATCTGCCACCTTTTCTGGGGCGGGAGCCCCGCTGATAAAAACACGGCGGAAACAGACTACGAACGTGAAAACGCTCACCTATACACACTCCACGAGGAAGGAGGACAGCATGGAGCCCGAATTACACATCCTACCGGCTATTGTCTACCTGCTCATCTACCAGGAGTACGAACGCCGGCGCAGACGACAACGGTGAGTACTGCACCTACGACACAGGGGAGGGGGGAGGAGAAAAGATTACGGGCACACACATACGCGATACACCCACCCCCCCAAACCCCCCCCAATACCTACACACCAATGCAGAGCAACAAGTCAGAATGACACCCCCCAAACCCCCCGGAAGAATGCAAAGACATAATTCAAATGAAGTTTAAAATTTATGGATAAAATAGGTTCATTTAAGTCATGGTAAATATGCCATATGAAATATACAAAAGAAAAAATTAACATAGTGCAAAGTATAAACATAGTCAATAAGTCCGGCACAGTCCGTTCAATATCCATAGTCCGTGGGCCAATGTGTACAAACACATGGGCAAAGCCCACACAGGAGACCAGAAACCATTGGAGAGAACACTGCTGGGGCATCAGATGAGAAAACAACAGGCACCTCAGGGGGAAGGGAAAGGGGGGCACCTCAGCCACATGAGTCCACGATGCCACATCCACGAGGGGCCTCCATGGCCACTGTACCATCCTGGGGAGTGCAAAGCCACAGTCCATCAGATGGATAACCGACTCCACTGGCATTGGAGGAGGCATGGTGCCCAGAGTGCTTCGTGAACACCTGCTCGACACAGAACCGGCACTGTCAATGGACCAGCGGTGCTTGAGACGGCGGTGCCCAGCGGAGCGGTGCTTGAGACGGCGGTGCCCAGCGGAGCGGTGCTTGAGATGAAGGCCCCAGCGGAGCGGTGCTTGACAGGAAGGGCCCAGCGGAGCGGTGCTTGACAGGAAGGCCCCAGCGGAGCGGTGCTTGACAGGAAGGCCCCAGCGGAGCGGTGCTTGAGACGGCGGTGCCCAGCGGAGCGGTGCTTGAGACGGCGGTGCCCAGCGGAGCGGTGCTTGAGACGGCGATGCCCAGCGGAGCGGTGCTTGAGACGGCGGTGCCCAGCGGAGCGGTGCTTGAGATGAAGGCCCCAGCGGAGCGGTGCTTGAGATGAAGGCCCCAGCGGAGCAGTGCTTGAGATGAAGGCCCCAGCGGAGCGGTGCTTGAGATGAAGGCCCCAGCGGATCGGTGCTTGAGATGAAGGCCCCAGCGGAGCGGTGCTTGAGATGAAGGCCCCAGCGGAGCGGTGCTTGAGATGAAGGCCCCAGCGGAGCGGTGCTTGAGATGAAGGCCCCAGCGGAGCGGTGCTTGACAGGAAGGCCCCAGCGGAGCGGTGCTTGACAGGAAGGCCCCAGCGGAGCGGTGCTTGACAGGAAGGCCCCAGCGAAGCGGTGCTTGAGATGAAGGCCCCAGCGGAGCGGTGCTTGAGACGGCGGTGCCCAGCGGAGCGGTGCTTGAGATGAAGGCCCCAGCGGAGCGGTGCTTGAGATGAAGGCCCCAGCGGAGCAGTGCTTGAGATGAAGGCCCCAGCGGAGCGGTGTTTGAGATGAAGGCCCCAGCGGAGCGGTGCTTGAGATGAAGGCCCCAGCGGAGCGGTGCTTGAGATGAAGGCCCCAGCGGAGCGGTGCTTGAGATGAAGGCCCCAGCGGAGCGGTGCTTGAGATGAAGGCCCCAGCGGAGCGGTGCTTGAGATGAAGGCCCCAGCGGAGCGGTACTTGACAGGAAGGCCCCAGCGGAGCGGTGCTTGAGATGAAGGCCCCAGCGGAGCGGTGCTTGAGATGAAGGCCCCAGCAGAGCGGTGCTTGACAGGAAGGCCCCAGCGAAGCGGTGCTTGAGATGAAGGCCCCAGCGGAGCGGTGCTTGAGATGAAGGCCCCAGCGGAGCGGTGCTTGACAGGAAGGGCCCAGCGGAGCGGTGCTTGTGACGGCGGTGCCCAGCGGAGCGGTGCTTGAGATGAAGGCCCCAGCGGAGCGGTGCTTGACAGGAAGGGCCCAGCGGAGCGGTGCTTGAGACGGCGGTGCCCAGCGGAGCGGTGCTTGAGATGAAGGCCCCAGCGGAGCCGTGCTTGACAGGAAGGGCTTGAGACGGCGTGCCCTGTTCAGCGGTGCCTGTCTTGGCGGGGCCCTGTTCAGCGGTGGCTGTCTTGGCGGGGCCCTGTTCAGCGGTGGCTGTCTTGGCGGGGCCCTGTTCAGCGGTGGCCGTCTTGGCGGGGCCCTGTTCAACGGTGCTCTTCACGGCGGGGCCCTCTTCAGCGGTGGCTGTCTTGGCGGGGCCCTCTTCAGCGGTGCTCTTCACGGCGGGGCCCTCTTCAGCGGTGCCTGTCTTGGCGGGGCCCTGTTTAGCGGTGCTCTTCACGGCGGGGCCCTGTTCAGCGGTGCCTGTCTTGGCGGGGCCCTGTTCAGCGGTGCCTGTCTTGGCGGGGCCCTGTTCAGCGGTGCTCGTCTTGGCGGGGCCCTGTTCAGCGGTGCTCTTCATGGCGGGGCCCTGTTCAGCGGTGCCTGTCTTGGCGGGGCCCTCTTCAGCGGTGCCTGTCTTGGCGGGGCCCTCTTCAGCGGTGCCTGTCTTGGCGGGGCCCTCTTCAGCGGTGGCTGTCTTGGCGGGGCCCTCTTCAGCGGTGCTCTTCACGGTGGGGCCCTGTTCAGCGGTGCCTGTCTTGGCGGGGCCCTCTTCAGCGGTGGCTGTCTTGGCGGGCCCTCTTCAGTGGTGCTCTTCACGGCGGGGCACTGTTCAGCGGTGCCTGTCTTGGCAGGGCCCTGTTCAGCGATGCTCTTCACGGCGGGGCCCTCTTCAGCGGTGGCTGTCTTGGCGGGGCCCTCTTCAGCGGTGCTCTTCACGGCGGGGCCCTGTTCAGCGGTGCCTGTCTTGGCGGGGCCCTCTTCAGCGGTGCTCTTCACGGCGGGGCCCTGTTCAGCGGTGGCTGTCTTGGCGGGGCCCTGTTCAGCGGTGCTCTTCACGGCGGGGCCCTCTTCAGCGGTGGCTGTCTTGGCGGGCCCTCTTCAGCGGTGCTCTTCACGGCGGGGCCCTCTTCAGCGGTGCCTGTCTTGGCGGGGCCCTGTTTAGCGGTGCTCTTCACGGCGGGGCCCTGTTCAGCGGTGCCTGTCTTGGCGGGGCCCTGTTCAGCGGTGCCTGTCTTGGCGGGGCCCTGTTCAGCGGTGCCTGTCTTGGCGGGGCCCTGTTCAGCGGTGCCTGTCTTGGCGGGGCCCTGTTCAGCGGTGCCTGTCTTGGCGGGGCCCTGTTCAGCGGTGCCTGTCTTGGCGGGGCCCTGTTCAGCGGTGCCTGTCTTGGCGGGGCCCTCTTCAGCGGTGCCTGTCTTGGCGGGGCCCTCTTCAGCGGTGCCTGTCTTGGTGGGGCCCTCTTCAGCGGTGGCTGTCTTGGCGGGGCCCTCTTCAGCGGTGGCTGTCTTGGCGGGGCCCTCTTCAGCGGTGCTCTTCACGGCGGGGCCCTGTTCAGCGGTGCCTGTCTTGGCGGGGACCTGTTCAGCGGTGCTCTTCGCGGCGGGGCCCTCTTCAGCGGTGGCTGTCTTAGCGGGGCCCTGTTCAGCGGTGCTCTTCACGGTGGGGCCCTGTTCAGCGGTGCCTGTCTTGGCGGGGCCCTCTTCAGCGGTGGCTGTCTTGGCGGGGCCCTCTTCAGCGGTGCTCTTCACGGCGGGGCCCTGTTCAGCGGTGCCTGTCTTGGCGGGGCCCTGTTCAGCGGTGCTCTTCACGGCGGGGCCCTCTTCAGCGGTGGCTGTCTTGGCGGGGCCCTCTTCAGCGGTGCTCTTCACGGCGGGGCCCTGTTCAGCGGTGCCTGTCTTGGCGGGGCCCTGTTCAGCGGTGCTCTTCACGGCGGGGCCCTGTTCAGCGGTGCCTGTCTTGGCGGGGCCCTGTTCAGCGGTGGCTGTCTTGACGGGGCCCTGTTCAGCGGTGGCTGTCTTGACGGGGCCCTGTTCAGCGGTGGCTGTCTTGACGGGGCCCTGTTCAGCGGTGGCTGTCTTGGCGGGGCCCTCTTCAGCGGTTGCTGTCTTGGCGGGGCCCTGTTCAGCGGTGCTCTTCACGGCGGGGCCCTGTTCAGCGGTGCCTGTCTTGGCGGGGCCCTGTTCAGCGGTGCTCTTCACGGTGGGGCCCTGTTCAGCGGTGCCTGTCTTGGCGGGGCCCTGTTCAGCGGTGCCTGTCTTGGCGGGGCCCTGTTCTGCGGTGGCTGTCTTGGCGGGGCCCTGTTCTGTGGTGGCGGGGCCCTGTTCTGCGGTGGCTGTCTTGACGGGGCCCTGTTCTGCGGTGGCTGTCTTGACTGGGCCCTGTTCTGCGGTGCTCTTCACGGCGGGGCCCTCTTCAGCGGTGGCTGTCTTGGCGGGGCCCTCTTCAGCGGTGCTCTTCACGGCGGGGCCCTGTTCAGCGGTGCCTGTCTTGGCGGGGCCCTGTTCAGCGGTGCTCTTCACGGCGGGCCCTGTTCAGCGGTGCCTGTCTTGGCGGGGCCCTGTTCAGCGGTGCTCTTCACGGCGGGGCCGTGTTCAGCGGTGCCTGTGTTGGCGGGGCCCTGTTCAGCGGTGCTCTTCATGGCGGGGCCCTCTTCAGCGGTGGCTGTCTTGGCGGGGCCCTCTTCAGCGGTGCTCTTCACGGCGGGGCCCTCTTCAGCGGTGCTTGTCCTGTCTTTCAAGGGAGCCAGACCTGGCCAAGACTCCCCGCTTAGTCGCCCTCCGAACTTGCGGTAGCGGGGCCCTCCTGTGATGGAGTCTTGTGCCCGTGGGTGTCGTCCGTCACACCCGGTATGGGGCTGGTGGGGCCCTCCTGGTGCGCTCGGCTGCTGCCTGTCTTCTCCGCCCTGCTGCCCTTGCCCTCCTTCGCTGCAGCTCTCGGGCCCTTGCCTCCCTTAGATGATGTGGCAGGTGACGTGGCAAGGCCACTCTCCGTGGTGGCAGCCGTCTCAGGTTTTTCGCGCCGGCCCTTAAGTTTTCTTGTCCTCTTCCCAGGGAGTGGGCTGGCAGTCCCCTTGCTGCTGGCCGATGTTCCTTCCCTAGGAGCTGGTGGACTCCAATAGCCCTGCACTATGGTGACACTAGATGCAGGGCTGGTGGTGGCTGAGGTGCTCTTTGGACTCTTACGAGATGGAGGGGGTGGGTCAGGTGATGCAAAGAGGTTAATTTTGGAGAGGAAAAGTTTTTTAGGAGCAATGGGAACGGTAGGTGCAGTGGGTATGGGAGTGGAGGAAGAGGATGTGGTTGTAGGAGAGTGAAGTGTGCTGTTTTTGGGTGCAGGTGCATGGGCTGGAGGCTGTCGTGAGGTGGATGGCTGTTGGGTGGGTGGCTGTCTGCGTTTGTGTGCTTTGGAAGAGGGGGTGACAGACACAGTGGGAGAGGACACAGGGGACGTGTAAATGGCAGTGGGGGTGGTGACTGCACGTGTGCTGTCTGTAATGGAGGGTGTGCTGGTGATGGAAGTACTGGCTGATGGTGGTGTGCATGCAGGTGTGAGTGGAGACGTCACAGGGAGGGAGGAGGGAGACGAGGGGGACACAGAGGTGGTAGTGACTGTTGGCATGTCTGCATCTGGATGTCGTTTGTGTGAATGCTTTTGGGATCTGTGGTGCTTATGTCTGGATGAGCTGCCCTTGGGTGTTGAGGTGTGTGCAGGCTGGTCTGGTGGTGTGGATTGGATAGGCTGAGAAACAGGAGACTGGGACTGGGTGGAGGGAGTTAGAGGGAGGCTGGAGACAGGGACAATGGCTGCCGTCAGTGCTGAGGCCAGAGCGTTGAACGATCGCTGATGGGCAGCCTGACCCGAATGAATGCCCTCCAGGTATGCATTGCTCAGATGCACCTCCCTTTCCACCCCCTGGATGGCATTCAAAAGGGTAGACTGCCCAACAATGAGCGTCCGGAGGAGGTCAATGACCTCCTCACTGAGGGCAGCAGGGGTAACTGGGGCAGGGCCTGAGGTGCCTGGGGCGAAGGAGATGCCCGCCTTGGTGTGCGAGCGGGCACGGGGCGAACGCTGAGGGGCTGCTTGGAGGGCGGAGCTGGTGCGCTGGGTGGCGGCTGTGCCTGTAGTTGCGGTGGGCACGGATGTTGCCGCCGCCGCCAGGGAGCTCCCTTCCGAGGACGTGTCGGTGTCGCTGACGTCTCCACGGGTCCCCGTTGTGGAGCTCCCCTCGCCCTCCGTCTCACTGCTGAACTCGGAGTCCGTTGCATGGCCCTCCGGGTCCATGTGAGATGCAGCTCCCTCGTGCGCCGATGCCACTTCTCCTCCGCCTGATGATGCTAATGCACACATGCACAGGGAGAAAAAGAAAATGGGTGGGGGGAAAAATGAAGACAGGTTGAGTGCATGCATTGGCAACACCGTTGGCGGAGAGGACAGACACAGAAGCCCCCTGAGCTACGCTGCGCAATCGGGGTACACTACTCAGTTCTTGTGACTAGGCCTACAGGTCTATGTACGACAAGTGCACACATGGGTGATGCAGGACCATGGATAGCTGTACTTGGCACCCTACAGAGGTGGGGGGCGGGGGCACAGGGACATGGCTAACGGAGGGGACTAGCCTACAGAAAGCGCCCTGGCCTTGAGTTACCCACAGCCCTCCTCCCCCACCCAGACACCTCCACTGCGCGCAAAGATAGCAGAATGTGCTGATACTCACCCCCTTGTGTCTGCTGTGATGTCCTCACGCGCCCATCCAAATCGGGGTAGGCCACCGCCAGGATCCGGGACATCAGGGGGGTCAATTGACGGCTGGCACCCCTCCTACGTTGGGAGGCCATCCCCAGCAGAGACTCGGCGGTCTTTCTGGTCCCGCGGCGGATGTCCTCCCACCTCTTTCGGCAGTGGGTGCCCCGTCTGTTGTGGACCCCCAGGGCCCGGACGTCCTTGGCGATGGCACGCCAAATGTCGACCTTCTGATGGGCGCTGACCTATTTGACATGTACAGGGTGGGAAAGGAAATATCATCACTTTTCAGCATGGTAGATGTGAGTGGCCCCCCCTCCCCAACCTTGCTATGTGGCACATGTTCCCATCTGTCGTGCGTTGCACTCCTCATTCGCTCCCCTCCCCAACATCTTACATACACCCCACTCAACACAGGCATAGCCCATTCAGCGTGCACCCTGTGTACTAACCTGTTGGTCTGGAGGACCGTAGAGTAGCGCATACTGGGGGAGGACCCCATCAACAAGTTTCTGCAATTCTTCGGAAGTGAAGGCAGGGGCCCTTTCCCCAGTCGCAGCAGCCATTGTATCTCCCAGACCGAGGTCACAGCAGCACTTGCAGTATAGGTTCTCTCCTGTGGATGATCAGGTCTCAAGTGATTAATCAGATAGAAAATGGCGGTCACGCCTGCGTACCGTGACCGCCGGAGCACATCGTCATTGGCTCCTGAGACCCATAGGGTTCAATGTTAACCAATGCTGCTTTGCGCTGCGGTCTTCGATCGCCTACCGCAACGGTGTGTGACGCCAGCGCAGTGACCTCACATCCCACTGTCACACTTCACAGGTCAGGCAGCCGCCATTTCAAGGGCCCACATGGCATGATTTCTACTGCGTCACACAGGCCTAGGCCTTGCATTGCCACTCATACAAGCCGTTCCATGCATAGCGAATCGTGTACTGTGCAAGCTGTGTGTACGAACCTGTGGGTTGCTTGACTCTGTGCTCCATGTTGTCCTTCCTAGGCACCGTCCGCTGGGACTTGCGAGGAGAAGGATGAATCCTCCCGTGTACCGACCGCTGGTGGACCTGTCGACAATGGAAGAACGACATATCATACTTACATACCGCCTTGACAGAGCAACTATACATGAACTATGTGCCCAGCTGGAGCCAGACCTGATGTCCCCCATCCGCCAACCCACAGGGATTCCCCCTCTGGTGCAGGTTCTGTCAGTACTCCATTTTTTGGCAAGTGGGTCGTTTCAGACAACAGTGGCCATATCATCTGGGATGTCTCAGCCTATGTTTTCCAAGGTTTTGTCCAGAGTGTTGCCTGCCCTGATGAAATACATGCGGAGCTACATTATTTTCCCTGAGGTGGGCGAATTGGCTACAGTGAAGGGTGATTTCTATGCCCTTGGACATATCCCCAACATCATTGGGTCCATTGATGGGACCCATGTGGCTTTGGTTCCCCCCAAAGACAGTGAGCAGGTGTACCGAAACAGGAAAAGTTATCATTCGATGAATGTCCAGGTGGTCTGTTTGGCTGACCAGTACATCTCCCATGTAAATGCCAAGTTCCCTGGGTCAGTGCATGACGCGTATGTCATGCGAAATAGCAGCATCCCTTATGTGATGGAACAGCTACAGAGACACCGTGTGTGGCTAGTTGGTGACTCTGGTTACCCCAACCTGTCGTGGCTACTGACCCCAGTGAGGAATCCCAGGACAAGGGCAGAGGAACGCTACAATGAGGCCCATGGGCGAACTAGGAGGATCATAGAAAGGACCTTCGGGGTCCTGAAGGCCAGGTTTAGGTGCCTGCATATGACAGGGGGATCCCTCATGTACTCACCAAAGAAGGTGTGCCAGATCATCGTGGCCTGCTGTATGCTTCACAATCTTGCATTGCGACGCCAGGTGCCTTTTCTGCAGGAGGATGGTCCAGATGGTGGTGTTGTTGCAGCTGTGGAGCCTGTGGAGAGTGAAGAAGAGGAAGACGACGGGGACGACACGGACAACAGGGATACAGTCATACAACAATACTTTCAGTAGCACACAGGTAAGAAACAGCCACCCCAATTTACATTTACTTGAGGCCTCATGCGTCTCCACTGTCTGTGTTTCCCCCCAGTTCCTGTAAACTGATTTGTGACTTTCCCTCCCCTTTTCAGAGCTGTATGACCCACTGCCTGACTTCAGCTTTGTTTGCCCATGGACTAAAGCTTATTGAAATTGGTATGTTGTCATCACAAAGTAACTGGACATTATTGAACCGTTATGTGTAATACATTTGTTAAGAATACAAGCAGACTCCTGTTTATTTAAGTGGAATAAGTGGTTTATTTAAAGTGCTAGATATAGGTAAATGATTGGGAAGCGGGGATGGGTGGGGGTGGAGTAATGTCCATGGCAGAGTCCAGTTCTCAGTCGCACAGGTGCATTGTCCATATGCCTGTGGAAGGATGGAGCAGGGGCAGTTCAAGGTTGGACAGGGTGAGAAGGTGGGACTGTGGGATGACATCAGGGGGTATCTTAGGCTGGCGGGGGTCTTGCAATCCTACTCTGTCTTCTTGTGAGATCTCAGGTTCCGTTTGCGGGGTGGTTCTTCTTCTGCAGGAGGTGGGGTTCTGGTGGCCTGCCGTTGTGTGGGGGCCTCCTGTCCACTGGCGCCGGCGGAGGTGGTAGGCTGTTCCTGGCCTGGGCTAGTGACAGGGGCCCTTTGGGGTGCCACATGGTCCCGCAATGTGGTGACGATCTGGGTAAGGGCCAGGACGATGGTCCCCATTGCGGAACCAATGTTCCTCAGTTCCTCCCTGAACCCCATGTACCTCCTGCAGTTCCTGGATCTCCTGGAACCGGGCCAGTACCGTCGCCATCGTCTCCTGGGAGCAGTGGTATGCTCCCATGATGGTAGAGAGGGCCTCTTGGAGACTCGGTTCCCCGGGCCTGTCCCCCCCTGTCGCACAGCAGCCCTCCCAGTTCCCCTGTGTTCCTGGGCCTCTGTCCCCTGGCCGGTGTGCCCACTACCACTGCCCCCAGGTCCCTGTTGTTGTTGGGGTGGTGGGTCAACCTGGGTGCCCTGTAGTGGTGGACACACCGCTGATTTACGTGCCCTGGAGACAGAGGCATGGGCCCGCTGGGTGGGAGCTGTGCTGGTGTTCCCAGAGGGGGTTGGGTCTGGTGTAGCCTGTGGCTGTCTGTGGGGAACCGACTGTCCAGAGGTCCCCGATGGGCCGGGCTGGTCGTCTGGCTCCAGGGAGACAGAGCTGCTGTCCTCGCTGGGGGCCTCTTCTGGGGGTGGGATGGACATCTCTGGACCCTCCGTGGCGGTGTGGTGGCGTTCGGGTCCTGCAGGGGTATAAAGGTATGGTTATTGCTTCTGTGTGTGGGATTTCGTGTGATGGGTGGGTGTCCGTGTACCCAAGTGCAGGCATTCCCTTGTGGGGGCTTTGGTGATGGGTGGCCATGCTTTGGGGTCGCATGCAGGGCTAGGTGTTGGGATGGGTGGGTTGTGATGGTGAGCCTTTTGCTAGGTGTTGGTGTGATGGGGGTGGGGGTGAGGGTGGGGGTATGATTTGGCATGCAGGTGGGGTGGGGGTGGGAAGCAGTAGTGAAGATTTGACTTACCAGAGTCCATTCCTCCGCCTACTCCTGTGAGCCCCTCAGGATGCAGGATGTGCAAGACTTTCTCCTCCCACGCGGTAAATTCTGGGGGAGTAGGTGGGGGTCCGCCGCCAGTCTTCTGCACCGCTATGTTGTGCCTTGATACCATGGAACGCACCTTCCCCCGTAGGTCGTTCCATCTCTTCCTGATGTCCTCCCGATTGCGTGGATGCTGTCCCACCGCGTTGACACTGTCCACTATCCTTTGCCATAGCTCCATCTTCCTGGCAATTGTGGTGTGCTGCACCTGTGCCCCGAAGAGCTGGGGCTCTACACAGACTATTTCCTCCACCATGACCCTGAGTTCGGCGTCACTGAACCTGGGGTGTCTTTGGGGTGCCATGGGGTGGTGTGGTTGAGGTGTGGGGTGGCGTTTGTGGTGATGAGTGTGGTGCGTGTGGTGTTTGGTGCGTGGATTCTGTGTGGGTGATGGTGTTGTGTGCCTCTGTGTTGTGGGATTCTCTATTCTGTGCTCTGTCTCTAGCCTTCGGCAATGATTTCGGCTGGTAGGGGCTTGTGGGTGATGTGGGTGTGTGTTTTATATTGTGTTGGGTGTGTGGGAGTGGTGTTAGTATGTGTATCAGGTGTGTGTCTATCGAAGTGACCAATGTGGCAGAGTTTTCTATGGATGTGTGTATTTTGACCGCGTTGGTGTGTACCGCCAATGGAATACCGCGTTTGAAAGACCGCCGCGTGGATTTGTGGGTCGGAATGGTATGGGCGTATTTCTGTTGGCGTGACGGTGGAGGTTTGGTCAGCGCCATTTTTTCGCTGACCTTTGGTGTGGCGGATTATTGAGGATGTTGGGTTTTCGGCGGTTTGGCAGTTGCGGGTCAGAATGACCGTGGCGGTTTACCGTGGCCGTGTTGTGGCAGTCTTCTGACCGGCGGTAAGCACCTTTTACCGCCGAGGTCAGAATGACCCCCAGAATGTTTTCGGGAAGCCTAGTGTGCTGAAACTGGTAAATGTCTACTCTCAGGCGCTACATTTTGGCAGAAGAAACCATTAGAAATGTCCAGTGTTGTTTTGTATTTTTTGTACACTATGTTGTTCATGAGTGCTGTGCTATGTGAGTTTTGAATAGCGTGTGTGCGTGTATGACTGTTTAAATGTCTGTAGTCTAAGACTATTCTGTACGAATGGTCCAGTTTAGCTACTGGGAATAAGGGTTTATTCATTGGTGAGACACAGGGTTTGATTACGCCCTGGTACTCCAGTTGTTTGAGGATTTCCCTCACAGGTGCATTGTGTTTAATTGGATATTGGAGTTGTGGTTGGGGTTGATTTTTAATAGGTTTTACATGATAGGGTGAACCCTTATCCCACCGTACGTGGTTGCGATATAACGCGGGTGCCTGCACCAATGCCCAATTGATGGCATAGGATTCTGCAAGCTCCTTGGGAACAAGAGGAGAGAAAAAAGGTTTAAGAACATCTCCCTCATATGGGCAGGTACTGACAAATTCAGGTGGCCAATGCCTTTCGACCAGTAGGATATCACATATGTTCACAACACGATCCCAAATGATTGCGTCGATTGCGCGCTCAATGTCTCCTTCTAACTGTTACGTTACTTTGTACACCCTATAAGGCGTGGAGACACGCATGTCCGCAGTCTCTACTTGTAAGAAGTCATCAATTGCTTTCACCTCCAGATGCTCTAGAAGATTCCGGCGAACTATTGTGACCTCTGCCGTGCTGTCTAATAGCACTAATGCCCACTTCTTGTTCTTCAATAGAGCCCTTTTCTTGAGTGGCATGTCGAACTGCAACTGCTGCCACCTTTTTCTTTTTGAATTGGGGTTATTGTTGGGGAAGTTTTTCTTCCCTTTTAACAGAAACGTCTGTTGAACGTTGTGATTCCTGTCTCGGTTTCACATACTTAGTTCATCCCTCTGACCGCCCACCTCTCTCGCTGCGTTTTTCCAGTGAGTCCTGAAAGGAACAAGATTGGCGTTTATCACTATATTGATATCTGTCAGGCGTTTTTATATTATCTCTATTTCTGAGATTATATCTATTTTGTGGGGTCTCCGTATGCGGAGATTCTCCCCTTTCTTTTTTAGGTGTTTGTTGTTTTTTATCCCAGCATTCCTTAGTACCCTCAGGAGTTTGTTTGGTAGAATCTTCATTATATTTACCCTGTAATTGAGGTTTTGTGGGTCTGGCCCCCTGACTATCTCGACCAAAACTAGAGTAGGTCTCTGCGATAATCTTTGGCAGCTCACATCTTTGATCCTGTGGAGGAATGTCCCAAGCTGCATGCTAGTGCAACTGCTTTCCCTCTAAGGTTACTTAATATAATTGAGGATACTGTGGCAAAGTTGCCCATTAGTTGCATCCCCAAGTCCAGGGCCAGGGCAGCCCCGTATACATCTTGAATTTGTTTCAGCACTTCCGGTAAGTTTGCAAGTGTTGGTGTACTGTGTGCTGTACTATAGAGTGTGGCAAATACTGTGCCCCAAGTATTACAGTTATCTATTGTGGGGATAATCCCAAATGGCAAGCACATAGTTAAGATTCTGTGTTTATCCTGAAGTCCCGTATGGGGAAATACTGCTCCCAGTGCGTTTGTTTTTTGAGCTAACCAAAACAGAATTTCTTCTCGTTTGGCGGATACTTTACCCATGATCGAATGTACAGTTGCAGGATTAATGCCTGGCGTTACTGCATGTGGTTGCGCCAGAGCAGCACATGCTGGGTTTGTATTTAATGTTTGCATTACAAACTGTACTAATCGTCAATATATTGCCATCAGCTCAGCATATAAGCAGCAGACTTCAGCTGCAGTTAAGTTCGCTGCAGCAGGGTGAGGTGTATAAGTGACCAATAAAGGCCGAGTAGGACCATCATTACTTAGAGGACCTAACCTAACATGCAAAATTGTGTGGGGTAGGGTGCCATCAAGCCAACTATTATGTTCTTGACAAGAGAGAGGTATTTCTAGATATGCAAATACTCAGTATTGTGCTGGTGCATTTGCAGGTGTATAGTGATGAAATGTATTTGTGTTCCTACCAGCTGCTGGAAATGTGACCCAAGAATAAAAGAATTCTGTTCTATAGGCTGGATATGCCTCAACAACAAATGTGATGGGACCCCCCTGGGCCGTCAGGCCATGTGCCAGTAAATGTGCAGTAAGGGGTGGTCGCATATTGACTGCAATTGCTACCTGTTGTGGACTTGCCAAAATGAATGGTAAGTTTTGTTCAGAGATAAGCACATCAAATGGGGATTATCTTTTTATAGTTCTAGCTTGAACAACCTACAGCGTTAGTTAGGTACTCCCTACTTAGTGGAGGAGGAAATTCTCAATACCACGGATGTCTCCGTAGATAGCACTGAGGTGTCTTTGTATGTAGGTAGACAGAGATACTCAGGAGGACCCGAAAATTAGAGCCTGACCAAACGTTGGCAGCACCATGTCGCGTAGGCTCTCATTATTCTAATGAGACTACTGGATTTGTGCGACATAATCACCTGCAGTGTGGGGGACTTAGTCTAACCCACTACAGATGACACCTGTCGACCTAATCCGGGTTTTGCTCCGGCTAACTAGCAGTGCCTCATCTCTACCCAAGAGCAGGGATGATTGGGCAGCAGAGTGCATGACACAATTGACTCCCGAGGGAAATCGTGGTCACTCAGATCGCATCCATTTCTTTCAATTACATTAGTCTCACATATACAAGGACAAGCATAGGCAGTATATGTTTCAATAAGGTTTTAGTGAAGCAACTGCATCTTAGATAATAGAGCATGTACTGCAATAACCAGGACAATGAAGCATGACAGGATTAAAATTGTGACGAAGAGAGTAAATCATAAAAATAACGCTACCATATTGTCTCTAGAGTCATAAGATAATTCCAACCTAGGCTATATTAGAGCACAGCCTGTTAAGTTATAGTTATGTCCTTCAGGTTCCCCTGGGAAGACATCATCCCCCATACCTGAGCAAGATGCTTGTAGCCTACAGAAGCAGCTGTAGCGAAGCGTTCAGCAATCAGCATACACTCGTGGTCATCTGGCTGGAATCTCCCTCTAACGTGTATGGGGCAGAGATGTGTTTTTATAATAAAACAGCTGATGTTCTGAGAAAATGTACCTACGTAAGGATGTGTATGTTTCTATGAATACCAGAGACAGAGCGTTACCACGTTTACCTGGAACCTATCTTACTGCAGCCTTGAGAAAATGCACAGAGTGAAAGAAATGTCTTGTTTAAGAACGCAGTGCTGGCCTAGGCAAAGAACAGCTAGATAGAGAGAAATAAAAAAGACCGCAAATGTGACTATTGTTAAAATAATAAACAAAGCTGAATAAAATATATCTAAGTTAAATTGCACAGTGGCAGGCCTAGTTTTGCTAAAATAACGTGTATGGAGCTATAATTAAAATGGCTACACAACAATGTCGATCTGCCTGTCACCCTCCAGAGCAGCATAAAGTAATTAAGGCCTTTATGGGAGCCTGGATTCAGCAGCACAGCTAGAACCTTGAACTCACTAGGTTCTGCTGTGAAATATGTCTAGATTTCGCAGGCTGCGAGATACTCTGGCACATTGCAGGTACTGCTCAAGGCTGATCCTGAACAGTTTTCCCTCCCCTGTGAAAGTCACAAATGCTCTGTTCAAATGGAGATCTTCCACACTCTGGCAGCCACAATTCACTCACTAAACAATATCCGTGGAGGATGCAAATACGCAGGCAGGATTTGAGACACCAAATGGGGAGAATTTGCGTACATGGTGCATGCTTCAAAACACACGTGACTGCCTTTTCCCAGGCCTGCGTGACCTGGGACACTATGGATGGGATGTCCAGTGGCATTAATGTCCCCCCATAAGCAGCTTTGGATGTTCATCAGCTAGCACCAGGACCTCCTATAATTTATTTTCCCAGTTGGGGCCATCTTCACACTACAGAGCAGCAAATTGTAGTAGTCTCACTAGATAGTGCAGGTGGAGAGCTGGGAGTCCCAGTCCTCCCTCAGTGAGATCCAGTTTTAGAACCTCAAGTCAGACTCTACTTTGTTTGCTTGCCCAGATCGAGGACACTGGAAGCCCATTTAGCTGTCCAAACAGCGATGTGGGCAAAATAAAAAAATAATTCTGTATGACATATAGACATCTGGGCAGCATCATTATCTTACTGAGTGTGACCCTGTCCATGACAGATAGTGGTAGGGTCCTCCAGAATGCGATGTAGGTGGTGAGGCGTCTACAACTCCACACAAGTTCAATTCATACTGCATGCAATAGTGCTAAGATAATAAAAATGGTGCGTTTCCCAGGGGAATCCTACCATAGGGAGGTCAGCCACAGCACAGTGTGCCAACGATGCCATAGGAAAAAGCACAGTCTTGTGTCTATTGACATTAAGGTCCGAGACCCTCCTGAAATTGTCCACTAGTTGCAGGAGATGCAGCAAAGACCTTTCAGGGTCAGAGACATACAGGAGATTATTGTCTGCGTACATGGACACTAGGTGACCCTAGTTGCATAGTTCATCCCTCAGATAAATCACCAGCGGTTCCATAGAGAGTGTGAAGAGGAGCGGGTACAGTGGCTATCCCTGCCTCATACCTCTTCCACTGCTAAAAACATCCAAGACTATCAGTCCAGTGTGAAGCCTCATCCTGGGCTCTGTATACAAAAGACGTACCCAGGATAAATATCTCAGGTCTAGCACCATCCTCCACAGTACCTACCATAGATATGGTCAGTAGACAGAAAAGCCTCCAACCATCTTGAACCCAACAGCAGGATGCTGCCTGGTGTTAGTCTTGCCTCCCCAAGTGGTGCCACTGCTGCCATGGAGTTGGAAGTGGGCCTGAAAGTGCTGTGCAAGGCCAGCTGTAGTCTCTCGGGCAGAATCTGCGCAGAGCAACACATTATCTCGCAGCCCTGCATCAAAACCACTGCAGCAAGGTGCTTCCTCAACACAGGATCCCCCAGCTTCTCGGAACCATCCCTGCACGAGGCATCCTCAGAGTAGGACCTTGCATTGCAGTCTCAAAGCTCCCTAGAACTGCTGCAGAACAACACATCCTCTGAGGTAGACCAGCCCTGTAGCTTCTCAGAACCATGATGCATCCTTGACCCAGGATCTTGCCGCCTCCGCTGTGCAATGCATTCTCTATGTGGGACCTTGCAAAGCTTGTTAGCTCGGATTTAGGGTACTCTGTTCAGCAGGCCTGACATGGTCCCTGTATCCGGCCTGCATTCTAGCACGGTTGGCCTGAACTTGTGACTTTGTACAGGTCTAGTCAGATAACCAAAGTTGGCACTTTGATTTAGGCACTATTTTTACTTAAATCTTTGAAATTGCCTACCTCCAGGTCTACTGTTTGGATTTTTGTTGTTTTGCTCTCAAATAATTTATTGGTGTGGGATCTTTCATGTATTGTGTTTTCACTTTATAAGTGTTTGGACTGCTGCATAAATACTTTACACATTGCCTCTAAGTTAAGCCTGGCTGCTTTTGTGCCAAGCTACCAGAAGGCTGAGCAAAGATTAAATTGAAGTTTTTATGTGTTTCACCCTGACAAGCATTCTGGCTACTGCTTGAGTAGGGGTTTTCCCCCCTCAACCAGTAACCCAATTTCCTACAGCCCTTACATGTGGACTTTGCAATTTCATCCCAAATGTTATCTTTCTTTGCTGAGCTGCTTCTCCAAGTTTTAACATCTATACATGGACTAAGCATCTATTTTAGTTAGTTATACATAGACACTTTTTTAACCAAGTCCCTGAAACCTATCCTGAGTACTATGCTCCATTACAGTTCTGTTCATTTTCATTTTCTTTAAATATTTTCAGTTGCACACCACAGACTGAGACAGTGCTCAACATATGAACAATATTGTCCAACACCTATGTATCCAGTAGGCACATGCTTTGATATTTAGGCGTAGGTACAAATGAGATAATACACAGCACAGAGATAGGTACATTTTACTAGCAGGCTCAAGAAGTTTAGCAATATGCATTTACTGTGCTGGGATAGATCAACACACATGCATAGGTGTGTTGGTGTGTGTTTTGCGAGGATGGGGCAATAAATGGGGAGTGGATTCTTCATGGTGTGGTGGGTATGCCAATGGGAGGCTTGCCTGTTTACCCGGGCATGCAACAATGGGATCAGGATGTGGTTGTGTACTGGGGGCAGTTGAGTTGGTAGTCCCTACAGCTATTTGCAGATCACAATTTGCCTGTGGAACATTACTTGGCCCTGCAGCCTCAAATGTTTCCAGGTGAGTAAAGGCCTGTATGTGCTGCATGACCTTGTTGTTATGCCTCACATTCTATTCCCTTGACATCTGGAGATGTTCGGAGTACAGGTCTAAGAGGTCCTGGAGCCATTTGTTATTGTTCCCCAGCTGAGTTGACATGATACACATGGTTTTTCCCATTTCATGGTCTCACATTGCTTGGAGGATTGTTCAGAAATATACACCATAAAGGAAAATAGGGAAGAGCTGTGGGTGTAAGCTCTGTTTCTGTGACAACGTAATAATAATTTTCAGATTACTTTTCTGTTTTTCAAGTCATTCTTCTTTTCATAGACTATATTTTGTAGTTCTACATAGTGTAGAGGTAGGCATTGATCTTTCAGAATGTTACGTGGAGTTATGTTTGGTAGATTTACAATTAAAATACTACTGAAAAATTCCCTGTAGTGAATTTACAGTCTTAATTTGTGTTGATGTATTCCCACCCCCTTAAGCTTGAGGCAAGGAACATGTACTTTTACAGTTAGCCGCTCAGGGATGCTAAATTTAGTAAGAGAGTTACAACCAGGTTTTTGCAGATGTGAATGCATGTGGTGACTGTTAATATACATTGTACTGTTTAGTAAACATTTACTTTGTTCTGAATCCTAGATCTGTTTCAAATTTTAAGTTTATTTTGAAGCACAAAGAATAGCTAGTTTGAAACTGGCTGGAGGCATGTACTAGAACCAAAAGTACCATTCAATAAAGTATATAATTTTGGATTATTGAAACTGGAACAAGTATGTCCACGATCCAGCACATTTCATGTTGCCTTGGCATCGCTTCTTAGTAATTTTCACTAAAGCTTTACAGTCAATGATCCTTTGGCACCCTTTAAAGCCTTAAATTATGATGCCTGTTTTCAAGATCCTCTGTATCTTTCTTGAGCAGGAGGATATCAGTTTTTCACTTAAAAAACTTTATTTGCTAAATTTTGGACATCACTGACTCTCTACTCAGCATCAATGATTCTATTCTGATTGGCAATACACTAACTGTCAATTTGTTTTAGCTTCCTATTGGTGGCTTTCTAGAAATGTTGCAAACCTCCAATCCCATCTAGTGTGTGTTTAGTAGAGGATGTAGTTTGTGAAGTATGATCATTATTCATACCTGTTGTGTTAGATCGGTTCTATACAGTACATCCTTTTGCATCCTGTAGATTGTCAGATGTCGTCTTAAAGTTAGTATTTGATTGTTGTCAAAGTTTTGAATTTCATTCCTGCTCTTACCATGCATACCTAGAAGAGAAGGTGCCAGAACTAACTATTGCCAAATGGCTTGGAAGGCTGTCAAGTGAAAGCAGTAGGGGCATCTATAACTTTTGCATACACAAGCCAAGCTCCGAAACATATCAGTAGCTACCACAAAAACTCAAACTAAAGAACTCACATTCATCGACAATAATGCTCATTATGCAGTACTCCAGACATCACAGACCTCATAATTTATCACAACCTTGAGGCCCTCTTCATGACAGAACCGTGGTTCACCCCCACATCATTGTTCATCCTAGATGTCCTTGTTCCCACAGGCTACAGCATCAATTGTGTGGACTGCATATATAAGTAGGGAATAGGCCTTGCCGCGATCCATATGTTCTCCTGGTCTTCCACTCTACCCAAACAAGTAACACCAAATTGCATAGAGCTGCTGACATGCCATTTCCCACTCTCAGCAACTCGGCCCAACTCCTCCCATCTCTCTGCTAGGCAGAACAAAGATTTAATTGATGAATTTTCAGATCTCCACACCACCTCATCCGTCCAACATGCACAAACCACCCTCTTGGGTGACTTCAAACTCCCAGAAACCACAAGCTCAAAAAGAAATATGAAACACCATCCTCAACCTCATCGAGACACTCATTCTTGTCTTCTCAACATAACCAACAATCCAATGCAAGCTACTAATATCCCTGGATTGGACTGACTGCTTTGCCATCCCTACTCATGACTCTGCGTCCTGCCGACAAAGCAAGGTTACCCCAAAAGAGAAGACCAACTCTTCAGGTTCATCAAAGAAATCTTCATAGACACCCTGGTGATTAAACTCATATCTTATCCTATCAACTCTATGCCTGATGCCAACAACCTTCTACCCTTCTAAATAAAGTCAACCATTTTTTATAAAACCATGTGAGCATCCGTACCCCAACTAAAAAACACAAATGCAGGTCAAAGCCTTCAGCTCTCTCATACTCTAAAGATCTTGCTGACAATAAACAATCCATCGACAGGCAGCAAAAACAATGGAAGAAAAACAGAACTCCTGGGGACATAATGATACTGAAATCCCTCCATGTAACATTCAGTTACTTCATCACATCAGCCAAAGCAAAGTAATATGCCAACACCATCAACAAAGCCACCAACAGAAGCAGAACACGTTTTAAGACGATCAAGCATCAATTCCCTGCCAGAACTACCTATTCCTCGTTTCACAGAAAAATGCAATGCCATCAAACTTATCTTCAGTGAGAAAGAAAATCTGACAGCACCACCACAATTGCAAGCCTGGTTCACCTCTTACACTTAAACCTTTATGTAGAAGCCCACAATGGTCGTCCTTCAAAACCCTATCTCTCACAGTTCTCACTGGCATAATCAACCCCCTCAAAGCCACTTTTTATGAAGATGAAGTCCTACCCTTGTCTTACTTCAATGTTCTTTCAGGGGATGCTATCTCATCCTTACTCACCATTGTCAATGCCTATCTCACTCAGACATTGTTAGCAAAGACTGTAAATACAGGCCAGATGCTCCCATTTCTAAAAAAAAACAAAAACCTTCACTAGACCCTGATGACCTTGCCCACCACCTGCCCATCACTCATCTACCATTAATTGGAAAGATCATTGAAAAATTAGTTTATGTTCAATTCCAAAATCACATTAATGCTAGACATCTTCTGCACGTCTACCAGTCTAGCTTTAGAGAAGGCGGCAGCATGGAGACTGCTGCCTTACACATCATAGAGATGCTCTCCTGACCACATACAATGATGACCCCTGCTGCCACATATTGTTGGACATCCTGGCTGCTTTAAACCCTGGTGACCATTTCACCCACATACAGACCCTAGAAACTTGTAGGGATTCACTTGCATTCTCCTTCAATGGTTGTCCTCCTACCTTTCCAAACAACACCAGTTTGCTTATATGGACACCACTAAATCCCAAATGACCCATATCAACTGCAGAGTTCCTGACAGTTCCATATTGTCCCATGTCATTTGCAGCCTCTACGTGGAGCTGCTTGGTGCTCTACTCACAGAATCACAAATCCTCTGATGATACACATCACTGCTTGAAAGTCTCTTCTGCTTTAGACATCCAAAACGTCAAGCATTGCCTGCAATTATCTAGACTTGGATGTCCAGCACCTGCTTGAAGTTCAACCTAACCAAGACAGAATTCATATTCTTTGTTAAAAACAACAAACTAGAAACAGTAAAGAAACTAGCTCAATGATATGAATCCAGGACACCACATTGCCAATAAAACTAAGACGGTATTGGGCCATATGTACGAAAGGTTTTTCCCATAGACACAGAATGGGTAAAATACTTTGATACATAAGGCCCATTGTCAATAAAACTAAGACAGCTGGTTCTAGTTCTCTCTTCTGAAGAAAGTGAATCTGTTTCTTCCAAAAAACGACTTCAGAAGTGATGTTCAAACCCTTGTATTCTGGCATTTGAATGACGTGAACACCCTGCTCCATGGGCCTCCAGACTCCAAGTTGGCACCCCAGTGCTCCCATTTAGGAAAGTGTTGAATCTGCATCTCATTAAAGAGCACAATGTATTGACCATCCATAAACCAGCTAACTGTCCTATCACTCATTGACTTTATGCTTGTATTTACCCTGGTAGAGCACCCCAGTGCCTTTTGACTACTGTGTGATATAGAAATACTAAATACATATATACTTTACCCTGCAGTGCATCATCCCCTGCACTGGCATTTGAAAAAAATAATAATCAAAGTTTCAAAGATCCATCTTTGAACCTTTACACTGCCTTATAGCGGGCATTTCTTCAGAACCTATGGCCAGTGGATCAGTCATGTGAATCTCACTATCATAAGTTAAATCTTGCATTAAAAGCAGCTTCAGTTAATGTTAATGAATAGGAAGACAAGCAATATAACACAAAAAAGGGGGTAGTTATGAGAAAGGATACCGGATTGAGTGACTTTTCATAATCAGAAACAATACAGTCAATCACATTCTGTCTCTTCAGTACAAGATAGTTACAAGTCCCGATTTCGGATAGCAATAAGCATTGATATTGTTTGCAAAACATCAATAGAAGTAGGGAGTGGCCAATTCTCTGTAGTTTGGATGGGCAAAATATCAATTGTGAAAAGATTCATATTTTATGATGCTTGCCAATTTCAATAAACTTTGGGACCTATTTATGAGCTTGTCATGCAGTGCAGTGCAGCAAGTCACCTCGCTGCGTGACAGGCTAAGGGCTGAATTGCTCTGCATTTAAGTCAATATGGCGCATTCCTGCCTTTTCCCCCACGCTGGTGCCCTTTTGGCAGCCTATTGCCAATGGAGGATTGTTTTGTGCAGTACGGGGCTCCATCCCCTGAGGCATATTCCTTTCTCTGTGTGTGTTGCAGAATACAGCACACATAGGAAGAGGAATTAATGAGGAGAAATGAAGATATTTCTCCTGGTTACGCTTCCCCTGGGAAGGCGTAGCATTTTGGCGCATTACCAGGTTTACCAGTTCTAGTAATCTGGGAATGCATCAAAATCCATGGGAGTTGAGTGGGAACACCCAGGCAACATCATGGAAAGCCCTCCCCAAGCAGAGTAAGGCAATGCGGCGATTTGGGCTGTGTTGCTTTCATCTGGATTTATGGAGCCACTCTGGACACGCAAAGTGGCTTGATAAATCACATTTAAGGTTTGCATCGTGCATGTACCACATTGTGTGGTGCAAATACAACACAAACATAAATATGCCCCTTCATTTGCAGGCAAAATGTTGTACTAAAAAAACAAACAAAAAACATGTTTTTTGTGGGAAAAGTGTTCATGTATAACTTTCTTGGGAGAGCAATGTCATTCACTTTGTTAACGCTTATTCTTTAAAGTGACCTTTTGTCTTTGTTTTATGCTTGCCTGGCTCTGATATGTTTGTGGGAGGTTGGAGTGAGGTGTGTGACTTGGTCAGTGTAAATGCCTCATGCTTGCTTTTACGGTCTTTTTCGCCTTGCGTGCATTGTTTTCAATAAGAAGAGAGAGGCGTTATATACTCTTGCGTTTTTCTAGGCCATGGCTTGGTCAGTGGAATTTGACGATGTGGAATGCACAGAGTGATGGTCCTGTGTGTCCAGCTGGTGGTAGTAGTCGGTAGCTAAAGCTGGGATAAGAATAACGACAGGTTATATATGGTAATGTGTTCTTTTGTCTTCCATGTAAGTCTCTTCTGTATTGGCCTTATTTTGTCTTTAATACAATATATTTGTCTGATGGATTGTTAATCTTCATCTCACTCTTCCCTTCAATGCTCTACAATATTGCAGGTGTAACTTACAAAAACGTAAGTACTCTTTCTCCATTCTCAAAGTTCCATTTAATCGACATAGTTGTATAATCGACTATAAACCCCAGACTATATCCAGTTTGTTTTGATTGATTAAGTCAGGACCAATAGAATACGATTTTACCAGTCATAGATCTTTGACTTCATCAGGCTCAGTGTTTGCTTTGTCAATATTTCTCACATAATCATGAGGAAAATACATGTTATCATTCGGTCTTATGAGCAAGTGGTGTACAGAGTGAGAGGAAATAAAAACAGTTCATGGACATTCATTGAAAAATCCCAGTCCTATGCCACTCCCAGTAATGCTCTAAGACCTGCTGCAACATTAAACAATTCAAGAACTTAAAAAATGCACAGATCCAGCCCACATTTAATCACAGGCCACATCAGCTATCCAGTGAATTCAGGATGCTTATGGAAAACCACAGTGTGCCATCAGTATTGAGATGTCCAGGAACAAAATGGCGGCTCAGCTGTTCTGGAGGCGTTTTCTCTCAGCGTTCCTCAGATAAATCACTAGAAAGGTACATAAAAACAGGCCGAAGAGCACAATAGAGATTACAACCCACTTGAAGATTGTTCCAGTTCTAGTGTCGATTGCACGCTTCCTTATGATCAGCTGTGCCGGTAGATCCTCTGGTACATGTGCGCTGGGCGCCACAATTTCCTTCTCTGGGACACTGTTGATAAGCCCGCCCACTGTCTTCCAGTCTTTACCCCCAGGATAGTCCCATTCAGTGATATCTACCAGCCCAGGAATATCCACATTAGTAGCATTCCTCTTATAGTTTGTGGCGGTGGCTGGAATGAATAGGACGCAGAAAACAACCGTGGGCGCGTCCAACGTGATCATAGCCTTAGGCCCGCCTGCTGGTGCCCTTCTAAGAGAGGAATCTGCTTGTGATCAACAGGCTCCATTTAAATCACAAGAAAATCTCCCAGCGAGTCATCCAGTGTGAGCAGTTATCTGTCATGATTTGACGACGGTCCTTCTGGGAAAGGTGCTGGCTGGTGGCCCATAATCCTCATTGCACCACACATTGAAGCCTCTCTCAGCGCTGTTCTATTGTCCTCAGCCAGCTTCATTTAGAACACAGCATTGCCATTAATTTGGTTCCCAAGTTAGTACAAGAACTTGCCAAAGTTCTGTTGCTGTGTGATGTAACAAAGTAATGCTGTTGCATGGGGCAGCATCAATGAAGGTAGCAACAAGAAACGTGAGGATTAGTAGAAATTATTTCATATTTACGAGGCGATGTGAAGTAATGGGGCCATCAATACAGGCCTGTATTTGGACCTAAACACTCTCCCACAGAGGGAGCAAGCTTAGCAGGTGAGTCTAACCCTATCCAAAAGAATGTGGAGGGTTTTCCTCTGAAGAAACCTATTTGATAGGCGATACCAAATGGTTAATTTTATAGCCTATTTTATGGATATTTTCTCTGAAATGCCAAGAGGAGCCGCAATTCCTTAGTAATGGTAAAAGGAGCTTTGTGAATTCTGATAACACCACATCACATACTGTAAATTTAGCAGGCTGTTGCCGAGAGAAACTCATGCAATGTTCTACTACCTAGAACACATTTCCCATGAGCATTCGCCACAGCAGCAAATCCATTAATGGCTTACGAGGAAATTGCGTTCTCTATCCTCAATACTCCTCTGATGATGGATCAGGGTGGTTCTTTGACAGTAACTCACTGTCGTCCCACCTGTCAGACTGTGTCCTTTACCACAAGTGAAGTCATGTACAACTGTAAACAGTGCAGTTGCAGTGTGATAGGTTTCTTTTTTAAGCTAATCGGCTTGTTTTGTGTAATGTATCACAAATTACGCTAACCCTGTGCGTCCCATGGTTCTACTGATGTGGAACTAACGCCTTTGGAGTTCAGTTGAACTTAGGCCCATATTTATACTTTTTTAGCGCCACATTTGCTTCGTTTTTGACGCAAAATCGGTGCAAACTTTCAAAATGCA
The DNA here is from genome assembly GCF_031143425.1 of Pleurodeles waltl. Classification (NCBI taxonomy): domain Eukaryota; kingdom Metazoa; phylum Chordata; class Amphibia; order Caudata; family Salamandridae; genus Pleurodeles; species Pleurodeles waltl. Next base: position 871,180,349 of record NC_090443.1, on the reverse strand, counting down.
ATTGTATTTTGAAAGTTTGCGCCGATTTTGCGTCAAAAAACGACGCAAATGCAGCGCTAAAAAAGTATAAAGATGGGCCTAGGTGTTTATCAGAGTTCCTCATAAACGATGCTACAATAAGCGAAGTACGGAAAATCAGTCCTCAGATTGGGTCTAAGCAATAGTTTGAATGGATTAATGGCGTAGCCTTCCTAAGCACTGACCTTGGGTAAAAGCAATATGGAATAATTAAATAAATACTCAGGGTTTTCACCTTTTTGTTGTTGTTGGGGCATCCCATGAAAACCATGACCCTGTGTAGTAGAGTGATCTGCAATCAAACAAACATTACTTCTTTGCTAGTCCTCTGGAGGCTTAGGAAACACTCCTTCATCCATAAAAATAATATTAAAAAACAAGAAGATAGTAGGCTGGTTCTCTGTTCTTTCATCTGAGTTCTAATTCTGATGTGCAGGGTAATGTTCCCTTCCTGTGCAAATTGCAGTTTGCACAGGCATTGGAATGCAGATTTTTGTGTTCAACACAGTAGGCCTGCCATTTTGCCCTGACAAATTTCGACAGGCCAGCCCTGCTGAAATGTATCAGGGTAAAAGGGTTTGAAAAAACAAACAAACAGAATTCGATACAGTAACCACTAATTCTTAAATTTATGCTTTCTTTTCCTCCAGAAAAATTTAACATATGGGCTATTTCCTGACCCTACGAATTACCAGTGCTTAATTTGTAAATGAAAAAGTGCCGGTGTCCAAAGGTCTCCTCTGAAACACGCGTCTGCTGCAATTAAACGTGCGAGAACAGAATACTGAGGCAGCATATTCCTGAGGCTATCTCGGGCCTCTTCAATCCATATAAAGCCACTCCCTGACCCTTTAGCTCACTTTTGCAGCTTTCTACTTTCTCCCTTTTTGACGCTTATTCGTTTTTCCCTTCTTCCGTCTTTCCCATCTGTGTCTCTTGCTCACAGCAAATGCTTGAGACAGAATACGCCCCGGCCCTCAAAAATAAGTGCCGGTGCTCAGCACCGGAAACAACAAGCACAAATTAAGCACTGCTAATTACCCATCCCATTCTAGTAGTGTTTACTGTGTGTGATAAATGCCACCTCTATATTCTGACTCAATTTAGGCAAGGCCTTAGTTGCAGTTGCAATGTGCCCAATGTCTGTGCTGGATGCACTGCTCTCTACCAAATACACTCTCACAGTTTGATTAATCAATTACCCTTTTTCCTGCTACCACTTACCCTTTGTCTGGATCCTCAGTACGGATCTTTATATGAGAGTGGGTGTGAGAAATGTATTAAGCTGCAAACACTATTTTCAAAATACAAACTTATCTAGTAAATCATTTTTTTAGAGTCAGTAAAGAGAGTTTTAACAGTTTTGAAGTATTTATTTAAATGGGTTAATACATTTATGATAATCAAGACAAAAGGTTACTAAAACAAGCATGAACTGTGTCCTGAATCTGTCTTTACTCCATCCGCCTCTGTTTTACAGAATGCACAAGATTGGTAATAGTCCTATTTTCGTAGTCTGGGAATACTTCACAAAAAGGTTATGAAGTATTCAGTCTTGTACACTAACACAGGTTCCCATGTCTATCAGTTCAATGTGCTTACAGCTAGCACTCTACTCTGCAACAGTTTATCATACTATCTCAGTCATAGTACAAAGCCTAAATCTATTCTTCAGCGGAATGAATAGCTACTCTTGTAACAAAACAACCCTGAAGCCCAGTGACTCTGACAGTGTCTACTCCCAGGGCAGAGGAGGGTCAACCCCCCCCCCCCCCCGCCAGCAGCAGAAGTTGCAAAACGTTCACAACAAGGGGATAATAAACAAAGTTTATTATCCCCTCCTTGGGAAAGTAGCAGGGATCTGGAATGAGGAGCTGTGAGGGGGAGTGCTCAGCACTTCCCCTCACTGCACATGTATGTTTGGCCGGCTGTCTCGGACCGGCCAAACGTGGTAGGCTCTCTCCAGCCCAGCAACACAGTTGCCAGGCTGGAGAGAGCCTGCACAGGTTCCCAGTCTGCCAGGGAGCGCCCAGCCAGGGCGATCCCAGCCAACCCTGATGCTGCTCTGAACAGTGTCAGGATTGGCGGTAGGCCAGGCTGGAAGCCTGTGCCTGCGTGCAACCAGCAGGGAAGAGGAGCGCGGTGCAGGACGCTGTCGAAAAGGTAAGTGCTTTTTAAAACAAATTTAATTTGATTACATATTAGGTCACCATCCCATCCGCCCATGCGCCGCACCCACCCCCCTCCTTTAAAACGAAGCGAGCCACGACTGTCTACTACTCCCAAACCTGATCTCTTTTGCTATTGCAGTCAGCTCAGTGCGGTCACTCTAGAACACTGTCTTAGCCATTTTGTAGCTCAGCTGCAGTACAATGCTGTTTGCTCATCAATGGCTCTCAGCTTGGACAGCAGCAGCGGTAGAAGTAGAAGCCCAAAGCAGAAGCCCCTTGCTCTGTCCCTAGGACACCTTTTATAGTTACTTTGATTGTTACACTCATTATCCAAAGTATGTATTTCTTGAGATGTTGCAGAGTTAAACAATGCTTCTCTAGACAAACAGTAGGGATAGGATACTCACATTTCTTTTCACATGCATTCCTTGAAGTGCATACCAAAGCAGTTTAGTAGGTAGGGAAGGATTTAGTAAGTACTGGTTTTGTTCTGTATCTTTCAAGTCAAAAAGAGGTTATTGGTGAAACATTCAATAGAAATATGTGGCAACCTAGCGAATTCTACAATTCATGCAGCAAGGGCTACATAAAGTTTAGAGCATGCTTAAACATTGAACAGTTTCTGGGCCTAGCAATCCACTCTCATGTTAGTAATTAGTATGTACATTTTAGTTTTCTATTGGGGCCTTATCATCTGTGTACAACTAGATGCAGTGGTGGTATTGCTAGAGGCCCTGAGCCAGGGGTGGCATCCATTAACCATCAGTATGAATCAGTAGGAAAGGGTGGATCATTTCTACAACCCCTAAGGAGGGCATTTATTCTATCCAGACCGGCTGCTACGAAACTTATGGGGGCCATTAATTCAATTCAGGCCTGCTGCCAAGACCTCTAAGGAGGGCATTTATTCTATTCAGACTTCCTGCTAAGATCCGTATGGAGGGCATTTATTCTATCCAGACCTGCTGCTACGAAACTTATGGGGGCCATTAATTCAATTCAGGCCTGCTGCCAAGACCTCTAAGGAGGGCATTTATTCTACTCAGACGTCCTGCTACAATCCGTACGGAGGGCATTTATTCTATCCAGAACTGCTGCAGGTGAGCCTGCCGGCACTCTCTAAGTGGCTCCGACGCCACCCGCAGCCTCCTGGAGCTTCCCGGCGCCACTTACAATGCGACCCGGGGATCGGGAGGCTGTTCTGCAAGATAAATGGGAGGATTTATTCCCCCGCCATGCAGAGCCTCACAGTGTGGCAGCCATCTTGCTGGTCGGACATGCCACCCTCCCCCAGTGGATGGCTTCTTGCACCGGTTCTGGAGGAGGCTTTGTGCCCAGTGTGCTTCATCCTGCCTAGAAGGGGGTGAGTGGATGCCTTCTTCCACTGGTTCTGGAGGGGGCTTTGTGCCCAGTGAGCTTCATCCTGCCTAGGAGGGGGTGAGTGGATGCCTTCTTCCACTGGTTCTAGAGGGGGCTTTGTGCCCAGTGGACTTCATCCTGGATGGGGCAAGGCACAGTCTCTCCCCTGGGTGTCACACCAACAGGTGTTGCAGGGGCCAGGACGCACTGCAGCCCATGTAGTCACTACTACACACTGCTCGCCAGCGATGACGGCTGCTCAGTGGATGGCAGCTGCGCTGCAGATGGCGGTGCTGTCAGTGGTGGTGGGAGGCTCCAACCCTTCAGCTGCAGCCTCGGATGGCTGCCCACTGGGGCTGCTGCTGGCGGTGGGGCAGGTGGCAGTGCTGGCCGCAGTGCAGGTAGCGGTGCTGGCTGCGGTGCAGGTAGCGGTGGTGGTAGGCTCCAGCCCTTCACCTGCAGCCTCAGAAGGCTGCCCACTGGGGCTGCTGCTGTTGGCAGTGGTGCTGCTGGTGGCGCAGGTGGCAGTGCTGGCCACGGTGCAGGTAGCGGTGCTGGCCACTGTGCAGGTAGCGGTGCTGGCTGCAGTGGTGGTAGGCTCCAGCCCTTCACCTGCAGCCTCGGACGGCTGAAGTGCCATGGCTGGTGTTGTGTGCCCCTTCCTGCCCTTGCTTCTGCCAGCTGGTGTTTTTCTATTGCCCTTGCTGGCTGGTGGGGCCTCCTTCCCCTTGCTGGCTGGTGGTGCCTCCTTCCCCTTGCTAGTTGGTGTCCCCTTTTGCCCTTGCTAGGTGGCGGACCCTTCTTGGCCTTAGCAGGTGATGCTGGCACACTGGCTGGGCTGATGGGTGCTTCCTTGGAGCCTCTCACACCTGCAGTAGCTGCAGAAACCACAGTGGCTGTGGACTGGGTGGCTGAGGTGCTGGGCTGGGTTCTGGTGACCCTGGCCCGAAATGAAGGATGGGGGAGGGGTAGGGAATAGGTCAAGGGTGGCGAGGAAAAGCTTCTTAGGGACACGGGAGGGAAGAGGGTGAAGGTTTGGGAGTGGAGGAAGATGGAGTGGTTGTAGGAGGTGGCAGTCTGCTGTGTTTGGGTGCAGGTGCATGGGCTGGATGCTGTTGTGAGGTGGATGGCTGTTGGGTGTCTTTGTGCTAGCATTTGTGTACTTTGGGAGGAGGGGTCACAGACACAGTGGGAGAGGACACAGGGGATGTGTGCATGGATGTGGGGGTGGTGATTCTGAATCTGTACTCACCCACTTGTGGCTGCTGTGAAGCCTTCAAGCGCCCATCCAACTCCGGACAGGGCCACTGCCAGGATGTGGAACATCAGGGGGGGCAGGGTACGATGGGCACCCCTTCCTTGTTGGGAGGCCAGCACCAGCTGGACCTCCGCTGTCTTCCTTGCCCAGCGGTGCAGGTCCTCCCACTGTTTGCGGCAGTGGGTCTCTGTCTGTCAAAGACCCCCAGGGTCCGCACCTCCTTGGCGATGGCATGCCAAATACCCTTTTACTGATGGGTGCTGACCTGCAGAAAAAAACCAGCAGAAAAGGTATTAGTCATACCGTCAGGACTGTTACACTCATGGTCCACCAAATCCCCCCATTCCCTTACGCACATACATTGACCACCATACATGCAGCACTCTGGCCAGGACCCCCCCCTCCCACATGAGGCTTACACAGACACAGCACTCCATACATTCATGCCCCACACATCATGCTCACAGTGTACTCACCTGTTTGTCTGGAGGACCATAGAGTAAAGGTTACTGGGGTAGGACCCCATCCACCAGTCTCTCCAACTCCTCCGAAGTGAAGGCAGGGGCCCTTTCCCCAAACACTCGAGCCATTGTCGCTTCCAGACACAGCAGCACTTGCAGTGTAGGTCCTCTCCTGTTGAAGGTCAGGTAGCAAGTGAATGAACAGATAGAAAATGGCAGTCACGTCCGCGGCGGTGAGCACCGTAACCGCTGGCGTACATCGCCATTGGGTCCTAGAACCCATAGGTCCCAATGATAATAATGCGGTGTTGCATGGCGGTCGCCCACCGCAACTGCGCACAGCGCCAGCGGAATTATGTCATTTCCCCCTGTCCCTCCTCACAGGTCAGGCAGCCGCCATTTCAGGGGGGCATAGGCCATGGCACCTAACTGCGTCACAGCAGACATTGGCACATCAACTGACTTACGAGTTCACATACTGTATCTGTAAATCAAATATTGCATATTAATCTGAGAACATGTTTGAATATGACCTTCTGCTCACCGGTTTTTCACCCTAGAGTTCAACCACTGAGGATGAATAGGAGATGGAGACATCCCCTGTGTACAGACCACTGGTGGACATGATGACAATGGAGGACAGAGACAATTTCCTTCCCTACAGACTTAATAGGGTCACAATCCAAGAACTGTGTGCCCAATTGGAGCCAGACCTGATTTCAGCTGTATGTCAACCCACAGGTATCCCCCCTCTAGTGCAGGTCCTGTCAGTGCTCCATTTCCTGGCAAGTGGTTCCTTCCAAGCGACAGTGGCCATGGCATCAGGGATGTCACAGCCTATGTTCTCAAATGCTCTGACCAGAGTGTTGTCTGCCCTGATGAAACACATGCACTGCTACATCATTTTCCCCCAGGTGGAGGATTTGGCCACAGTGAAGGCTGACTTCTATGTACTGGGACATATGCCCAACATCATTGGTGCCATTGATGGTACACATATTGCATTTGTCCCCCCCGGAGAAATAAACAGGTGTTCAGAAATAGAAAAAGCTTTCACTCTCTGAATATGCAGATGGTGTGTTTGGCGGACCAGTACATCTCCCATGTCAATGCAAAGTACCCTGGCTCTGTGCATGATGCCTTTATCTTGAGGAATAGAAGCATCCCATATGTGATGTCTCAACTTCAGAGGTACCGGGTGTGGCTAATAGGTGAGCCCATGGTCCCCACCCAGTTGGTGTAGGTATATAGGTGTGGGTTTGTCCCAAAGGGGGAGAGTGTGGCTAACAGGTATCCCTCGATATTTCCAGGTGACTCTAGTTTCCCAAACCTCTCATGGCTACTGACCACAGTGAGGAATGCCAGGACAAGGGCAGAGGAACGTTACAATGAGGCACATTGGCGAACAAGGAGGATCATTGAGCGCACCTTTGGCCTCCTGAAGGCCAGATTCCGATGCCTCCATCTGACAGGTGGATCCCTGTACTACTCACCCAAGAAGGTGTGCCAGATCATCGTTGCATGTTGCACAACCTGGCCTTGAGACTCCAGATGCCTTTTCTGCAGGAGGATGAGCCTGAGGATGGTCATGTGGCAGCAGTGGAGCCTGTGGACAGTGACGAAGAGGAGGCAGAGGAAGAGGATGTGGACAACAGAATTACGCTAATTCAACAGTACATCCAGTGACACACAGGTAAGACACTGTAACTTCACCTTCCATTGCAGTTTTGTGTTGGACATTGAACATGGCAGCCTGATTTCCCTATTTCTATGGCCAGTTACTGTACCCTTTGGCATCTCTATTTTCAGATACCTGTGCCCCACTTTGGCTCCTGGTGTGTTTAATGCTGCCCACTACAGGTTATACCTATTTAAATATTACAGTACATTTGAATTGCAATGTTTACAGCTTGTTAAACTAATACATATTTCAAACAATTGACAGACTCCATACTTGTAATAGTTCCAAGGGTGTTTAGTTCAGTGCTGAAAAGTAAATGGGGATGTGCAATGGGCTGGGTTGATTATGGAGGAAAGTCCAGGATAGAGTTCCGTCTATTTGGATCACAGGTGCATTATCCAAGGGGGCATAGGAAGTGGAGCAATGGCAGTTCAAGGTGGACAGGGTGACAGAGTGGGACACAAGGGTGACAATCAGGAGAGTCTTTTTTCCTGGCATGGGTCTTGGCAATACTCTCTGGCTTCTGCCTGGATCACAGGGACTGTTTGTGGGGTGGTTCTTCTTCTGCAGTGGGTAGTGTGCTGGTGGCCTGTTCATGTGGCGGAGCCTCCTGTCCACTAGCGTTGGCGGAGGTGGAGGGCTGCTCTTCGGTGTGGCTAGTGTCAGGGGCCCGTTGCTGTGCCACTGCCTCCCTCATGGTGTTGGCCATGTCTGCCAGCATCCCTGAAATGGTGAGCAGGCTGGTGTGGATGTCCCTCAGGTCCTCCCTGATCCCCAGGTACTGTCCCTCCTGCAGCCACTGGGTCTCCTGCAGCTTGGCCAGGATCTGGCCCATAGTCTCCTGGGAATGGTGGTATGCTCCCTGGATGTTGGTGAGTGCCTCGTGGAGAGTCGGTTCCCTGGGCCTGTCCTCCTCCTGTCGCACAGCAGTCCTCCCAGCTTCCCTGTTGTCCTGTGTCTCTGTCACCTGAACTGTGTGCCCACTGCCACTGACCCCAGGTCCCTGATCGTCCTGTGTTGGTGGGGTTGCCTGGGTTCCCTGTAGTGGTGGACACACTGCTGATTGACGTGTCCCTGATGGGCCGGGTTGGTCATCGTGATCCAGGCGTTCAGAGCTGCTGTCATCATTGTGGTTCTCTTCTGGTGGGGGGGAACTGGATGTGGCTGGCACCTCCTCTCAAGTGACGTTGAGTGGGGGTCCTATGTGGATGTAAATGCAGTGTTATTGTTTCTGTGTGTGCCATCTTGTGCATGGGTATGTTTTCCTCTATGGTTGTATTAGCAAGGCAACTTTGGCTTGTGTGAGTTGTGATTTGGTTGGCTAAGTGATTGTCACTAGTGTGCATGCTGTGGTGATGGGTGTCCATGCAGGTCTGTGATGGGGTCCATGCATTGGTGTTGCATGCAGGGCTTGGTATTGGGATGGGTGGGTTGTGATTGTGGGTTATATGTGAGGTGGTGGGGTGATGGGGGTGAGGGTAGGGGTAGGTGTTTGTGGTGGTATGCAGGTCGGGGGTGATAGTAGTAAATAGTTGACATACCAGAGTCCAGTCCTCCTTCTACTCCTGCCAGGCCCTCAGGATGCATGATCGCCAAGACTTGCTCCTCCCATGTTGTTAGTTGTGGGGGAGGAGGTGGGGGTCCACCGCCAGTCCTCTGTACAGCTATCTGGTGTCTTGCAACCACGGAACGCACCTTCCCCCGTAGGTCGTTCCACCTCTTCCTGATGTCATCCCTTGTTCTGGGGTGCTGTCCCACAGCGTTGACCCTGTCCACGACTCTTTGCCATAGCTCCATCTTCCTAGCAATGGACGTCAGCTGCACCTGTGATCCAAAGAGCTGTGGCTATACCCGGATGATTTCCTCCACCATGACCCTGACCTCCTCCTCCGAGAATCTAGGGTGTCTTTGTGGTGCCATGGGTATAGTGTGAGTGATGTGTGTGAGGGTTTGTGGGGTGATGTGTTGGGGTGTGTGCTGTGAGGTGCATGAATGGTGTATGGGTGATGGTGTTTTGTGCCTCAGATTCAGTGGGTGCTCCTGGCTTGTTTCTCTCTCACTTGCCAAAATCTTTGGGTCGTAAAGGGTTGTGCTTAGTATTGTAATCGTATTTATATAGCGCTTACTACCCCTGACGAGGCGTCGAAGCGCTTTTCGATGAGTAGCACGCTACTCCGGAACCCAACAAGAATTAGTGATGGATTAGTATCGTTAAATAATGAGTACAGTTTTAGTATTATTATGAGTTAATTTGAGCCGCGGATATGAGAGTTTGTTAGCTAGATTGACTGGAGTAATGGAGGGGTGGAGGAGGAAAGAAATCCAGAAGTGTTAATTGGGAGTATATCATTCATTTACTCAACCCAAAGGCTTAGGATGAGTAAAGGGGGGCGGAGGGGAAAGAGTATGTGGAAGGGTTAGGGAGAACATAGTAGCAGGGTGAGATGAATGCAGGAGAATTTAGTAGGGTTGTGTGGGAGGTCACAGAGGTAGAGTGAGGTTTGGTGAGTTAGATGTGGAGGTGGAGGGAAGAGCTTAGGCAGAGACATTTAGGAGATGAAAGTGGTAGAAGGGATTTGGGATGAGTCAGAGTGAGAATGGAGGATAGTTTGATAGAGACATGACATAAGAGTGATGAGTAGATAAGTGTGATAAGATGAGAGCAGGAATTCATAGATATCTAGTGTAACAACCCAAAACCAGGAGCCATGCAATGATCCACGAAACATGTCAAGCACAGAAACATATACACATACATACATATATATATATATATATATATATATGTATACACACACACACACACACACACACACACACACACACACACACACGAATACACACACATATGCACATACAATACATAATTAGAATCATGGGTAAAAAAATACTTAGTCAGACAGGTTTAAAGAGTGTGTGTGTATTTTATTGTTATGACATAGTAGCAATACATATTTTCCAAAGAAACTATAAATAAATAGAAATACACATATAATCTGAAAAACAATATTTATCCACATAGGCATATGCAGTTCATAGTTGTTTGAAAAAGAACTTAGTGTGTGTGTGTTTTATAGTGGTGTGTGGGTGTGGTGTGTGTATGTGTCAGGTGTGTGTATTTTGAATTATCCAATGTGGTGTTGTTTTGTTAGTGTGTGTGTATTTTGAGCGCAGTGGTCTGTACCGCCAATGGTTTACTGCGGTTGAATGACCGCTGCAGTGATTCGTGAGCCATGATGCTGTGGGCGTATTTCTGTTGGCATAACGGTGTGGGTTTTGGTACCGCCAGTTTATCACTGACCTTTGGACTGGCGGACTTGTGTGCGTGTCTGTATAGTGACAGATTTCTATGTGTGGGTCATAATACGGGTAGCGGTATATCGCCGCGGTCATGGTATGTTGGGGGCAGTCAGTATGGCAGTAAGCGGCACTTACTGGTATTGACAGAGTGCATTGTGGTATTTGTATTTTGATGCTTGTGGAATATTGTGGTATCATGCATGAGAGTGCATGTGAACTCCTGTGATTTGCAATTGTGGTTTGTGGGCTGTTAGGAGGTTTAATTACAATGATTTTGTCATATTTGTGAATATGTTCATTAGAGTTCATTACTGTGTTTGTTTAGATATTGTTGTTAAATGTTTTGTAATTATAATTATTGCATTATTGTGATTAACATTTTTACTGAGCTAGCTCTTGCAGATTTGGAGAAAGTCAAGAAACAGCTGTATCTTGGGCAAAAAGAGAACCTGTCTCACAATGAGCTTGAAGCACCAAAACATTTGGCTGAAAATGACAGGATAATTATTAAACCAGAAGGAAAAGGGGCAACATAGCGATCCTTAACATACAAGATTACCTGAAGGAGGCATACAGGCAATTGGGAGTTACAAATAATTACAAAACGTTATCTAAAAATCCCATTAAACAAATTACTATGGCTTTGAACTCAAAACTCCATCAATGGCATCAAGGACTCCTTCTACATGATGATACGTACCAATACATGAAAACAGAAAATCCATGATGGGGGTGGGGGCTTTACCTAGGGCAGTAGGCCACCAGGAGTCATCCCAGTCAGAGGGGTAGGAGCCCAGAATAAGGACATCTGTCTTGTTCGTGTTGAGTTTGAGGCAGCTGGCTTTCAGCTAGGCAGCGACTGCTCTCATTCCATTGTGAAAGTTGCTGTTGGCTGATGATGAGTCGTCAGTTAGGGAGAGGACCAGTTGAGTATTATAGGCATAGGAGACAATGTTTAGTCCGTGTTGTCTGACAACTTTAGCGAGCTGAGTCATATAGATGTTGAAGAGGATCGGACTTAGGGCCAGATGTAGGTAGGAAAAAAATAGCGAGTCGGAAATTGCGATTCAATGCGAATCGCAATTTCCGACTCGCAAAATGGGATCCAAGAAAAAAGAGCAACAGCAATTTGCAACTTGCAAATGATGTTGCACCGCATTTTGCGAGTTTGCTTCTAGCGAGGTCGCTTTTTTCGACCTCGCTAAAAGCAAGCTCGCAATTTGAGTGGGTACATTTCCTATTGCGGAACACATATTCCAGAATTGCAGGAGGGCAGATTTGTATATGTGTCCCGTCGACACATCCTATTACATGGGGGAAGTTGGCAATTCTGTAGAAGTCCAACTTGGTACTGTTAATTTCTGCCTCATTCCTGGGTAGGTATATGTATCTGGACATGTGTGTGAGTATGGCATCTAGGAAACATCTGAAGAATCGTGTGAGTGCACTTTGGGATACCCCACCTGCCACAGCAATCACCCCCTGATAGCTACCCGAGGCCAAGAGGTGCAGTGAGCATAGCACTTGCACATGTGTGGGGATGGCGCTGCCGCGCATTGTCTGTCGTTCAAGCTGCGGATTGAGCATTTCAATTGTTTCTAATATTGTTGCACTGCTCAGTCTATATTTGCCATAAATCTCCTCCTCAGTTTGTTGGAAAAGTGTCTGCCTGGTTTGGTATATCCTCTCCTGTCTCTGGCTCCTCCTCCTCCTCTGCTTGGCAGCGTGGACTCTCCTCCTCCATGCTATCACATACAGTTCAGCCATTTTGAGTAACCCAGATGCCTTCTGGGTCTCCTTTTATACTTTGGTTCTGGTTACCTCCTGCTCTGACTTAGTGGTAATTTGGGTGTGCAAAATGGGCTTTTTGCCACTAGTCGCAATTTGCTACTGCCTTTTTCATATGGTTCGCGACTCGCAAATCGCGACTTCCTCTTTGTGGGTCACAGAATCAGGTCACTATTTTTTTTCGAGTCGTAAATGGCTCACATCGCAATTTGCACTTCGGAAATGGGATTTTTGCATCCCATTTCAGATTTTGTGAGGTTGCAAATTGCGAATCGGGCCATTTGCGACTCCCAAAACTTTGCTACATCTAGCCCTAAGTGAGGAGCCCTGGGGTACTCCGCTGCAGGTTTCTTTGGATGCCAAGGTGAATGGTGGAAGTCTGACACTCTGGGTTCTTCCAGTGAGGAAGGATAGGATCCATTCCAGTGCCTTGCTACGGATGCTTGTGTCTTGGATTCTGGTGCATAGGGTGGAGTGGGAAACTGTATTGATAGTGGCGGAGAAGTCAAGGAGGATGAGGGCAGCCGCGTCTCCGTGGTCCAGTGTGGCGCATATGTTGGTGGTAGCTGTGAGGAGGGCAGTTTTGGTGCTGTGGTTGCTCCTGAATCCTGATTGGGAGGGGTCTAGAATGCTGTTTGCCTTGAGGTACTCCATTAGTTGCATGTTGTTGGCCTGTTTTGTTACATTGGCTGCGAATGGGAGCAGAGAGATGGGTCTGTAATTCTTCATCTCCCTTGGGTCAGGGGAGGGTTTCTTTAGGAGTGGCTTGATCTCTGCATGCTTCCAGTCGGATGGGAAGGTGGCAGTTTCAATGGAGCGGTTGATAGTCCAGCATAGCTCAGGGGCGATGGAGGCGCTGGTCAGGTTGAAGATGTGATGTGGGCATGGGTCCGAGGGTGCCCCTGAATGGAGCTCATGAGTTTCCAGGTGTCCTCTGTGGAGAAAGCGGTCCAGTCGCTCTGAGTCGGCTGTGACATGGGGTTCAGTGGTGGTGCTGATGGGTGGTGGGGGCGGGCTTTGGTTCTCAAATCGTTCATATATGTCCTGGATTTTCCAGTGGAAAAAGTTGTTGAGGTTGTCACAAAGGTCTTGATGTGTCGTTGTTTTCAATCTGAAATTTGAGGTCGCCGAGGAAGATGTAGTCAGTGAAGGTGAGTGCGTGGGGGTGGCCAAGGTCGGCAATGACTTTGCTGAACTGGGGCCAGAGTCTTGCGTATCTCTAGATGAGTGCTCTCAGATGTTCGGGTTGGTCTGAATTTGGAAGTGTAGTTGTTCGGAGGTGGTTGGCAGGCTGGGGTGTTCCTGTAGACTATGGCGACGCCTCTTCCTGGTCAATTGATGCTGTCTTTTTGGACAATTTTATAGCTGTCAGGAATGGCGGTGGGCATGTCCGGGGCTGAGGTGGGGTAATCCAGGTCTCTGTGAGGAAGGCGATAACAGGGGCAATTGAGTCATGGAGGACCCATACTTCTACTGCGTGTTTGGTGAGGGAACGGGTGTTGAGGAGTATGCAGCTGAGGTGACCATTTGGGCTGGGAGCGAGATGACGTGGCGTGTGGAGGCAGGTGAGGGAGCAGTTGAGGCAGGAGAATGGTCCTTGAGTATTCTTTGAAGTGGCTTGGTGGCAGGCTGCAGATCGCCCAGGGTTGAGGGCGTCCAGAGTGTTGGCATTGTACTGATGTGTGGTGCAGGAACCAGGGTCCGGGGGTGCTGGGCACGGTTCAGGCGCAGAAGGGCACAGATGGGCTTGCCTTTGGCGCTCCAGCCATTAAGAATGGGAGGGGTGTGGGAGAGGGCTGTCAGCTGGGAGGTGGAAGGCTGGGAAATGAAGGTTCTTATTTCTTGTTAAGATGCGTTTGTATTGCATTATCATAATGTGATCTGCAATATGTTTCATATTTGCACATGGTGTATAGATTTCTCTGTTTGCCTTTTCTGAGGGCTCTGGCTCAGACCAACCAGGCAGGCTTTTTTAAAGTACTGGTATCTTGTCTCAGGATCATGAGGCAACTGAGGTAATTTAATAAATTGCAACCAGATATCACACAGTGCGATAGAGATCATTTTTTTCAGGACAGAACATTGAGTCAGTTCCTCATGAATGAATACTGGTAAGCTACCACATGCTGCTTTTTAATACTGATAGGTACTGAGGTTGTATCTTGTCCATATCTCAGCAGATACTCAAAATGCAGGGAGTTTCTTTTAAGACATCATACAAAAATACTATGACTATTCTTTATTGGGAACTAACCTTTAATCAGTGATCTATGTAGCATCTTTGTATCTAAACGTCTGCCCATACCTGTACTCCCTTTAGAAAGGTGCTGTGCCTGGACTTTGTTCCTTTTTAGTCTGAGCTCCTGTCTTGTTAGTGTAAATTTCCAGACAGCAAGTAAACTGCTTGCGCTATTGATGGTTAGCTGCTGCAGATTAATTGAGGCTGAAGTCTTCAGCAATAAAAGGAATGAACACTGCTTGATGCACTTGAAAGGAAGTCCTCATGATTCAGACTTTGTGCTATCTAGATGGAATTTTTAAATGACTTTAAGAACTTGGGTTATTAGTTGATGGAATGGAAGCCCCACTCAAATATTAAACACAGTCCTTGTCAGGGCGAACCCAAAAAGTCACTAAATAAACCTGTGTGTAACTCTCAGATAGCTTGGCACAAAATCAGTCAGGCTAACTTAGAGGCAATGTGTAAAGTATTTAGGCAGCACACAGTGTTAAACAGTAAACACAACACAAGAAAGATTCCATCGAATTTTAAGACATCTAAATAGTAGACCCGGAGTTATGAATTTTTAAAGTTTCTAATGCAAATAGCACCAAAAAGCACAACATACTAATTATAGTTGTATGGTTGCAGTGGACTTGGGTGAAGTCACAAGTTCAAGCTGATCACAATGGCGCATGGGTTGGACACAGGAACAAAGTTCGATCTGCAGAAGATTTTACCTTCTCTGAGTCCAAGTCAATGCAGAGAGCTTCAGCAGAGTTTATTATATTGATTGTCAGCTCAAAGAGACTGTTGTTGGCACAAGAAGCAGTACGGTCTTCACAGACTGTCGCTGTGTAGTGCAAAAAGGCAGTCTTTGCTGTAGGTTCGCATTGGCAGCAGATGTGGTCAGTTGCCGTTCGCATTGAATCTTGGAGCAGATGGAAAGCATGGATTGTCACTGGAGTACCGCGTGGACAAGTATTGTGGACAGTTGTCGGGCAGCGCAAGGTGGCCTTTCACGTCGCAAAGAGACCAAAAACTTCTGGATCTTTGCATGGAGCTCAGGACTTGGGGTTTTGAGGAAGAAGTAGTACACTTTGATGCCAACCCAGGGTCCAGAACCTGAGGGCACCTCTTTGTGATCAGAACTCCCTCCAGCAGGAGGACTCAGGGAGGGTCAGGAACTTCCAGTTGATGCAGATCAGCTCGCAGTTGCAGGGGTGGTGACGGGGGCTCTGGAGACTTGTTGTTTCCCTACAGCACAAGAAGGAGGTCAGCCAACTGACCCTTGGAGTCACATCTGGGGAGTCTGGGTTCCAGGCAAATAGGTCCAATATTCTTTCTTCTGACAATATGGAAATCCTTTGTTTGAATCTTCCACAGGTCCAAGGCTATTCTGATGAGAGGTTCTGAATGTGCCACATATATCCCCAGTGCCAGCCTGTTGGTGGTGTGGATGGAGGATGGGTCCTTTGTCTAACCTTTCGCCTTTCCTGGTTTTGGCTCCAAACTGTCTAGGGTACTTAAAGGCATGCCTAGATGTGAGTTGCACTTGTCAATGGCAGGGCTGAAGCCCTTAGAAGTCAGGAAGGGGGGAAATCCTGGGCTTACCCTTTGAAACTCAGGAAGGCGGAGTACAACCCCCAGGACATTCTGCTCAGGGGGTGAACACCAAGCCCCACATTCAAGGCGAGACAGTCAGCCATCAACTTTATTCGGTAAATTATCATAAAAGTTACAATAAAAAAAATCAGAGCAATTCATCTACTCAATTGTTTGCATACAAATAAAATAAAACTATTACTCAAATAACAAGTTATATCTTCTTCTCACTGTTAGTGCTGTACAGATAACATTTAAAATAGTAGAGCTAATTTCTTGCATATCAAGACGCTGTACGTATAACATACCCAGCCAATGGGATCTAATGCTCAAGGTCCTTTTATCCACATGTCTGGAAGGAATACACAAAATATCACTGGAGAGCCATTCACAGAGTCATGCGATCCAGGCACTGGCAGAAAGAGACATTTTACCATTTTCAGAATAGTAAATTAAAATCAACTGTTTCTATTAAAGAGGATTTAGTATTACAATTCATGTGAGTGGAAACAACAATCCTGCTTCTGTTCCCTAAATTAAGTTATCACTTATTAAGTATAATAATAGGGTAATGCATTGTTAGCCAACAGGAAAGACAGCCTTACAACAATGAAAAACTAATTTAGGGGATTTTTACAGTCAGGATATGTAAGACATAAATACACATGTGCTACATTTTAAAAACCATGCACCCTAACCTATGAGACTTTAGGGCATCCCTAAAGGGTGCCTTCTAAGTATTAAAAAGGAATGCTTAGGCCTGGCAAAATGACAGCTTACAACTGCACTACAGGCTGCAGTGACAGGCCTCAGACATTTTTACAGTGCTACTTTAGTGGTGGCACAATGAGTGCTGCTACCCCCTTGCAGCATTTAATTGACATGCCTTGGGTACAAGTATGACCATTTACTAGGGAATTATAAGAAAACAAAATGTACCAATCAGGTGTAGGCCACTTTTACCATGATTAAATGGGAGAGCACAAGCTCTGTACCACTGATTAGCAGGAGTAAAATGCACAGAATTCAACTGTTGGGATGGAAAAGCCCTCTGCATGGTAAACACATGTACCACTGCCTTAATTGCCCATCTGTATTGTTGTCTGGATCGCTAGTGCACATTTTTCTGTAATAGGTGAACACGGATCAAGCAAGTGTCCCATGACATAGGCCTGTCTCACGGATTGCGTTCTTGTCGGACCAGGAGAATTACCCTAAGTGCTACTCTCACAGTGGTGGAAGGCTACCGCCTTTACCAGGAGTTATGAAGAATGAGCACAGAGGTGGCATCGTGCCATGTAGAGATCAGTAGTAGGGAACAGGACCTTTCTGACCCTGTGTCACTGGAGTGAGGCCTACAGGCACACTCACCTTTTTAAAAGATCAGCTGCTGTGCGCTTAACTCACCCTAGTTTGCATTTGGTAGATGTGGAGTGCTGCGCAGTGCAGGAGTAGTGACTGCATCGGTTGTATGTGTGCCGGGGAAGAATGGAGTAGTTCTGTGCAGTGCATGTATAGTTAGTACATGTACTGGGTGTATCTATGCCTGAAAAGAATATATTACCTGAGAGGTGTAGTGCTGTGCAGTTCATGTGTGAATAAAGCATGTGCTGGGTGCATGTGTGCTTGCATGGAGTACAATCCATGAAGGGTGAGGTGTCGTGCAGCACACAAGTAGTCACTCTGTGAGCTGACAGTATGTGTTTGTAAAGAACACTCCCTGGTTAAATATAGAAAAGCTTCAGTGCACACAGACTGAATATGTGTGTTGAATGCATGTGTACATGTAGGGGTACAATGCATGGAGTAACAGTGCTGGACAAAATGTGTGTTGTGAATGTATACTGAGTAAACGTGCCTGCAATGGTACATTACGTGAAGGACCCTGGGTTCCATTTTGGGAAGCCCAGGCCTGCCTGGTAGAAATATGAGGAGGGGAGGAATGCCGCCACACAGATTTGTGTATTACTGCATTCCTGTGAGCTTTGAGGTACACACATTGGGGGGGAAGGAAGAGACTCCCTTTACACTTCAATAAGTTGCTCTTTGATTCAGTGACAGAGGAGAAGAAAGGGGCCTGGACACATCTCAGGAAGACAGATGGAGTTGAGAAGGGATTTATAAAGAGTAGGGCTTGGACCTCGGGATTAACCTTTTGATATAATATCACTGTGGCTGGCATCCAGGTGTGAACTCTGGTCACTCCCATGAATTGTGTTGCAGGTCAATCATCTTCAGAGTTGTGCCTGTGAGGCCAGGCATCCTTTAATAAAGAAAGAAGAAAAAGAGAAATGTACACTGCAAAAGAAACAGAACTCCCAATATAAAATTTCAAAGACTCAGACCCTAAATCACATTTGGTGTCTCAAAAAGGACTATAAGAAGTGGAGGTTGAGACCCCAAAATTTGTGAGAAGGTGGAGCTCTGACAAACTAGTGCCTGTGACCAGAACTGGAGGCAAAGGCCTGCTAGTCTCCCTGCTGGTTGAGTGGACATCATCAGGACACCAAGATCACCTGCCCTGGACCCTGGAGCACTGTTGCCTGCCTGCCTGCTTGAAGACTAGTCTGCCCTATCAGGGAGAGGAGAGCATTGGAGGACGTGCGGTCCAATGGGGAGCTCAGCACGAGGATTCCCTGAGAAGTGAGAGGCTGTGCACCGATTGGCCCGTTGCCCATGTGCAGGATTGGTTCTGGAACTCTTTTATGCCAGGAAAGAGCTGCATTGTTCTGAGCAGTATTAGAAGCACAGTGTGGGAAGCACCAAGCTGCAATGCTGTGCTACGGTGCCCCTGTGTACCAGGGGAGAGAACTGATTTTGGGCCAGGAGCACAGGACTTGTGGCTGTTGAAATCAGTGACCCCTTATGCCAGGAGGGGCCGCTGTAGGGAGGGTGATCGCATGAGGATAGTCTGTGCCTGTTGCAACCCCGTATTCCAGGAAGGGCTGCTGGTACCACTTTGACCTAGGGTTTGGTCCATCACCGGACCGAAGGAGTACTGCTGTGACCAGCAGATCGAGCCCACACACTGACGAATTTGCTGTGGTTCACCAAGACATCACTGAAACCGTCTTAACCTCATTGGAGCTCTGGATGGGACCTAGAGGATCACACCAACACTCCCCCTTGCACCTCTGGGGGAAAGACCAATTTACATTTTGTGTCTGCTGAGAGGGAGTGCGAGAGTGTGAATTTTCTAATATTTTTTAATGATTTCTAATGTATTAATCATTTGATGAATTAACATGCGAAAACAGGTGACTTTTGTAAATGGTTGCCATAATTCATTTTTGTTCTCTGGCTAAGGAAAACTCTAGCTGAAGTCGTAGTCCGTTGCTCAATGCCTACATAAAACAGTGTGCTTAATAGCTTAATAAGTGTGTAAACAGCTACCCCTAGCGGGTTGCTGCACTGTGTCCTACAAGGTCAGATTTATTAAGTCATTACATGAGTTTGAATGTTCTATTGTTTGAAATTGTCACTAATACGTGGTTTCTTCCTCGAGGAGGGAAGTAAATGTTACAAGACGAGAGGTTTCTTCCTGAGAAGAGAAGCTTAGACAAGATAGAACAATGGAGTCAGAGATGAGACGGAAGACGAAAAGTTACTGTTATGAATGTGTCCTGGTTATTGCCAACGTCATTGCGTTTTGGGTTATCAATTAGAACGACTATTGATTGAATCGTAAACCACCCCATGTACTGATCAATCATAAACTTTTTGAAGATTAGTATAACAAACTGGGTTGGATTTTCTGGGGTTTATTCTTCTTCATTCCTCATCATTCTTATTCATCTTGTTAGTACTCAACTAAATGGTGGTTCGAGTCGGATTAGCGATGTGGGTTTAGCTATTGATAGGCCGATTCTCTGAAAACTTACCTGATGGTGTCTCTTTGCTGAAGTAGACTGCATGTTGTTGTTCTATGGGCAATATATGAAATTGCATTGATATATGTGTCTCTTTTTGCTTTGTAGGTACCAGCTGCAACTTATAATTAAATTGCTGCGTAATAATAAAGTTTTTTTTAATAACCCGTGCTAGTGTGATTTTCTAACTTTGTGTTTCTAAATTCTTTTACATGAAGTCCAACATGTTGATGCTAATTTCTGGTTAGTGAGGGAATCTACCTTCACATGCTCATGATTCATATTGACACACTTTGATTGTTTGTACTAATGTATACTTTACCTTGGTGCCAATTCTAGTGTTATTAATCAGTACTTAAGACTATTTGCTTGCTTGATTAAACTCAGGTATATTTGACGTTCTAACCAGCCACTATTTATTCTATATGCTTATCATTTATGCTTGAGAGTTGTTTTCGGGACATTAGCATTGTTAATTTAGGGAAATACATTTACAAATATTCTTAATAAACTGATGTGGTTATTGTTTGAGGCCCAGATCTTTGAATAAAATGATTACTGTTGATGATTACATTACTCATTATTGACATCCCCTCAGTTGCATTGTCATGTCGATCCATTGACCTCTTGCGCAAAATCCACTGTTCAGTTTAAAGTAATAGCTAGAATTCGTGGCGCTGCAGCAGGAGCAGCTCCGATCACTGGAAATACACCACTAGTGCTGCCTGACACGGAGTGCCTGCACCTCTGGCTGCTGCTGCATCCATCATGATTGGGTTGACTTCGCCATAAAGGATCGAGACTTACGAACGCCGCTGAACATTGCCATACTGCAGAGTAAGACTGGACACGGGCCTGTAGGGCACAGGGCTACTTGCTGCTAATCGGGCTGTGGAACCATAGGCATTTTTGACTAATTCCTACAGAGTCACAGGAAGAACTCTTGAGTATGGCCCAATAGTTTGCACTCCATGAATGCAGCCATCAGTGAATGGGGAATAACGGTGAGCACGTTACACGAACGAGGATGGGATAGAGATTTGCCTGAGAACTCCTAGAGCCTTGACCTCAACAGGGGTTGTGTTATTGCTTCTGAATGCCGTAGACCATTGCATGCATACAGTTAGAAATAAAATAAAGTAAGTATTGGACTGGACATTGATTTATTGTGTTCACTGTTTGCATTTTGATTTATGAGTCGTGTTCACTGACCTGAATTTACATCCTCCTGCGGTATCCTTGACTGCTTGACCACAGCTGCCATTGAAAGTCAGGTGCAGAAGAGGTACTAGGCCCAGTTGCTCAGGACCCATAGTATGTTGAGCCCCGGGACATCAGGAGTAAAAGGCTCAACCACAACAGTTGGGTCCAGTAGTCCTTGCATCCCTGTAGTCCTATGAAAGGGTTTTTGACACCAACAAAACTGTGCCCCAACAAAAACAAGTTCAGCAAAGGAAGGCAATACTTGGTGTATCCCTACAGCAAAGGCCCGGTTCAACAACGACGTATCTCCATTATGTGCTTATAGAAAGGGCCCAGGCAGTTGCACATGTTGTTCTTAGAAGTATGGAGTCTAAACCCCTGAGAAAGACCAGTACAGTTTTACGAAATAAGCTATCCTGTGAATTCAGGAATTGTGTTACAATCCATTTGCAATAACACACTCTTACTAGTAATTTGCCGTGATTATTGTTCAGTTACTCTGGGCCTCATTACTGCCCCAGTGCAGGAAATGTAAATTTAGGGGCATATTTAAGAGCCACTCGCGCCACTGAAGCGTCACTTTTCATGACGCTCCGTTGGTGCTCTGCCCTGCACCCTATTTACAAGGTGGCCTTAAGCGTCTTTTTGTGGCGTAACACCATCTTGTAAATACCCCATTTCCCACACAGCACTTTGTGTGGAAGGGGCGTGAAATGCGTGTTGCTGTGGGTGTGCCACAGGAACACCCATTGCGTTTAGATGCTGCCACAGATTTACAAGTTTTCGTAAAGCTGAGGGAGCACCAAAATCTAAAGCCACCTCAGGGGTGGAGTTAGAGTGGCACAACGAGGAGAAATGCGTTCATTTCTTTGCCCTTTATGTGTGCTGCATTTTGCAGCACACACAGAAAGAGCAAATCGCCATGTAAGATTGTTTTTGTGCAGGAAGGTGTTCATTCCTGCACAGAAACAATCTCCCCCGCAATGCAGCCATCCTTGCACTATGGTGCAAGGGTGGCGGCGTTGGCGCAAGGCAGGAAATTGAGCGCCGACGCAGGGGAAGTAGGGGTAAACCATATTCTAGTAAAAACGGTGCATCCCTCTGTTTTGAAAATGACGGTGCACGACGCTGCCAAATTTGGCGCAGCGCCGCGCATCGTCGTTTTTTATTAAATCCGGCCCTTAGTATCTGCAGAGTTACCAATACTGGGACTCTGTTATCTCTGGTGGTGCGGAATTAACAGAGATTATAGCTTGAACACTGAGTATTCCCTAATGAATGGAGACTTACTAAAGGAATTAGTAGTTTCGAGTTCGAAGTAGTTTTACCAGCCGAAATCTATGGTGGAAACAGATCCATAGGAACTTTACAGATATCATAATTCTCACCTTTTGAGAAATACAGGCATCTCAAAACTAGGTACTCAGTGATGATGAGACTCTGAGAACTCACAAGCCATCCATTTGACTAATCTCTTCAAATACAGTACTCCCACAAAGCAAAAAATGTCTCAGAAAACTACAAATCCTTCAATAAACTATGTCCTCAATTCTGCCAAGCTTCTGAAACGCATCTTGGTGGATCACCATGCACTAACCCATCGAGCATTGAAGAAGGGTGCCTTTAGGAATAGTATTATTTCATGTACTAATAAATACCTTTGTGAATTGTCCCGAAACATCTAAAATGGGATTTACACACTTAGTACAAATTTTTAAAAAACCTGTGTCCTCTGCACTTTCACTGAAAGGGAGTTGGACATATCAGACCAATTCTCAAAGGCTTCTACGTGTACTTCAAATAATACCACAGTAGAGCTACTTAACATATTCATAAATGCTTGTGTGAATTGTCCCCAGAACATAAAAAATGGGAATATTCAGGGAGCATTCATGAACAGCTGATACAAATAGAAAGGACCATGCTCGCTTTGTACTTTTACTAAGAGGGAGTTGAGCATTTTGGAACCAATTCACAAAGACAGGTGTAAGTAAATAAAACATTACTCCCCTAGTTCTTCTTTAAATATTGATAACGGCCTTAGTGAAATGCCCCATAGACACCAGCATAGTTTTCGACTACAACTAGGGGCTCAACCACACACAACCTCAGAAACAGACTCCCTGTGTGGTTGTGCTCTCGAGGGGTTGTTGAAACTCCCGTTGATCGACTGGTGTATTGATCAAGTCCTCAACAGTCATTCAGTTTCTTCCACTTGTTGAATCTTTTGCGGGGTCATTTTTAGGGTCGGATTTGTATGTTTTAGTGGCTGAGGCAAGAAGTTTCTCTTCGATAAAAGCTAGGACCAACACTAAGACAAGGATAAACATGTTAGCATCAGATATGGACGTCATTCAAAGAAGCTTGTGAGCTGGAGTCGTGTGCTTCTGACATCTGTTCTCATTTGCAGCCATGAAGACTCACATGTTACAGCGCAATGTGGGATACATCCAGAACGATGCTTGCCTGAACAACGCAGGCCTTTTTCTCTGTCTTAACCACGCATGCGCTGAACAACGCACATGCGTGGTTAAGACAGAGAAAAAGGAAGATCCATCGTGAGAGGATGTGGTCAGGTAAGTGGGGCTGAGGCAGGGTTGGGGGTAATTTTTAGGGGTTGGGCGGAGGTTGAAGGGGTTGGGGTGGTTAGGTTTTTTAATTTGTTTTAAGATGCAGGGGTGGGGGTCGGTACTATGGTTTTTAGGGCGGGTGGTGGTTCGGGGTTATTTTGTTTTAGGGCCGGGGTGGGTGGTCGGGTAATTTTGTATTTAGGGGGTTGGGGTAATTAATTTTTTAGGGCGGGAGGGGCAGGTTTTTAGAGGTGGGGTGGGCGGTCAGGGTATTTTTGTATTTAGGGCAGGGGTGGGGTTTTAGGGGTGGGAGTAGGGGTAATTTTGTAGTTAGGGCGGGTGGGGGGCCTGGTTTTTAGTGGCGGGGTTGGGGTAATTTTGTATTCAGGGTAGGTGAGGGGGTTTGGTTTTTAGGTGCAGGTGGGGTAATTTTGTATACAGGGCAGGTGGAGGGATTGGGGTTTTAGGGGCGGTGGGGGGTTGAGTGTAATTTTCTATTTAGGGTGGGTGGGGGCAGGTTATTAGGGATGGGGGTTGGAGTAGTTTTGTATTTTGGACGGGTGTGGGTTTTTAGGGTGGGGGTCAGGGTAATTTTGTATTTAGGGCGAGTGGGAGGGTCAGGTTTTTAGGGGTGGGACGGGGTAGTTTTGTTTTTAGGGGTTGGGTAGTTTTATTTTTGGGGGTGGGGGTCGGTTTTAGGGCTCGGGTGGGGGTATCGGGTAGTTTTTAAAGGTGGGGGGTCAAAGTACTTCTGTTTTTAGGGGTGGGGGTTAGGGGCTGGGGTAATTTTGTTTTTCGGGGTTGGGTTAGTTTTGGAGGTGGGGTTTTAGGGCTCAGGGTGAGTGGGGGCTATTGGGTCGTTTTTAAAGGTGGGGTCAGGGTACTTCTTTTTTAGGGGCAGGGGTGGAGAGGTTGGTGTAATTTTGTTTGTAGCGGTTGGGTTCAGTTATTTTTCGGGGCGGGTCGGTTTTAGGGCTCATATCGGGGTCGTTTTTAAAGGTGGGGAGTCAGGAGTTCTGTTTTTTGGGTTGGGGTGGCATGCGACAACCACACATGCCATTTCTACACATGCCTTTACTAGGCATACCTTTACAACGACAAATCGTTGTAAAGGCATGCGTGGGAAAGGCATGCGTGGAGACAACGCAGTCGTTGTTCTGACCGCGTTGTTCAGGCATGCGTGGTTGCTGCATGCATGGTTCCATCATACAACCGCGCAATGTCCATCAAGCTATCTCAATCTGTGCAGTAGTAAGTTGGCAAGATGGTGCCCATCAGGAAACAATGTCAACTTCTTTCTTGAAGGTTCATGCATCACAATGCCTTTCTGCTGCATCCATTACTTTCACAGATTCTGTTTCTGTATGGAACTGAAGGAGCTTTTGTACGTTTAAACTAAAATTTACTTTAATATTAGTGACTCTGCACCTTGATTCACATGTGTAAACTGACATGGAGGTATTGCATTTTAAACAAAATCATTATAATGTGTTAAAGTGTGTTTTGTTTAGGCTAACTATGCCCCATTTATGCCTCAATGTGTCTTGTTCATAATATATTCCATATCATAATGTTCATTTTGTGTTATATTACTCGCCTGACACTAAGGCCCTCATTCTGACCTTGGCGGGCGGCGGAGGCCGCCCGCCAAAGTCCCGCCGTCAGGTTACCGTTCCGCGGTCGAAAGACCGCGGCGGTAATTCTGACTTTCCCGCTGGGCTGGCGGGCGGTCTCCTTCAGACCGCCAGCCAGCCCAGCGGGAAAGAGGCTTCCACGATGAAGCCGGCTCGGAATCGAGCCGGCGGAGTGGAAGCTGTGCGACGGGTGCAGTTGCACCCGTCGCGTATTTCACTGTCTGCGCAGCAGACAGTGAAATACATGTAGGGGCCCTCTTACGGGGGCCCCTGCAATGCCCATGCCAGTGGCATGGGCACTGCAGGGGCCCCCAGGGGCCCCGCGACCCCCCCTGCCGCCATCCGGATCTCGGCGGTCCGACCGCCGGGATCTGGATGGCGGTAGGGGGGGTCGGAATCCCCGCGGCGGTGCAGCAAGCTGCGCCGCCGCGGAGGATTCAATGGGGCCGCGGTACACTGGCGGGACCCCGCCAGTGGTGCCGGTCCGACCGCGGCTTTACCGCCGCGGTCGGAATCCCCATTGGAGCACCGCCGGCTTGTCGGCGGTGCTCCCGCGGTCCTCCGCCCTGGCGGTCAAAGACCGCCAGGGTCAGAATGAGGGCCTAAGTGCATCAAGATGAGTGTTTATTTATGAATGACACTGTTCTTGAAGAGCCTGCTAGAACAATGCTTCCTAAATGTTTTAGAACTATGGCTACAAACTGTCATGACCCACTTAGTTTTAATGCACATAAGGCAGGCAATTTCTTTATGTAACTAGAACCTCCTATGGAAGCACACTGTCATCTATAGACACATTTTCCATTGAAGTGGCCACTACATTTGCACAGACATACAACTATATAAAACTGTACTGCATATTAATGATAATGCATAAGGTGAATATTTATTATTTGTGCATCATCAAGTAAAGTGTTTTGGTTTGTTTTGATCGTATTAAAGTCTTTGTTTCCATCGCACTTCAGAATTACAAAACAATGTGCTAAAGTGTTGCTTTCGAACCTGCTGAATGTGTACAGTTCATTTTACATGTAGTTATATATTGTTGTGTGTTACAAAGAATTACATCCCACAGCCTTTCCCTTCCCACTCTTCTCTAGTGGACTGAGGCATATCGCCATTTTGAAGCGAGAGACAGTCTCTGTGGGGTTTAGAAAATACATTTTAGAGTACCTGGGCCCTGCCTGTTGGATCCGAGATGACTGACTAAGAGCGCTGACAAGAATTAAGGGCCTTATGCCCAAAACTATTTTGTGGTAGCAAAGATCGGAGACTTTACGAACATAAAATAGCTTTTGGGCATGTTCAAAATCCTAATTTAAATTATTTGCCTTCACGAAGGTTGTAAAGTTTCAAAAGCGTTGGAAAAAATCACAGGTAACAATTTCCAACTGTGCAAAGATTTAATATAAACTTTGCTTGGAAACTGCTGTAGGTGAGTACATACTGCACGTTATTACATAGACATACCCCTTCATTGGTGCTGGGTGAGAGGTGCAAAATCCCATTAATGTTGCCCCAACACAATACTTGTTTATCAGTCTGATAGTTGGTTTGTAAATGACATCCAGATATCAACAGTGCTCAATTTCAAGTCCAAAACAAATAGCCTTCACGTCATAGCAGGGTAATCATCACCAGTGCAATAACTGTGTCCTCATCTCTGCCACCCTGGCACAGACCTTTGGCTTCTCTTGTTTGGACCTGATGTTCCCTATCTTCCTATCTTTCTACCCTTCTATCTTTCTCCCTCACTCACCTCCACCTCTGTAACCCTCCCTCCCCTATCTTCCTATCTTTCTACCCTTCTATCTCTCTCCCTCACTCACCTCCACCTCTGTAACCCCCCCTCCCCTATCTTCCTAACTTTCCTCCTAATTTTCTTCCTAACTCCCCGCCACCCTTAACCCCCCTCCCCATCTTTTCTCCCCTCTACCTGTCCCCCCTCCCTCCGCTTTCCCGCCGCCACCTCCTGCACGCCCCTGCCCCCCCAGCTCCCATTCGTCGCCCCACTCCCCCCCCCCACCAACCCCTCCCCCCCTCCCTCTTATGGCGGCTGCTGCGCAACAGAGTTAGCGACCCTTGACCCAAGGGTAGGTCGCTCCCCCTGCCGCTGCAGCTCCACCAGCCCAGGCTCCTGAGACCTCCCAGGAAGCCCAGCGAAATCACAGTAAGTACCCCCCCCAACCGCCCAGCCACTCACCCTGCCCCAACCTACTCACCTCCTCTCCTGCTTCTTTTCTTCATCTCTGCTCTTCTCCTCTCTGCTCTTCTCCTCTCTGCTCTTCTCCTCTCTGCTCTTCTCCTCTGTGCTCTTCTCCTCTGTGCTCTTCTCCTCTGTGCTCTTCTCCTCTGTGCTCTTCTCCTCTGTGCTCTTCTCCTCTGTGCTCTTCTCCTCTGTGCTCTTCTCCTCTGTGCTCTTCTCCTCTGTGCTCTTCTCCTCTGTGCTCTTCTCCTCTGTGCTCTTCTCCTCTGTGCTCTTCTCCTCTGTGCTCTTCTCCTCTGTGCTCTTCTCCTCTGTGCTCTTCTCCTCTGTGCTCTTCTCCTCTGTGCTCTTCTCCTCTGTACTCTTCTCCTCTGTACTCTTCTCCTCTGTACTCTTCTCCTCTGTACTCTTCTCCTCTGTACTCTTCTTTCTTCCCTGCTCCCCGTCCTGCGTGTTGTTTCTTCTGTCTTCATCTGTGTTCTTCTTCTGTGTGCTTCTTTCTCTCTCCTCTGCACCGCGACCTGCGTGTGCCTTCTTCTGTGTCCTTCTTCTAGGCTCTTCTCTCCTCCGCTTCTTTTTCACCGTCTTCTTGGCTCTTCTCACTGCTGCTAGTCGCTCCTCTTCTTCTTTTCCTTCTTCTGTGATCTTCTCTCTTCTGCTCCTCTTCTTCTTTACCGTCTTCTTGGCTCTTCTCTCTGCTGCTCGTCGCTCCTCTTCTTCTTTACCTTCTTCTGTGATCTTCTCTCTTATGATCTTCCGCCCCTCTTCTTCTTTACCTTCTTCTGTGATCTTCTCTCTTCTACTCCTCTTCTTCTTTTACCTTCTTCTTGGATCTTAACGCGTCTGCCCTCCTGCTCCTGACTCGTCTCTGACCTCCCTCACTCGCCACCCCCTCTGTAACACCCCTATCTTCCTTTCTTTCTATCTCTCTCCCTCACTCACCTCCACCTCTGTAACCCCCCTCCCCTATCTTCCTAACTTTCCTCCTAACTTTCTTCCTAACTCCCCGCCACCCTTAACCCCCATCCCCCATCTTTTCTCCCCTCTACCTGTCCCTCCTCCCTCCGCTTTCCCGCCGCCACTTCATGCACGCCCCCGCCCCCCAGCTCCCATTCATCGCCCCACTCCCGTCCCCCGCCCCCAGCTGACCCCTCCCCCCCTCTCCCTCTTATGGCGGCCGCTGCACGGCCGCGCCAAAGGCAAGCCCGTCTGCACCCGTCCGCGCCTGGCCCGCGACCAGCGCCACGACCCCTGGCCCTCAGCACTCCCAAACCCCGCTGCACCGCTACGACCCCATCACCCTCACGCCCTCAACCCGGGGCGCTCCAGCACCTGCTTCCAAGCCAAACCGAAACGTACCCACGGACCCTTCGTATGTCACACCTGCAAACTTACCTTCCACCACGACCGCCAGCCCACGCGCCATCAACCACCTCAAATGCATCCTGATCAATGCACGATCCGTCCACAAGCACGCCGTTGAACTCTGGGACCTCCTGGACTCCATCGCACCAGACGTCGCCTTCATCATTGAGACCTGGATGAACGCCTCCTCGGCCCCGACATCGCCATAGCCATCCCCGAAGGCTACAAGATTTCCAGAAAAGACCGCACCAACCAAGTAGGAGGAGGAATCGCCATCGTCTTCAAAGACTCCATCAACGTCACCACCTCCACCGAAGACACCCCCCTCGCCGCCGAACACCTGCACTTCCAGATCCGCACAGACCCCAGGACCACCCTCAGAGGATCCCTCATCTACCATCCCCCCGGACCGCGCGCCCTCTTCAGCGACTCCATCACCGACTTCATCTCCCCGCACGCCCTCGCCGGACTACATCCTCCTCGGCGACCTCAACTTCCATCTGGAACAGAACAACGACCCCAACACCACCGCCCTGCTCGACAACCTCGGCCTAAAGCAACTGGTGAACACCCCCACCCACATCGCCAGACACACGCTCGACCCCATCTTTTCCGCCAGCAAACACGTATCCTTCAGCCACGCCTCCGCTCTACACTGGACCGACCACAGATGTGTCCACTTCACCTTCCGACGCAAAACTCGCCACCTCCGCACACAACCCATCCCACGTCGACAGTGGAACAAAATCCCCGAAGAACAGCTTCTCTCCACTCTCATCGACAACCAACCCACCTTCTCCGCCGACCCCAACGACGCAGCCCTCAGCCTCACGAACTGGATCACCAACTGCGCAGACAACCTCGCTCCCCTCAGACGCCTTCCAAGACAGTCCAACACCAAAAAACCTCTCTGGTTCTCTGACACCCTTAAGGAATCAAAGAAAACTTGTCGCACCCTCGAGAAAGCCTGGCGTAAGGACCACACCGCAGACAACATGACTGCCCTCAAGAACGCTACCCGCGAACACCATCATCTGATCCGTGCCGCCAAAAGGAATTTCTTCACAGACAGACTGGACAAAAACAGCCACAACAGCAGAGAACTCTTCAACATCGTAAAAGAGCTCTCCAACCCCAACGCCAATGCCATCACGCCCTCACAAGACCTTTGCAACTCCCTCGCCACCTTCTTCCATCGTAAGATCACCGACCTACACGACAGCTTAGGACTCCAGACCCAGCCGACCACCACAGAACCCACAACCCCAGCCATCACCCTCAACGCTTGGACCCACATCAACACAGAAGAGACCAAAGCCACCATGAACTCCATCCACTCCGGTGCCCCCTCGGACCCCTGCCCACACTTCATCTTCAATAAAGCCGACGACATCATCGCCCCGCACCTCCAGACCATCATCAACACCTTGTTTTCGTCTGCTACCTTCCCCGAGAGCTGGAAACACACTGAAGTCAACGCCCTACTGAAGAAACCTATGGCTGACCCAAGCGACCTGAAGAACTTCCGCCCCATCTCGCTCCTCCCCTTCCCTGCCAAAGTCATAGAGAAGACCGTCAACAAGCAGCTTACCAACTTCCTTGAAGACAACAACCTTCTCGACCCCTCTCAGTCCGGATTCCGAGCCAACCACAGCACAGAAACCGCCCTCATCTCAGTCACAGACGACATCAGAACCCTGATGGACAACAGAGAAACAGTCGCCCTCATCCTCCTCGACCTCTGGGCTGCCTTCGACACCGTCTGTCACCGCACCCTAATAACCCACCTCCGCTCCACCGGGATCCAAGGCCAGGCCCTGGACTGGATCGCCTCCTTCCTCTCCAATCGCTCCCAAAGAGTCTACCTCCCACCTTTTCGATCAGACCCCACCGAGATCATTTGCGGCGTCCCACAAGGCTCCTCGCTCAGCCCGACACTCTTCCATGTCTACATGAGCCCGCTCGCCGACATCATACGCAAACACAGCATCATCATCACCTTCTACGCCGACGACACTCAACTGATACTTTCCCTCACCAGAAAGACGTCGCAGATTGGATGAAACTCAGCCGTCTGAAACTGAACTCAGACAAAACGGAAGTCCTCATCCTCAGTAACACCCCGACCGCCTGGGACGACTCCTGGTGGCCCACGGCCCTTGGCACCGCACCGACCCCCGCAGACCACGCACGCAACCTCGGCTTCATCTTGGACCCACTTCTCACCATGACCAAACAAGTCAACGCTGTATCATCCTCCTGCTTCCTCACCCTCCGCATGCTAAGAAAGATCTTCCGTTGGATCCCCGCCGACACCAGAAAGACCGTGACCCACGCCCTCGTCACGAGCCGCCTGGACTACGGCAACACCCTATACGCAGGAACCACCGCTAAACTCCAGAAACGTCTGCAACGAATTCAAAATGCCTCCGCCCGCCTCATCCTCAACATACCCCGCAACAGCCACATCTCCGCACACCTGAGACACCTGCACTGGCTTCCCGTCAGCCAAAGGATCACTTTCCGTCTCCTCACCCACGCACACAAAGCCCTCCACAACAAGGGACCAGAATACCTCAACCGTCGCCTCAGATTCTACGCTCCCACCCGTCTTCTCCGCTCCACCAGCCTCGCTCTCGCCGCCGTCCCTGGCATCCGCCGCTCCATGGCGGGTGGGAAGTCCTTCTCCTACCTGGCGGCCAAGACTTGGAACACCCTCCCCACCATCCTCAGGACCACCCAGGACCACTCTGCATTCCGGAGACTACTCAAGACCTGGCTCTTCAAGCAGCAGTAACCCCTTCCCCCTAGCGCCTTGAGACCCGCACGGGTGAGTAGCGCGCTTTATAAATGTTAATGATTTGATTTGATGTTCCAGAAGGGACTCGTGCTGCCCACTGTGGACAAACTGCATCTACGACAACACGGCAAAGGGTGCCCTGAGGAGGAGGAGGCAGGTACTATCATGGGAGTCAGAGCCCCTGGTAGATGCAAAAATCTAGGATGTGGTTACACATTGTGCAACATAACGTCCACTGGTTACAGCGCAAAGTTACCAGGAAAAATAGATCAATAGTCCACGTACTTCGTGAAAATATTAAATTAAAATATTGAATGTATATTGAATGTATCCACCCTTAGACCTTGTGCACCAATTGATCTAATTGATGCCTTGGCAAAATAATTCCCTAAATTAAATGACGTAGTAAACTGAGGTGTCAGTCCATAATGGATAGACAGCAAGCAGAAATAACTAACGCAGTGTAGCAGATCGCTCTTCCCTCAAAATCCCCAACAGGCCTCTTGCAGTCGAGGCGCTATTCTACTGCCGACTTACACGTCTTTGAGACGCAAACCCTTCCAGTTTCTCTCACTGGGAGGAGTTGGGGCACATTCTCTTAGAGACTACGTCCACGTGTACTCCTTATATATTCCAAAGTGGCATAAGTGCTTCAAGAGGAACAGAGTTTAAATTTATATATTCTCAAATCTAGTGGCGCTACTTTGTAAAACATGTAGCTTAATACTCATTTCAACAGTGTGTTTATTCAGGCAGACAAACCATGCATGAACATACAAAACACTGTGGGGCATATTTATACTCTGTTTGCACCGAATTAGCGTCATTTTTTTAAACTCTAATTTGGTGCAAAACTAACTCCATATTTATACTTTGGTGCTAGACCCTTGCCCCACAAGGACTAAACTTGAGTGAGGAATTAGCTGTACACCTGAGAGGAAATTAAATTAATGTCCTAGTTTTTTGATACGACCTAAGATGAACCAACAAACATTTGTATATATTTTTAGATTTGTATTTCATTGTTGGGATGTTACTCTTATCCCCTATATAATGGGGATATAGTGAACATTTGGTTGCTCAAGCAATGGACAAAGTTAGTAGAATCACAAGAGAAAGTCTGCTCTTTGACACCCGCAACACCAAAGCTATGGAGGAAGAAAGTATAAGATTTATTACTACTTTTTCCAAGCAATCGAAGAAGGTTAGATCTATAGTAAATAGAAGCTGGCATATTTTACATACAGATTCTGTATTGACACAATATGTACATGAGACACCGCTGATTACTTTTAGAAAGAGTAAGTCCCTGCGAGACAATTTGAGTCACAATATGATTACATCCAACACTCATGTTAATGACAATAAAAGCATAGGTTTTGTGCGTTGCTTGAATTGCAAAGCATGCAGGAAGAGTGAGAATTCTAATACCCTCAGGATAGGAGATAGACCTTTCAGGATTAGAGGTTTTTTCAACTGTAACACTGATTATTGTGTCTATTGCCTAATCTGCCCTTGTGATAAGTTGTATATTGGCAGTACTATTCATTGAGCAAAAAAGAGGGTTCTCGAACATATGAGAGCCAGACATAATGATCAAAAGTACCCGGTGGCAAGACATTTTCAGATTATGCACAATGGGGATACGAATAAGTTGACATTTTTAGTGATTGATCAGGTGAAAAATTATCCACGTGGGGGGTACAGAGTTGTAAAATTGAGGATTCTTGAGTCAAAATATATTATTGATTTTGAGACCCTTGCCCCACAAGGACTAAACTTGAGTGAGGAATTAGCTGTACACCTGAGAGGAAATTAAATTCATGTCCTAGTTTTTTGATACGACCTAAGATGAACTAACAAACATTTGTATATATTTTTAGATTTGTATTTCATTGTTGGGATGTTTTTGGGTTAGCAATTAATATGTATTTTGTGGTAATGTGTATAGCACGGGTGATTTAGGAGTTATCAACTTGTAGACTTATTTATTTATTTATTCTTGGATTATTTAATATATTTAATATTTATATATATTTAATATATTTATTCATGCATTGCTATTTATAAACAGCTTGGACATTATATCAGTAGCAGTTGTCAAGATGTGATGTTTAAATAAATGACAAGATGGATAATAATGAGTTATAGAGGTTGGCTTTTCCAAACACTGGGAGTTGGTTTTAGAAGTGTAAAAATATGAAAAGGAAAATAAGAATAAAAAAATATATATATATTTTAGATAAGAGCAGATGATTTGTGACTTAATAAGAAGACAGCGACTTAGGTGAGTTAATTTGGAGAAACAGACATAGTGGATAAGATGACGTTCTGTTACTAATGAGAGAACGAGAATATTTTCATCTAAAGACTGTGGAAGGAATTTAGCCTATATTATTGTATACAGTTATTAAAGGTTGATGAAGTGTAGATAATGAATTAATATGAATAGAACTCATTACCCTAGGACAAGTTGTAATAAACACTGTCGTTTTTGGCTAATTTTTTGCCTTTTGTTATGTGAAGAGATACACTCCAAAATGGCTGCCATATTTTTCTTTCCTGAGGAACCTGTCTTCGAATTTAGTCCTTTGTCTATGTTATTGTCATATTAAGGTTTATATGTGACTAGAATTAATTTGAATAGTATTGTGAGCAAGGCTACGGCCGAAACGCGTCAATAAATGTAATACTGCTTGGCCTTGGTGTCCGGTTTTCCTTTTCTGGATTAAGAAATTGCTTTAAATAAGATTTTTGGGCTCCTGTAACCCGCACCGGACCGCTTAAGAATCCGCCTCGTCATTTTACCAGGACTGTGTTTGTACGTTTGGATATATGTAAATGTATATATATCTCTCTCTCTCTATATATATATATATATATATATATATATATATATATATATATATATATATATATATATATATATATATATATTTTACCTACTGGCGGTTGCCAGTAGGTAGTTATAGTTAGGACCATAGGACAATTTTTTTTCCATAGAAAAATAATTTTTGTTTTGCCAATAACTTTGGTGCCCCGTGACCAATCTACACGAAATTCTCAAAAAGTGAACTTTTGTCAGTTAAGCTGCTGGGCTGAATATTTCGGAGTGATCCGTCAAGCGGGGGATTTGAGAAGAAGAGGAGGTCCCAAAACACTTTTTCCCCATTCTATATCAATGGGATTTTTCTATTTTTTTAACATGACTACAGCCCGAACCACTAGACGGAATTACACAAAATTTGGCAGAAAGCTAGGTCTTTGTCCAGAATTCACACCTTTTGTGATTTGGTTTAAAGTTTAAATCTGTTCAGTTGCTTTAGAGATATTAAACGGCAAAAAAAATATAGATATCTGGCCAAGAAGATGCCCTGTGGATCCAGCTTTGCCCAATGCTTATATCTGATTAGCTACCAACACTTCAACAAGGAAATGTTGACAGCTTTCTTGACACCTGGATTCAGGTGAGTCCCAGGAAAAGAGTGAAAAAAAGGGGCCAAAGTAGGGTCACTCTGAACCTCTAGCCTTAGTCTAGTTGTCACTTAAGGACCCCGGCAGGGCTAAAAAGCATTTTTTGAAAGATGTCAGGAAAATCTACGGATCCAGATCCGTGGAATTTCCTGAGATTTTTTTTTTTAGAGGCGGTCTTCTGCCCTTTTCTTTGACCCCCGGGTGGGCCAGGTCCCCGGGGCATTGAGGAAGGAGGGGGTACACATGGGCCCCCTCCTGGTGCTTATATTAGCCCGGAGACCACTGCCTTCCTTGCACAATTATTGTGGGGACTGCGCGGCCCCCCTGCAGCCCCAGGGACCGTCACCTTCCCAGTGCTGCAATAAAACAATGAAGGGAGTCCGTTGGGGACCCCCTGCCATGGGGACCATCACCTTCCGGGCTAAGTGAAATGTTGGAGAGGGCAGCATGGCACCCCACAAGCTCCTAGTAATGGCCCTGGGGACTGCCACCCCCAAGGGCCGGTTCCTGCTTTGTCCCAGGGTGCCCACCCCAGGACATAGCTGTCTCCTGTGACTTAGTGGGGACTTTGTGAGTTCTCGCCAAGTCACAACAAACACTCTGGAGGTTTCTTCTGTTTCCCTGCCCACAGGTAGGGAAACAGAGGAAACAATTGCCTTGGCAGACAGGGAGCTGCATGTTTAGCTGCTCCCTGTGTGCAAAAGCAACATCGGCTTCCACAGGAGGCGGGAAGCCAACTGGGACCGTGGGGGCCTTGAGGCCCCCCCCATGGTCTCCAGCACACACTGGATGCCCTGTGGGGTACCGAGGATTGATGGGCGGGTCCTGGGGATGGGGTTCCCGGGGACAAAATCACCCAGGGGAGGGGGGCACGCAATCTTCTTCCTCCTAAAAAAACCATTAATAATAAAAGGCCTGGCCCCTGGGGATGGGGTCCCCGGGCTGAAATCGGCCAGCGGAGTGGGAGCTGCACGGCCCTCTTACCCTCAAAAGAAATTATTAAAAGGCTAGGCCATTCTGCCATAGATGTTCATTTCATAGAAATTAAATCTCAACAGGAAGCAGTTACAAATGTAAATGTAGCAGGTACTCCAGTTAAAGCTCCACTTCCGGAAAGGACAAATGATCCTAACTCCTGGGCTTGGCGAAGGCAAAGCAAGTGTGTTTACTCTGAGATTCTATATTGAAAAACGATCTGATGTCCTTCGTGGAGGCGAATACATCTTTCATCTATTGGAGTGCAATCAGAGACTCTCACACCCACTCCCACACCCAGACAGACACTCTCACAGCCAGTCTCACACCCAGAAACACCGTCTCATACCTATTCTCACTCCCAGAGAGACAGGCCTTGCGGCCAAGCCCTGCTGGACTGGGTGGTTAGCTGCAGGGACTGGCTGTTGGCCATGCCCTGCAGGCAACTCCCACCTCGCAAGGCCTTCAGCAGTGGCCAGCACAAGGTTGGGTGATTATAGGGTGCTGTCCGCAGGGCCTTGCCGCAGGCCAGGCCCTGCAGCCAACCACCGTCGACCACAGCCGAAGGCCGTGCACGGTCGTGGTTGGATTAACGTATAGTAACGAAAATGACTTTACTTTAGAAGAAACCATAGAAATTCACTGAAAAAAACAAAGGTTACAGGGACATTATAGTTAGGAAATAGAATTTAAAAAACCTTAGAAAGTCACTTAAAAAAATAAAGGTTACAGGGACGTACTGCTATGCACTGCTAATTACCCCAGATATTATAGCACTCATGAAAACTTGTATAATGTCGATAAAAATATCAATGAAACATTAGCAGTCAAATTATTAAAGAAGAACCTGTGCATGGCGGGGGCGCGAGTTATAGTTACCTCAGGCCACAAGTTACCGTTACTTGAAATAACTCCAACTATAACTGCTGAATTTCTATGGTTTTCTGCTGTAAAATTCAGAAGCTAGCTCTACCAACCATGTAAAATTCGTTTTTTTAACTAAAACAATATATATATATATATATATATATATATATTTTTTTTTACCAAACTGGCCCTGTATTGTAATGTCTCATATGTTGTTGTGACTTGAAATATAAAGGTAGGAAAACTTACCTGTGTGGTAACTAATGACTTCTGTGTTGCAACCACCATTGTAATGGCGATGCACCAGAAATGCACACACACAGTCTCCCCAGACACACTCATGTAGCAGCACACCGAGATCACTGCAGTCCATGTCACTCATAACAAACAGCTTCAGGCACATATCACACTTTTCTCTTGACCAGAGCTACATTGTTGTGCTTCCTCCTGGGACTCGCCACGGAGTCTCGTATGTGGCTGTTCAGAACAGCTCACTGGCTGCCATCATGCTTCTACATACATCACTTTCACTTCACACAGGCCTTAGTAGAGACAGGCCTACACTGCGGTTATGTATGTCTAAAAATGAAGGTTTGGCTTTGATCAGTTACATCACTTTCTTTAGATCAGCTGAAAATGAGGTCTGTGTCCACGGGTAATTACCGCATATTGATCACAGAGCCCCAACAAGAAATCTGCAGTTGATTTTGGTGCTGAGAAATGTGAGGCGCTCGGGAATAGGAGAGATTGACAGAGGCCAAGCACACTTTAGAGCCATGCAAAGCAACACAGAGACGGTTTTGTGCAGCAGACATCCCAAGTTACCCTTTTCCTGGTGTACACTGGTTGAATTGTCAGAAAGCCCATTTAAGAATGTGTTCCGTGAGCTACTGGAGACTCTCCTGAAAGTTGTGAACCTCAGTGTAAGGGAATCGCAGACAAGCTTGATTCCTTTGTTACAGAGGGCCTGACATACATAGAGCAGGCTAGCAAATAGTGGGTAGAAAATGGGCAACTATTGCAAAATGTCCATTTGAAGGTCCCCAAAAGACCTGCTTAATAAATACGAACTAAACAGGTCGCTATTTGCGATGTCCTCCAATTAACTTAA
Source organism: Pleurodeles waltl (assembly GCF_031143425.1). Classification (NCBI taxonomy): domain Eukaryota; kingdom Metazoa; phylum Chordata; class Amphibia; order Caudata; family Salamandridae; genus Pleurodeles; species Pleurodeles waltl. Next base: position 871,142,413 of record NC_090443.1, on the reverse strand, counting down.
ATTGGAGATAGCCTGCAAGGGGCAACAGACTTCTGTCTCTGAATTAGCATTCCCTAACTGCAAACACTGATTTTAAAGCAACCTATTTATTAAAGGGGCGGGCGCTACTTTAAAATGAATTGGGAAGCTTGCGCTGCTCCGGTCTCTTGTGCTGTACTTGCTCTTCTATCAGGCAAGCTTGCACTGCTCCTGTCACTTGTGCTGGTCCTGCTCTTTGTATCAGGGGAGTTTTCACTGCTCCTGTCTCTTGTGCCGTACCTGTTCTTTGCATCAGGGGAGCCTGCACTGCTCCTGTCACTTATAGATTGCACTGCTTCTGTCATTTGTGCTGTACCTGCTATTTGTATTAGGGACACGTGCACTGCTCCTGTCACTTGTACTGTACCTACGTTTTGTATCAAGGAAGCTTGCGCTGCTCCTGTCTCTTGTGCCGTACCTGCTCTTTGTGTCAGGGAAGCTTGCACTGCTCCTGTCACTTGTATTGTACCTCCTTTTTGTATCAAGGAAGCTTACACTGTTCCTGTCACTAGTGCTGTACGTGCTCTTTGTATCAGGGGAGATTACACTGCTCCTCTCTTGTGCTGTACCTGCTCTTTGTATCAGGTAAGCTTGTACTACTCCTGTCTCTTGTGCTGTATCCTGTTTTTGTATCAGGGAAGCCTGCACTGCTCCTGTCTCTTGTGCTGTACCTGCTCATTGTGTCAGGGAAGCTTGCACTGCTCCTGTCACTTGTGCTGTATCTGCTCTTTGTATTAGGGAAGCTTGTGCTGCTTCTGTCACTGGTAGCTTGCACTGCTCCTGTCACTTGTGCTGTACCTGCTCTTTGTATCAGGGAAGCTTGCACTGCTCCTGTCACTTGTGCTGAACCTGCTCTTTGTATCAGGGAAGCCTGCACTGCTCCTGTCTCTTGTGCTGTATCCTGCTCTTTGTATCAGGGAAGCTTGCAATGCTCCTGTCACTTGTGCTGAACCTGCTCTTTGTATCAGGGAAGCTTACACTGCTCCTGTCTCTTGTGCTGAACCTGCTCTTTGTATCAGGGGAGTTTTCACTGCTCCTGTCTCTTGTGCCGTACCTTTTCTTTGTATCAGGGAAGCCTGCACTGCTCCTGTCACTTATAGATTGCACTGCTTCTGTCATTTGTGCTGGTCCTGCTCTTTGTATTAGGGACACTTGCACTGCTCCTGTCACTTGTACTGTACCTGCTTTTTGTATCAAGGAAGCTTACACTGTTCCTGTCACTAGTGCCTTACGTGCTCTTTGTATCAGGGGAGATTACACTGCTCCTCTCTTGTGCTGTACCTGCTCTTTGTATCAGGTAAGCTTGTACTACTCCTGTCTCTTGTGCTGTATCCTGTTTTTGTATCAGGGAAGCCTGCACTGCTCCTGTCTCTTGTGCTGTATCCTGTTTTTGTATCAGGGAAGCCTGCACTGCTCCTGTCTCTTGTGCTGTACCTGCTCATTGTGTCAGGGAAGCTTGCACTGCTCCTGTCACTTGTGCTGTATCTGCTCTTTGTATTAGGGAAGCTTGTGCTGCTTCTGTCACTGGTAGCTTGCACTGCTCCTGTCACTTGTGCTGTACCTGCTCTTTGTATCAGGGAAGCTTGCACTGCTCCTGTCTCTTGTTTTGAACCTGCTCATTGTGTCAGGGAAGCTTGCACTGCTCCTGTCACTTGTGCTGTATCTGCTCTTTGTATTAGGGAAGCTTGTGCTGCTTCTGTCACTGGTAGCTTGCACTGCTCCTGTCACTTGTGCTGTACCTGCTCTTTGTATCAGGGAAGCTTGCACTGCTCCTGTCTCTTGTGCTGAACCTGCTCTTTGTATCAGGGAAGCTTACACTGCTCCGGTCTCTTGTGCCGTACCTGCTCTTTGTGTCAGGGAAGCTTGCACTGCTCCTGTCACTTGTATTGTACCTCCTTTTTGTGTCAGGGAAGCTTGCACTGCTCCTGTCACTTGTATTGTACCTCCTTTTTGTGTCAGGGAAGCTTGCACTGCTCCTATCTCTTGTGCTGTATCCTGTTTTTGTATCAGGGAAGCCTGCACTGCTCCTGTCTCTTGTGCTGTACCTGCTCATTGTGTCAGGGAAGCTTGCACTGCTCCTGTCACTTGTGCTGTATCTGCTCTTTGTATTAGGGAAGCTTGTGCTGCTTCTGTCACTGGTAGCTTGCACTGCTCCTGTCACTTGTGCTGTACCTGCTCTTTGTATCAGGGAAGCTTGCACTGCTCCTGTCTCTTGTTTTGAACCTGCTCATTGTGTCAGGGAAGCTTGCACTGCTCCTGTCACTTGTGCTGTATCTGCTCTTTGTATTAGGGAAGCTTGTGCTGCTTCTGTCACTGGTAGCTTGCACTGCTCCTGTCACTTGTGCTGTACCTGCTCTTTGTATCAGGGAAGCTTGCACTGCTCCTGTCTCTTGTGCTGAACCTGCTCTTTGTATCAGGGAAGCTTACACTGCTCCGGTCTCTTGTGCCGTACCTGCTCTTTGTGTCAGGGAAGCTTGCACTGCTCCTGTCACTTGTATTGTACCTCCTTTTTGTGTCAGGGAAGCTTGCACTGCTCCTGTCACTTGTATTGTACCTCCTTTTTGTGTCAGGGAAGCTTGCACTGCTCCTATCTCTTGTGCTGTACCTGCTCTTTGTGTCAGGGAAGCTTGCACTGCTCCTGTCTCCTGTGCTGTACGTACTCTTTGTATCAGGGAAGCTTGCAATGCTCCTGTCACTTGTGCTGTTCCTGCTCTTTATGTCAGGGAAGCTTGCACTGATCCTGTCTCTTGTGCCGTATCTGCTCTCTGTATCAGGGGAGCTTGTGCTCCTCCTGTCACTGGTAGTTTACACTGCTCCTGTCACTTCTGTCATGCCTGCTCTTCATATCAGGGGATCTTGCAATGCTTCTGTCGCTTGTACTGTTCCTGCTCTTTGTGTCAGGGAAGCTTGGACTGCTGCTTTCCTGGCTGCACCTCTGCTGCGTTTCAGGGAATTGGAGTGAAAATATATTCACTATGCAAAAGTCTCGAGGTGTTGGGGGAACTTCTTCAGATATTTGTTTGTGATGCACACATCAGCAGCCATTGCACCATCCCACTCTGTTTAAACGCAAGGCATTTCTGCTAGCCCGACTCTCGCTCACCTTAGGCCAACGAATTTACCACGCATACATTTTTTTGCACGCTAATGCGCTGGTATTTCTTTAACTATTACGCCTGCGATTTAGCAAATTGACTGAATTGCTCTCCTGAAAGAGGTATGCGGGATGGCGTAAGAACATCAGTTTCTAGAGTTAGCGAAACGTTTAATGGCAGCTAAAATTGCAGTAATTGGTGTGGGAATCCCAGCACATTGTAATATGTGTTCTCAATTACGAAAAGTGGAAGGTTTACATTTCCTTTACGCTGCTAATCCTTCACACATCTGACCTCGGATGGTGCTAGGGCTGCACAATGCTCTTCAGATGTTCAGCTCGCCTGCTGTGCCCTGCCGGCTGCCTCAGGGAGATACATGGAATCTGTGATTCACACTGCCACAGGGGGCTGCAGGTGTTAATGTAAACCCCAGGGATCGCATCACAAAATTTCACATGAGCAAAAAATGCAGCATTTGCGGCTTTTCGCCGTTTTTTTCGCTAGTGTATTAGTGGAGCAGCGACGTTACGCAATTTATGAATGAAATGAAAGCAACCTGATGTTATTCAAAATCAGTGTCAACTTTCACGTGTTAAATAAAGGTGAAGAAAATGTGTTTTTTACGGTTATTTTGTTTTTTAAAGCACACGCTGCAAAATTTCAGGGCTTCTAGACGTAGAAACACTTTGGGGCACATTTAAGAAAAGTGTGGCTGCACATAGTGCTGCACCGCTTATCTTGCACCCCTTGGCGCCCCCTAACACCAGCATGTGTGCGCTGTATTTAAAATACGGCACACCATGGCAGTAGTTAGGGGACTAGCGTTTGAATTTTTGACACTAGTCCGCCGCTAATCCCGCAAACCACCCATAGGCCCATTGTAAGCAAGGGAAGCCTCCTTTTAAAGCCCGCTCTGAGCAGGCGTTAAAAGTGCAGCAGAAAATGGCACAAGAAAATCTTAGACTTCTTTATGCCATTTTTTTGACCCCCCTAATGGGGAATGTCCCCCTTTGCACACATTATGCCTGGCACAGGCGTAATGCAGTGCAAAGGGTTACAAAGTGGCGCAATGCATGCATTGCGCCTCATTGTAAATATGATGCAGCATTTTTGGCCTTCTAACGCCACACTAACATAAAAAAATGACGCCAGTGTGGTGTTGGAATGGCGGTAGGAAGTTCTTACATATGCCCCTTTTGTTAGATACGTATCGCACTGTTAGCTAGTACAATAAGTCGGTTTTATCTCTTTCAGCAAAGTACATAAAGCTACGCTCAGAGCCATGTTTATTACAATAGGCACAGCCACTCGAACTATGCACTCTTGCGGATGGGACTTCTCCTGCATATTTATAGATTTGCCGAATTTTCCACATAATCCATTTTCTGCTACATAATTTGAAGATTTTACCCGCCCAAAAAAACAAGATTGCATGTAGTTCAAACGGATTAAAAGTTACTAAAAAATCTGCAATGCATGTTGCTGCACAGTGTAAGGCCCTTTACAAAGGTTGAGTAGCCACCTTTCGGTTGCTCATTGTATTTGTGTGTTAAACTTGCAATAGTGAGATGAAACCTTTGCCCACACAGTGTTAACATGTTAAAGAATGTTGAAATAATAAAGCAATACTATCAACAATTTGCTGCATTATGCTGCACGATTTGCCTTTCCTTGAAACATAATTTAGTCAATCCTTCTGCATAATTTCACCCTCCACTACTGCATAATTCCAGCGACTCTGGCAATAGGTTATATAGATATTATAAGAAGAGTAGATAAATTTGCATAGTTTGCAAGAACAACTACAGTGATCCATTGTTTTGCTGAGCTGCTCGCTGCTGGAGCTGCGAATACTTGGGATGATGAACAACAAGCCTGCCTAGTTCTTAGGTCGAGCGCTCAAGCACTTTGACCTGTTGTAAGTATGGTGGGCTTTTAACCACGCCCACCTCACGCCCATCACTTTAACTCATTCATGGGCTTGCCTTTCACAAATCCCTTATTGTAATTGGTAATTGCTTTACGTTTGTCCCTCATTGAGGCTGTTTTGTCACGCCCTGCAGACTGCCCCTCTTACATGGATTATTGCACAATTGCCGATATACTTCAGCGTGGGAGAACTATTTCTTTTGACTCTCCCCTTCATGCTGAATGGCAGTCATGGCGCTCACATCCCGAACGGGCACAACAGAGTGAACCTTGATCAGTGGTATTAGAGCACTGGTCTTATTGTTCACAGTTACCTAATCAGAGTAATTTCTTGTGGCTCTCCCCTTAAAACACTTGAAATTGGTGAATGTTTTACTAATACAGAAATCCTCAATGCGAAAGGGGATCTCCCAGCACAGCGGAAGAGCTGATAGGACAATATTCACTGCACTCGGGAAACTTGTCCCATAATGCTTTGCAAGCATTCTTTTTCAAAACATGTTTGTTCATAACTCAGCCTGTGGCGGTCATAGGACAATGGGACCACCACCAAAATGTTCAGCATGACACACTCTTTCTGTTTAGGTCATCTTTGTGTCCCCACACTAGATTAGTGGGGACGCTAAAATAATAACTCCTCCTACCATTCATGATCGGTTTAACTTTTCTCATGGCTAGAACTTTTGTTTTACACCTGAGTAGCTTGTCTTTTTTGTAATCGTTTTGCTATAGGTCTGTAAGTTCTGAATATGTATAATGTAGTATGCTTTCTAGGGGCTAAACATATAGTTACACTGCATTGCTTGCTGCTGTTTTTTGTGTGGTTATGTCTATAAGGGGCTAACTATACAGTTACATGACCATGTTTCTTAAAATGCCATTTTGTGTTGTAGTGTTCTCTATGGGCTGTTCTGAGCATTACTATAATTTTTGCGGCACGAAAACTTGCCCCATAATGCTTTGCATGGCATTACTTTTACGTGACGTTTTTGCTCCTAATTCAGCCTGTGGTGGTCCTAGGACAATGGGACCACCATCAAAACGCTCTGTCTACATCATCTATGGGTCCCCACACTAGGTTAGTGGGGACCCCAAAATAATTACTCCTCCCACCATTCACTATCTTTTAAGCTTTCTCAAGGTTACAACTTATTTTACAGCTGGGCAAAGCTTTGTTTTAAAGGCCGTGTTTGTAATATCATTGCAGTAGGCCTGCTAGTTTTTTCGTGGGGTTATCCCCTCTTGGGGCTAACAATATGGTGACGTGGCCAATGATATTTTTGTTATGGTGCTGTCTACGGGCTGTTTTGAGCATTACAGTCTAATTCCAAAAGCTTCGTTCTGATAAAGATTTATATGATAATTGTATATGTTTTAATAACCTCTCTTTATTACAATTAGGACCATATTTCAGACCAACTTAACATCCTTATTAAACTATGACTGTTTGAACACTCTTGATATGTTTGGGTGACCCTTCTTTATTTCTCTTGTTACTCCTCCAAGGCTGTCTTGTGTCTTTTTTTTAAATTAGGATGCTAAATGGCAACATTTTAATTTTTTGCTGCAAGTAGAGGTAGAAGGTAAATGGAAGTGCTTTAGTTATATGCAGGGCCACTAGTATTATATGGCAGGAAAATAAAATTATGAGGCAGGGTTAACCAATTTATATGGCAATATAAGTCAAGCTATAAATTTACAATGCCAATAGCTCGGACTCAAGCAAATGCGAGACCTATTGCATTGCACATGCTTGTTATTCCATCTCATGACTTTTCCTTCCACCATCCCACACTTCCTTTCTCTTTAGCTCATGCTCGCAGAATCTTTTTTATCCCTGCTTTCTCCCTTTGTCATAGTTTTCTTATATTTCTCTTCCCTCTTTCTGCTCCCTTTTGTGCCTGTCTCTCTTGCTTTGAATTAAAATCGTATGATGAAAAATAAGCCTAATACCTAAAACGAGTGCTGGTGACCACTATATGCACAAAACATGCTTGATAATTGATCATATGATTACCTACATGGCATGTGTTTTTGTAAATACCCAATATGTGTATGCAATCCTGTAAATATAAAAATAGAATATATTGACTTCGCTCAATTCTTTGGTCTGATGCAAAAGCTGTCTAATATGTACTGATAAAGCAATCCTTGCTAGGTCCATTTCCTAGAACAAAAGCTGGAAAACCTCACAAAGGAGCATTTGTTTGAAATTTCAAAAGAGCGTTAGTGCCAAGTTTGAGTAGCCTGGCCACAGAATGTTACACAGTAAGCAGAAAATCCTAGTTTACATTTGTATTGCATCAGAGACGTGTGGTTGATAGTGAGAAGAATTGTATTTTAATTTTTTTTGAGAGAACATTCAGTCTTGTAGACATTTAGGCCCTGATTTAGGAGGGCCCAGTGCCATATACCACCAGATTAGCCGGGCCCGCAAAAATGGAGCAATGAAATCCAAAAGATTTCTTTGCTCCATATCTAGCAGCATTTTCAATGCCTGCACAGAGCAGGCATTAAAAGGAGGCACACCATTGTTTTCAATGGGCCTCAATGTGCTTTGCAGGATTAGAGTAAAAAAAAAATTGTGCTAATCCTGCAAAGCGCCAAACTAGTGTCAAAAATTTTGAAGCTAGTTCCCTAACTACTGCCACAGTGTGCTGTATGTTAATTACGGCGCACACATGGTGGCATTAGGGGGGCACTAGGGGTCACAGGAAAAGTGGCTACATTGAATGCAACGCCAGTTTTCTTGAATTCGGCACTTAGTTGCATAAAGAAGGGCCTGATTTAGATTTGTGCGATAATACTGCCAATCTGCCGCGGTGATAGACCCGAAAATACCATTAAATCAACAGTGTTCCGTCCGCTTTAAGTAGATGTATTGCAGCTGAGCTGCAGACTGCCACAACGGAGTGCTCTTCCTAGGCGTCAAGCTGGCGGGTTCCTGCCGATCAGATTTAGATGTTACAGTCCTGCAGGTGATATACTGGTGGCATTTTGCTGACAGAGGGAGCCCGTCTCTGGACCCAATGGACATCCTACAATGGCAGTGACAATGGAATAGAGGTAAGTCTCACACACACACACACTGTACCTTAGCAATATGTGTCCTCTTGCACAGTACACTACATGACATACCACATACACACAATAATCCACACAAAATGTAAATGCTGAAAACACATATTGCCATGCATCCATGACACAACACTCACACATTATTGATACTGCACCCACACACGACAACCACAACCGCCACAACTACACACTCAACTACACAAACAGACTCACACACAAGCACAACACATCATGACAGCGACCACCACACAACACTCACCTCAATGTTGCACAAAGGAACACAACAACACACCCAAACATACTCAACAACATCTAACCCACATGCAAGTGGCACACACAGACACAACCACATCACCCACTCCAGCTCCATCTGCCTCAACCAGCCAATCAAATCACACGCACACGTAGAGGTACTGACTCACATACACAACTGAAAGCACAACATTACAGTGACACGTCCCCTTGCAATGTGCACACATGGACATAGTCGAAGGGTGTGAATGCAACATCACTGTGGTGCCAGCATTCATTTGGGGATGAAAACTAACACCAAAATGTATGTGTGCGATGTGTATCATGTACCAGTGTCTCCCCATCCATGTCCCAAACAAAGGTGCTTAAATGTAATTCAAAACATTATTGTGACATGTATATAACTGCAGTGGTCACAAGCTCATATGCTGTGACCACACAACGTACACAGCCAATGAGGGTACCCTACCTTTAACCCCTTCGCTGCCAGGCCTTTTCCCCCTCCTGTGCCAAGCCTTTTTTTGGCTATTTGGAGCAGTTCGCGCTTAGGCCCTCATAACTTTTTGTTCACGTAAGCTACCCACGCCAAATTTGCGTCCTTTTTTTCCAACATCCTAGGGAATCTAGAGGTACCCAGACTTTGTGGGTTCCCCAGAAGGAGGCCAAGAAATTAGCCAAAAAACAGTGAAAATTTCGTTTTTTAAAAAAAAAAATTGAAAAATGGGCTGCAGAAGAAGGCTTGTGGTTTTTTCCCTGAAAAGGGCATCAACAAAGGGTTTGCGGTGATAAAATCACCAGCTTCCCAGCTTTCAGGAACAGGCAGACTTGAATCAGAAAACCCAATTTTTCAACACAATTTTGGCATTTTACTGGGACATACCCCATTTTTACGATTTTTTGTGCTTTCAGCCTCCTTCCAGTCAGTGACAGAAATGGGCATGAAACCAATGCTGGATCCCAGAAACCGCAACATTTCTGAAAAGTAGACAAAATTCTGAATTCAGCAAGGGGTAATTTGTGTAGATCCTACAAGGGTTTCCTACAGAAAATAACAACTGAAAAAGAAAAATATTGAAATTGAGGTGAAAAAAACATCAATTTTTCTCTAAGTTTTACTCTGTAATTTTTTCCTGCAAGGTCAGATTTTCGAAAGCAATATACCGTTACGTCTGATGGACTCTTCTGGTTGCGGGGATATATAGGGCTTGTAGGTTCATCAAGAACTCTAGGTACCCAGAGCCAATAAATGACCTGCACCCTGCAGTGGGTTTTCATTCTATGCCGGGTATACAGCAATTCATTTGCTGAAATATAAAGAGTAAAAAATAGCTATCAAGAAAACCTTTGTATTTCCAAAATGGGCACAAGATAAGGTGTTGAGAAGCAGTGGTTATTTGCACATCTCTGAATTCCAGGGTGCCCATACTAGCATGTGAATTACAGGGCATTTCTCAAATAGACATCTTTTTTACACACTGTCTTACATTTGGAAGGGAAAAATGTAGAGAAAGACAAGGGGCAATAACACTTGTTTTGCTATTCTATGTTCCCCCAAGTCTCCCGATAAAAATGATACCTCACTTGTGTGGGTAGGCCTAGCGCCCGCGACAGGAGATGCCCCAAAACACAACGTGGACACATCACAGAAAACAGACCTGTTTTTAGCAAAGTGCCTACCTGTAGATTTTGGCCTGTAGCTCAGCCGCCACCTAGGGAAACCTACCAAACCTGTGCATTTCTGAAAACTAGAGACCTAGGGGAATCCAAGATGGGGTGACTTGTGTGGCTGGGATCAGGTTCTGTTACCCAGAATCCTTTGCAAACCTCAAAATTTGGCTAAAAAAACACATGTTCCTCACATTTCTGTGGCAGAAAGTTCTGGAATCTGAAAGGAGCCACAAATTTCCTTCCACCCAGCGTTCCCCCACGTCTCCCGATAAAAATGATACCTCACTTGTGTGGGTAGGCCTAGCGCCCGCGACAGGAAACGCCCCAAAGCGCAACGTGGACACATCACAGAAAACAGACCTGTTTTTTGCAAAGTGCCTACCTGTAGATTTTGGCCTGTAGCTCAGCCGCCACCTAGGGAAACCTACCAAACCTGTGCATTTCTGAAAACTAGAGACCTAGGGGAATCCAAGATGGGGTGACTTGTGTGGCTCGGACCAGGTTCTGTTACCCAGAATCCTTTGCAAACCTCAAAATTTGGCTAAAAAAACACATGTTCCTCACATTTCTGTGGCAGAAAGTTCTGGAATCTGAGAGGAGCCACAAATTTCCTTCCACCCAGCGTTCCCCCACGTCTCCTGATAAAAATGATACCTCACTTGTGTGGGTAGGCCTAGCGCCCGCGACAGGAAACGCCCCAAAGCGCAACGTGGACACAGCCACATTTTTGAAGGAAAACAGAGGTGTTTTTTGCAAAGTGCCTACCTGTAGATTATGGCCTGTAGCTCAGCCGCCACCTAGGGAAACCTACCAAACCTGTGCATTTCTGAAAACTAGAGACCTAGGGGAATCCAAGATGGGGTGACTTGTGTGTCTGGGACCAGGTTCTGTTACCCAGAATCCTTTGCAAACCTCAAAATTTGGCTAAAAAAACACATGTTCCTCACATTTCTGTGGCAGAAAGTTCTACAATCTGAGAGGAGCCACAAATTTCCTTCCACCCAGCGTTCCCCCATGTCTCCCGATAAAAATGATACCTCACTTGTGTGGGTAGGCCTAGCGCCCTTAACAGGAAACGCCCCAAAGCGCAACGTGGACACATCACAGAAAATAGACCTGTTTTTAGCAAAGTGCCTACCTGTGGATTTTGGCCTGTAGCTCAGCCGCCACCTAGGGAAACCTACCAAACCTGTGCATTTCTGAAAACTAGAGACCTAGGGGAATCCAAGATGGGGTGACTTGTGTGGCTCGGACCAGGTTCTGTTACCCAGAATCCTTTGCAAACCTCAAAATTTGGCTAAAAAAACACATGTTCCTCACATTTCTGTGGCAGAAAGTTCTACAATCTGAGAGGAGCCACAAATTTCCTTCCACCCAGCGTTCCCCCATGTCTCCCGATAAAAATGATACCTCACTTGTGTGGGTAGGCCTAGCGCCCGCAACAGGAAACGCCCCAAAGCGCAACGTGGACACATCACAGAAAATAGACCTGTTTTTAGCAAAGTGCCTACCTGTAGATTTTGGCCTCTAGCTCAGCCGCCACCTAGGGAAACCTACCAAACCTGTGCATTTCTGAAAACTAGAGACCTAGGGGAATCCAAGATGGGGTGATTTGTGTGGCTCGGACCAGGTTCTGTTACCCAGAATCCTTTGCAAACCTCAGAATTTGGCTAAAAAAACACATGTTCCTCACATTTCTGTGGCAGAAAGTTCTGGAATCTGAGAGGAGCCACAAATTTCCTTCCACCCAGTGTTCCCCCACGTCTCCCGATAAAAATGATACCTCACTTGTGTGGGTAGGCCTAGCGCTCGCGACAGGAAATGGCCCAAAACACAACGTGGACACATCACATTTTTTCATAGAAAACAGTGCCTACGTGTGGATTTTGGCCTCTAGCTCAGCCGGCATCTGGGGAAACCTAGCAAACCAGCACATTTTTGAAAACTAGAGACCTAGGGGAATCCAAGATGGGGTGATTTGCGGGGCTCTGACCAGGTTCTGTTACCCAGAATCCTTTGCAAACATCAAAATCTGGCCAAAAAACACTTTTTCCTCTCATTTCGGTGACAGAAAGTTCTGGAATCTGAGAGGAGCCACAAATTTCCTTCCACCCAGCGTTCCCCTAAGTCTCTCCATAAAAATGGTACCTCACTTGTGTGGGTAGGCCTAGCGCCCACGAAAGGAAATGGCCCAAAACACAACGTGGACACAACATATTTTTTCACAGAAAACAGAGGTGTTTTTTGCAAAGTGCCTACATGTGGATTTTGGCCTCTAGCTCAGCCGGCCCCGGGGGGGGGGGGGGGGGGGGGAATGCCCTAAAATAAATTTGACCCCCAAACCCCCCCTGCCCAGGTGCAACCCTTGCCTACGGGGTCGCTACCCCTGCGTGACATTGGCGCCAAAAAACAAATTCCCGGTGCCTAGTGGTTTCTGCCCCCTTGGGGGCAGATTGACCTAAAAATCGACCAATCTGCCCCCAAAGGGGGCAGAAATGCTCTAAATACAGTTTGCCCTCCAGGGAAGCGACCCTTGTCTGATGGGTCGCTCCCCATCTCTAAAAAAACAAACAAACAAAAAAAAACAAAAAAACATTTGCCCTGGCGCCTAGAGGTTTCTGCCCCCCCCTGGGGGCAGATCGGCCTAATAATAGGCCGATCTGCCCCCAGGGGGGGGCAGAAATGGCCTAAAATAAATTTGCCCCCCCAAACCCTGAGGAGCGACCCTTGCCTACTGGGTCGCTCCCCCTGCGTGACATTGGCGCCAAAAAACGAATCCCCGGTGCCTAGTGGTTGCAGATTGACCTAAAATCGACCAATCTGCCCCCAAGGGGGGCAGAAATGGTCTAAACACAGTTTGCCCCCCAGGGGAGCGACCCTTGTCTGATGGGTCGCTCCCCATCTCTAAAAAAACAAACAAACAAAAAAAAAAACACTAAAAAAAATTTGCCCTGGCAACAAGAGGTTTCTGCCCCCCCTGGGGGCAGATCGGCCTAATAATAGGCCGATCTGCCCCCGGGGGGGCAGAAATGGCCTAAAATAAATTTGCCCCCCGAACACCCCCCCCATTCCCCCCCCCCCCCCCCCCCCCCCCCCGGAGCGACCATTGCCTACGGGGTCGCTCCCCCTGCGTGACATTGGCGCCAAAAAACAAATCCCGGTGCCTAGTGGTTTCTGCCCCCTTGGGGCAGATTGACCTAAAATCGACCAATCTGCCCCCAAGGGGGGCAGAAATGGCCTAAACACAGTTTGCCCCCAGGGGAGCGACCCTTGTCTGATGGGTCGCTCCCCATCTCTAAAAAAAACAAACAAACTAAAAAAAAAAACACTAACAAAAAAATTTGCCCTGGCAACAAGAGGTTTCTGCCCCCGGTGGGGGCAGAAATGGCCTAAAATAAATTTTCCCCCCGAACACCCCCCCCTGTTCCCCCCCCCCCCCGAGTGACCCTTGCCTACGGGGTCGCTCCCCTTGCGTGACATTGGCGCCAAAAAACAAATCCCCGGTGTCTAGTGGTTTCTGCCCCCTTGGGGCAGATTGACCTAAAATCGACCAATCTGCCCCCAAGGGGGGCAGAAATGGCCTAAATATATATTGCCCCGTAGGGGAGCGTCCCTTGCCTAAGGGATCGCTCCCCACCTAAAAAAAAAAGAAATCATCACAAAAAAAAAAAAAAAAAAAAAAAGGTCCCTGGTGCCTAGAGGTTTCTGCCCCCCCCGGGGGCAGATCTGCCTAATAATAGGCCAATCTGCCCCCAGGGGGGACAGAAAAGGCCTTCCTAAAAAAATGCCCCCCCGGGAGCGACCCTTGCCCAAGGGGTCGCTCCCTTTTGCCAATTTCACTGAAAAAAAAAAAATCCCTGGCGTCTAGTGGGGTTTCAAAAGCCGGATTGCAAGCAATCCGGCTTTTGAAACCTGTGAGAGACTTCAAAAGGGAAGGAAATACATTTCCTTCCCTTTGAAGCCTCTCGGGGCCGCCCCCATGGGATTGAAAAAGAAATGCAAAAGCATTTCTTTTTCAATCGCGCTGGAAGCTCTGCTTCCAGCGCGATGGGGGAGACCCTGTGACTAATCAGCGCGCGCTCGCGCGCTGACGTCACAGGGGGGGTTGGGGGGGGTCGGGGGTGGAAGGGGAAGGGCTTCCCCTTCCATCCCTGACTTGGGGGGGTGGGGGGGAACCCCACAGAGGGAGCGCTAGCGCGCGCTCTGGGCTCTGTGCACAGGACGTAATGGTTACGTCCTGGGCACAGCAGCACTGTGCCTCAGGACGTAACCATTACGTCCTGGGCACAGAAGGGGTTAAGTCCAGCAACAGTGGAGGGGTCATGTTTCTTCCATGGTGCAGTGGCAGCAGCAATGGAAGGTCATGTCCAGCTGTGTCCAGTCAAAAATGGAAGTGAATGGGGAAAACAGGTATGTTTATACCCATTCCCCTCCAATCTGCCAATTCAGCTGTGGAGGTCAGACCACCACAGTTGACTAGGCGGCAAGGCACATCCAAATCTGTTCTGCAGTAATGGTGGCTGGAGTCCCGCCATCAGCCCATATTCCCAATGCTACCGTCAAGGAAGCTGGAGATTCTTGGCGGAGTCTGTGGGCCTCAGGCACTCTCACCTATGGGTCTGTCAACATCTAAATCGGGTGGGTGGCTCACCAAGGCAGTGGACAGGTTTTCTGCTGAAAAATGAATGGCAGGACTGTTACCGCCAAGATCTAAATCAGGCCTATAGTCTCTAAAATGAAATTACATTGACTCAGTTCTGTATATCATGAAAAACACATTCTATACCTTGATTGTTGTAGTAAATTGGGTTATTGGTTGAGGTGGGGTAAGCCCCACACAGGCAACAACCACAATGCTTGTCAGGGTGACCCACAAAGGGCACAACATTAACCTGTGCTTAACCCTCTGGTTGCTTGGCACAAAAGCAGTCAGACTTAACTTAGAGGCAATGTGTAAAGTATTTATATAGCACACAAACAGTAATAAAGTGATGACACAACACAAAAACAATCCCAAACCACTTTAGAAAAATGGGGTATATTTTAATAAATAAAATGATACCAGAACAACAAAAATCTAATCAGTTAAACCGGAGATATTCAATGTTAATGCTTTTAGTAAAAATAGCACCCAATACACAAAGCGCCACTTGCGGTTATCTGTTTGCACTAGATCGATGGAAAGTCAGAAATTCAGGCCGACCGCTATGGAGCATGAGTCAGTTAAAAGGACAAGGGGCCAGATGTAGTAACCGTTTTGCATGGTGCAAACTGCGAAAATCACAGTTTGCGCCATGCAAAACGGCCATCGCGATGCACATTCCCATTTTGCGAGTCGGTACCGACTCGCAAAATGGGAATGCGATTCGCAAATAGGAAGGGGTGTTCCCTTCCTATTTGCGAGTCACACCGCGATGCAGAATTGCTTTGTGACCGCGAAAGCGGTTGCAAAGCAATTCGCATCCACTTGAAGTTGGTGCTAACTCATTCGCAACAGGGAAAGGGTCCCCATGGGACCCCTTCCCCTTTGTGAATGTCGCTATAAATGTTTTTTCAGAGCAGGCAGTGGTCCAATGGACCACTGCCTGCTCTGAAAAAACAAAAACAAATGGTTTCATTTCTATTTTGTTTTGCAACTCGTTTTCCTTTAAGGAAAACGGGCTGCAATACAAAAAAAAAAAAAAACTGCTTTATTGAAAAAGCAATCACAGACATGGTCTGCTGTCTCCAGCAGGCCACCATCCCTGTGAGTGCAGGGAATCTCAAGGGGGTCTCAAATTGCGACCCACCTCATTAATATTAATGAGGTGGGTCTTTGCGACCCCCTTGAGATTCACAGAAGGTGTCTGAGACACCATTCTGCATACGATTTTGCAAATCGGAAATTGCGAGTCGCACCGACTCGCAATTTCAGATTTGCAAAATCGCTTTTTGCTACATCTGGCCCAAGGTCATTCCTGCTGAACAGCTGTCTTTGAAGTAAGGGGCGAAGAGTTCCGTTCATGGTAGGAAAGGCAATGAAGAGCAGGCTGAGCATTGTGGACACGCATCACTAATGCGAAGAGCAGGCCAGTAATCCCTAGAGCTCGTAGAGCCAATTGGGCATCACAGATGATCATTGCAGTAGCTTGGTGTTGGCGGTCATCGTGGGCTGTTGTTGCTGCAATGCAAAGGGAAGGTCTTGCATTACTGGTTACCACAGACTGTGGTCAGGACGAAGAACATGTTTCACCAGTACTTCGCACATGTGGTCATTGCAGGCAGCAAAATGTTGGCATACATGGGCCCTTTCATGGTGGCAAAGAGCCAAAATTTTAGGATTTCACCATTTCTTTTAGGAGGAGTACACTTTTGATGCCACCCAAGAGTCCAGGGCCTGTGGAGGCACCTCTTGGGAATCAGGGACTCACTGCTGCAGAGGCCAGCAGGTCTCAGTCATGTTCAGTTGCAGGTACAGGCAGGTCCGTTGCAGCAGGTCAGTTGCAGAGAGGCCTGTAAAGCTTGTTGTGCCCCTATACCTCCCACAGGAGGTCAGCCAACTGACCCTTGTAGTCGCTCTAGTTAGCTTGGAATGAAGGCAAGCAGGTCAAGGCATGGCAGGCATGATGTCAGATTAAATTTAGTGGCCAGGAGTCAAAGCCCTGTGAAGTTTAAGTGGAGCTGAGTACAAACCCTCCTTGGTCATGCTGTCAAGATGGCCCATTCTGTCCACACCTAAACCCCCCTTTGTGTCACTTTCTGGAAGGAATACATACACACCAACAGCAGAGGCATTCACAGTAAAGTGAATCAGTACAACAACAGAAGGCACAAATGGGGGGGGGACAAGAAAATGGCAACTTTCTAAGAGTGACATTTGCAGGATTCTAACTTAAAATCCGACTTTGCCATTAAAGGAGACTTTAAATTACAAGCCATTTGAGTGTAAACAGCATAGCTCTATCTGCTCCCAATCCAATGTTAGCACTTTTAAAAGTAATAAGTTAACCCAGTGTTAGTCAATGGGAGAGTTAGGCCTTACAACAATGAAACATGATGTTAGGAGTTTTTCACTGCTGGGACATTTAAACTTAAGTACAAATGTCCTAAATTTTAAATAGAATGCACCCTGTCCTATGAGCTTTTGGGGCCCACATTAGGGTTGACTCATAAGCATGAAGGTTTAAACCTGGCAAAAGGTTTGTTTTGCTGGGTAATAAAGGCATTTTTAAACTGTACGACAGACTGTAGTGGCAGCCCTGAGGCACAATGTACAGTTCTGCTGTAATGGGTGGCAATGGTGAGTGCTGCATGATCACTAGTGGCATTTAATTTGCAGGCCATGGGTACATGTAGTAGAAGTCACTAGGGACTTAAGTAAATTAAATGTGCCAATTAGGTGTAGGCCAATCTTACCACATTTGAAGGAGACACACAAGCACTATAGCACTGGTCGGCAGTCCTAAAGCCAATAAAAACAAATTCAGCAAAAAAGGTTTGGGAGGAAGACCACGCCTAGGACGCCAGGTCTAACATGTGGGTCCACCCCTGCTGAAAGCATGGAGAGCTACCCACACTCATGGGAATTCTCATTGCTGAAGCAGGAGAAACGTGGAAGACCAAGGCATTGGCGTGGTCAGTTCCAGGGCGATATTCCACCATAAAGTCCATTCCCTGTAGAGAGATGGACCACCTCAACAGTCTAGGATTCTCACCCCTCATCTGAATTAGCCATGTGGGGGGTCTGTGGTACCTGGAAGTCAGTCCTAAACAAGTATGGTTTTAAATTCTTCAGTGCCCAGACCACTTCAAAAGCTTCCCTTTCAATCGTCCTCCACCTCTGCTCCCTGGGAAGTACCCTCCAGATGATGAAGGCTACAGGTTGAGCTAGGACTTCTAGGTTCAGCTGTGAGAACATGCCCATGCCATGCTCTGAGGCAGCTGTCTGGACAACAAATTCCATGGAGAAGTCAAAGGCCTTGATTATGGGTGAGAGGCACATGGCCTCCTTCAAGGTGTCAAAGGTTTTCAGGCATGCCTCCTAACAGATCATCCACTCGGGCTGCTTTTCAGAAATCAGCACTGTTAAGGTGGCAACAATCTACTGTAGTAACTGGTTAGCCCTAAGAAGGCTCTCACCTCTGTTGGGGAATTGCGGGTTCCCAAGCCAAAATGTTCTAAATTTTGGCCTGGAGGGTCTGCATCTTGTCCCCACTGACCTGGTGGCCCAAGTAACCACACATCATTGCCTTATCTGGCACTCACTGACCTTGATAGTCAGGACTACATACTGCAGAGCCTGAAGCACTTCCTGGCGGTGGAACAGGTGGTCTTCCCAGCTGGAGCTGAAGACTGCAATTTTGTCTAGATAGACAACACTTTAAGCCTCCATTCCAGCCAGGATGCAGTTGACCAACCTCTGGAAGGATTCAGCGGCATTCTTTAACCCAGAGGTCATCATACGAAACTAGATGTGGCCCTCTCAGATGGTGAACACAGACATCTTACAGCCTCCTCGGTTAAAGCAATCTGCCAGTACCCGGACGTTAAGTCAAACATACTCAGGAACTATTCAGCTCCTAACCAGTTGATTAGCTGAACAGCTCGGGGATAGGGTGAACATTAGTCTTATTGAGTGAGTGAGTTAATCCCTCCATAATACACACAGAACGGATGTTTTGGTGTGGTGCCCGGTAAGACATATAAGAAGTTGACTACCATGCATTGTGCCAAATGTAGGGGTACTCTATGAAGACAGTAAAAATTACCTTTATTGAGTAATAGAGGTAAAAGTAATAACCCTGAATGTTCTCTTTTGTGGCAGTGTGGAAGAGCAGTTTAGGCTTATCAGAGGGTAGTGCTAAGCATTTGTTGAATACAAAAAGTCAATAAGTGAGACACACACTCAAGAAGAGACTCCAGACCAATTTTTTGAAAATGCATTCACTTTTGTATAATGTTTCAACACCAGAAATACATCAAAAGAAGGTAAGTACAAAAAAATTATAATAACAGCGCTTTCGCACAATCACAGCTAATTAGAAAAAAATAAACCATCCCTAGTTAAAAGGAAGCTATTTGGAGTGCCCGAGCCGGACCCGCATCGCTGCAGCAGGCGAATAGACGGAGCAGCCGGAATACGTGGTCATGGAAATAAGGAGTGAAAGAGGGTTTAAACGGGCCTAGAAATAAGAGAGACTCTGCCCGGCCCCGATTCAGGAGAGGCCAACGGAGAGGAGTGGGGAGTCGTGGGAGACCGAGGCGACCGGGGCCCGGGCACCGGAGGGGGTTGCCTACTGACTTGTGCCCATTGAGGCACCAATCACATCAGACTGGCCTTGAGGTGGTTCCCACGGAAGATGCAGAGTCAATAGCGGAGACGTCAGAAGAGGGACTGGGGTGCCTGTGAGGCCCAATGGTTCATCAACCTCCCCGGCTTGCAACCGGTGTAGGGGGAGGCCCCTCGCTGACCATCTTGGTCTTGGACTCGCCGTGTGACAGCGCAGCTAACTCCAATCCTCTAGTGGACTGAGTGGAGACCATGGAGCCCTCCCGGAGATGACGCCCGTCCAGTAGACCCCCGTCGGACCGGGCTGCACCCCCGGTGTGGTCAACTGGACCCATAGCTGCCTCAGACAGAAGAGACACGAGATCCTAACCGCGACCGGAACCCCGGGGGCGTAACTGTGCTTGCTCTGCAACACCGACACAATGGGGAAGGACAGAGCCCCTAAACAAGCTCATCCATCCCAGCAGAAAATTGACCAGTTCACCACGCCGGCAGCTCCTCGAGCTGGAGGAGACGCCCCACCCCCTGATCAGACCGCAGAGGGGGTCAACACTATCCTGCTTGCAATCCAAACCTCACAACGAGCAGTGGAATCTAAAATTGGAGAGGTGAGAGAAGAGATGGGCCTCGTGAGACAAGACCTCAGAAATGCGGTGGGCCGAATCACAGAGGTGGAGACCCGTGTTTCGCAAACCGAGGACGACCTGGCTGATCTAAGATCCAAGGTGGCCCACCTGCAAACGAGGACCGGAGAACTCCATCGCAGAGCTGAGGATGCGGAGAATCGCTCCAGGCGCAATAACCTGCGCGTTGTAGGCGTGCCAGAAGGAGCCGAGGAGGGCAAGGCCCCCGAATTCCTGGAAGAATGGATTAAATCCTGGATGCCAGAGAACTCTCTCTCGCCATGGTTTGCGATAGAGCGAGAGCACAGGGCCCTGGCCCCGAGGCCCCCGACGACCCCTGATAGCACGCTTCTTCAACTTTAAAGACCGTGATGCCATCCTCAGGGAAGCTAGACGCTCCCCCAATCTCCTTTGGGACAATCAGAAAATCTTGATATTCCCTGACTACACACGTGAAGTCCAAGCCAAACGTCGATCATATGAACAAGTGAAGCAGAAGCTGAGAGCTATGCAACTCTCATACATGCTCCTCTTCCCGGCTCGTTTGAAGGTGATCCTGGCTGATAAAGCACATTTCTTCGAATCGCCCGAGGAGGCATGGGAATGGCTGACGGAAGAGGGCCCGAGAAGTCGCAAGTGCCCGACTGGCCCGCCTAAGGAACCCAAGGGGACGCGCCCGAACATACATGCGGATGCGAGGAGGGGTCGGAAGCGTACCAGATCCAGGCGTGGCAGACTTAGAAGTCCCAGCAGCCGGACAGAAGAGGAAGCCTGCGTGACCCGGGATCCCCCGCCGGGGGGGGATCCGACTGACGGCCCGGGGGATCGGACCAAGGGAGAGGAGCAAATAGATGATCGCCTGAGCCAGTCCCCCGACCTGGGTTGATGGAAAGCCCACACGTGCTGGACTCCGGCTCATCGGGACCTGCCGGCGGCGCCGGGCGCCACTCCACGCTGATGGAACAGGGGTGCGCAGGGGTGGTCACTCTGCTGCACACCCCACTGACTTTACCAAGGGTGAGGATTCCCTACCAAGTTAATTGCAACTGATCCGACATGCAGGAGGGGTCCACCACTCCACTCAGAAGTAGTCCACATGGCTGTATTGCCCCGGTTGGGCTTTGGGGCGACAGATGCTTCAAGGGTAGAAGTATGGGGTGGGGGGAAGTTGGGGTGTCTAAAGCTCACGTTAGAGCTTAGTGTAGTGTTTAGGATAAGTTACCGCAACAGCACCGACATCTATCGTATAGATTCCTCTCAATCAATATGTCCGTCTCTGGGTCCCAAATCGAGTCCTTATTTTCCCAACGCACGGATATGGCACATGTGGATTCTCCACTGACACAGATCTTATCTTGGAATGTTAATGGCCTCCTAGATAAAGTCAAAAGATCCGCGGTCTTTAGCACGCTGCGCAGATACGCCCCCACAGTGGTCCTTCTACAGGAGACCCACCTACTTGGCACCAAATGCCCTATCCTGGCTCGGGGAGGTTTTGACAAGGTTTTTCATGCAGGCTTTGCAAGGGGTACCAGGGGGGTGGCCATCCTATTCCACCGCTCACTGCCAATAGTAATTACCTCCACTACATCGGACCCTCATGGTAGATTCGTAACGGTGACCGGTTCATTATACGGTTCAACAGTTAACTTTGTAAGTGCATACGCTCCCCCAGCCGGCTGCGACGCCTTTTTACCAAATCTACACCGGACGCTCATTGCCCTCCCACAGGGACTAACACTCATAGGGGGAGATTTTAATTCAGTCTTAGACCCCAATCTAGACGTATCCGGACCTGTCTCCTCGACCCGGGCAGGGAGAGCATCCACCTTGAGCGGATGGATGATAAAGCTAGGACTATGAAGTATGGAGGACATGGCACCCCAGGGCACGACAGTACACTCACACCTCGGCAGCACACCACTCCCAGGCAAGAATTGATCTAGTGTTTATGCCGGCCCTGGACATCTCCAGAGTCACCGGTGCTGAGATATTGGCCCGAGGAGTCTCGGACCACTCCCCAATCCGCATCCGACTGGGGAGCGTTCCCCCCAATCAGCGCCCTACGTGGCGCATGAACGCATGGTATCTACAGGACGATGATTACACCCCTGAAATAACAGACCACCTTACCCAATATTTCGCTCATAACCTGGGGTCCGTTCAGTCCCCCGGCACGATTTGGGCGGCGTGCAAAGCCACACTTAGAGGCTACGCAAAGCATCGCGTTCGAGCCCGTGAGAGGGCTCGGGACCGGCAGGTGACAGCCCTTGAGGCCAAAGCCCTTGCGCTGGAACGCTCCACGACCACTGCCGCATCAGCCTCAGTTCTGAGACGCCTAACGGCAATCAGGGAGGAGGTTAGGCAATTGGTACTTGAGACCGCGAAACATGCTTGGAGGGCATCGGCGGCGCGCGTGTATGGATGGGGTGATAAAAACGGCAAACTCCTTCACTGGTTGGCCACGCGCCCACTAGCCAATAGAGTTGTCCCCGAGGTCGTGGATGAGGCAGGCTTGGTCGCAAGAACCCCTAGTGGGATTGCGGGGAGCTTTGCGTCCTATTACGCTCACTTATATGCAGTGCGTCACCGCCCACTAATTGAAAGGGAGTCCCCTCTACTGAACGACATCACTCTCCCTAGCATCCCGCATACAACTAGGATGCTCATGGATGAACCTATAAATTTGACCGAAATCACGACAGCTATTGCTGGTCTGACGTCAGGTAAAACACCCGCACCGGACGGGTTTCCGGCTGAGCTCTACAAAAGATGTGGGGACATCTTAGGCCCCCACCTACTTAATATGTTTAACGAGGCAGAGAAGACCGGCCGCCTCCCCGCTGGGATAGACCAAGCCACAATAGTGGTGATCCCAAAGACTCAACCACCCTCACGAAATCTCTCGGCCTATAGACCAATTTCCTTACTGAACGCGGAGATTAAGGTACTATCAACCTTACTTGCTACAAGACTGAAAACGGTGCTCCCCACACTGGTACACCCGGATCAATGTGGCTTTATGCCCTCTCGCAGCACCAGATATTGCATTAGGAGACTGCAGGTCGCACTGGCTCAGCGCGGCACCCTGGCCGGATCCCCTCTTGCTCTACTCCTAATAGACTTTGAAAAAGCTTTTGATACAGTGGACTGGTCATATTTAGACCAAGTCTTAAGAAGAAACGGATTTGGACCAAAGTTTCGAGGCCTTGTAAAACTGCTTTACTCTAACCCAACCGCCCGGGTTCAAGTGAACGGGGTGGCCTCTGATCCATTCCCTATCTGTTGCGGAACCCGTCAGGGATGCCCGCTGTCGCCGCTGCTCTTCGCCCTAGCGATTGAGCCACTGGCCAAACTATTGAGAGAGGACCCGCTGATAACGGGCTGGGAGTGGCCCACAAGCCCAGAAGACCGAGTAGCATTGTACGCTGATGACGTACTCATTTACCTCTCTAACCCAGCAACGAGTGGCCCTCGTGCCTTAGAACTCCTGGACCTCTTCTCGCAGGCCTCGGGTCTAACTCTGAATCCCAGTAAATCCCTGCTGATCCCATTACACCCCTCTAGAGACTGCATAGACTGGCAGGAAAGTATTCCAATCCGTCATAACAGCTTCAAGTATCTAGGAGTCCACATAACTCTGCTGCCCGAACTGACATGGGAACTTAACATCGCGCCACTTCTTAAGAAGACTAAAAAAGACCTTCAGCGCTGGCGGGACCTACCACTCAATACACTGGGTAGAATTGCATTATACAAAATGATGATACTCCCGGCTTCATATACCAATTGCAAAACTTCCCATACCCAATCCCCCGGAAGTGGTTTAACGACATCGAATCAACTGCACGCCAGTTTTTGTGGCACAGCTCCCGAACTAAGCTATCCCTTGCTACATGTCAAAGGGACATAAGTGAAGGGGGTATGGGAATGTCCAACATTTATTTCTACTACCTGGCCATGCGCCTGCAGGTGATCAACGACTGGCTGTCGGGAGGCTGGACGGACCCTGCATATAGACTAGAGCTCCAGACGTTGGGATACGATGGGGTCTTTGATGCTCTATACGGAGGAGCGATTCCACAGACCATCCCTGAGGTTACTAGGCTGGTATTGACGGGGTGGCGAGAGGCACAGAAGACCACGGGGTGGTGGCCTCGACTAACTCAACAGACACCTCTTTGGAAGGGGAGATGGTTGAGGGAAGTTTCCGCGCTAGAGGGATTCCGGAAATGGGACACTATAGGAATATCTACACTGGGTGACATTTGGGGGGATTCGCAAATCCTGTCCTTCGAGGAGCTTCAGAAAACGCACTCTTTAAACAAGACCCAATTTCATAAGTATTTACAACTTAGGCATGCCTTACTAGTACACCTACATCCCGGGGATAACATCCCAGAACACAGCCCACTCGAGGCGAAGGTTATGATGGGACACCTAAACAAAGGAGGGATCTCCCAGATTTACCGTACTATCCTTGCAAATGCAACTTCCCCCCTTGACAAGCTACGCCAGAAATGGGAGGGTTGGGTAGGTCCCATTGACGACCTAGATTGGAGAGAAGCATTAATAGCCCCCCGGAATCTGGCCATATCTACACGATTCCAGCAGCTACAAACCCTCTACCTACACTCAGCTTACTTTACACCTAAAAGGCTCCACCAAGCCAATCTCCGCCCCACAGACGAATGCCCCCGTTGCTTTCAACCAGGGGCTGACTTCTTTCATATGATTTGGACCTGCCCAACTATAGAGTCATACTGGGGGTCGGTCCTGGGGGAGATCTCCGAGGTCCTACAGACTGAGATAGAGATATCTCCGATTCCAATTTTGTTGGGGGCCATGGGCGAGATGGGGCTAAACAGAGCGAATAGAACCTTCATGGGGGTGGCCTGCTTGGTAGCGAAGAGAGACATCATGTCAGAATGGAAGGCCGTCAAAGCTCCGGCCCTCGCCAAATGGAGACGAGGTATGGATTGGTGTGCAAGATGTGAAAAACTTATATATGAGGTGAGGGGGTGTCCAGACAAGTACAACAGAATATGGGGGACTTGGGACAGTTTACTGAACACTTGATTAACCCATGAGAATAGAGTTTCCCAGAATTATCTGGAGAAACCCCGTAACTGATGGGAAGTGGCGCATCTAGTTCCAGTCCCTGCTTCATAATAAGGGAAGGACCAAGACCACTGGGGTAGCATGAAGAGGAAACCGGACTTTATTGGGCAATGTGGTAGCGGGGGTCTGCAGATCCTGCGCTCTTGAGATCGGTGCAGGTCTAGACCTTAATCCCTATCCCATTCACATGGATCCCGCTGTGCATAGCAAAACCATTAAGACTAGAAAGGCGATCAAGTCGGATGTGACAGGTGCTACATCCTGTAGATGGTGTTGGATTGTCGGTAGTTGTATTGGTGCTACTTGTTATTATTATGTGTTTAATTGTTTCCTTAACCCTAAATAAATAAAAAAAATCTTTATAAAAGGAAGCTAAACTAAAATGGACACATGAAATCAGAGAATGCATTTAGTTAAAAGGGCATAAGTTGCAGGCCTAAGCTAGGCTAAAATATGTGTGCCCTAGTTAGGTGCTAAAATAAACCAACAACGCCCTCCTCATTGTAGGGACAAAAGTGCAAAATCAAGACCGAATACTACAATGCTCTAAAACTAAACCACTGAAAGCATAATAAAATATACATAAAAGAGGGAAAGATTTTGAAGTTGACAAGCAAGGCAGACAAACAGACAGACCAAATTAACAGACAATTTAGTAATTGAAACAAAAGTGCCAATGATTGAATTTATATATTACAGACCACAGAGGGTAACCCAAGGACCCAAAATGGGCTGGGTGGAAGTTATCAAAAGACTACAGTGCCCACTCGGGAATAGAACCTGTTAATAGAAAGTAGCATGATAAAATCAGTGTAGAAAACACATCATTTATTAACATACAAACAATTAAATCACATACACAACTACAAAAAAAACCTATCTCAACCTTAAAATTATGTAGGACAGAATAACGTGCTCAGAAGTAAAGTGCACGTGGTTATAAGAAAAAAGGGACAGAAATGGTCCATCCAATAGAAACATAAATTCACAGACAAAGAGCCTGTTCCTCATTGAATCATTAAAACAGGAAATAATAAATCCTCAGTGAAGTCCAAACAAAACTACATCAGGCTCAGAATACTATCATCGATGTTTCGAACCATCCAGTTCTCGAGCTAAATCCGGGCTCACATAAGGGTCTTCATCAGGACTAGAACGATAGGGGTCTAATTGAAACAATCTTAGTCCACTCTTATAAACAATTCCATAATTAATAATTAATCATTAATATGCGGCTAGAACACCATTAAAACCAATACTTACACTGATCCCAATTCCATTCACAAAATCTTCTTCCAGAAAACACCACACCTCACATCTAAAAACATACAAAACACTTTAGTGACTAAAACACCAAACCACATAATATTCCTAAATCGACCGACACAGCCCATATTCTTACCAAAGGTTCCCAGAATGGTACTCCTTATATTTTAATTAAAGCTGTTTAATCCACAATAACAACTTAAAAACAAACATAATTATATCATAAATCATAAGAACCTCTCTAAACAACAACCAACTCTCTCCTGTATAGCAGACATACCTCATAAGTGCCACTATCCCATACTTACTAATACGCAATAATTATCTCCAACATCCTTATCTACTCACACAACAAACCCTTCTTATATAACCTAACCCATACCTTGAAAAATATACATTGAAGTGTTTACACCGTAGCAGACTCAATCCACATCTAACCGTCAGTAAAGAAAAAGCGTTGTTAATTCAACGCGCTTAAATATGCACGTCAGTTGCCTTGAGCAGACACAGGTGGTACGCCCATTAATACGGTGTTCCACTCTGGTCCGCCTTTGTAAAAACATTCCCAATGCCCTCTCCGGCAATACACGGAAATAAATTACATCTTTGTTTACCACGGAAATTAACAAAAAAAGTCCGCCTATTCAAAAACATTCCTTGCGTCCTCTCCAACATTCTAAAGAAGTAAACAACTTCATGGTATAACGCAGAAATTGACAAATTCACTAGTTCCATTCCGATCAAAACACGGAAGGTTATTAATGCACTCTCCTCGGCAATAAAAATTCCTTCAAAGCCACAAACGAGTAAATCAAACAGAACGATGTACAACGGAACGAGTGGCCTCATCCTATCTGAGTATACAGAAGGCTATTGTGTTCTCAGCACCCTTTTTAATCTGTATAAACAACCAACGAAAAATCCAATTACACATATTACTTCACAGACCCTTTAATATTGCCATCAATTCTTCAAATACCCAGATGGACAAAAAAAGGTATTTAGGATAATTGATTCATATCTCACTCTTACAGATATCAACCATAATATACCCAAGCATGTTATCACAACATTAAATGATTTATATAACATCATTTTACCAAATCATCCGCAGACCCATGCAACCCGGACATCCAATCGCCCAAGGTATATTAATCAAACCGTAAGATCATTATCTTATCTTATTCACCATAACCAATATGGACCCCAAACGACCTATTGAAAATAGCAATCAACCCATATCAAATTCATGAAATCTGATCTAACCATTGGACAAACTAGCTGTCTGCCTAGCTATCTCCTCACATTCATTCAGGCCTTGAGCAACAGAGTCCAAAAGATGGATCCATTTGCATTCTCGTAGTTTCAGTATATTTGTCAAATTCCCACCCGAGAGGTGACGGTAATCTTATCAATCACCCCCCATCTTAGGGGAATCTACTGAATGATTCAATGTAGAAAAATGTTCAACCAACGGTGCCCCTTGCACCTTGCATCTTATCCGACTGCAATGCTGTAAAATGCGCAACTTGATTTTTTGTTTAGTTTGCCCCACATCCAAAAGATCACATGGACGAGCTCAAAATACACACACACACTAACAAAACTACACCACATTGGACAATTCAAAATACACACACCGGACACACATACACACACCACACCCACACACCCAATCCAATATAAAACACACACCCAGATTACCCACAACCCTTTCAATGAAAAAAGAGATTGCTAACTGAGAGAGGGACAAGCCAGGAGCACCCACTCAATCTGAGCCACAGAACACCATACACCATCCACGCACCTCACAGCACATACCACAACACATCACCCCACACACCCTCACACATACCATTCACACATCATCCATGGCACCCCAAAGACACCCCAGATTTTCAGAGGAGTAGCTAAGGGTCATGGTGGAGGAAATCACCTGGGTAGAGCCACAGCTATTCGGATCACAGGTGTAGCAGACGTCCACTGCAAGGAAGATGGAGCTGTGGCGGAGAGTCGTGGACAGGGTCAACGCCGTAGGACAGCACCCCAGAACAAATGATGACATCAGGAAGAGGTGGAACGAGCTACGGGGGAAGGTGCGTTCCGTGGTTGCAAGACACCAGGTAGCCATACAGAGGACTGGCGGTGGACCCCCACCTTCTCCCCCACAACTAACAGCATGGGAGGAGGAAGTCTTGGCAATAATGCATCCTGAGGGCCTCGCAGGAGTAGCAGGAGGACTGGACTCTGGTAAGTCAAATCTTTACTATTAGATCCCACACCCTACCTGCATGCCATCACAAACTCGTACCACTACCCTCACCCCCATCACTCCACCACCTCACATATACCCTACTATCACAACCCACCCATCCCAAAACCAAGCCTGCATGCCACACCAATGCATGGACACCCATCACAGACCTGCATGGACACCCATCACTAAAGTATGCACATTAGAGAGAATCACCTAGCCCACAAAATCACCACTCACACAAGGCAAAGCTGACAGGGCAATCACAACCATACAGGGAAATACATCCATGCACAAGATGGCACACACATATACAATAAAACTGCATTTACATCCCCACAGGACCCCCACTCAACGTCACCGGAGAGGAGGTGCCACCAACAGCCAGTTCCCCCCCCCAGAAGAGGCCCACAGTGATGACAGCAGCTCTGCATGCATGGATCACGATGACAAACCTGGCCCATCAGGGACCTCTGGACAGTCGGTTACCCTGCCACAGTCCCATACCACCACAGAGCCTCCCCCCACAGGAAACACCAGCACAGCACCCACCCAGCGGGCCCATACCTCTGTCCCCAGGACACGTCAATCAGCAGTGTGTGTACCACTACAGGGACACCAGGCAACTCCCCAAACACAGGACGATCAGGGACCTGGGGTCAGTGGCAGTGGGCACACGGTTCAGGGGACAGAGGCACAGGGCAATAGGGACACTGGGAGGACTGCTGTGCGACAGGGGGAGGACAGGGCCAGGCAACCCACTCTCTAAGAGGCACTTGCAGGGATCCTGGGAGCATACCAACGTTCCCATGAGACCTTGGGCCAGATACTGTGCAAGTTGCAGGAGACCTAGCGGATGCAGGAGGGACAGTACCTGGGGATCAGGGAGGACCTCAAACACATCCACACCATCCTGGTCACCATTGCAGGGGTGCTGGCTGACATGGCCAACACCATGAGAGAGGCAGTGGCACAGCAACGGGCCCCTGACACTATCCACACCGATGAACAGCCCTCCACCTCCGCCGGCGCTAGTGGACAGGAGGCCCCACCACAGGAACTACAGGCCACCAGCACCCCACCCACTGCAGAAGGAAAACCACCCCGCAAATGGTCCCTGTGACCCAGGCAGAAGCCAGAGAACATTGACAAGACCCCTGCCAGGAAATAAGACTCTCCTGATTGTCACCCTTCTGTCCCACTCTGTCCAACTTGAACTGTTATTGCTCCCCTTCCTATGCCCCATTGGACAATGCACCTGTGATACCAATAGACTGGACTCTACCCTGGACTTTCCTCCATCACCAACGCAGCCCATTGCAATACCCCCTCCACTTATTAGCACCTAAATAAACACCCTTTGAACAAATTCAAGTATGGAGTCTGTGGATTATATGACAAATGTATTAGTTTCACAAACTGTAAACATTGCATTTCTAATCAACTGTAGTATTAACATAGGTATAACCTGTAGTGGGCAGCAGTAAACACACAAAGAGCCAGAGTGGGGCACAGAGATCTGAAAACAGAGATGCCAAAGGGTACAGTAAGTGGCCTTAAAAGTAGGGAAATCAGGCTGTCATGTTCAATGTCAAACAACAAAACTGCAATGGAAAGTGAAGTTACAGTGTCTTACCTGTGTGTCACTGGAAGTATTGTTGTATGAGTGATCTTCTGTTGTCCACATCTTCTTCCTCTGCCTCCTCTTCCTCTCTGTCCACAGGCTCCACCGCTGCCACAAGACCCTCTCCAGGCTCATCTTCCTGCAGAAGAGGCACCTGGCGTCTCAAGGTCAGGTTGTGCAACATGCAATAATGATCTGGCACACCTTCGTGGGTGAGTAGTACAGGGATCCACCTGTCAGATGGAGGCACCGGAACCTGGCCTTCAGGAGGCCAAAGGTTCTTTCAGTGATCCTCCTTGTTCGCCCATGTGCCTCATTGTAACTTTCCTCTGCCCTTGTCCTGGGATTCCTCACTGGGGTCAGTAGCCATGAGAGGTTGGGGTAACCAGAGTCACCTGCAAATATTCGAGGGATACCTGTTAGACATACACTCACCCTTAGGGACAACCCCACACCCATATACCTACATCAAATGGGTGGGGACCATGGGCTCACCTATTAGCCACACCCTGTGCCTCTGGAGTTGAGACATCACATATGGAATGCTGCTAT
Organism: Pleurodeles waltl; assembly: GCF_031143425.1. NCBI lineage: Eukaryota > Metazoa > Chordata > Amphibia > Caudata > Salamandridae > Pleurodeles > Pleurodeles waltl. The sequence goes on along the minus strand of NC_090443.1, from coordinate 871,111,665 downwards.
TCCTCAAGATGAAGGCATCATGCACAGAGCCAGGATTCTTGGCATTCACATGGGATATGTACTGGTCCGCCAAACACACCATCTTCACATTCAGAGAGTGATAGCTTTTCCTATTCCTGAACACTTGTTCATTCCTCCGGGGGGGGGAGGGGGGGGGGGGTGGGGACAACTGCTACATGTGTACCATCAATGGCACCAATGATGTTGTGGTTATGTCCCAGGGCATAGAAGTCAGCTTTCACTGTTGCCAAATCCTCCACCTGTGGGAATACGATGGATCTGCACATGTGCTTTAGCAGGGCAGACAACACTCTGGTCAAGACATTGGAGAACATAGGCTGTGACATCCCTGATGCCATGGCCACTGTCGCTTGGAAGAAACCACTTGCCAGGAAATGGAGCACTGACAGATCCTGCACTAGAGGGGGGATACCTGTGGGGTGGCAGATAGCTGAAATCAGATCTGGCTCCAATTGGGCACACAGTTCTCGGATTGGGGGCCTATCAAGTCTGTAGGTTAGGATGATGTGTCTGTCCTCCATTGTCACCAGGTCCAGCAGGGGTCTGCACACTGGAGGATGTCTCCATCTCATATTTATCCTCAGCGGTTGAAGTCTAGGGAGGAAAACGGTGAGCAGAGGGTCATATTCACACATCTATTGAAATAATGATGCATCTTTTCCTTTACAGAACCAGTATGTGAATTCGAGAGTCAGTTGATGTGCCAATGTCTGCTGTGACACAGTTAGGTGCCATGGCCTGTGCCCCCCTGAAGTGGCGGCCGCCTGACCTGTGAGGAGAGACAAGTGGAAATGAGGTAATTCCACTAGCGTTGTGCGCCGTAGCGGTTGGCGGGCGATGACCGCTGCGCAACTTCGCATTGTTTAACATTAGGCCCTATGGGTTGCAGGAGCCAATGGTGATGTATGCCGGCAGTGACGGTACACACCGCCGCGGACGTGACCGCCATTTTCTATCTAATAACTCACTTGCTACCTGACCTTCAACAGGAGAGGACCTACACTGCAAGTGCCACTGTGACCTGTGTCTGGAAGCGACAATGGCTAATGTTTCTGGGCAAACGGCCCCTGCCTTCACTTCGGAGGAGTTGGAGAGACTGGTGGATGGTGTCCTACCCAAGTACACTTTACTCTATGGTCCTTTAGACAAACAGGTGAGTACACTGTGAGTATGATGCGTGGGCCATGAATGTATGGAGTGCTGTGTTTGTAAGCCACATGTAGGGGGGGGCTGAGGTGTCCTGGGCAGAGTGCTGCATGTATGGTGGTCAATGTATGTGCGTAAGGGGATGGGAGGGATATGGTGGGCCATGAGTATGACAGTCCGGACGGTATGACTAATCCCTTTTCTGCTGTATTTTTCCTGCAGGTCAGCGCCCATCAGTAAAAAGGTATTTGGCCTGCCATCGCCAAGGAGGTGCGGACCCTGGGGTCTTTGACAGGCAGATCACCCACTGCCGCAAACGGTGGGAGGACCTGCGCCGCTGGGCAAGGAAGACGGCGGAGGCCCAGCTGGGGCTGGCCTCCCAATGAGGAAGGGGTGCCCATCGTACCCTGACCCCCCTGATGTTCCGCATCCTGGCGGTGGCCTATCCGGAGTTGGATGGGCGCTTGAGGGCATCACAGTAGCCACAAGGGGGTGGGTACAGATTCAGAATCATGACTTTGCTCGCGTTAAAGTTTTACCTTGGTGGTCATGTGGACTGTGGGTGCCACTAGGCCAGGGCCACACTTCATTTCACAGGCACTCACACAAGCGCCATCCCCACTCAGACACACCAACATCCACTGAATCCACTGTGTCCCCCTCCTCCTCCTCATCCACCTCCCTCCCAGTAGCATCTCCACTCACACCTGCATGGACTACATCCTCATCCACTACCTCCATCACCAGCACGCCCATCACTACACACCCCTCACTGGCAGTCACCACCCCCACATCCATGCACACACACCCTGTGTCCTCTCCCAACGTGTCTGTGACCCCTCCTCCCAAAGTACACAAACGCAAGCACACATCCACCCAACAGCCATCCACCTCACAACAACATCCAGCTCATGCACCTGTAGCCAAACACAGCAGACTGACACCTCCTACAAGCACTCCCTCTTCCTCCACTCCCAAACCTTCACCCTCTTCCCACACCAATGTCCCTAAGAAGCTTTTCCTGGCCAACATTGACCTCTTCTGCTACCCCTCCCCCGTCCATCACCTCGGGCCAGGGTGGCCAGAACCCAGCCCAGCACCTCAGCCACTAAGTCCACGTCCGCTGTGGTGTGGTTTCCGCAGCTGACAGAGCCCAGCCAGTGTGCCACCAACCCCTGCCAAGGCCAAGAAGATTCCGCCACCTGGCAAGGTCAAGAAGGGGACAGCATCCAGCAAGGAGAAGGAGCCACAACCACCCATTAAGGCCACATCAAAGACTCCAGCTGCCAGACCCAAAGTGACACCACCATCTGCCAAGGGCAGGAAGGGGCACAAAACACCAGCCAAGGCACTTCAGCCGTCCGAGCCTGCAGGTGAAGGCCTGGTGGCTACCAGCACAACCGCCAGCACCACCACCTGCACTGCGGCCAGAACCGCCACCTGCACCGCCTCAAGCACCGCCACCTGCACCATCGCAAGCACCACTAATGTCAGCAGCAGCAGCCACATTGGGCAGCCTTCCGAGGCTGCAGGAGAAGGGCTGGAGCCTCCCTTTACCACTGGCAGCACCGGCACCTGCACCATGGGCAGCACCGCCACCTGCACCGCCGCAAGCCCCGCTGCAAACACCGCCACCTGCACCGCTGACAGTAGCACCACTGCCAGCAGCAGCAGCCCCAGTGGGCAGACGTCTGAGGCTGCAGGAGAAGGGCTGGAGCCTCTCCCCGCCTTTGGCAGCACCCTCACCAGCACCGGCACTACCACCACTGTGCAGCCATAGCCACCAGTGGATGGACTGTAGCCCTGCCTCCATGGACTATCATGCATCCTGGACACTGCAAATCTCGTGGCCCTGACACCCAGATGAGGGATTGTGACCTGGCACCCCCAAAGTGCTGCATCACTGGGCACAAAGCCCCCTCCAGAATTAGTGGAAGAAGGCATCCACTCACCATAACCTTGGCAGGATGAAGCACACTGGGCATAAGCCCCCTCCAGAACTAGTGGAAAATGGCATCCACTCACCCTAGCCTTGGCAGGATGAAGCACACTGGACACAAGGCCCCTCCAGAACCAGTGGATTAAGGCATCCACTCACCCTATCCTTGGCAGGATGAAGGACACTGTGCACAAGGCCCCCTCCAGAACCAGTGGATTAAGGCATCCACTCGCACTATCCTTGGAAGGATGAAGCACACTGGGCACAATGCCCCCTCCAGAGCCCGTGGAAAAAGTCACCCACTTGAGAGACTGTGGCTTTACGCTCCCCAGGACCAAGCATCGGGCAAACCACCCACTTGAGAGACTGCGGCTTTGTACTCCCCAGGAGCAAGCAGTGGGCATACCACCCACTTGAAAGACTGTGGCTTTGCACTCCACAGGACCAAGCAGTGGGCAAACCACCCACTTGAGAGACTGTGGCTTTGGAGTCCCCAGGACCAAGCAGTGGGCAAACCACCCACTTGAGAGACTGTGGCTTTGCACTCCCCAGGACCAAGCAGTGGGCATGTAGCCCCCTCCAGGAGCAGTGGCCTAGTACCATCTTCCGGCTGAGGTGCCCTCCTCCCCGTCCCCCTGAGGTGCCTGTGTGTTTTCGACCTGATGCCCCTGCAGTGTTCTCTCCATTTAGAGGCAGGAGTCAAGTGTGGGCTTGGCCTATGTGTTATGGCACAGTGGACCACGGACTATTTTTGTGTGGACATTGTCCCTCATTTTGTATATATTGTATATATTGTACATACTGTTTATTTATTTATGAACGTGTTGTTGCATGTGTTTGTGTGTATGGTGTTGGGGTAAGGGAGGGGGTGTTGCATGTGTGTGTCACTCTCTTCCCCCCGTGTGCTAGGTGCGGTACTCACTGTGCTCGTCGTCACCGGCGTTGGTACTCCTGGTATATGAGCGGATACACCAGCATGGGAAGGACGTGCAGCTCGGGCTCCATGGCGAACTGATTCTTCCTTGAGTTTCGAGAGGTGAGTTGTTTCCCTTCAGAACACTGTTTCCGCCGTGCTTTTGTTGGCGTTGGTACCGCCCTGGAAAAGGTGTTGGACGGGCCTCTTGTAATACAGTGGGCGGAACCTTGTCTTCCTCCTGACTGTTGGTGGTTACCGCCGCGGTGTTTGTTGCTACTGCCGTGGCGGTCAGAGTGTTAAAGTGCCTGTCTGTGTTGGCGATTTCCGCTGTGGTCATGATTCCATTTTTTTTACCGCTGGCCTGCTGGCGGTTTTATCGCCGCTTTACCACTGACCGCCAGGGTTGTAAAGAGGGCCACAGTCTTGAAGGTTCTAACAAATCCAGAGCCAACAGCCTTAAAAAAGTGCACAATTCCTGCAATAGTACATGCGTTAAAAATCCTGCTCACCAATTCTTCAAAGTGTTTCGAGAAATTGGTGTTAGGGACTGTATCTATGCTGGTGACCTTGCAACTTAGAGGTCATAGTTCTATCTGGATGATGTCAGAGCCACATGTTTTTGAAACAGTAGCGCCTTTAGCCTGCTCAGCTTGTCAAAATGTACAGTTGAAGTAGCAATATGTGACCACATTTCTGCTACTTTTATCTCTTGTTTGGGGAATGATAACATGTGGCCGCAGCAGGTTACAATTTGGGAAACCAAAATCACATAGGCAATTCCAGGCTTCGTTCCGCAACAGCCTTCATCACTTAGCATCACATAACTTCTATTTGAAAATATCTGAAATACTGGGCGAATCAAAGAGACAGAACTACCCTTCAAATAGCAAGCCAAGTTTGCTAGGGCCACATTACAAGTGCTTTGCAAGGACACTTGCTTACAAATCACAGAATGACTAACAGCAGTCTGGCAGTTTAAACATTTGTAATCAAAAGGTAACTCCCACACTTTGTGGGTGTAGCTTTCCCCTCACAGTTTAAATCTGTCAACTGAAAAATGTTTTAAATATTTGGGACCAGATGTATGAAGGTTCGCATTTGGAAATACCGAATAGCGATTTTTACCGAATCGCTAACTGCAAAATGCGATGTAACAACACCATTGCACAATTATTTGCTATTTCTTAAAATTTGCACTCACAAATAGCAAATACTAAATAGCGATTTGGTAAAATGGTGAAACGTTATTTGGAAATCGCAAATTACGATTTTAGGGGCATATTTATACTCCGTCTGCGGCGATTGTGCGTCAAAAATGTTGACGCACAATCAGTGCAAACGTTGCCCCGTATTTAAACTTTGACGGCCGAGCCTGCGGACGACAAAATTCCGCCATGTGCGTCATTTTTTGGATGCGGCAACCCGCCTTGCGTTAATTATATGCAAGGTAGGCGTTCCCGTCCAAAAAATGGCTTAAACGGCAGTGCGTCGTATTTATGCTTTCGGGCAACAATGATGCCCGGCCGGGAGGCGGAGCCAGAAAATGACGCACAGCCCGATTTGCGTCAAAAATTAATGCCTGGGTCAGGGCAGGCGTTAAAATGGGGCAAACACACCTGTATTTAATCAGAACACACAGAACAAACAGCAGAGCAGCAGAGCAGCAACAGGGAGTCATGGAGGTGATACTAATCCAGTGTGCACGCAGACGCAGAGCCCAGCAGCAACAACAGCAGTTACAACAACACCAGCAGGGACCCCAAAGGCAGCGCAGAAGGCAGGAGAGGATATTCTGCCCAAGAACCACCCTTCAGGGCCTCAGGGAACACAACATCATCCAGAGGTACCGGTTGAACTGGCAGGCCATTCAGCAGCTGCTGCGAAACATTGAACAGCAGTTGGCCCCCACTTTGGTGACACCCCGCACCATCCCAACAGAAACAAAGCTGCTTGCCGTACTTCAGATGCTGGCATGTGGCTCTTTCCAAACAACTGGTGCCCTGGTTGGCGGAATATCACAACCATCATTCTCCACCTTTTTGCCTAAAGTCCTGGATGCCATCATTCGACTGACACCCACCACATCTGCTTCCCTAACACACTGCAGAAGCAGCAGGAAACAAAACAGGGGTTCTACCTCATCAGTGGCTTCCCACACGTCCTTGGTGCAATCGACTGCACACATGTACGCCTTGTGCCACCTGCTGCAACTGAACACCTCTACCGCAACAGGAAGCACACACATTCCATCAACGTGCAGGCCATAGTAGTTCACCAGGGATTGATCACCATCATCATGGCTAAATATCCTGGGAGTGTACATGACTCATACATCTTCCGTCACTGCACCATCAATGAACACTTCCAGGATGGATGGTATGGCAATGGACTACTTGTTGGTAAGTACAAAAACCTACTTATATACACACTGCACAGCCACCCTCTAGGACACATAACACATACACCACAACAGCAACATGTCAACAGGAACACACTGAGGTTGTGACATCGCTAGCCATTTTCTAAATTCACCATTGAACCTGTCACACATCGGAAATTACTGTACAGCCTAATGTTAAGACGTCAATGAGTGTGGTTGCCTAAATGTCACCTTGCAAATTGTAAGTGTCCCAATGACCTTTACATTAATCCATTGCATAAGTCTAAAGGTATGGGATGTCCAGGGTACATTGATATGAACGTGTTAACAACACTGTCAATTTTAACTATGCATGGAACTATCATCTCACCCCCAGTGAAGACACACTGACACCTGTGTGACAAGTCACAACGGTCAGCAGACAAACACTCGTTCAGCCAAGGAAACAACACAATGCAGATGGTACATCCTACAAGCATAGGATGCCACATTAGTACACAAAAGAGTCACAGACAACACAAGACAACTACTGCCATGAAAGGTCTTTTCAATAGTGCCAGCTACATCAACATGATCCCAACCATTTTCTCTTGCAGCTGATCAGGGGTATGGCATCCAGCCATGGATCATGACACCATTTGGCAACCCAAGTACTGCTGCAGAGCATGCCTACAACGACGCCCATAGGAGGACACGCAGCATTGTTGAGCGGACCTTTGGCGTCCTCAAGTCAAGGTTCCGCTGCCTCGACATCACTGGTGGTAGCCTCCTATGTTCCCCGGAGATGGTCTGTAGGATCATCCTCACATGTGCAGTATTGCACAACATTTGTATCAAAAGAAACATTCCCCTCCTGGAACCAGAGCCACACATGCCTGAAGAGGAGGAAGAGGAGGATGCTGGCCTGCAACAGGAGGGGGAACTACAGAACACGGCCGCTGGTACACGCAGGTGGCAACAGATCGTAAATCATTTATTTTGAATATGATCACCTTCACCACTTTAGTTAACGAATTTAAATAAACACCTATTCTAATCACCATATCATGGTCTGGCTATTCCTTTTTGCACACCTTCATCTCTACTTATCAGAATAAGAGTGTTGCCTCATGGAGCATTGCTGAGATACTGAGTAGGACACAGAACATCCCAGAGCTAATGTGATGCCTAACATACAATGGTCACATACACACACACTTTTAATGACATATATCATGTACATATCTCCTTTGAAGGCCGATAGCAGAGGACCACAACTATTTCACACATACATGTTGAAATCAAGGTCCAACGCAGCATATGGCACACAACTAAGACACCATCACTCAATAAGGGGAAAACAAGCCTCATACATGAGGCAGACAATGTGCTTTGGCATCAGTAACAGGAATGCCTGACCAGACCCTTGACAGCAGTAAGTCCAACTGCATCCAATCTTTGCAAGGACTATCTGTGACTAGAGTTCCCTAGAAGCAGAACATAGACAGCACAAGCGCCACACATATGACAAGCATTGCCCACATGACATTCCATGTACATGTCAGCCCATTTCCTAACTCCTGACACGCCCATGCACCTGGTCACAACCCACCTGTCGGAAGAGGTCCCTGGAATACTAAGATGTGTACCCTGATATTACCTCCTCTACACACACAGACCAACATTAGCAAACCAGTGTGCTACACCCTTTCCTATGGTATGCCATTGTCATAGAACATCTGACTGCAAGGACGTCAGGTCAATTTATATGCTGTCTTCTAGTTTCAAAGCCCTGTTAGCACATGTAGATTGCTTCCCCTTGTGAAAATGTCTGTTGGCCCTTAGAATGCAAATCTCACCTACAGGACTGGTGAGAAACAGATGCAGCCCACACCTGTGATCATCTCCATGCACACCACCTATTTCAAAAAGCACTGCCCCTGATGATGCCTGGAACAGCATAGGAGTTGCCATTATGTCAAATACACCGTCAAGCATTGATATTAATTAAGCCGTGTAACACAGCCCTTGGGTTCATTTGTCACCTTCAAAAACACAGGACGTACTTAGTTTGACATGTTAACTGTCTAGTTTGTCCTCCAAACAGTCTCAGTCAGACCACTGATTACATAACTTGTCAAGTAACTGGATCCTGAATCACCTTGTATTCTGTCAGCCTGACTGGCAGCTGTCTGTGCGTCACACTAAAGTATCCCTGTGTCTACATATGTACCACACTTGCGTTAGCAAACCTCTCATTCATCAGGGGGCATTGGGCATGGGCTTCTTCCATGCATACCCAAATACATTGTATAGCATCATCTGCCTTTTAACTGTACCATTTGAGTTACATCCTCTTGGAAAAGCAAAATTCATGGCCCATCCCTTGTCTGGGTTGCATTTATGCATGAATGACAAAGTGTGACAGTGTCCCAGGGCCGTAGACAGGGATTGGGTACGAGGCTTTCAGCACAGGCAGCAACCTCTGATAATGTCCATGAATAATACACAAATGTCAGGACCATGACAGTTCACACACAGAATCACAGAGCGCACAACATAGTGATGGGCCGTGTGTGGTGAATACCTGCGAGAATAATCAGCACAGAGGCTATGATGTTCCCAGATGCAGTGGGAAGTGCAGAGGCCAACCTGTGTACAAATGTTGTGATGACACCTGCCGGAACATGACACCTGAGACATTATCTCACTCAGCACACCAAGGTTGCCCTGTTGACTGTCTCATTACACGTCTTTAGTGACAGGGTGGGACCATCCACATGTTGGTTCACATGTCCACATCTACTTTACTCACATTGATCAACCAAGGATACTCACTAGATACAGGAATAGCTGCCACTGACTCATGATGAGTCCTGGACCGAACTGTGACAAATTACACCCCCAAAAATATACAGGATCATCATTGGACCACACACATGAACAAGACACCTATGTGCAATTGATCACTGGAAATAAGTGGACACGTGCTGTCTTGTATGCTGGTCCACCACAGCCACTTGATAGTTGGGGCTCACTTCTATGGCCTCAACTGTGGTGTCATCATACATTTGAGATTCACCCTTGTCTGTCTGTGCAAACAACATGGTACCCACTTCCTCAATGCATGTGTATGACTCACTGTGGGATTCTCCAAGGAGTGCCTAGGAAGCTCTTACCAATACTCTAGGATATAGGATGTAGAAAATGTGGACCATTGACATGAACAAGCGCCTGCCATCCATCTGGTGCATGCTATGTCACATGTGGTGTCTCCGTGACCCTAAAACTTGGAAGTAAACTTTACGGGTGTTGTTACATGTATGACTAACACATGCCCTCGCTCATTTCCAATATGACTTGCATCTAAGGATTTGACACATGGACGTCACATTCATACAACCCTATGTACAATTATGCTTCATGTGATACACACACACTTGGTCAACCAACACATTAGTTGTCAAAGCACACAATTTGAGACAAAGGTATTTAGGTATTGTACATATGTGCGTCACATTGATATCCTCTCCTTATGCCAAACATGCACAATTTGTGCAACACATATATGTAGGCCACACTTATGACCATCTATTGCGTCAGCCAACTGTAAAAATACTGTGAAGGGAGTAGTGGATCATGTCACACAGTGGATGATGTCACACATGTAAACATACACCATCAACACCACACTGTCTTCAATTAGCTAATCTCTGATGTGTCCCAAATGTAAAATAACCAGAAAACAAGTAAAAATGCCCCAAACCAGTTAATGCACTGTAATTTTGACGTCCCTAGCGTTGTGCGTCATTTTTGGACAACCAAAACTGTATTTGCGTCATTTTTTTGACGCACAGGAGTGAAATTTAGCCCGCATCCAGATATTTGTACAGTCCATGTATCATTATGTGGATGCGGGTTAATATTCACGTCTGTGCGTCCAAAAAAATGACGCAAATAAGGTTTGTGAAACAAAAAATGACGCATAACGCGAAAAAGGAGGGACTTTTCATACAGGAAGTGATGTAATAGGATATCCTGTTTACAGATCATGTACAGTGGGTGTACTTTCAAATTCACTTTGCAGTCTATGATCCTACTAGACTGTGTGACTGTGTAGAGAGTGTTGCCCTGAGAATGTGTGCTGTTTTTGTCCTGTGTGCTATCTATATTGTCAATTTGTGAAATAAATATCGTTGGTGTATACTGTAATACTGTGTTTTGTCTACATTTGTCCATTTATCTTGTGTTTTTCTTGTTTGTGAGAGTCTGTTGTGGGTAGTGTTAGTTTGGGGATAGTTGGGCTCTTTTAGTGTTTAGGATTACTTTTTTTCTGTCTTTGTACCCCTACTTTCCCCCTTTTCCCCTTTCTATTTCTTTTACCCCTATTCCATTTCACTTATAAGTATGTCTGGTAGGCCACGTCTCGGCAGGATAGGGGGAAGAGGAGTTGGGTGGCTTCATCTGGCTTGTGACGCATTTCATGACGCTCATGATCCAGGCAGGGGGCAGGGTGATACAGGGGTATCCGACAGAGGCGCGCAGAATCCGGTGGGGAAAGGTGCTGCATCACCTGCAGCGTGTGTATGCCAGCCAGAGGAGTGACCACCAGCTGAAGCACCGGTGGGCTGACCTCATCACCAGGGAGCAGGATCTCTTGGACCACCTGGGAATCATGATTGGTGGCACTGTTGGTGAGTACGAATCATGTTATTGTGAACGATTAAATGCTCTGTTGTGACATCAGGGGATTAGTACAATGTCTGCCAGCTAACTTGCTGACTGTGTGTAATGCTGGGGAAATATAAGGGGATCATTGATGCACTATGGCAAGGATCACAATTGCTAGCTGTCAGGTAGCACGTGCTCAGCAAACTTACAGGTTACTTTTCCATGAAGGAAATTGGTGCGGGCTTTTTGTCAGAGCAGCTAACAAAATAGGAGCCAATCATGTCTATATAGGGTACTATTGACAGAGAAGTACAGATGTACCAACATTTAGGCCAACTATGTTGACGCAATTGCTAGACTGACTTTAGAATCACTACATGATGCTGAAAATGAGTGCTGCCTTCACGTCAATTGATAATAGCAAAGTGGCTCAAACATATGTCTCATGTGAGTCTGGTGAGTGTGGAAGGAAAGCGTTCACAGAAGTACTATGAATGTGTGGGATTATTGTGTTCCTTGATCTTTTTGGATACATGTCAGTTCTTGGTTTGAAAACATCGTGAAAAGGTGTAAGGTGCCCTGAGGTAACATCTTAAGATGTTTTTTGGAATTAGTTGAGCCACAATCAAAATATGGATGGCAGTCCAAGTGTATGCACATGGCCTCACATCTCCATGGTTGGTGCAAATCACCATAGCTGGGCCACATCAATTGACTATACTGTAACAACAGGATGGCTTACAAAAGTCCCTGCCCCTCCCTCTGTACATTGGGCCTATGTGCAGTAAATGCGTCATGGCCACAAGGCATGTTTGACTGGTAATGCAGTCCTCAAGTAACTAGGCTTTGCATGTCTCTCTTGGATGCACATAATGAGACGATTACACTCCATATTTTGTAGTGCTCACCAATTATGGGGCATGTTTGCAACCACATGATAGTTAGGGCCAATGTATGTGTGCAGATATGTGGGTAACTGTCACAGGAGACCCATGCTATGTACAAGTTGGCCGTGATATATCAGATGCAGTACCATCATGTCTGAATGGCTGCCATTTCCTTATTCAGCCTACACATTGTAAATGTTTATGAAATTGTTGCACTGTGCACAGATTTTGAGCACATTTCTTCCTTCCATACCTTACAGGTGGACCAGCACCCTACACTGTGGGAGAGGTGGCGACATTTGAGGACCCCGACCACTCCAGTAAGTGTTGATATGTCTGTTATGTGTTGTGTTTGCTGGTTATGGACTCGTGTAAGTTGGACGCATAGCAAGGTGTGTGACGAGTGGGAATGCAGTTCTCACATGTTTTGAGTTTGCCAATGCGTATCCAATGGTATCATGTAGGGATTGTAGGACATCCCTGAAGGCCCCACTGTGAGTACAGGGGTTAGTCATGTGTATGACACTTGTATCACCAAGAGTCACAATGGAAGTCAGCCCCAATTTAGTCAGCCTGTCAGACCCACATTCTCTAAGATTGGTACAGCAAATAGCTTTCCAATAGACATCTGCTTCCCTATTTACCTACATTATTTTGAAACAGTAGGTAGAACCTCCTAGCAGCATGTACTTCCACATGTAGTGCAACACGTCTGTGGAACCTGAATGCAATGGCCTAGGTGTGCATGCAGTTCATGATCATGGGTGTTGTAGCAACTCTGTGTCTGATGTAAGTCAGGCCTCACTGGAAGTATATGTTGTGTACCAAGTTCTGCATTTCCTGACATGTCTGACCCTATGAGTGCTCTAGGGTTTGCTGACTCCTAATTCTAGATAGACCTTACCTTTGGTGTGTCTGTAGAGACAAACATGTGTGGAGTTTCCTATACACTCCTCTGTGTACATGTTGTTGGCAAATTATAGTTGTGTATCCACCGCCCCCACTTAAACACGGCCATGGGTTTGTGAATGGGGTACCTAGTACTGATGCTACGAGTATGTTACACATACATGTGAATAAGTGACGGTTTGGTTGCATACTAGTATACACACTCAGGTTTGGCACTTGGTACTATACTGGCAAGTCCAGTTACAACTTGCAGACCATGTGGCTTTAGTTTTGCTTTCTGTACACTGACATTTGTAGCCCAGGTCTTGGCGGAGGATATGCAGCATGATTCTTAGATGATAACTGGCAGAACTCAGATTGCAAGTCAAAGCCAGTTATTACCCATCTTGTAGGTTATGGATGTGCTTTGTGTGATGTGACCTTTGTAGTCTGGCCTGCCATATATTTCCTCAGGGACATTCAATGCTCTGTATTGTGATATGAGCTGTTACAAGTACAGTAGATGTAATGTCTGATTAACTTGCTGTGCCACTTCACACAATGCAGTTACTAATGTAGAATATCTGCATTTGTCTTCACAGCTGCTAACATGACTCCAGACCAGGTCTGTGAATTTCAGCGCCGGGCCATGCGATATCAGCAGATCCTGCTGGTGGAGTCGGGGTTCCGGAGAATGGCCTGGCGATATCGCCATGAACGGGCCTCCGGGGCATGGAGAGCCTTCCCACAGGGTGGGCCTACTTTGCCCACCACAGCCACCACCAGCACAACCACCAATACGAGCCAGGTGGCCCCACCCACAGCTGCCACTGTTGGTCCAACATCTGCTGGACTTCCTGGCCCTAGCATTGCCACAGGTGCAGGACAGCCCACTAGGCCTGCCACCACACCCACACAGACCTCCTCCACCGGTACCCAGACTGCCACTGCTCCATCTGTTGACCCTGCAGGCTTCAACCGAATGGAACATAAGATGGACAAAGTGCTGCGCAAGTTGAGCCACCTGAGCCGGGACGTGCGGCACATTAACCAGCGGGTTAAGTCCATTAAGAGGACCCTCCGGAGGGCCAACCTCTAGACACTTTTTTGATGGACATGATTCCCTCCCCTCCCTCCTCTTTCCTTGTTCTTATAGTTAGTGGGCTTAGGGGGCTTAGTGTTAGGTTAGTATAGGCTGTTAGTTTAGTTAGTGTTAGTGGGTGGGTTGGGGGGTCCTCATTCTTTATATTTTTACTTATTAAGTGTGTTGGGGTTCCTGTGTGTTAAAAAAATAAATTAATAAAATAATACAAAAAAATATATATTTGTATTGGATAGTATAGTATGTGTTTAGGTTAGTATGTGTTGTCCTCCATGTGTCCCGTCTCATAAGGGGGTGGGGGATAGATGTTTAGAACGTTTCGTTACATGTGATAAGTAAGTGTAGCTTAGGTTAGTTAGGGACAGTTGGGGGTAATGAGTAGTCAGGGTAGATTAGGGTAGGTAAGATTTTTCCCTCTGTTTCCTCATCTGTGATTAGCATTTAATAAATATTTGGTTAACCCTTAATAGTATGTGTTGAATGGTACTTGATCGTGGGTTTGGATTCAGTGTACATCAATTTGGTACTATAACATCTGTGTCCTATGCTACAAACAAATCCCAACTGAGCTGTACGATAAGCAGCTAGCCCAGAGCTACCTTGCAAAGTGTCGACCCTTCGTTACAACCACCAATCACAGTTAATATGGATCCCAATGTTTTTCTGTTGATAAGTGTGTTTTCAAAGTCACTAACAGTGCTTCCAGACTTGATATTGGGGAAACAGTTTTAGGTCTGACTGCAGTGTGATGATCATGCACACCCTTATAAGATGAGTTCTCATTGGCAATCTTGTATTCTTGTCTTCATGACCCTCATACATAATTTGTGACACAGTTCGGCATGATTAGCTATTTGTATGTTAACTCAGACAGCTTCATTTGTGCAGTTTTTTTAGTGTTTACTTAGATTAGTGTGGCATGTTTATTGTGTTATTTTTGCATGTTTACAACATTTTGCGGCCACTATTTGATGACTTAGTTATCCCCTGAGGAAGCATTCTTCTGTCCAACACAGCATGGTGGTGTTTGGTCTCTCACTTCATCCGATTTGTCCCTCAGGAAGGGCAGTGTATGATGCAATCATGGGCACTGTGCAGAATTCTCTGACTACTTATTGACAAGCTACGTAATTTGACAGTAGGCACATTTCAGTTATCTACTTCACAGCTGATATGTCACATTACCCAGAGACAGATTTGTTGTGTAAGTGCTATTTATTGAAACGTGCTGTAGTGCTATCTGTACATTGTCCATGATTGTGAGTCCATTATAGTGACATTTTAAATTGGGATCCTACACAAGGGGTTACGGAAATGCTTTTGACATGCTGGGGTTGATGTTTCAGACAGTGCAGAGGGACAGGATTTGGCAATGAGTAGGAGAGAGACAATCACTGGGCTGGGTGACAAGATATACAGTGGTTTGCAGAACAGTGCTTGAGTATAGTTGTTGCAAGACTGGCAAGTTACAATGCGCAGGACCTTGGTAAATGTGGGCCATGTGGCAGGGACTAGTGCTTCCGGGTCATTTTCCTTGTGAATGTGATCTGTTCCATGTCTTCTTCTTCTGATGTGTGTGTTGCCTGCTTTGTCCTTGTTGTTGTTGGTTGTGAAGGGGCAACACACACCTCAGTGTTAGAAGACGTGGAGTCAGACATTCTGGTCGCTGCTCCCTGTGAAGGTCTTAAGGGCAGTACTGCAGCAAGGAGGGTCTGCTGGTTCTTGAGAATAGCAGCCACATCACGATGGTAGGCAGCCAGGTCGACCCTGAGGGAGTCATGATTGCATTCGTGCATGCAGTGGAAGGTTTGGGGTGCGAGGTGTTGTGGCAACTCCCTTACTGCAGTGGTGAATTCCTTGACAGTTTCGTGTAGTCCTTGCAGTATGGATGTTAGGGCTTGCTTAGCTGCTGCCTGATCTGCAGATGACATCATGCACGAACGCATCCCCTCAAGGCTGGCTGCCATAGTTTGCATCCCCACCCGCACCTCCATGGCCAGCTCCCGCTGTACTCCAACTACAGTTCTCTCAAAGCTGGTGCCAGTGTCGTCTGAGTCCTCAGCTGTATGGGAGATGGCAGGTCTTACAATTGGGGTGGTGGGTGGATCCTCTGCGATGGCTGCTTGTTCTGTGCTCCTCCTTGTGACTGAAGGTGGGGTCTGGAGGGTGTCAAGGACCTTTTGGATAGTCTCCTGGGGAATGTTTATCAGCTCGTCTTCCATGTCTTCAGGGAAATCTGGGACAGGCATATTGGCAGGAGATCCATGTTCCTCTGCAATGAAACAGGGTACAATTAGTGTGTCTGTGTAGTGGCAATTCTGATGTGACGTGCCTGCCTTTTGATTAATTCACTTTGTGATCTTGTTTTGTGTTAATTTCTCCAGTCCTTCAGATGGGCATTCTTCCAGGCCTATGACCCACCTGTGTGTCACATGTATGTTATTGAGTTATCAGACTTGTCAGCCTCATTGCCTCTAGGTGTTGGTTTATGCCAAATAGTGAATTGCCACCTTCTTTTCCTACTCGACCCTCCGTGTACATCCATTCTCATGGTGAGACCTTTCACTGGCTGTGGGTGTTCTGATGGCCCTGGCAGCACACTTAACAATCTGGACCTGCCCCAATCTCTGACCTTTCACATCCACTTAAATGTAATTGACATGTGGCATATCCTATGCATGGCAATGTTATGATCCAATATGGATGTTGACATTGGTAATGTGTCCTGCTGATGTTGGGGAATGTGTGTTACATTGGATTGCCCTGATAATCGGATCAGTGTCCTATTTCCTCCTCTGACTGTGCAGTTGTATTTCAGTGACCAGTTCCATGTGTCCCCCCCTCAATGCTGTTGTCTGAGCAGTATGACATTTGGGATGTTGCATTGTTACCCAGGCACAGGATGGACCCTGACATATGCAGCATGGGTGTGTCCTTAGTGCTGTGTAGCTCCTATTGATGTTTACATTGGCTGATGTTTGCAACAACTATGGGAATTGACATTTGAGAGTACTGGGGCCTTTGTCATCCTCAACCCCTAATTTAGGTGGGTATGATCCATGGGGAGGTTACTGCCATTGGCTACTTGAGCTGCACACAGAGCAGAGGTGGTAGTGGCACCTCTTGTCGCAGTTAAATTCCAGTTGTCGGTATGGCTAGAGGTTGTTAATAGGGCCCTAGTTAATGTAGGGGTATGTTGGCTGACGTGTGCTGGGATGTCAGTTTGACGTAGTGGCCTTCCCTCCTTGCGTGGCTTTCCCTTTGCTCAATCGTTGGCATGACAGCATGCCCCCATGGGACTGTTGTTGGTGTTGTGAAATGGTGTGCCCCAGGTCTTCTCAGAACGGGTCATGCCCCCCTGCCGTGCCCCTTTACCAATGCCACTCCATGTATTAGATGACTTCCATGCATTTAGTGGTCGGTATCCCCCCCTCTGCTCACAGTTGACATTAGTGCATTTTAATTCCCCATGTGACTTACCCTGCATGTGCGTTGTCTCCTGGTAGTCTGCGCTGTCCTGTCCTTGAATCCCTGTGATGATCTCCTCAGGGATGACGGCTGCAACCATCTCCTCCATGTGGTCCAGGGCCTCCTGGCGTGCTGGACTCCCACCTCCAGTCTGCAGTGCTGCCTTCCTGTTCCTGGCCATCTTTTCCTTGGTCCTGCGCTTGCAGTCATGCCAGCGTTTCTTGCACTCGATGACTGTTCTGCGTACTTCAGCCACACTGTTAATCTTGTCGACAATTTGTTGCCATATAGCCTTTCTCCTACTGATTGGCAACTTTGATGTCACAAACAGTTGGTGCTGGTGTTCCCTCACCTCTTTAACCAGAATATCCTGCTCCTCTGCACTAAAGCAATACTTTCTTATCTTCTTAAAAGTGTCCTGGTTCTTGTGTGGGACATCCTGGCTGGTTCCTGGTCTGCTGTCATCTTCCTGGGGTCTGTAGTGGCATCTGGGATCCATTTTGGCTCTCCTCTGGTGAAATGGCTGTGTTCGCAGTTTTTTTTACGCTATTGCGTTTAAAAAAAACGGCGCATATCCGGTTTGCGGTGTCGTAAATCGACCCACAGTCATTTCCGCCGTGTTAACGTCGTTTTCTTTTACGACTTGACGCCGCGGTGTGCGTCAAAACTAATGACTCCCACCTGTTGTTTGCGCCGCCGTGCGTCAAAGTATAAATATGACGCTCGCACGGCGCACCAAAATGGCGTTAGCCGGCGGTAATATTTTTGACGCAAAACTGCGCCGGCGCAGTTTTGCGTCAAAAAGTATAAATATGGCCCTTAGTATTCTGGAGCAGCTTGATGCCATCACAAACGGGAAGTGAGTTAGTGCATGCTGTTTCCAGGAGCCTCAGCCATAGGAGCAGGCAGAGAGACCCAGCACAGCACCAGTGAGGCACTCAGGAGAGTCAGCCAGGACCAGGAGAACACAATAGCGACTGATGGAAATGGCAAGGACAAAGGAGGGAGAAAAATTAAATTTTAATTCAGTGATCAGGAATTGGACGCGTTCACAGAATAGGTGGTCAGGAACCATTACCAGTTATTTGGCAAATGCTCACTACACGTCCCAGAAAGTGAGAAGAGGAAAATGTGGACTGACATCCAGACAAAAATTTGCGCGGTGAGTGTTGCGCAGCATTCAATTGAGGAGATGCACAGGCGATGGTACGACTTGCGATCATGTGCCAAAGAGAGGATAGCAAGCAGGCTGAAGGAGACAAGGAGCACAGGCGGAGGACCACCCACCTAGACACCATCCGCCCTCTTGGAAGACATGGTGGAGTCAACACTGTTGCCTGAAGCAGTAGATGGTGTCACTGACATTGACACCTCAGGCACACCCGGCACCAGCAAAGGTAAGGCATTAATGATTTGAATCACCATATGTGCATGTACAAACGCCCATGTAGATGTACATGTAGAAAATTGCAATGGCACTATGCACTGTGATAAATAGTCCATGCCACATATTCCATTCAACACAACTATGCCTTATGAAAGTGGTAGTCCATACCACAAAAGTGCATCTACTACATAAATAGCAGTATCGTGTAAAACCAAACAGAGAAACAATACAACATACAATTAGAGACACTATGCCAGGGGAAATGTTTATCATGAAAGTAACTGTAAGATTACAAATGCAAGTTGAACATCATGAATGACATGCTGCGCATTGTTGTTGCACATGTTCCGGGCCCTAAGGCAGCAGAAAGTGGAAAAGGGAGGAATGACGAAAGTCAGCCACAGTCAGATTAAAACACCAGTGAGTCCATCATACCAGCACCAAACAGATGCAGGGCAAGGGTGAGTTTACTCTGGACTCCAATGAATTGAAGGAAGATGGTCCCACACCAAAGTTAGAGGGTAGAAGCACCCACAGACAGCAAGCAGTCCCTGTTCCAGCGTCATTCTACTCCCCTCATGAGTCGTCTTGAAGAAGGCAGACAGAACACAGAGGAAGGTAAGGGCCCATCACTGTATGGTGGTCTTGAGGTATCCATGTTGAAAGTGCAGCGCCTGCAATGTAAACACATGAGATCAATGCACAGGCAGATGGTGTCTCAATCAAAACGTGCAAGCTGCATGAGGGACAGCAAGCTCCAGCAGAACACCTATGGGAGATTACAAATGCCATGAAGGACCTCTGCACTGTAATGCAGCAGGAGCATGTCAACCACCACAGTCGCCATCACCAATTGATGGGTAAGTTGGATGGGTTCAGCAGATCTGTCAATCGGCTCACTAACACAACTGCTCTGCTGCCACGAGAGTAGAGTAGAAGTAGAAATGGCACATTGCAGTCAGAACGTTGCACGAGGATTGGTACAAGTCACCAATGTATTGGAGACAATGCAGACAGCCCAGAGTGCTGTAAACAGCAATATGGGTGGTGGGGATAGTGAGGAGCTCTCTAGCATCAGCAGTGTCACAGCCCCTGTGATGGATCCTAGGCGTTGCAGTTCCAGACACAGATCTGTCCCTGAACCCGCAACAAGAGGTGCCACTGAGCCTACTGAGCGTTCAGGTGGAGTGTGTGGATGTAAAAAGTAATGTTGAGAAGTTCAGGGCCTTGCATATTATATAGCAATGCATTGATACTATGATGTGAATAGCATCACACTGTAAGTGGGACCTGATTGTCTATTTTGAATACCTATGTCCTATTCACACATATATGTCCTGAATTCAAGGCAATAAATGTGATACCTACCGCAAAAAATGATAGTAGACATGGTGTTGTCATTACTTACATCAGAAATAGTTGTGCGTAATCTCAGCACGTCTTTTTCTGCCCTCTGCTGCTCTGGTTCTGTCTGCTGGGTGAAGGGGTGGCAAGGGGTGGTCATCCTCATCGGAGTCCGTCTGTGGGTTCGACTGGTGTGCCTCTTGTTGTTGCAATGTTTTGCAATATTGCACATGTGGCCACGATCTTGCAGGTGGTTTCCAGACTGTATTGCAGTGCACCCCTACTCTTCTGCAGGCATTGGAAATGACTCTTCAGCAGACTGAAGGTCCTCTCAATCACACTGAGGCCCTCATTCTGACCCTGGCGGTCTTTGACCGCCAGGGCGGAGGACCGCGGGAGCACCGCCGACAAGCCGGCGGTGCTTCAATGGGGATTCCGACCGCGGCGGTAAAGCCGCGGTCGGACCGGCACCACTGGCGGGGTCCCGCCAGTGTACCGCGGCCCCATTGAATCCTCCGCGGCGGCGCAGCTTGCTGCACCGCCGCGGGGATTCTGACCCCCCCTACCGCCATCCAGATCCCGGCGGTCGGACCGCCGAGATCCGGATGGCGGTAGGGGGGGTCGCGGGGCCCCTGGGGGCCCCTGCAGTGCCCATGCCACTGGCATGGGCATTGCAGGGGCCCCCGTAAGAGGTCCCCTAAATGTATTTCACTGTCTGCTGCGCAGACAGTGAAATACGCGACGGGTGCAACTGCACCCGTCGCACAGCTTCCACTCCGCCGGCTCGATTCCGAGCCGGCTTCATCGTGGAAGCCTCTTTCCCGCTGGGCTGGCTGGCGGTCTGAAGGAGACCGCCCGCCAGCCCAGCGGGAAAGTCAGAATTACCGCCGCGGTCTTTCGACCGCGGAACGGTAACCTGACGGCGGGACTTTGGCGGGCGGCCTCCGCCGCCCGCCAAGGTCAGAATGAGGGCCTGAGTGTCCTCCAGTGTGCCACATTGTATCTCCATTCATTTGTCGTGGCAGGATCGAGGTGCGTTGTCAAGATGAAGGGCCGCACTGCATATGCACTGTCTCCTAGAATGACAGGTGTGAAAAATGAGTTTTTGTTATCTGTGACATCACATATACGTTATGCAACATTGTTCACTGTTACATTACCAAGTAGGTATCCTTCGCCAAAGTCCCCAGCAAGAAGTCTTGTGTGTATTCCACTGTGCCTGAAGATGTATGAATCATGTGTACTACCAGGGTATCTGCCCACAAGATCAGTTATTATGTTGGATATGACCTGGATATTCAGAGAATGTGTACTTTTACTATTCATATATATATATATATATATATATATATATATATATATATATATATATATATATATATATATATATATGTATATACTCTGTTGCAGATGGTGGACAGATTGTTACCTGTGTTCCATCAATACAGCCAATGACGTGTGGAAATTGGGCTTCCAGGTAGAAATCAAATTAAGTTTTTTGCAAATCCTGTGGTGTGTGGGGGAGTTTTATGTGCAGATGAAATTTTGTTACCAGAGCATTTAGGAATGCATTAAAGAAGCGTGAAAGCGCACTTTGAGATATACCTCCAGCTGCTGCTATGACCCCTTGATAGCTTCCTGAGGCTAAGAGGTGCAGGGGGCATAATACCTGCACATGAGTGGGTATGGCATTGTTTCTCTGTGTGATTGTGTCGCTGCAGTAGGGGTTAAAAATCAGCTATTAAGTCAAGTATAGTGGCAGAGTTCAACCTGAACTTGTCATAAATCTCCTCCTCTGTCTGACCAAATAGGGTAATGCACACTCTGAAAATGCGCTCCTGTCTCCTCCTCCCTCCCCTCAAACCTGCCACGACCATCATCCTCCTTGCCATGACATAGAGTGCGGCCATTTTTGAAAACAGCTGATGCATTCTGGGCCTCTTCAGGTTGCACCTGTTTACCACCTGATTTTAATTTGTGGTAAACTGCACATGCAAAAACCCATTTAGTGACTATTCGCAATTTGCGAATGCTTGATACATTGAATTGAGATTCATTATTTGCGAATCGCAGCCTGCAAATCGCAAATTGCAAAATCTAGTCGCAATTTTAAGGAAACGCTATTTTAGCGATTCCTTAAGATTGCACTGTGAATGCCTTTCATTCATCGTGAAAGGCGATTTTACATTTGCAAACGGTGGAATTTACCGATTCGCACCATTTGCGAATGCATAATCCTTTTATACATCTAGCCTTTGGTGAATTGAAATGTTGAAATGGGCAGATTAATCACCCCCTGTTTTAGCCATACTGCCGATGGAATTTCCACCACAGTAAAAGACAACTTTTCTGAATGTTAAGCATGATGTAACTTGCTTCTTTTTTAGTCATTTTCTGCTGTTGTCTTGTCAAATTAAACACGGCAAATAACTCAGTAGTGATAACATGCTGCCAGAGCACGCAGCCACTTCTAAGAACCTGCAATGTCCAACCCAACTGTATTATGGACCTAAGCTGACTCTGTCCATGATGTAAATGCGACATGTTATTAAGCGTGTAAATGCAGTTGGACGATGTGTTCATACGAATATTGACAGCAGTTAGCGCCTTTACCATATTTTCTTTGTCAAACTACCTTAAATGTGCAGCAGCTTTCATTCACGAAAGCTTCCATATCTCATTACATATGGCATATACAAAGTGTTTTGAGTGTTGCTTTCTAGGACCTAACAAGAAATCTTGTAAGTCAACATCTTCCGAAAGGAGACTAAGGTGTTCTTTGACAGCTGCTAATATGAAAGAATGTAACCACTATTGGCACAGTTTACCCACACCATATGTTGTAATTCTACCTGAGTGTTGAGCTATGACATTCCAAGGGTATAGTCGGCTTCCCCTAGAACCCCGTGTGGAACTTACAAAACATGCCTGACAACCATGTGTGTCCACTGGCCACAATAACCACCCGCTGAGATGTGAAAATGAGGAATTAAAGGTACCATTCTGAATCTAACTAGTGAGCTGCTCTTCAGTGACATTTAAAAGTGTCTGCTATTAAATTTAGCTGGTGTGGGGATACCGGGCCCATTTAGCTCTTTAATTTTTACTAACCTAAGGCAAGTTGTTTGCTCAACAGTTTCATTTAAGAATATAATTTATAAATGAATGATGCATGAGTGTTGAGCTATGACATTCCAAGGGTATAGTCGGCTTCCCCTAGAACCCCGTGTGGAACTTACAAAACATGCCTGACAACCATGTGTGTCCACTGGCCACAATAACCACCCGCTGAGATGTGAAAATGAGGAATTAAAGGTACCATTCTGAATCTAACTAGTGAGCTGCTCTTCAGTGACATTTAAAAGTGTCTGCTATTAAATTTAGCTGGTGTGGGGATACCGGGCCCATTTAGCTCTTTAATTTTTACTAACCCAAGGCAAGTTGTTTGCTCAACAGTTTCATTTAAGAATATAATTTATAAATGAATGATGCATGATCTCTGTAAAGCTTCCCTACCATGCATTTGCAAACTGGAAACATAGGGATCCGAATAGATTAATTTTGTGCCAGTTAGCAATATTTTTCTCACTCTAGTGGGAGGTAATTTAAAATAACATGACCATGAATTCTTACCATCATGCCCAGTAAAATATACAAACTTTTCTTCATATGTTTCGGAACTCCCCACTGGATCGGGTTGGACAATGCTTCCATTGTGTGTAATTAAAAAGTGATCTAGGGGGTTATTACAGTACAGAAAGTAATGTCCATCATGATGATAACAGAACATTTCCCCATAATTTGCTGTGTTTATATATACATCTTCACTTTCAAATGCAGTATAATATTCAAGACTCATAGAATTAACTGTTTTCACATCCCAGTTTTCAGAAACAACCCCAGGTGTAATAACCTAATTCACAGAAACTTTGAAGACATATGGAATTTGAATGACCTCAGTAGGTCCAAATATATTGTGTGGTACTTTATCCAAAACAATCCCATCAGGAATTGGAACAGCTGAAATGTTCACAAGGGACAAGTGTCTTCGGACCTTATGGGAAGAAAAGTAAGGTGTTAACACCTCATCTACCAGTTCAACAGCAGAGCGTTCAGGAAGAAAACAATGACAAACCCAACCCAAAGCAGGAAGACAAGCAATATCAGCAGTATCCATAGATAGGGATTAACCAAATAATTGTGTTTAAGTCAGTTGTAAAGCTTATGTATTCTTGAGACAGGTGCAGTCGCAGATGCAGAGGAATTTAAAGGAAAGTTGTCAATATTGAAAAATAACCAGATGTAGTCTGTGCAAAAAGAGGATCCAGTGCAGAACTGATAGATGGACCCAACGGTGGTTAAAAACAGTGTTATACGTTTGTGTCAAATTGGAATAGTAGAGATCTATATTTGAACTTTTCTTGTCGGTGAAGTGGTGACAGGAAGTAAAGACGTCCATTCTCCCAAAGCTCATGGTAGAGAATTGTAGCACTGGTACTTGTTGAAGAGTTGTTGAGTGCTTGTAGAGCTATATCCTATGTGGTAGTGAGAGAGACAAGGCAACTAACCAAGAATCCTCATGGTCTGCTGTGCAGGATTGGCCACGTAGTGCAATTTGACATTGTCAATTGAAACAAACGTTTTTCTTTAGAACCAGGCAGCAGTGGTATAATGACAGTTCTGGTACTGTGTATTCCCAGGACTGGAATCGGTGCTCTACATGAAGGGCCAAACTCCTTTTTTACAGCAATCTTTTCTCGTAGTAGATCCCCAATTTAAGGAATCCCTCATTTCCAAGGTGGCGGCAAAGAAGGATGAACTTTCATCACAGAATTGTTGTATTTCCTGTAAAACAGCGAAACGTTCATTAATGTCAATGAGTGTTCCTGCCGCCACCGTACCAGAGCCATCAAGTTCTGCGACATTCATAGGTATCTCAAATAAGGCCTCATAAAGGGTACATCCTCCCAAGTATCTCCTGGGCAGATTATTTAGTGCTCTCTGGACCCCATATTGGTGATGAAGTAGCTTTTTCCTGGTCGTAAACTGCCCAATTTGTAGAATCGGGCTGTTTGCGATCCAAAAAAAGCATTTTTTAATTTACAAACCCAGCTTTGTGATTCGGTAATCTATTTACCGAATTGCAAATTGGGTTTGAAAGTCGCTATTAGGAAAGGGCTTGCCAAGGGTTACCCTTCCTAATAGCGAGTCGCTGTGGTATGTATCATAGTTTTGTGACAGTGAATGTTGCTGCAAAACAATCGTATGTACGACCAATTTAAAATTGGTGGTAACCCATTTGCAAATGAGAAGGGGTCCCTATGGGACCCCTTTTCTTTTGTGAATTGGGATGCCAACATTTGTTCAGAGCAGGCAGTGGTCCTACTCACATTTTTTAATGCATCCTGTTTTCCTGTAAAAAAATAGGCTGTATTAAAAAAAAAAAAAACAGAACTGTTTTATTTAACAAAGTCAATGTCTCATCATCCAGTCTCGAATGAGAATAAGTAATTTCAGCAACAGAAACCATGGCCTCTACAGATTTGGCAGGGCTGGCAGCCAAAGTGTTTCCCACAACGTGTACTCCTACACATTGATGGCCCAATGTTTGAACTACATGAGCTTTCAATAGTCTGTCCTTAAGATCTGCACCCTCCCACATGTTTTTGTATTTGATAGTGTTCTCTTTTGAGTCTCTGAACCCGTTCAGGGGCCTATAATGTAAGTAGTCATTGTAGGACTGGACACAGTAGTACGAATCACACACAATTAATGTAGACTGTTCAGGATCCATATGTTCCAGTGCAAAAATTAGAGCCTTAAGCTCTTCACGTTAAGCTGTGCAGTCCCCTAGGGTCTGTGTGTAGGTATTTTGAGAGTGGAAAGTACCATGCCTCATTACCCCGCTGACAGCTGCCCAAGAAGCAGAGTATTGGTGTTTAGTACCTACAGCTAGTTGTGCTGAACCATCAGTGTAAATGATTGTTTTGTTTTGATCAAGAGGCAAGATGTTAGTGGGCACAGGGTGGAACTGCTATGTGCATTTAGTATTGCAAATGTGCCTGTGTGACTGTTTAAGTGTCTGTAATCTAAGACTATTCTTATATGAATGGTCAGGTTTTGCTATGGGGAATAACAGGTTATTCATTGCAGAGAAGCAAGGTTCTATTACTCCCTGGTACTCATGTTGTGTGAGAATTTCTGTCAGAGGTGCTTTAGCTTCATGTTTAATTGGATATTGTGGCAGGATCTGTGGAGTTGATCTAATTGGTATTGCATGGTAGGGGGAATCTTTATCCTACCTCACGTGGTTGCAAATACAGCTCAGGAGCCTGTGCAAAAGCCCAATTGGCAGCTTAGGCTTCCTTTACTACGTCTGGAAATAGGACCAACAAAGAAGGCAAAATGACATCTTCCCCCTTTGGGAGCTCACAGACAAATTCAGGTGGCCAATCTTTCTCTGCCAATAAAATGTCATAATTTAGTGTTAAAATTCTCCAGAACATAAGTGCACTCTATGTCTCCCTCAATCTGAATATTTAATTTGTAAACCCTATCGGATGGGGAGACGCACCTGTCTACTGTTTTGATTTCTAGGAAGTCGTTAGTCAGTGTCACATCCAGAATATCTATACGACTATGGCGACATATCATGACACCTGCTGTGTTGTCTAGCCGAGTCACCGCCCACAACCTGTTCATCAGCAATTTTCTCAATATGAGTGGCATCTTTTACTGATATTGCTGCCACCTTCTTCTATTTAAATTTGGTTTTTTGCTGTGGAAGCTTCTCTTCCTTTTTTGTGAAAGTTTCTGATTAACAGTGTGAGTCCTTTTTCGGCTCAACGTAGTCACTTCTGTTTTCTGACTGCGTTTCTCTGTCACTCTGGTAATCCGATGTATCCTGGAAGGAACGAGATGGGTGAATGTCAGTATACTGGTATCTACTGGGCGTTTTAAAAGTTTCTCTATTTCTCAGATTGTATCATTTTCCTGAGGTCTCCGGTTTTGGAGATTCTCCTCTTTGGGGTCTTCTATCTTGTTTTTGTTTCTTGCAGTGTTTTTAGAGCTCTCTTGTGCTTACTTCGTGCTTTCCTTGGTGAAAGTACTCTGTAATTCAGGTTTAGTTGGTCTGGTCCCCAGACTATCCCGACCTATACTAGTATAGGTTTCAGAAATATTCTTTGGCGGCTCGCGCTCCTGAGCCAACTGAGGAACCTCTCATAGCTGTTGGCGAATCGCCAGGGCTGCTGCTTCCCCTTTAATGTTACTTAAAATAATTGAGGACACTGTGTCAAAATTGTGCACCAGTTTCATCTCCAAGTCCAGGGCCGCCCCATGTTCATTCTGAATTTTTTTAACACTTCCGGTAAATTTGCTTGTGTCAGTGTACCATGCGTAGTGGTTAATATTGTGTCAAAGATTGTGCCCCAAGTGGGATAGTCCTCTATTGAGGGAACCATTCCAAATGGCAAGCATGTTGTGGGAATTCTATGTTTATTTTGAGGTCCCGTATGGAAAAACACTACTTCCAGCTGATTTTGTTTTGCCCAACCCAGAATGGAATTTTCTCCCGCTCAGTGGGTGCTTTTCCCATTATTGAATGGACATTTTGTGGATTTATCCCACTTATGACCAACTGAGTTATATTTGGAGCAGCCCTCACTGGGGCGGTGTTTAAAGTATGCATTATGAATTGTATTAAGGGTCTATATATTGCCACTAGCTTATTGTATAATGTGCTTACTTCAGCTACTTGCATAGCTTGAATATTGGGATGTGGTGTATATGTGGCCAATATTGGCCAATTTGGTCTGTCATTACCTAATGGACCTAATCTAACAGGATGTGTTACATGTGGAAGGGCACCATTGAACCAATCTTGGTGTTCTTGGTCATTTAAAGGTATTTCTAAGTATTGGTATGCTCTATATTGTTGTGGTACATTTGCTATTCTGTATGTGTGAAATGTATTTGAGTCTGCGTTTATTGCTGGAAGGGTGACCCATGAATAAAATATTTCTGTTCTGTATGTGTTGTGAGCTTCAACGACGAACGTAGAATCCCCACCCTCATGTGTTAGTCCATTAGCCTAAAGGAACTGTTTGACAGGTTGTCTTCAGTTCTCTGTGATGTGTACTGGTTGTGCCATGTTTAAATAATAGGTATCAGAGTTAGGAACACCAACGGGGGAATTCTTTTGAGTTTCAAGCTTGAACAACCTACAGCCTAAATAGGTACTCCCTATTCAGATGAGGAGGAATTTTCCTTAAGACCAAGGACATCTCCGTATAATGGTACTTAGGATATCTTTAGCTTGTGTGGGACAGAGATACTCAGGAGACCTGTATAATTAGTGCCTTACCAATGTTGAATTTGGGGTGGCAGCACCACCGCTTGTGGGTGACTGAGTCAATGTCACACCAACTTGGCAGCTGTCGGCCCAACCCTTTCAGCTAGCTAGCAGCACCTCACCCAAACATAGAAAGCAATGGTGATTTGTGGCAGCCTGATGCATGACACTCGGTGACCTCTCAAGGAACTCATGGCCGACAAACATCACCCCTTTCTCTCATTAGCAAAGAGTCTCATACACAAACGTAGGCCAAATAAGAGCTGCAGGATAGTTTTCAAAACATTTATTGAAAATACTGCAATCTACGATAAAACATATGAGCTGCAATCATTAGGGCACTGAGATGTAGCAAGATAAGGATTGTGATCAGTGGAAAGAAAATAACAACCGAAGCATATTTGAGTAACACGTGTATAGGAATCCCACCTAACCCCTAACTTCTATTGAGAGCATAGCGGTGATAAGCCGATCTGCCCCTACTTAGTCCATGGAAGGAGCCACACGGCCATTACCTGAAAACAGGGGTCTGCCTGCCGTCTCCTTGGTTGGTGGCAGAGACAAGGCTGAGGTCAGCAGTGAAATGGCATACAGCATGGATGGGTATCCTGGCCGGAATGACCTCTCTCCCCTTCCCTGCATGATGTTTTTATAACAAAACATGTTTACGTTCAGTGCGAAAGGCCTGACATGAGCATGTGCCCAAGTGTTGGACTGTGTGGACACTCTTGTGGTAGCAATAAGGCTGCAAAGGGGGAACTCATCACATGCCTGGGTACTCACAATGGGGGTTTGGTTTGTGAGGGTCCTGGGAGCAAAGGAGCACCATTGGTTGTCGTGGACTCAGATCGGGGAGCTCAGGTGCAGAGGGTATTGGTCGGCCAGTGTTCCTGTGTCAAAGGAGTCCATGGTTCTTTGTTGGACCTGCAAGGAGGGGACAAATTAGGACAGCTGGGCCATTCTTGGTGCTGGCATCTGTGATGCTGATGTCCCTCACAGCTAGTCGGTCTTTGCAACGTTAAGGTCAGGATTGGACTCAAACAAGCATTGGTTGCTGCAGGGGTCTGGTACCCTCTGCATCATGCAGGATGGCTCCGGTGGGTCCTGGTATCTTCTCACTTGGGGGTAGAGAGGTCCAACCTCTTAGAGCATGGTGACATCCTCCTGGGCAGCTGCTGCATCAGTGGGCCCGGTGGTCAGCAGAAAAGTGAGCAGGACATTGGGGTTGGTGCCTGCAGGCTGCAGGTAAGTGGTTCCTCCACTTTCAGGGAGATGCTGATGGATTGGTGAAGTGCTGGAGGCCCTCCAAGGCTTTTGGAGGTGCAAAGCTGCAGGACGGGGTGGGTTGTTGTGATTGTTGGGTCAGGAACAGGTAGGCAGGCCTGGTTTTGCACCAAACTCCATCCACAGTTCTCACTTCTTTGGCTCTCCTTTGTCCTTTTCTTTCTTCAGTCAGATGAATCTGTTCTTCTGGTGTCAGGGGGTCACCTAAATACTCAAATTAGGGGCACTTAGGGGAGTGTAGGGTTGTAGCCAATGGGCTACGTACCCTTGGGGAGACTACTTCTCCTATATGACCACTTCCTGTAGAAAGTGGGAATAACCTTGTCCTGAAATTCCTGGTTCCACCAAAACAAAGATGATGTAACCCTTTCTTGAGTGTCCAATTCAGGTAGCCCACCCTAGGGCTGTGACTACCCCAACGGTAGAATATACCTACCAAATAACTAATTTCCCACCTGTCCTGGTGCCAAATTGGCCTCAAGGCAGTGGGTGGCAACTCACAGGTCTAGGGGAAGATGGGGTTGCATATCAAAGGTGGCAAGGACCTGAAGTCCCTGGCCTTGGTATACAGATTCACTAGCCATCCTGCTGGAGGAGGTGAGACTACCTTCTTCAGAAGCAGACATTCTTTCTGACCTATGAGCGTGCTGTTCTCACCTCCAGGAAATCAGAAACATGTCTGTAGTAGCAGGTTAGTCAGTACCAGTCAGCCAGCACACTTAGTGGACTAGTAAGTTTCAGGGAGCACCTCCAAGGTGCCCTCGGGGTGCATGTCATTATAAATCCAAGACCGGCTTCAGTCTGGATTTAGTAAGTGTTAGTCCTGGCATTCTTGGTGTAGTCTCCCCTAACTTTTTGCCTCTACCTCCCAGGTTGCATCTGTGGTCTGGACTCTGATTTTGTTGTTTTTGTTGCTCTGGGTACTTTACCACTGCTGATCAGTGCTAAACTGCAAGTGCTCCCTGTGTAAATTGTATGTGTAATTGGCTTTTCCATTATTGGCATTTTTGATTTACTAGTAAGTCCACTAGAGGTGCCCACGGTATGTAAATCAAATGCTACTAGTGGGCCTGCATCACTGGTTGTGACAACCACATGAGAAGCCCTGTAACCATGGCTGAGACCTGCCACTGCAGTGTCTGTGTGTGGAGGTTTAAATTGCCAATGCGACCCAGACCTTCCCTTTTTATGCATGTAGGCACTCCGAAGGCAGGCCCTCGGTAGCCCCAGGGGCAGGGTGCAGTGTATGTTAAAGGTGGGACATGCACTGATGTGTTCTTCATGTCCTAACAGTGAACTACTGACATATTCGGATTTTCACTGTTGAAAGGCCTATCTCTCTTATAGTTAACACGAGGGCTGCCTTTAAATACCTTTTAAGTGCAGTTTCCCTTTGGGAGTAGATAGAGATGTGGAGTTTGGGGTCTCTGAACTCACAATTTAACAATACATCTTTTAGTAAAGTTGGTTTTCAGATTGTTAATTTGAAAATGCCACTTTTAGAAAGTAGGCATTTTCTTGCTTAAACCATTCTGTGTCTTAGCCTGTTTGTGGGTTCCTTTTCTGGGTCACACTGACAGTTGGGCTGTTTGTTCATCTCCACTAGACAGTAACACAATGGGTGCTGGGATGTAGCCTGCATATCCTGATGGGCCATCTGGGCTAGGCTGGAGGAGGAGTGGTCACTTACACCTGAAAGGGCTGTGCCTGCCCTCACACAAAGCAGTCTCCAACCCCCTGGTGTGCGTCTGGGGCGAGGCCTGGGCAAGGCAGGATCCTGTAAATCACAGAGACTTTTCTTTGAAGTTGGGCAACTTCCACAGCAGAAAATATTGGACTCAAAACCCCAGACTTTAGATTACTTCAAGGATTCACCAGGAACCTCTGCCAGGAGAAAAGCTGAAGTGCTGGCCCTGCCTGTGACTGTGCTTTGTTGGGCTATCCTGCAGTTGCTGCTTCTGCCTGTGAAAGAGAACAAAGACTGGACTTTGTTGTGCATTCCTGCTTGAGAGGTATCTAAGCTTGCCTCCTGTTTTTGAAGCCTCAGAGACAGCAAAGGCTTCACCAACCAGTCTCTGAGTCTGCAAGCTGTGGACTCTTGCCTACCAGAGGGTGCCATTCCAGTTTCTGAGCCCCTGGAAGTGAATTTCTGGAGAAAATCCTGTGAAACGACGCCAGACTACTCTATACGACTTCGCTAAGAATGCTGCTGCCCGAAGCCTGCAACGCCACCTACACCTGGATCTGTGGACCTTTCCGAGGCACGATGACCACACCATTAACACAGGCCTGATGTCACTGCAGGCGCTGACATCCTCACAAACTCATGAGTTGGAGTGTCGTACACCTGACGTTTGTGACACCTGACTCCGTCGGAGCACCCGTGACCCTGTGGCGTGACCGCGACCTCTTAAGATCGCCCAACAGCAACTTTACTTCACCGAACTTTGAATTTGCTGGGGGTGCCACGCAACCGATTCCTCGCCACCGACGCCACCACACCTCCACCGCTTGGCAGCAAGGACCCATAATCTCTTCGTGACACCTACACTCCTTCGCCTCGCAGCACCGGAACAAACACTGCATCGGATCCAGCGATGCCTCTCTCCCCAACTCCGGGCACCGACCTGTTTTCCACACATTTTGCTAAGGTACTGTACCTGGGGGTCAGTGTGACTCCATAAACAGCGCTAATAGCGTTGCATTGTGGGAAACAACTCTGTCATGGTGCCGCTTTAACATCAGATTGCAGCATCTGTGCCTCTAGGCACTATTTTGGTGTTTTTAATTGCTAAAGTCATATTTTTAATTGTGGATTTTTTTAATCACATTTGGTCTTGTTTTATTTAGATAAATATTTACTATTTTTCTAAACCTGTGTGGTGTCCATTTTGTAGAGTTTCACTGTAATACTATGTGTGTTGATACAAATATTTTACACATTGCCTTTGTGATAAGCCTGACTGCTTGTGTCAAGCTAACAAAGGGGTGAGCAGGAGTTGTCTTAGGTGTGTAACTCCCTTATCCTGACTAGAGTGACGGTCCCTGCTTGGACAGAGTGCAAACTGACTGCCAACCAGAGGCCCCATTTTTAACATTAAAAGAAGGTGTTTGATACCAAACACCATAGGTTTCAGTAAAGCCGTTATGTAGCTGGGTAACTCATCATGACAAGTATCCAGTACATACCTTAAGATGGCTTCCCTGTTCACTTGTAACATCTATCAAGTGAACTGGACATCACAGGGCCATATCTGCTCATGCACATATGTTCTCACATCAGATAGAATACACCCTGCCTCAGGGCTCTAAGACCTGCTGTAGGGGTGATTCACATATATTAGATGCAGTGATTTTGGGCATGGCCTACAATGATTGTGCCATGATGTGTTTTCCTTCATTGCTTGCACCACGGCACAGAGTCTGCAATGGCAGGGTGTGTGCAATTTTTAAGGGGGGTCCTTAGGGTGGCACAATACATGCTGCAGCACTTACGGACCCTCTCTAGTACCCAGACCGTAGATACCAGGGGTACCATTTACTATGGACTTACAGAGGTACTAGAGTGAGTGCCCATTGTGTACAATTGGGCATTGTTCCTTGTTTTAGGAAAAGAGCACAGGCCCTGGGGACCTGTTTAGCAGGAACCCAGTGCACCTTCAGTTGAAAACCCTCAGAATCAGTGGCAAAAAGTGTGGGGGATGACCATGTCAAAATGGACACTTTCCAACAAGGCATCATTGGGTACCGTACCACAGGACTGGACCGAAGGGAATTGGAGTGCTCGATCACCCAACTCCTTCTACTGACCCTTCCTGCTCCTTGAAAGATAGGATTTTGGGGAGAGGCATCCCATAATCCATCAGCTCCAAACATGGTTACCTTGGACCTGTCAAAGTTGGCCTAGAGGTGGTTCACATGGAGGACCCTTAAAGAGTTCCTGGATGTCTTGAACTCCATCGAGTAGGTGACCTCAACCTTCTGTTCTTTGACTTCATAGGGCAGGTCTACCAGCCCTTTAAGGCCAGGGACTCCACAGGCTCCTTAATACACACCTTTTGTCCAAGTTGGTATTCCAGTAGGGTAGCCTTCTAGTCATACCAATGCTTCATCACTTCCTGGCTGGCTCCATATTCTCAGTGGTTTCTTGCTAGAAGTGCTTCATCTGGGACCTGAGGGCCAACATGTAGCTCGTTACATCCTGAGGAGATTTTCTGGCAGCTTTGACAAGACTGAGAGCTCTACGCACAAGGGGACAAAACAGAAGTTCAAAAAGATTGAACCCCACTTCCGTCTGAGACGCCTCCTGGTAAACATGGCAGGAGGATGCCCACTTACACCTCATGGGTTCTTAATGATGCCCTTCAGGGTCTTGTCGAATCTCCAAACAAGCCCATTTGACT
This sequence comes from Pleurodeles waltl, assembly GCF_031143425.1. Taxonomy (NCBI): domain Eukaryota; kingdom Metazoa; phylum Chordata; class Amphibia; order Caudata; family Salamandridae; genus Pleurodeles; species Pleurodeles waltl. The sequence goes on along the minus strand of NC_090443.1, from coordinate 871,077,497 downwards.
GGGGGTGATATGGCATGGAGAACTTGTAGGTTATACCACACTCACTCGAGCAGCTCTGCTGGAGTACTCCAGGGATTGGAGCCGCTCCTGTTTTGCCAAGATGCGGTAAGTCAACCTTCCCTAGAGATGGGAGTGGGGGGGACCTTTCTTCATATCCCGATTGGAGCCCATCGAGGATGTGATGTCATCCGCTGCATCCTCAGCAGTCCTTGGGTGTCCGTCATGGGCAGTTCTCTCACTATGCTAGCTTGACCTGCCAAACGCAGCCTCAGTCTTTTTTTTTTAAATAACTATTTCTGAATTTGTACATAAATCAATACAACTTCGAACAGCGACAGTTACAACATCTTCAGTTACATACATGTAATGTGTTAAAGCTTTGCAGTTCGTTTCATAGCAGTGCACCATATCTATCCTGTCGCGCCCACCATTACAGTTTTTTTACGGTAGTAACATTGGAATAGTGGCCTAAGTTCTCCGAGTTAATAATAAATGCTGCAAATTTGTGTTAATTGGAAGCCTGCGTCCTGTCTCTTAGCAAACGGTCAGTTTGCGCGACATGTGTGTGTCACTATTGCTCTTTCATTCTCCCACTGGTTCCACTGTTTCCCTTCCGACTATGTATATATGGTAGGGTTCCCAGTTTTTTTTGGTTCGACTTTTTGGGGTAATAATTCATTGTACGTGTCTGTCTGTGTGTTGCAGTATAGCATGTCTGAGTGCCATTCTTTCAATGTCTGCAAGGGGCCGAGGTCCCACCGCATGGCTATCCTACATTTTGCCAGTAGCATACCCATTGAAACGAGGCATCTGTTTTCTTTTGTCCCTTCTCTGTTTTATCCTAGGAGGGCCTGTAATGACGTGTGCACCAGTGGGTTATCCACACAGAGCTCCAGTTCAGTAAATACGTTATTCCAAAAACTTTGTATGCATGGGCAAACCCATGCCATGTGTAGAAAGCCTGCCTCCTCCTCTCCGCATATAGGGCAAGTTGATGTGTTTCGTACCCCATATCTGAAGAGTCTAAGGGGTGCATAGTATGTCCTGTTGATATATTTGAAGTGGATCAAGCTGTGTCGTCTGTTCAGTGATATGTTTAGTTTCATCATGCAGCAGTGTCGCTATTTTGTGTCTGTGATCCGTATCCCTTTATCTCTTTGCCATTCCAATCTGGATTTCGTTAATTCCATCACTTGTGCCTCTTGTGCATATGCGTATAGTCTGTTCACTAACTTTCAGGATTGAGAATCGTGATAACCATGGTAAGTGCTTGCATTTTTGAAGGATCTTGCAGCTCGCCCCTAATATTGTGTGCATAGCGTAGCATGTTCTGTAGTATTGATATTGCATAAGTGGGGTTGTTTTCTGTGTCTGTGCTGTAAGTGTGGCCCAAGTGTGCATTACTCTCTCACTGAAGAAGACCCCCATCAAAATAATGCCCAACTTCCGATAAGTCGTAATTGCAGTCTTATCTTGCCCCAGCAGAAACCGGTCTGTGAGGAGAGTATTATTGAGGTAGCGCATGCCTGACCATGAGGCTGTGACATGCGTGTGTGGTGGTGTTTAAGGAGTCAAATGTTCCTCGCCTCTGGGCTGGGGACTGAAACAACAGACTCGACAGAGGGTGCGGTGCCGTCATATCTCATTTTATTATCAGGTAGGGTGTCTCAGGGGGTCAATGGAGCCAGTGGTGTGCGAATGTTGAGTGTGCTACTCTGTAATATGTTTCGAGATCGGGTGCACTTAGCCCTCCTAACTCGTATGGTAGTGTCGGTACTCTCCACTGTACTCTGGGTTGCTTACCAGCCCGTGCTAATTTAATGAGGAGTGTCTTCAAGGTAGAAAAACCTGTCTGCAGGAGTAGGATGGGAATATTTAGGAAAATAAACAAAATCTTGGTAGTATCACCATCTGCATGAGGGCTATTCATCCCATTAACGACAGTGGTAGTCCGATCCACCTGTCCACATTTTCTGTCAACTTTTGTATTGCTTTCCTGTAGTTGTGCCTAATGACTATCTGGGGGTCGGTGTTTATTTGTATGGCCAGGTAACGCTCTGAGTCTGTTTCCCACTTAAGAGGGAAATCTGCAACTATCAGGGTTGTGACCTGTGCGAGGGGGAATACTATGGATTTTTCCCAGTTTATCCGCAAACCGGAAAGTGTGCCGAATTTTGTGACTTCTCGGAGTGCAGGTGCAAGGTTACGGCTAGGATTACATATGTGCAGCAAAGTGTTATCTGCATAGGCAGAGATAATCAGAATGTATCCTGAGAATTGAATGCCTCTGTGTCCATGGTACTCATGCACCGCAAATGCCAGCGGCTCCGCGTCCAGCGCATACAACAGGGGTGACTGTGGGCACCCCTGCCTGGTGCCTCTGGTGATAGATATTGCCTCAGAGACAGCTCTGTAAATTCTAACTCTGGCCACAGGCATTGTGTAGAGGGTTTGCACTAGTTGCATAAAAATATCTCTCACTCCTATACGGCACAGCACCGCCAGCATGAAGCTCCATTCCACGGAATTGAGGGCCAGATGTATCGAAGGATTTTGCCTTCGCAAACGGTGCAAATCAGTAAATTCCACCATTTGGAATGCAAAATCACCTTTCATGATGTATGAAAGGCATCCGCTGTGCAATTATAAGGAATCGCTAAAAAAGCGATTCCTTGCAACTGCGATGAGTAAATGTGAATCGCAATATGCGAATCGCAAATAGCGATGTGAATTTGCGAATCGCAACCTGCGACTCGCAAATTTAGTATCGCAATGCAATGAATAAAAAAGTTGCAATTTGTGATTATTTTCAGAATGGCTTTTTGCACTTGCAAATTACCACGAAGTGAAATCAGGTGGTAAACAGGTGCAACCTATATAAAGTGGCCCAGAATGACTCAGCCTCATTTCCACAATGGCTGCACTCTTCGTGATGGCGACGAGAATGAGGATCCTGGCAGGTTTGAGGAGAAGGAGACGGGAGCGCATTTTCAGAGTGCGCATTACCCTTTTTGACCAGACAGAGGAGGAGATATATGATAAGATTAGGTTAAACTCAGCCATGATACTCGACCTGATAGCTGATCTACAACCCCTACTACAGCGTAACACAGTCAGGACCAATAGCATACCCACCCATGTGCAGGTATAATGCTCCCTGCACCTATTAGCCTCAGGGAGCTTTCAAGGGGTCATAGCAGCAGCTGGAGGGGTCTCACAGAGTGCTCTTTCACGCTTCTTCAATACATTTCTAAATGCCATGCTTAGCAAAATTCAACAGTACATAAGATTCCCCAACACCCCACAGGAATTACTACAAACAAAATTCTATTTCTACCAGACTGCCCAATTCCCACATGTAATAGGCTCCATCGATGGGACACATGTAGCTATCTGTCCACCATCGGCCACAGAGTATGTTTATTGGAACTGAAAAAGTACACATTCTATGAACCTACAAATAATAAGCAATGCGTCCAACATTATAACAGATTTCGTGGTCAGATACCAAGGTAGCACACATGACTACTACATCTTCCAGCACAGTGGAATATACACAAGACTACTTGCTGGGGAGTTTGGCGAAGGATACCTACTTGGTAATGTTATAGTTGACAGTGTCACCTTGATGTATATGTGATGTCACGGATGACAATTACTCATATTACTCTCTTGTCATTTGAGGAGACAGTGCCTATGCTGTGCGGTCATTCATACTGACGCCCTATCTGAATCCTGCCATGCCAGCCGAAAGGAGGTATAATGCTGCTCACAGGAGGACACGCAGTGTTGTAGAGAGGACCTTTGGCCTGCTGAAGAGCCGTTTCAGATGCCTACACAAGAGTGGTGGTGCACTACAATACAGCCCTGAAACCACTTGCAAAATTGTGGCTACTTGTGCCATGTTGCACAACATTGCAACAACCAGGGGCATACCAGTGGAACCCACCAAGCCTGACTCAGATGAGGATGACGATCCCTTGCCACCCCTTCAGCCAGCAGACAGAAGCAGTGCAGCAGAGGGCAGACATAGAAGTGCTGAGATCACTCACAACTATTTCTGATGTAAGTAATGACAACACCATGTCTAATTTTATGTATTGCTGTAGGTAGCATCTTTATTGCCTTGACTTCAGGTAATATATGTGTGATTAGGACATAGCTATGCACTATACACAAACAGGTGCTAGTTACAATGTCAAACTATTAGCATCATAGTATCACTGCTTTGCAACAAGATATGCAAGTTCCCTGTACCTCTCAACATTACTTTCTACGTCCACGCACTCCACTTGAGTGCTCAGTGGTCGTGGTGCCACCTCTTGTTGCAGGTTCCAAGACAGTACTGTGCCTGGTACTGCGACACTAAGGATCCATCACAGGGGCTGTTTCACTGCTGAGGCTAGAGAGCTCCTCACTATCCCCACCATCCAGTTCACTGTTTGTAGCACTCTGTGCTGTCTGCATTGTCTCCAAAACATTGGTGATTTGCACCAATCCTTGTGCAACGTCCCGACTGCAATGTGCCATCTACATTTGTATGCCAACAGCACGTTGTGATACCAAAGCAGTTGTGGTCGAGAGCCGATTGACAGATCTGCAGAACCCATCCAAATGGCACAGCAATTGGTGATGGCGCCTACAGTGGCTGACATGCTCCTGCTGCATCACAGTGCAGAGTTCCCTAATGGCGTTTGTCATCTCCTTTCCGTTTTCTGCTGCTGTTTGCTGTCCCTCATGCAGCTTGCACATGTTTTCATTGAGAGACTCGAACTGCTTTTGCATTGATCCCATGTTTTCATTGAGAGACTCGAACTGCTTGTGCATTGATCCCCTGTTGTCAATGTGAGACTCAAACTGCCTGTGCATTGCACCCATGTTATGATCGATTGACACCAACTGCCTGTACATTGACCTCATGTGTTTACATTGCAAGCACTGCTTTTTCAGCATGAAAGCCTCAAGGTCACCAAACAGTGATGGGCCCTCACCTTCCTCTGTGCACAGTCTGCCTGCTTCGCGACTCCTAAGGGTAGTGGACTGACGCTGGGGCAGGGACTGCTGTCTGTCAGTGCTTCTAGCCTCCAGGGGTGGTGTGGGTACTTTATCCGGCATTTCATCAGAGTCCAGGTTATACTCAGAGAGAGGTAGCACTCTTGACCTGCGTCTAGTTTGTGCTTGTATGAAGGACTCACTGGTGTTTGAGTCGGACTGTGGATGAGTTTTGCTATCCCCCACATTTCCACCTTCTGCTGTGTCAGGGCCCAGAACATCTGCAACAACAATGTGCAGCATGTCATTTTTTGATTAGTACTCAAATAGTTGCATAATAGTATTACATTTACACTGGCATAGTATCACTGAGAGTCTTTTGTGTTGTTTCTCTGTTTGGTTTTACACTATCTTGCGATTTATGTGGTAGTTGGACTTTAGGGGTGTGGACTACCACTCCCATAAAGCATTGTTGTGTTGTATGTAAGATGTGGCATCGACTAATCACACTGCATAGTGCCATTGCTATTTTCTAAGGGGCATTTGTACATGCACATACGGGGAAACACATCGTTACTGCCCTTACCTTTGCTGGTGCCGGGTGTGCCTGAGGTGTCAATGTCAGTGACACCACTGACAGCTTCAGGAAGCAGTGTCGACTCCACCATGTCTTGCATTGATGTAGACGGTGTCTGGGTGGGTGGTCCTCCTCCAGTGCTCCTTGTCTCCTTCAGCCTGCTTGCTACCATCTCTTTGGCACGTGAACGCAAGTCATACCAGCGCTTGCGTATCTCCTTGACGGGAAGTTGCGCAACACCCGCTCCGAATATGTTGGTCTGGATGTCTGACCACAGTTTCCTCTTCTTACTTTCAGGTACCTGTAGTGAGTTTTTTCCCAAAAGTTTGTTGTGATTCCTGACCACCTCCTCGGTGAGCACCTCCAGTTCATGCTCACTGAATTTGAGTTTGTGCTTCCTGTCTCCTTTCTTCTTCACATTTCCATCAGTAGCAATAATCCTGTTTGGTCCTGGCTGGCTCTCAAGACTGCCTCCCTGGTGCTTGGCTGGGGCTCTTTGCCTGCTCCTGTGGATGGGGCTTCTGGAAACAGCATGGACTGACTCACTTCCTGGCTGTGATGTCATCAGGCTGTTCCAGGTTGCTGTTTTCGCAATTTGCGATTTGCAAATACCGATTTGCTATTTTTTTGCGATTCGATATTTCCAACTCGCAAATTGTGATTGCGAATTTTAAAAAATCATTTAAGGAAAAGAAAGAGAAGAGAAGTGTACACTTCAACAGATGCAGACCTCCACAATAAAACTTTAAAGACTCAGACCCTAAATCACATTTTGGTACCTGAAAATGAACTATAAGAAGGGGAAGTTCTGATCCTAAACTTGGGCCTCTGCCAAGCAGTTAGAGGGGCTGTTTCGGGAGGGAGAGCTCTGCAAGACATCTGTCTGTGAGCAGTACTTCAAAGGCCTGCTAGTCAGTGGCATAAAGAAACTTGAGGCCCCCCCCCCTGCAAAGTACATGGAGAGCCCCCTCAGACCTATTCAGGAGCTCTCAGGCCACGGGCCCACTACCCGTGCAAGTCAACTTTTACTACTTATCACCCCCATTCATGCCATGACATCTCACCCCCTCACCCTCCTCACTCCACTCCATCCCACACACTGCACCTATATATATGACTAACCACAATGCCAAGCCCTGCACACCATACCAATGCATGGACAGCCCTCCCAGCCCTGCATGGACACCCATCACCAAAGCATGCACAGCATAGGGCAACTAACAATAACACAATACATCACCAAACACATCACCAAACACAAGCAAACGGTGGCAGGGCAACAGCAACGATAGAGGGGAAGCCAGGGATGACCAATATGTCACAGACATGAAGCATAATACATCACTTACATCCCCATAGGTTCCCCAGCCAATCTCAGCGGAGAGGAGGTGCCACGACAAACCAGTCCCCCAACAGAAGGTGCCCCCAGTTATGACAGTAACTCTGGACTTCAGGATCTGGACCAACAATCTGGCCCTTCAGGGACCATTGGACAGCTGGTCACCCAAGCCCACTCACAGTCCACCACAGAGCCTCCTCCATCAGTATCCAACACCACAGCACCCACCCAGCATACCCACACCTCTGTCCCGATGACACTTCAATCAGCAGTGTTCCCACCTGTACAGGGACCCCAGGCCACACCTCATACCCAAGACAATCAGGGACCTGGGTCAGTGGCAGTGGGAACAACGTTCAGGGGACAGAGGCACAGGCCAACAGGGACACTGGGAGGACCGCTGTGCGCCAGGGGGGAGGACAGGACCAGGGAACTGGCTCTCCAGGAGGCACTCTCCGAGATCCTGGAAGCCTACCAACATTCCCAGGACACGATGGGCCAGATCCTTGACAACATGCAGGCGAACAGATGGCTTCAGGAGGGACAGTATCAGGGGATCAGGGAGGACTTGCAGGCCATTAACACCACCCTGATCTCCATAGCAGGGGTGCTGGCAGACATAGCTAACATCATGAGGGAGGCAACAGCACAGCAGCAGGCCCCTACCACTAGCCTGTCCATTGACCAGCCCTCCACCTCTGCTGCAGCTAGTGGGCAGGAGGCCCTGCCACAGGACCCACAGGCCACCAGCACCCCTTCCCCTGCAGCAAGTGAACCAACCCACAACCGTTCCCTGCGAACCATACAGAAGCCAGAGACACTTGCCAAGACCAACGCCAGGAAATGAGACTCTCCTGATTGTCCCCCTTGTGTCCCACCCTGTCACCTTGTTCACTTGGAACTGCGTTTGCTCCCCTTCCTATTGCCCCTTGGACACTGGACCTGTGCTACAAACAGACTGGAACAATACCCTGGACCTTCCTCCATCATCACCCCATTCCATTGCACTTTTCTCCCAATTTCATAGCACTACAATAAACACCCTTGAACACAACTTGACTACTAGTATTTTATGTTTTGAAAATGTGCATTTATGGAAACAGTGACATCTAGGGCAAATAGTCTGAACACTATGAGAGCATAGAAATAAGGACCTGTAGCTGTCTGTAGTCATTACATTAGTACACAGTTGTTATATTACCAACTTCTGTAAAATGACAAGCCAGAGGTGACAGTAAGTTGAAGTACAAAGGAAGTTAATGCCATCATGCTACAGCCACAAAGAATACACCAATAGTCATAGGAATGGTCAGTTGCACTGTCTCACCTGTGTGTCTTTGGAAGTATTGACGGATAACTGATGTTTTGTTGTCCTCATCCTCATCCTCTGCCTCCTCATCCTCAAAGTCCTCCGGGTCTACTGCTGCCACAGGGGCATCTCCGGTCTCTTCCTCCTGCAAAAAGGGTACATGCCCTCTGAGGGCCAGGTTGTGCAACATGCACTATGCCACTACTATCTAGCAGACCTTCCCGGGTGAGTAGCACAGGGATCCACCTGTCAGATGACGGCACCTGAACCTGGCCTTCAGGAGGCCGAAGGACCTCTTGATGATCCTTCTGGTTCACCCATGTGCCTCATTATAACGTTCCTCTGCCCCTGTCCTGGCATTCCTCACAGGGGTCAGCAGCCACGATAGGTTTGGGTAGCCAGAGTCACCTGCAAGTATTGAGGGATAACATTTAGCATCACACAATGCTATAGTAATGACACCCAAAGGCATACACTAACATACAGTGGGTGGGGACCAAGGCTTACCTATTAGCCACACCCTGTGCCTCTGTAGTTGGGCCATCTCATTTGGGATGCTGCTATTACTCCGAACAAAGGCATCATGCACCGACCCAGGATTCTTAGCATTGACGTGGGAGATGTACTGGTCCGCCAGGCACACCATTTGTACATTCAGTGAGTGGAAACTCTTATGATTCCTGAACACCTGTTCAGTCTTGCGGGGGAGACAAACGCAATATGTGTCCCATCAATCGCCCCAATAATATTGGGGATATGCCCCATTGCATAGAATCCGGCCTTCACAGTGGCCAAATCTTCCACCTGGGGGAAAGAAATGTAGCTGCACGTGTTTTGCCAGGGCAGACAAGACTCTTGCCTGTACGATTGAGACATTGGCTGTGACATTCCTGCTGCCAAGCCCACTGTCACTTGAAAAGAACCTGTTGCCAGGAAATGGAACACTGATAGCATTGCACAAGAGGGGGGATCCCAGTGGGATGACGGATAGCAGATATCAGGTCTGGCTCCAATTGGGCACACAGCTCAGTTATTGTGGCTCTGTCGAATCTATAGGTGAGGATAATGTGCCTGTCTTCCAGTGCAGCCAAGTACTCAAGGGGTCTGTACATGGGGGTATGTCTCCACCTACTATTCATCCGCAGCAGTAGGTATCTGAGTAGTGAGTAGGCTGTCACAGTTTGAACAATGGAACCAAACTGCAGTGTACATAGTGCATTTATGTAATGGGACAGTGGGATATGGCGAGGTATGTGCTAATCTAGGCTGTGACTCAGTTAATGTCGATATCACCATTGTTCTCCCCTATAAAATGGCGACCGCCTGTCCTGTATGTAGGGACAGGTGGAAGTGAGGTGATTCCGCCGATGTTGGGCGTTGTGGCAGAAAGCGGTCTTGCACCGCCGTGCAATTCCTCATTGGATAATATGGGGCTCTATGGAGTACAGTGGCCAATGGGGATCCGCGCCGGCGGTGACGGTGTACACCGCTGTGGACGAGACCGCCATTTTCTATCTGATTTCTCACTTGTTTCCTGACCTTCAACAGGAGAACACCCACACTGCATATGCTGCTGTGACCTGTGTCTGGAACCTACCATATCCCATGTGATCAGGGAAAGGGCCCTGCCTTCATTTTGGAGGAATTGGAGCGACTGGTGGATGGGGTCCTACCCCAGTATGGACTGCTGTATGGGCCTCCAGACCAACAGGTGAGTACACTTTGGGCACAATGCATGTGGGAAGGATGCATGGAGATGTGTGTGCAAGCATCGTGTCATCAGGGGGAATGTCTTGTGGTGGGGTGGTGTGTGTGACAGTGGTGATGGAAACGGGATTGGTGGGCATATGTGTCACAGGCTGCATTGTATGGTTAATGGTGTTCTCCTGTCTGCATTACCTCTGCAGGTCAGCGACCATTAAAGGAAGGGATTATGGCATGCCATCGCCAAGGACGTGTGGACCCTGGGGGTCTCTGGCAGCCGGAACACCCACTGTCGGAAACTGTCGGAAACAGTGGGAGGACCTTTGACGCTGGGCACGGAAGACCGCGGAGGCCCAGCTGGGGATGGCCTCCCAACGAGAAAGGGGGGCCCGTCGGAACCTGACCACCCCTGATGCCCTGCATACTAGCAGTGGCCTACCCAGAGCTGGATGGGTGCTTGAGGGAATCACAGCAGCCACAAGGGGGTGAGTACAGTGGCCATTATTAAACAAAATTGCAGGTGGGGTGGGATCCGGGTGGTGGATGGGAGTTAGTGGGGGCCCCTAAGGCCAGGCCAGACATTGCAGCGTGAGTCAACTCTAGGGTAATGGGTGTATGGCAAATGCAGGTAATCTAGCTTGTTAGCATTCCACGTCAGTCAGGGCTTTGTGGGTCCCAGGAGGGGTGCAGTTGGCGGTGTGTGGGCCTCATCTTGTTGTGGCATCTAGCCAAATCACTAGCAGTGCAATGCATAGAGCTCAAGCCTGATCCCTGTGTGTGACGGTGCTGTGTATGCCAACTGTGGTGTTGGTGCAGGAATTCACCCAGTGTTTCCTTTTTCTCTGCCCCTCTTTTTTCTTCTGTCATCCTGTCCATGTGTGCATTAGCATCATCTAGTGGAGGAGCAGGGGCACCAGCGACAGAGGGAGCTGCATCCCACAGGACCCTGGAGGCAGAGTCCACCCACGCCGAGGGAACCAGTGGGACGGAGGGCAAGGGGAGCCCCACAGTGGAGACAGGAGGTGACAACACAGACTCAGATACTTCCTCCGATGAAAGCTCCCTGGTGGTGGCGGACACCTCTGTGACCACCCCAGTTGCAGGTACAGCCGCCACCCCATGCACCAGCACCGCCCTCCCAGTATCCCGTCAGCGAGTTGCCTGTGCCCGATCACCCAGGAGGGTGGGCATCTCCTTCGCCCCAGGCACCTCAGGCCCTCCATCAGTGAGCCCTGCTGCCCTGAGTGAGGAGGCTATTGACCTCCTGCGATCCATCTCTGTAGGGCAGTCAACCATTTTGAATGCCATCCAGGGGCTGGCATCCTAGATGCAGCAATGCACTGCATTCCTGGAGGGCATCCACGGTGCACTGGCGGCCCAAAAGAGATCGATACAGGCTCTGGCCTCCTCTCTGATGGCAGCCATTGTCCCTATTTCTACCATCCCCCCTCCAACTACCACTTCCCAGTCCCAGTCTCCTCAACCCCATACCATGCACACAGACAGACGAGCATGCACATAAGACAACACCCAAGAGTGGCACAGGCAAACACAGGCACCACACTTCATCCCACAAGCACTCATGCAAGCACCAGGCACTTGCAGACAAAACCACATCCACTGCCTCCACTGTCTCCCCTCCCCCACCTCCCAGTCACGTCCACACTCACACCTGCATGCACTGCATCAACATCCACCACCAGCATCACCACACCAAGAAGCACACACACCTCACTAGCAGACACCTCCACAACATCCATGCACGCTTCCCCTGTGTCCTCTCCTGCCCTGTCTGTCCCCCCTCCTAAAGGACACAAACGCAAGCACTCACACACCCAACAGCCATCCACCTCATATCAGCATTCTGTCCATGCACCTGCGCCCAAATCCAGCAGACATATACCTCCTACAACCACTGCCTCAACCTCCACTCCAATCCCTCCTCCCTCATCCCGCCCCACCGTCCCAAAGAAGCTTTTCCTTGCCCAACTTGACCTCTTCCCTCCCCCTCCCCGTCCTGCCCGTAAAAGCAGGATCCCAATGACCCAGCCCAGCACATGAGCCAAACAGTCCACACGGACAATGGTGGCACCACCTAGTCGTGGTGGCAAGTCAATGAAGGATCCCACTCCACCAGCAAAGAAGGGGAAGGATGCCACACCTCCTGCCATGAAGGGGAAGGAGCTTGCACCTCCTGCTTTGAAGAGGAAGAATCCCTCGACTCCTGCCCGGAAGGCTAAGGAACACGTACAACCTGCTATGAAGGGGAAGAAGCCCTCAACTCCTGCCAGGAAGGGTAAGGATTCCACACCTCATGCCATGAAGGGAAAGAAGTGTGGCTGTCAGGGTGACATCTCCACTACCACCACCAGTGGTCACGGGGCCCCCACCGCCAGCTGAGGAAGTGCATCCCTTGCCCCCAGCAAAGGCTGCCCAGGAGGCACCTCCATCTTCCCCACAGTTCAGCCCTCACCACCAGCAGAGGCTGCCCAGGAGGCACCTCCATCTGCCACCACAGTGCAGCCCTCGCCACCAGCGGAAGCCACGTCGGCCATCCTCCAGGGGCTGCTGTATGAGGGTTCCCCTCCAGAAGCAGTGAGAAAGTCACCCACTCCAGAGACTGTGGCCTTGCACTCCCCAGTAAAGAGAACTGGGCATGGAGCCCTCTCCAGAACCAGTGGGAAAGTCACCCACTAGACAGACGGTGGCCTTGCACTCCCCAGGACAGAGAACTGGGCATGAAGCCCCCTCCAGAACCAGTGGGAAAGTCACCCACTAGAGAGACTGTGGCCTTGCACTCCCCAGGACAGAGAAATGGGCATGGAGCCAGCTCCAGAACCTGTGGGAAAGCCACCCACTAGAGAGACTGTGACCGTGCACTCCCCAGGACAGAGAAACGGGCATGAAGCCCCCTCTGGAACTGGTGGGAAACCCACCCACTAGAGAGGCTGTGGCCTTGCACTCCCCAGGACAGGGGAAGGGGCAGGGAGCCCCACTCCAGAACCGGTGGGAAAGTCACCCACTAGAGAGATTGTGGCCTTGCACTACCCAGGACAGAGAAATGGGCATGGAGCCCCCTCCAGAACCGGTGGGAAAGTCACCCACTAGAGAGACTGTGGTCTTACACTCCCCAGGACAGAGAAATGGGCATGGACCAGTGGACGTTTTCACGTATTTGGCTGAGGTGCCCCCCAACTCCCCTTGAGGTGCTTGCCCGCTTGCAAACTGATGCCCTTGCAGAGTTCTATCCAGATGAAGTCAGGATTCAAGTTGGGACTTGGACTGTGCCCTGTAGCCATGTGGGCCCTTAGTACATTGGACTGGGCAGTGGCCCTTTGTGTACATTTGTACATATCTGTTTCATGTACAATTGGATTACTTATTAGCTGTTGATATTAATACATTCACCTTAGTGCATTCTTCTGTGTATCATGTGCCATTGTTTTTCGTGTGCAGCTGGTCGTGTGTATGGTGTGTGTCATGCGTGTGTGTGTCACTCTCGTTTTCCTCCCTCCCTCCCTTGTGTGCTAGGCAGCTGTACTCACCGTCATCATCTTTGTCGGCGTTGGTGTTCCAGGTGAAGCATGACGTAGAAGAGCATCGGAAAGACTTCCAGTTCAGGTTTCATGGCGGCGTTGTTCTTCCCTGTGTTTCCGATGGCGAGTCCTTTCCCTTCTGTGATGCTTTTCCGCCAGGCTTTTGATGGCGTTGGTACTGCCCTGAAAAACATGGCGGATGGATGTGTCTTAATATGGTGGGCGGTACTTTGTCTTCCGCCTGGCTGTTGACGGCTACCACCGTGGTGAGTGTTGTTTCCGCCCTGGCGGTTGGTGTGGTACATTGGCTGTCTATGGGAGTTATCACCGCTATGGTCATAATATGGCAGTAATTACTGCCAGCCTGTTGGCAGTATTACCGCCACTTTATCACTCACCGCCAGGGTCATAATGAGGGCCTGTGTGTCATCGGAATAAGATACAAGTGAGTGGCCATGGGCCCTCACTATCTCTAGAACTGGTGGGAAACCCACCCACTAGAGAGGCTGTGGCCTTGCACTCCCCAGGACAGGGGAAGCGGCAGGGAGCCCCACTCCAGAACCGGTGGGAAAGTCACCCACTAGAGAGACTGTGGCCTTGCACTACCCAGGACAGAGAAATGGGCATGGAGCCCCCTCCAGAACCGGTGGGAAAGTCACCCACTAGAGAGACTGTGGTCTTACACTCCCCAGGACAGAGAAATGGGCATGGACCAGTGGACGTTTTCACGTATTTGGCTGAGGTGCCCCCCAACTCCCCTTGAGGTGCTTGCCCGCTTGCAAACTGATGCCCCTGAAGAGTTCTATCCAGATGAAGTCAGGATTCAAGTTGGGACTTGGACTGTGCCCTGTGGCCATGTGGGCCCTTAGTACATTGGACTGGGCAGTGGCCCTTTGTGTACATTTGTACATATCTGTTTCATGCACAATTGGATTACTTATTAGCTGTTGATATTAATACATTCACCTTAGTGCATTCTTCTTGTCCTTGAATTATTCTTCTGTGTATCATGTGCCATTGTTTTTCGTGTGCAGCTGGTCGTGTGTATGGTGTGTGTCATGCGTGTGTGTGTCACTCTTGTTTTCCTCCCTCCCTCCCTTGTGTGCTAGGCAGCTGTACTCGCCGTCATCATCTTTGTCGGCGTTGGTGTTCCAGGTGAAGCATGACGTAGAAGAGCATCGGAAAGACTTCCAGTTCAGGTTTCATGGCGGCGTTGTTCTTCCCTGTGTTTCCGATGGCGAGTCCTTTCTCTTCTGTGATGCTTTTCCGCCAGGCTTTTGATGGCGTTGGTACTGCCCTGAAAAACATGGCGGATGGATGTGTCTTAATATGGTGGGCGGTACTTTGTCTTCCGCCTGGCTGTTGACGGCTACCACCGTGGTGAGTGTTGTTTCCGCCCTGGCGGTTGGTGTGGTACATTGGCTGTCTATGGGAGTTATCACCGCTATGGTCATAATATGGCAGTAATTACTGCCAGCCTGTTGGCGGTATTACCGCCACTTTATCACTCACCGCCAGGGTCATAATGAGGGCCTGTGTGTCATCGGAATAAGATACAAGTGAGTGGCCATGGGCCCTCACTATCTCTGCCAAGGGGAGAACAAATAAGTTAAATAATGTAGGGCTTAGGGAGGAGCCCTGAGGGACAACGCAATTTGTAGAGTAAAAGAAGAAGTTTCTTGGCAGACCTGGAAGCTCCTATTTTCCAAGAAGGCTGACAGCCAGTTTAGGGCAGCCCCTGATATTCCAGCGTACTCCTTCCTTTAAATGAGGATAGGATGTAAATCGGGATCAAAGGCTGCAAGTATAAGATCCAACATTATCATGGCTGCCAAGCCATCTTGGTCAAGAATTGACTGAAGTTCCTCTGTCGTCACAAGTATGGCAGTCTCAGTGCTACTACCCGGTCTAAAACGTGTTTGTGTAGGGTGTAAGACCACATGTGTCTCTATAAAGCTTGAGGGATGATTATTACCATCAACAGCTATTGTGGTGGATAAGATCTGCATATTACGGGATTGGAGTATAGCACAAGTGCCCACACATAAAGAATGGCTAGCTGACCTTCACCGGTTGGCTACATATGAACACAGAATTTACAAGGTTCAAGATCAAATCTAGATATTTGGCAAGGCTTGGAGTCCCTTTTTGAGTCTATTAGAGCTCTGAGGGCCAGATGTATGATGCGATTTTGCAGTCACTAAAGTCGAAAATCGCAGTTTGAGACCGCAAAATGGCATTGAACAATTTAACATCCCTATTTAGCAATATGGTATCCAGTTACCAACTCGCAAAATAGGGATTGCGACTCGCAATTAGGAAGGGGCGTCCTGAGGGTGTCTCTTCCTAATTGCGACTCGCAGGGGGATGTATGACTGTTTTGCGACCGTGAATTTCAAATTGGTGTTCACCCATTCACAGACATGAAGGGGTCCCCACGAGGCCCCTTCCCTTTTGTGAATGGTAGCGAAAATGCTATGGACCACTGCCTACTCTGAAAAAATGAAAAGAAAACTCTTAATTTTTATATTTGAAATGCACCCTGTTTTCCTTTATAGAAAACGGGCTGCATTTGAAAAAAAACTGATTTATTGAAAAAGCAGTGACACACATGGTGGTCTGCTGATCCCAGCAGGCCACCATCCCTGTGAGTGCAGCCATTCCAACATGGGTTGCAAATTATGACCTGCCTCATGAATATTAATGAGGCAGGTCACTTGTGA
Organism: Pleurodeles waltl; assembly: GCF_031143425.1. Taxonomy (NCBI): domain Eukaryota; kingdom Metazoa; phylum Chordata; class Amphibia; order Caudata; family Salamandridae; genus Pleurodeles; species Pleurodeles waltl. The sequence goes on along the minus strand of NC_090443.1, from coordinate 871,061,317 downwards.
CCCATTTGGAACTCGCAAACAGTGGGGTTAACACTGCTGTACATTTTGTTTTGCGACTTGCAATTTGCAATTCACAAACGAATCGCAAATTGCGAGCCGTGAAACAAAAGGTCATACATCTGGCCCTAACTGTCTCCCTCTTGTGTGGGATTACTTCTTTTATCCATTCAATTGGGATGGTTCTTGGAGTACTTGCATTTGTGATTAGAGTCTGGGATGAAATGTTTTGGCCATGTGGTGTAATGCTTTCGCTTTTGGGGTTTTTGTTATGTGTGAGAATGGGTTACCTCAGGCATTGTTAAACTGTGCTGGTTAACCTAGATAGCTCTTTTGTTTCTTATTAGGTTTTTTTTCTGTCTTTTCTTATGCTCTTTTTGGCCCTTTTTTGGGATCTTACTTAGGCTAGTATTTCTGTTGAAGTGTACTACTTTCTCAGAACACATTTTATTACAGTTGGTTTCATGTGTTATGAAAATTTCAATAAACAAATGTTTGAAAAAAGGTAAACGGCTGTTGAGACTACGAAGGCCTGTTTCTAGTAAGACGTTTTTCAAAATTCTCGATTTATTTGTAGCCTTCCAATCACTTCTTTGAAAAAACAGTGGAAAAATGTTCAGGGCTCCACAGGGCCATCTGCAGAAGTGTAGTCTCAGGGAATACAATAACAGAAGCAGTTTCTATTAAAATCATGAGTTATAATGCATGGAAAACTATTATGTTGATGAATAAGACAATTGAGCTCATCCAAAGAAGAATAGTTGAATCCTTCAAGGTACGTTGTAAGCCGATATTACAATGTCTTGCTATTACAGAAATAACATAGATTTATGATATTCTAACTTCAATACAGAAAAAAACTTGTTATTTATTAAAGTAATTAGTCCTCTGGTTGGTTGACCAAATCTTGCCACTGTTGCCTTTTTCTTAAATGCTGTAAAATTCGAGAAGTTCAAATTTTCAGGATTTCTGCAAACATACCATACAATGCTGATTTTAAAAGGATTTCAGATTATATTGGTGTTATTAAATTGATGGTTGATCCCGATAATATTGCATTAACATATCTGGATAATGTTATATTGGCCTTCATTGTTCATATTCTTAGTGCTAGGAATATTACTGACCATTGCTAGAGATTTTTTGTTGGAATTTCCTCCTGCGAGGCGATAATTTACTTATGTACTTAGAATGAGCAAACATAGGTGGATATTTTGGCTTTTCTACTTGGAGGATGGAAATTCCTCAACTCGGCTAGCCCATCCCACCTGGTTCAGATTATAGAAATTGTCAGTTTGGGGACCAAATGGTCCAAGTTCATTCTGTATTGGAATTGCTGTCTGAAATAAACCACACACTCAACAGATCTGAGGAAAGCACATCTTTAAATTCAGGAAAAGATCTCATAATGTTTGTAAATTCTCTCTGTTGAAGATATCCTGAGGCCCTCTCAATTGATAACGTGGAATAAAATCTATAGATGTGTCCTCCATCGATGAATGCATGTTCATAGCCGTTCTGGAGTGAGATAGGCTATTGCTGCCAATGATAGTGTCATCTGGAGTCTCTTTTGTTTCAAGCACTGTATTTAATTAAAGTTATTCTGGGCCAATTCTGTTTCATTGGGAGGTTCTACACATGAGCAAAATTCCCTTGTTACTTGAGAGCTAGGTGTGCTCATCTTACTTGGAAAAAGTTGGAATAGTAGCATTCCCTCTAGTGGACTGATGTTTCATGGGGCTTGGATCACATATTTTACTAACTAGAAGTAACAATCTGCCAGCAACTGGTAATAAATCTATTGTTGAAGTTGGTGATTCTTTGGGCGTAGAATTAGTTATATTTTGATGCACCATGGCGCAACAATGTGTGTGTTGGTGCATGCCAGCCAAAAGTGCGCCAGCATAGGGAGAGAGGTAAACAGCACCACATCTTAGTAGATATTTCACTGTTTTGCTCTCTCCCTTTCATGCAATCCAGTGCGTCCACTTTATTTGCTGCACTGTGCTGTGTTACCTTTTAGTAAATCTGGGCCCTAATTCTTTAGTTCTGATTTGATAGGACATCTGTAGGATCATCTGCTCATACCAGTTCTTTAAAATATCCATAGAGTAGGCTTTGGCTCCACCTTAAGGCAGTGCTTAATATGAGCTGGTGGTTTCCGGTGGCGGGCACCAGCACTTATTTTTCAGGGCTGGCATTTAGTTTTCTGCATCAGGCATTTACTGCAAACAAAAGACACATATGGAAAAGACAGGAAGAGAAAAACGAAAAAGCGTCACAAAGGGAGAAAGCAGAAAGCTGCAAGAGTGGGCTCAAGGGGCAGGGAGTGGCTGTAAATGGATTAGAGAGGCCTGAGATATCTTTAGGATTATGCTGCCTCAATATTCAGTGCTAGCACATTCAAATGCAGCAGCCGCATGTTTCAAAGGAGTGCTTTGGGCACCAGCAAGTTTTTATTTACAAATTGAGCACTGCCTTAAGGAGTATTATTCTCCTGCCTCATGCTATTGGCTGTTTCGTGTATCATCCCAACTTCTGTGGAAAATGCTATGCACTGCACGAGAACTATTTCACAAATCAAAAGTGCCCTGAATCATCACGCATTGAGTTCTTTATCTTGTACATGCATTGTAAACACGTCAGATAATGCACTTTAATCACCCTTTAAACAGCCGCCTTCCAATAACAACCTTCATTTCATCCTTCCTCACAGGACTGGCCTGGCCTTCACTTCAGTTCTCTTCTATTGGATCTTCCCAATTTGAAAACAACTCCACACTCACCATCTCAAGTCTTGTCCGAAAACTTCAACTTTTTTTAAACTACATCCAACGCGGCTAATCTGGAGTCTTTTCCAGTGGTTCTAAACTGCCTGCAGTTGGCCTGACTAGCTCAGAAGCCCTGCTGACAATGGCCCATAGGCCTCACTTACTGTTGTACTGAGGACATCACCCTTTTTTGAGGGACAGTCTCCGATGTCACCTACACTGACAAGCAATCCTAACACTATTTCTTAAATTGCTAACTGTCCTAACAATACCAGTGAGAGCGTTCTGCTGTGAGGCCATTGGGCTTTGATGACAAGTCAGTCTGGCATTAAAATTGACTCTGCTCCTCATTTTCATGCTGCCTTCAAATTTAAAGAGCGGCTTTGTTTGAACATTTCTCAGTAATGATTCCCATCTGTTAACCCGCTGTGTGTTCCCAGTTTCCCCAGTTTTTCCAAATATTAATAGAAATATGTCCTCAACGTATAACTTAATTAAAGCTATTTGGAATGCATTAGAGACTAACAATAAGATTTAATGTTGTCTGCAAAAAAAAGCTGGACAAAAAGAATGGCGCCATCATTTCCCCATAATTAATGACAGTTTGTGACTGTATATCATTGTATATAAGTTGCAGCAAGTTGCCTCAATCTCCTATATACCAAGCTTCATGTTTCTGTAGGGATGGATATATAGTAATACGTCATTGAAAGCAGCTATTTACATGCCCCATAATCACACTGCTTAAAATACATACTATATTTTGTAGATAAAGCACAGAGTGAAAGTGTGATATCCAATGATCATAATTGATGCCAACTTTTGTGTTGTAGAGCTTTAAATAAACACAATGATTTGTGCTGCTTTGTCTCATGCGAACACTGAGGCAAAACCTTGGCAAATAACCCTCCTTGTGTCCAGGGGCAACTTGCACAAACTTTCTCCATTTATGCTAGTTTGTGCTCTCCTGGGCAATTTGATGTTACAGAAAGTATGCTGCAGCTGTTAAGGTGGCCACTTCTTATTACACAGTGGCTGGTGCAAAGTTATTCCCGATGCAACGTCAGATGGCATTCTTTCATTTGATTAGGGATATATCTACTTGCAAATAAGGGGTTCGTTAGCTGTGCAGAAGCTCGATGCTATTGAAGCTTGCAAAAAGTACTCAGTACGTCTTTGATGAGTGCCACCAGCGACATAACAGGCATGATTTCAGCGCCCCTCTTGGAGAGGAGTTTCCTGATCATCTTTTGAATGTAGCCCGGGGTGCAGGCACAATGACAATAACAGTGTGATGAGGCACAAGGCCAATATCTGCCTCGGGGGATGCAGATCCATGAAGCTGTTTAAGAAGACCTCCCCCCCCCCAGGAAAAAATCAAAATGTGAACCATGTCCCTGTGTCTCTCTACTGCTTTGTCTCCCAGCATATTCGCAAGCTCTGAGTCAGTGTATACACTTCTTGAGGTCTGGCTAGTTGACCGAAGTGATCACCTGGATGAAATCCAACTGTCACAGATTGAACACTGACAACACAGAGGTGGTGACTTTCGAGAATGAGGCCTCACTGTGCGACTCCACCTGGTGGTCCAAAGACCTCGGACCCACCCCTCGCCACACACAATAAATCTTGAGATCATCCACAACAAGCAAAACATGTCCACCCAGATCAATGACATCACAGCTTCCTGTTTTCACAAACTGAGGATGCTAAGTCACATATATAAATGGCTACTGGACAGCGCAAGAAAGGCCATCACCCAAACCCTCATCACCAGCAGGGTGGCCACAGTAACTCCCTCTATGCAGGAATCACCAATCATCTTGCAAAAAGATTAGAGTTCATCCAGAATGCGACTGCCAGACCTGTACTCAACCTTCCACATCACTCCACAACGAAGGGAGCTACACTGGCTCGCAATAAACAAGTGCACATAGTTCAAACTCCTCATCCACAAATACAAGGTAATATAGGCCTAACCTACCTGAACAACTGCATACACCACCATCACATTAGCCAGCCGGACTCTCACTAGCACACATCCTGTACAATCACAAAAGCAGAACTGGACGTCGTGCCCTCTCATACACCGCTCTTTATGACCTCCCAACTCACATTAGAACACACCCATCACTTCTTGAATTCCTCTTATTTATGCTGCGTGCCCACGTGTAGCATTTGAAAATGATTTTTCTTTTCAGAGTTTATACATTGATTACAGAGTATGCCATAGTCTTTTTAGCACATTTAATATAAAGTTCAACTCTTTATATAAATTTCAATGCATGTCATATTCATGAAAACATGGGTGATATTTATTTCAAGAAATGCCTTAATCTTTACATTACAGGCTACATTTATCTCACATTTTAGGTCACATTTTTAGTATTATCTTCAACCAGTGTCATTTAAATTTTAACACAGATCATAGTCATTTTGACACCGACCTTTTTCATTTCAACAAGTGCCATATTAATTTCAACATCTGTTATGTTCATTTCAAAATGCATCATATTTTTCAACCCCTCTTATTCATTTCAATGTATGATATATTCATATCAAGATGTGCCACATTCATTTGAATACATGACTTATTTGTTTAAAAATGTCATATTCATTTCGGTGCTAGTCATATTTATTTTAAGACATGCTGAATTCTTTTGAACAAGAGTTCTATAATTTTCAATGCATGCCATATTCATTTCCCAAAACTTTCCTACCGGCACAAGCCAATTTTATTTCAATGCCTGGCATACTCCTTTGAAGAGGGATCATATTAATTTGAATTTTAGTGCATCTCATATTCATTTCAGCACACACTGTACTAATTTCAATGTGTGTCATTTTCCTCTGAATGCATCTCGTATTATTTTTCAGGCATGTTCAATTCATTTTATCTTAGGTCACATTCATTTGAATACTTTACATACTCATTTCAGTGTGTGATATTTGTTTCAATAAGACTTATTTTCATTTCAGCATTACTCATTACTTTCCATTAATTTCCATGTTTGTTCTATTCATTATAAAATGTATCATATTTATTTCAGTGCATATTCATTTTAAAGTGGGTCATATTCATTTCAACATCTGTCTTATTCGTCACCATAGGCATAATGTCCATTTCAAAATGAGTCACACTAACTTAGGTTCAAAATGCCACATATTTATTTTCACACAGCATTAATTTTATCGAAGATTATATTGACTTCAGTGCATCATCCTATTTATTTCAACGTGTATGAAATTCCTCCTAGCATGCCAGTCACTTTAGCAAATATCATATTTGTTTACAATGTATGTCTCACTAAGTTCAGTGCTTGCTGTATTTATTTCTCTGAGGGCAATGTCCATTTCAGTATATTTGACATGTATTTTAGTACATATCTTATGCTATGGAGCCTAGGAATTATTCATATTATTCACTATGTAATGGTTTCATTCTAGTACGATATACTGATTATTTCAGGTAGCACATTTCTGTGGAGACCTATTCATTCTGGTGTGTCTTACATTCGTTTTGCCAAGTGCCATGCACTTTAGGATGCATCTAATTTGTAGAGCTGTAATTCTGACATGAACTGTTTCCTATATGAAAATTACTTGGGGTAAAAGTGGGACAGACAGCCCATAAACAATGATCTGTCACCAGAAACCACACTGAAGAATACAGGACTCTCTTCCATTGAGATGGAGCACTTTGCCACAAGCACTGAGTTCACACGTGGGTTATTATCCCCTGAGAAATAACACGTGCCCTTCTCTGGGGGACATGCTACCTGTTGGAGGCTGGTTGTCAGTAGAGGTAAGTACACACCTACCACTAGCAATATTGCCCCCAGACAGTGTTCGGTCCAGTCAGGGTCTCAAAACATCAGCCCCTGGATCAATCCCTGGTAGCTTGGCAATGAGCAGGCAGGTTTAACTTAGGAGACGGTTGTGTAATGGCCCTGGGCCTGTTTAACAGAGCCCAAGGGGACAGTCAGAGTCAGTTACCACCAGTATCAGTCAGAAAACATTGGGGTGAACATGCGAAAATGATGAATTTCTCACACTACCCAAGATCAGTGGATCCTCTCTGACATCTAACTGTATGTTGAAACCACCAGTGTAGCCCTGCATACACACCAGAGTCAGAGCTAACTACTTCCTGTTGAAGAAAATCTATGCACATTCCATTCAAAGTTTGAGAAAGTTCATTTACGAAAAACTCCATTATGGATTCAGTCTTCCCAGGGTATGCCAAACTCATTAAACAGCGCAACCCCTCTAAGTAAAGGTGAGACCCACATTTATCGAGATTTCAATGCAGGCCTTCAACAAGGCTCACATGGCTTCGAAAAACAAAAGGGAGTATGGAGTGCATGTGTCTGAGATCATGAGAAAGGGAGGTAAAAACTTAAAATGTAACAAAAACATAACTCTTTTTGGCTGAACCAATCAACCAACAATTTCTCATCTTGGGAGCCAAGATGTAGAAGAAAGGCTATAACTCATCATAGAAAGGCATTTCCACTTAAGGGCACTTAACATGAGTAAGAAAATCATTGTTGCATTAATTGCATTTACATTAATATGCAATTTTAATTTCACATTTCAAATTCCTATGAGTGTTTATGAAGGTCTCTGGCAATGCAAAGATGTTCCTGCTGGATCACTCAGGCATCATGCTATGTGCGAATCTGCCAAAGATGGACACTCAAAAAAATCAGCAGCTCTTTCCTAATAACAATGCCATGTCAGAAGGGTGTTGTTGCATCTATTCAAAGGTCATTCTAACAGAATACCTTCATTGTCAAATCACCAGAGCTCCAAGCCTCCTGGAAACTTGACTCTGCCTGATGTCAGGACATCATGAACATGGTGCACCTTGTTAGGGCAAGGAAGAATGGAGCAAAGGCAGTGGAGTAGAGAGACCGTGGAAAAAAAGGAGGAGCAGGAGAGACTAGTGGAAAGAGTTAATTTGTGAGTGTGGGGGCACTGCAGGTGAGGATGCAGAGATGATAGTAATTAGATGGCATGGCACAGTTGAGGAACAGATAGGGCTGGAGCAAATAGGATCTAATACGAGAGAAATGGCAAGGTTTGCGCTTCCTTCGCGTGGTAAACGCCAATGACATAGAAACATCCAAAGGAAAAATGCAACTCATCCAATAAAAATGGAGTGTAAAGTAGGTGGGACAAACTCAAAAACAGGAAAGAAAATGATCAAATCAGGAGAAGTAAATTGAATTGTAGAAAAAACATCCAATCAAGAGTAAGGAGCAGACCCAAAGCCAGCTCTGTATAGGACTATAGGCACTGCTGTCTGCGACCAACACAGTAACCGGACTTCAGCAATTGACATTGAAAGAGGTCCAGAGTCTGTGATTTATTACTGCCTCCTGAGGGCCCAGAAGGGGGGAAAGAACGATTATGCAAATCAGTTGCCCTTTAGTTCAGGCAGTTCTGGTGTCCTTAACTTTACAAACAACAAAAAAAACGTGTGCTCCCCCCACGGCCCTGAGGAGATTTTGTGCACACTCCCTTGGCATGCTGGGGCCTGCCTCATCAATGGCCTCGTGTGTCTGTAGTGGTCCCAAACAAATGTTAAGATTACATGCTCATCCAATCATTGGACTGTCTGCAGAGGGCACAGAGTATAATGCTGTGTGTACAGGTGGAGAGAGGGTCTGTGTGTGTGGGTGTGTGTGTACTTTTGAGTGTGTGTCTGTGTGTCTGTGTGGACGAGAGGGAAGATGGCGTAGGCGGGAGACAAAGGAAGTATGTGCAGACGGAGAGTTTAAAGGCAGTGATGAAGAGGAAGGAGAAAAACGACTGACATGCAGATGAGAGAATTCAAAAAGAGAGATCATTGGAAAAGGGGCTTGAGTGGCTGACGCAGAGGGAGAGAGAGCAGAGGAAAGTGATGTGAAGAGAAGAACTGCAGTAACCGAGATACTCAAAAAGATTCTTCCCATTTCACAGATCCTTATAATTTGAATCACATTGTCATATTTTAAGACATTTTCAGAATCTCACATTATCTATAAATGTGCCAGTTTTGGCCATGTCTTTCATTAGAGGAGCCATGCACATCCCCAAACACAACAATACAGGTACAGAATGTTTAGGGGTACGCCTTCAGAGCCAAATGAAAATTGGGCTGCATAATCCTCTTCTTTACACCAGTTTTTTCAAACTTTCTCAAGGGAGGACCCTCTTGTGGGAAAGGCCGACCTGCTTTCTACCTTGAGCATAGCACATGGAGGTGGTGGATGGGGCCAGTGTTGTAAGTGGGGTGAGGCAGCAGGGAAAGTCAATGACACCAGTAGGAACTTGGCAGTGGCCTCCAAAAATATGTTTTCACCTATTAATCATAATCACTCCCTATCCCTAAGTTGTACATTGCTAAGGTAGATATGAAAACATGAAAGAAGACAGGGGCATGCGGACATTTTTTAAGATGGATATTTTCTATCACCTTGAGAGGGCTCTTTCGGGGCTAGATCAAATTCCTCTTTATTCCTTTGGTCTGAAACACCATGGCTTTCCATTCTTTCCCTGGTAGGTAGTGGGAAGCAGTCAGAAGTCACATGAATGACGAATCGTGTCAATATGAAACGTGAAGAAGTTGAATAATTGTAAACAATTCAATACTCTGTTCAAAACAGATTTTAGAATCAGGTTCCAATGCAGCACATTAGAAGACTAATCTGTTTTTACTAAAAAAAAAAAAACATTTGAGTTAACATTTTGGATTGGAAGAAGTAATCTGAGCTATGTGGCCAGGTTTTAGAAATACCACATATGTTAAAGCTGTAACGTCTACACCTCAAGAAAATGATGCCACTTCTCAGACAATGCTGTTTTTATATTAGTTGATTCATCTTAATGTGTCACAGTGAATCAGGGGAGGTTACACTCCAAAAGGAGTGCTTCTTAGAGCATGATACAAACATTAGCTCCTGGCCAGTAAAATGATGTGGATCATGGGATCACTTAAGAGTTGGACGGAGTGCATGGCCCCGAATCCAAAAACACTTTATCAAACGAGACCCGCTCCAGAAGGCGTGTTCGGGGCTAAGTTCCCAGGTGGTGCCTGATCTCGGTACCTTTACAGGTCATCGCGCAGCTTGTGCAACAGTCTGGAGAACTGTAGCCTACACATAATGGCATGTTTAATGTTCTAAGTAACTTCCATACATGGAACCCGGTTGGAAAAGATATCCCCAGACAGCTGTTGACAGATGGCCCTTTAAGTGTTTCTACAATCTATGGGCTCATTCCCAGCCTCTGGGGGATATTCCGTGATGCTTTCAATCACACTTAACATCGAATCATCGGAATCGTTAAGGGGCCATATTGGTTTGAATTAATCATGGCTATGGAGTGAGTTCGTTTGCCTCACAGCAGTGGAATGCCTGCTTTTCCTTACTTCTATGAATACAATGCTACCGAGGACATTTGGGAACAATGCAGGTTAGAGCCTCTTATAAAAGTCTTTTTACAACCAAGAATGTAATTTTGTGTGGTAATACCAGCAACTAACATACTACATAGTGTGGCATATACTGGGTGTAGAATTACCGCATCAGTCCAATTTCACTGCCTTGGAATAGTAGGTAACACAGTAATTGTCCATGTTTCTTGGTTCACAGGTTTGCAAACTCACAATCTTGTTGATTCCTGCCGCATGAATTCTACCAAGGTTTGTCTTTGCCTCGTGAAAATCCAACAGGGGGAAACTGTGGTATTACCGCAATATGTTGGAATTCATCTCATTTCTTGGGTTGGCCACCTCAGCACATGACAGAGCATCTTAAATGTACATACACAATTGAAAGCAATTCATCGATTGCTCTCATTTGTCTATTGTTTCGATACTTATCATAATAAAAACTTACTGGGTGCAAATGTGAATGGATGTAATGCAAAATATATGAACCAAGTGACTTACAAATACAGACCAATAAATAATTGTACATTAGGAAGTGAAATTGGGCACTAGATTATGCATCCACTTTTACTACATTGACAACATTACAAACACAACGGATTTCAGAGGGAGGCCCAGGGATAAATATTGGACCCCAGACACCAACTCTTCAGTACGCTTCTGGACCTCTGGATACTCTGCCAGGAAGAAGGGCTGCCACTCTGCTGGACTCTGTCCTAACCTACTGCCTGCTGCCCTTTTGTCTGGATGAGAAGGACTGGACCTGCATCGATTTAAAAGAGAACCACAAAGTGACTGCAAGGGCTATTTGGCTGGCCTCCTGAAAAAAGCTTCAGGAACAGAAGGCTCAAACAGCCTTGAACCCAGCACCTGGACTCTGCCATCTGTCAATCCTACCCTGCCAAGTGGTGTCACCCCAGACTTTGACCTATGGAAGTGGGCCTCAACGTATTCTACCAGCCCATCTGTGGATCCAGCAGAACCAATGCATCTCCTCTGTTCCGCAGCTCAACCCTGAGCAGAACCGATGCATCACCTTTCCAGTGAGGGTTTTCCCAATGCATGGACTCTGTGTTAACCTGGCAGCTCTCATCAGAACTGCCACCGGTGCCTAGGTTTGCCAGCGCAGGCCCTTGCATAGCAAATCTCTTGTTGAAAGAAGCTTCAATGATGATGCAGATTTTCACATCCCAGCCTCGCAGCTCTTCAGAACCAACACATCTTATAGACTGAATGGTGCATTCTCTATGCATGACTTTGAATCGCAAGCCGTCGTGGACAGAATCCTCGATGATGACACTGGACCTTGCACTGCATCTCTGCAGCTCCACGGAACCAAAGCATTGCCTCTGCTGCGTGACACATCCTTGGCACAGAACCGTGCAATGCTCCGCATCCAAGATTTAAGGTACTTGCATTCAGCGGGCCTAAATGGGTCTCTGAAGTGAACCTGCACTCCATTGTGGTCACCCTGGATGTGTGAGTTTGTCCCATCCAGAGAGGCAAGATATCCACATGTAGCACTTTGAGCTTTTTGGAGCTACAATTATGAAAATCATTAAACCTACATATATCAGATTCTACTTTTTAACCTCTTAGCTGCTGGGCCTTTCCCCCCCCCCTCTCCCCCCCAGTGCTGAGCCCTTTTTTGGCTATTTGGGGTGGTTCGCGCTTAGGCCTTCATAACTTTTTGTCCACATAAGCTATTCATGCCAAATTTGCGTCCTTTTTTTCCCAACATCCTAGGGATTCTAATGGTACCCAGAGTTTGTGGTTTCCCCTGGAGGAGACCAAGAAATTAGCCAAAATACAGTGATAATTTTGTTTTTTTCAAAAAAATTGGAAAAAAGGGCTGCCGAAGAAGGCTTGTGTTTATCTTCCCTGAAAATGGCATCAACAACGGGTTTCTGGTGCTAAAATCACCATCTTCCCACCTTTCAGGAACGGGCAGACTTGAATCAGAAAACCACATTTTTCAACACAAAGTTGGCATTTTACTGGGACATACTCCATTTTTACTATTTTTGGTGCTTTCAGCCTCCTTCCAGTTAGTGACAGGAATGGGTGTGAAACCAATGCTGGATCCCGGAAAGCTAAACATTTCTGAAAAGAAGACAAAATTCTAAATTCAGCAAGGGGTCATTTGTGTAGATCCTACAAGGTTTTCCTACAGAAAATAACAGCTGAAATAAAAAAATATTGAAATTGAGCTGAAAACAACAGCCATTTTTCTTTCTGTTTTACTCTGTAACTTTTTCCTGCAATGTCAGATTTTTGAAAGCAATATACCGTTACGTCTGCTGGACTCTTCTGGTTGCGGGGATATATAAGGCTTGTAGGTTCATTAAGAACCCTAGGTGCCCAGAGCCAATAAATGAGCTGCATCCTGCAGTTGGTTTTCATTCTATACTGGTATACAGCAATTCATTTGCTGAAATATGAAGAGTGAAAAATAGGTATCAAGAAAACCTTTGCATTTCCAAAATGGGCTAAAGATAAGGTTTTGAGGAGCAGTGGTTATTTGCACATCTCTGAATTCCGGGGTGCCCATACTAGCATGTGAATTGTAGGGCATTTCTCAAATAGACGTCTTTTTTACACACTCTCTTATATTTGGAAGGAAAAAATGTAGAGAAAGATAAGGGGCAATAATACTTGTTTTGCTATTCTATGTTCCCCCAAGTCTCCCGATAAAAATGATACCTCACTTGTATGGGTAGGCCTAGTGCCCGCGACAGGAAATGCCCCAAAACACAACGTGGACACATCCCAATTTTTCATAGAAAACAGTGCCTACCTGTGGATTTTGGCCTCTGGCTCAGCCGGCACCTGGGGAAACCTAGGGGAATCCAAGATGGGGTGACTTGTGGGGCTCTGACCAGGTTCTGTTACCCAGAATCCTTTGCAAACATCAAAATTTGGCCAAAAAAACACTTTTTCCTCTCATTTCGGTGACAGAAAGTTCTGGAATCTGAGAGAAGCCACAAATTTCCTTTCACCCAGCGTTCCCCCAAGTCTCCCAATAAAAATGGTACCTCACTTGTGTGGGTAGGCCTGGTGCCCGCAACAGGAATAGATCACACAACGGTCAATGTTGGTCCTTACATGAGGCAGCTGTTGACCCTGGGGTGATCCTTTCTTGACGCAGGCAATAGGTGTAGGCACTCAAGTGGGGTAGTGTTTTTATCAGGACAGGTGAGGAATCACTGGGTGGTAGGAATTTTGTGGATCCAAGCATATTCCTGTAGTTTGAGTGACAGAAATGCGAGAAAAATAGAGATTTTATTCAACATTTCAGCTTTGCAGGGTATTCTGGGTAAGAAAACTTTGGGGAATACACACAAGTCACACCTCTGTGGACTCCCCCAAATGTCTAGTTTCCAGAAATGTTTGGGTTTAGTGTGTTTCTCTATATGGCCGCCAAACCCAGGACCAAAAACACAGGTGCCTGCCTTGCAAAACCAGTTTGTTTTGCGATAGATAATTTTGATGTCTCCACAATACGATTTGGGCGGTGGAATTTGGGGCTGAACTAAATTGGGGAGCTCCCAAGAGACCACTCTCTCTCTCTCTGCTTGCTGCCGCATTCACCTGCTCTCTGGGTTGGGCTAACCCACTATTACCCAGTTGCACAGACTGCTTGCGAAGGGACAGCAGGACTGTCCTCATCACCTCCCTCATAATGTACTGGAAGAGGAGTTATCGAATGGGACTCCTCCGACTGAAAAATCACTCCCAGAGTCTGCGCCATTGTCCTATCCCTCAGATGCTGTCTCAGTATCTGATGTCTCAGTCTCTGATCCTATGTCAGAGCTGTCCTCTATAACCCGAGTGACGACAGCAGTCATCCATCAAGATGCTATTGGCTAAACTGTTGCTCTAAAACACTAGCCTACGTAGACAGTCACAAAATCAATGGTGAGTGTGAGATACGTGCAACAGTAGAGGCCACCTTACCTGCGCTTCTTCCCTAAATCAGCACGTTCTTTCAAGACACTCAAAAAACACCTTGTCACATACCATTCGTCACAGTCTTTTAGCACCTCCTGCGCCCAGTCCAACAATCATTATTGGTGCTCCCACTCCCTCCTCCTCGGATTCCCTCATTACCACCCAGCAAAAGTGCCCTTCATCTCTCCATAGCCGCCCCCCACCCCGCACATACATTTCATTTGTATTATAGCGCAGGTAATGGCTGACTTTACTAATGTACTCAGCTATTTACATAAATTACAGATTTGCTCTTTGCAGTAGGCATATAAACCTTCTGCGCTTCTTTATGGCTTTATGGCACTAAAACTGCCACTAGACAAGTCTGATCCTTTTGTAGCAGAAACATAATCACAATACTTACTTGACTTTTTTATTGCTGCCTAAAAGCTACAGTTGAAAAGCGTCAGTTGAAGTATGTGCATTGCTTTGAAGACGCAAGTTGCAACTGCAAGACAACTGGTGGCAAACCTATATATATATATCACTTTTATGTGTGGGTCTGGTTTTCCTGGGGGCCGATCACAGCCCCCAGGGAAACCACACACATATTGACAAAAGTGATATATATATATATATATAGATCTATCTCTCTATATATATATATCTATCTACATAGATATATCTATAGATAGATCTATATATATATATATATATATACATATATCTATAGATCTATCTATAGATATATCCATGTAGATAGATATATCTACATAGATATATATCTATATATATATATATATATAGATCTATATAGATCTATATATATATATATTTTTAGTTGTTGTATGGTTTCCTTGGGGGCCAAAATGACCCCCTGGGAAACCCTACAACAACTAACTTTTTTTTTTTAATTTAGCCCCTGGGGGGACGCGGGCACCTACCTTTTTAAAAAAAAAAAATGTCCCGGGGGGGCGGCCCGTTTTCCGAGGGGGCCGACCCCGCCAAGTGAAATCCTTGGCGTCTAGTGGTGTTTCCTGGCCCCCGATCGGGCCAGGAAACAGTTTCAGGAAGGCCTCGTAAGAAAGGGGAGACTCTCCCCTTTCTTACGAGGCCTTCCCGAACGTGGCCGCTTCCTGCTCCGATGGGGAAATCAACATAGTTACATCGCGCGCTGACGTCACAAAGGGGCGGGTGGGGGGGCTTGAGACACGGAAGAGTTTCCGTGTCTTCCTGGGAACAAATTTTTTTTCAAAATAATCCTCGGGTCCGACGCACCCGAGGATTTATTAACCCCCTCCCTGGTGTCGGCCACTGGTCGTGACCCGCACCAGGGAGGTAGTGCGGGCGTCGGCCAGTGGCCGACGCCCGCATTGAAAGGGGAATATTGGCATTTTGATATATCTTAATCGCTCACAACATCAGCATGAAAGAGAAATATGGAGGCAGTATAGTGCTGCTACAACACATGTATAGGAACATCATGATGAGCAGGGGTAGAGATATATGATAAGCAGACCATCTCCATAAGCCAATCAAGCAATATCATAAACACAGTTATAAACATTTCCATTAAAAAATAAACATGTCTAACTGGATCAACGTAAGTGAAACAGTGACCCCTCCCCTGACCTCCCCATGCTTATTTAACTCAGTGCTTTGCAATTTATAGACCGAACTGTTGCTCTGAAACATATCCTCGTAAGGTGTAACGGGAAGCCCATTTACATTATCCTTAGTTTGAGTGCAGCCATTGGCCATGGGTTAGTACGGTGTGTACACATCCCCCATCAATCCTGTCTCACACTATAGGTCTGTCAGTGAGGGTCATCCAGCTCCTGCATCATTGCACCCCATGAGAGAAGGTCTTCTGCCACTTTCGCATCTTTCCTTGTCCTTCTCATATCTGCGTCTCCCACTCATGCCCTTTCCAGTAAGTCTCTTTCCCAGGTCATTATCTCACGGGGTCGAGCACTCGGCCAGTATATAGCAATGCGCCTTTTTGCCACTATGAGGCCCAATTGCGCAAACTTTTTGCTTAACTTTTTTTTGGGTTTATCTTGGAGCAACGCCAACAAACATTATTTGAGTGTGTGTGCAATCTCCCACCCAGTGATTGATTGTATGTGTGCCGGTATATCTTAATCACGGAGCAGTTCCATGTCACGTGCAGAAAGTCGACGTTCAGCTGTCTGCATCTAGTGCAGTCAGCAGATCTGGTGGGTAAATGTTATGTAACCTTTTCGGTGAGAGGTAAGTCATACCAATATAATTATATTGAACCAGTTTAAACCTAGTATTCAGTGTGTTTCTTTGTACCGTTTCATGTATTTTGCTCCACTCTTTGGTGGTAATGGGCTCATCACTGGCTTGCTGCCAGACCTCTTCCACTGGAAGCAGTGGTAGTTGCCTCTCTGCCTGCAGGGCCTGGTATATGGGTTTAATTAGTTTGTGACCTCCTGCCTTGGCAACCAATGTTTGTACCATCTGAGAGGTTTCGGGAGCCTCCTGTAAAACAAGGCCACAGGTCTCTTGTAGTGGCTGTGATCTTTGCCAAAATTGACCTCTGCCGGATGTGTCAATGACATCCTGAATTGTTATGAAGCATCACCCCAGATATAAGTCAGAGAGCATTAAGCACCCTTCTTCTCTCCATTCATCAGAAAATATTGCTTTGGCGATCTGTGCAAAGGGAAGCAAGATCCAGAGGTCTGATTCCGGGGCAAATGTTGCCCGTTGTAAAATTTGGCGTCCCACTCTTTCCCAAAGTGGGCATAACAGACGGATTATGTGGGACAGCGTGTGAAGAACGTCTGCACTCCTCATCAATAACTGATCTTGTTGGTGTCCCTGGTATGTACGAGCGAACAGTGATCTCTTCCAGCTGTTTTCCTAGAAGAGATCACTCCCAACCATTGAATCTGTGCAGCCAAGTAGTATAGCTCAATGTCTGATGCAAGCTTTTCATGTTAATATTTATTTTAAAAGACACACTCCAACAATCCCTCCTCTGATGACTCTTGTCATCACACAAACCTTTCCCCTTGCATTTTGCATTTCAGAATTCCTTCATTTCAATTTCTTCTCTTAATCTTTCCCCCTGTGATTTTGCCCTGAATAATTTTTCCCTTTGTTTTTCTTCCCTCCTCTTATTATTTTTCGCCATTTTCAATTTTATTCTTTCACTAATTTTACATGCCACCCATAATCCGAATAAGCAAGCTATAACAATCAATATTCCCTGTACTATTTTTGCCAATATCCCATGCCAAATACTACTAAACCAACTTCCCACTGAAGCAAGTCCTTTTCCAACCTTTTCCCAAACACCTGGCTCTTTCAGTTCCTTCAAGTCTGTACTATCCCTAGTTAAGTTAGTAAGCATGCTCCTAATCTCATTACTATTATCTGGTATGTAAGCATTGCAATGGCCCTCATTAAGCATTCTACAAACTACACCATTTTTCGCTCAAAGAATGTCTAAAGCAAGCCTGTTTTGAAGAGTCATAGCCCTCTCTGCAGCAAGTTCAGTATGCATCAGGAGTACAGCTCCCGAAAAATTTGTCAGCATGTTATCCACAATAGTAGACAACTTTCAAACCTTTATGGAGTTTAAGATAACTCCCACTGAGGGAATTATTGCTCCAAATATATCTCCCACTACACCAGCAGCAGTCGCTCTCTTCTGTCTAGTACGATATAATTCAGAGAATTTCGGAAACCTTTTCAGATCATCCAGTTGATATATCTTTGGGAAAACTATCCCCAAATAACATGTCCCATACCATCCCTTTGGAAGACGGTAATAAGCATTAAGTCCACATATATAATAGATCCCAGGGATCACTGGATCCTGTCCATTTAACATGAACGTCCACTTACTCTGAAACAAAAACACATGCTTACATTCACTCATTCCCACAAACACTTTGTCATAATATGACTTTGGTCTAGATATGCAAAGCTTCCCTACGTGTAGTACATCTAAAGCTAACTTCCCCTCTTCTCTAATTGCACTGTAACTTTCACTACTAGCAAAAGCCCGCTGCTGCAATCCTTTTTCTAATTTGCCTTTTAATGCCCTCCTTCTATCTTCCGTGTGATCTAAAAAGCTTTTCTCTACAGGTGTAAGCAAGCATGTCAAATTATTGCGTTGTGCATAAGATGTACTAATTGTCAATGTTGGCTCGAAGAAGCCCTTAACTAACTTTATACTATAGTATCTCGCTACCCCATTCAAATCTTCTTTTATAGCCACATAAGAAAACACAAGGTCATGATTAGAATAAAAATACTGGATCTCTTCCTGATTATAGAATCTTGCTAGTAGCAGACTACAGCTTATCCCATATGTTAAAGGAAGACTATGATATGAAACCCCCTCTTGCACTGAAACAGGAATTTGTGTACACACAAAGCAATCTTTCGCATCCATTGTGTCAACATACTCACTCAGCAAGTGATAGAAAACGTTAGACGACAGTTCCCCTTTCGCATTAGTTCCCTTATGCAAGTATTTCTCATCCTGCTTAAACCTCTCCCAAGGTGTTAGTGCAGTGGTAGTCTCAGGAATTGTATCATTGTTAGTCACACTCTTATCCATTAGTGTCATACCTGATGACGCAGAAAAAGAAGGACTAACATATATTCATATATCATGTAACAAAATCGTATAAGGTAGTGTGATTTTAGCAAAGAAAAATAATGTACGTGGGAAATTGTGCCCACGGAGTAGTTCGCCATTATTATAAACAAGTCTAATTAATCATGAAGAATTGACAAATGTAGTAATCCGTCATAATTGCAAATGTGTTTTATGATTTTCTTGATTGAAACTGTTTTATGCCTATCTTAAATTTAGTAGAGGCTTTGGCCTAGTCGCCTGGTTTCAAATTCAACTGCGTGGTTTTCACTGGCACTAACAAAAGCATATTATTTCATTTAAAGGTTGTATTTTTCCAGTAGAAATGACTAATACACTTATCTCAAGTTTTCATGCTAGAATGGTTGCATCCCTTTTGATGCAAGGTCAACTCCTGCAGGTGCAGACAATAAAAGCACTGTGATAAAATTAATTGGCAAAATCATTGTAACTTGTGTTCCAAGGCTCCAAGGACAATGTATGCATAAATGAGTACTAGGAGAAAGACACTATTCATTGGTCAAATTGAAGCCACCCTATGAACCCTCCAATGGAAGACTCTGCAGAATTTGGAATGTTTCTTACTTAAACCCACCGGACAAAGAAAAGTCAGCCATTTTCCTTGATGCCATCTTTGAAGCTAAATGCCAGACGCCATCTTGG
Source organism: Pleurodeles waltl (assembly GCF_031143425.1). Taxonomy (NCBI): domain Eukaryota; kingdom Metazoa; phylum Chordata; class Amphibia; order Caudata; family Salamandridae; genus Pleurodeles; species Pleurodeles waltl. The sequence continues at coordinate 871,041,876 of NC_090443.1, read as the reverse complement.
ATGACATCTTGATGCCCTTTTCTCTATTCCAGAGAAAGAGACTTTAAGAATTCTCACCCTATAGACTTTAACTTTAATGTTGCCCCTTCTTGCCCATGCAGTAACTTTGCCCCATTCTCCTTGCTGCTGCAAGGAAACTTGCCCCTAATTCTGCCCCCATGAGATCTGCCCCATGCTGACCGAACCGGTACCTGAGGGACGAAGACTTTCCTTGTATGCTGATTGTATTTGGTAATTATGAAAGGATAACTGTATTATGCATTGTGTTTTTTTTCCTTTTAGGTACCAACTGCTCTTTGATAGGGCCCAAGCTAGAAGTTTTCCAAATTTGTGTTGACTAAATTCGTTTTCGCATGAAGTCCCACACGCCAATGCTAATTAGAGGTTAGTCGAGGTATTCACCTGACACACCATGTTGAATTGAAATCTTGTTATGCTGACCGATGTATGCAATTAGTCAAGTTCAATTACTAATATTAGTGATTTGCATTGCCATAACTGAATGTATTCTAATTCAGATTTTGCATAGATTACGTTTCTTCTGCCGTTATGGACAGCTAGTAATGTTCATATACATATATCATTTGGTTTTGAGACTCATATATATCATCTTAGCTTTGTTAATATAGGGAAATAAATTCACTAATTTTTAATAAACTGGTGTGGTTATTCATGACTGAAAGGTCATGATGAGTCAAAATACCAACTGTTATTGATTCCTAATGTGTTATTTTGATCTATTAATTGAGTATTGGCTATCGATTACAATAGTCATTGATTATTAGTTTAAGTGATCGGACTATTCTAGGATGAGGAGAACCCAACTCAGTTAAAAGGTTCACCGACCTCCAACGTGTCCATATACGGGTAATTTATAAGGGCTGGACGCGTTACCAGTAGATGGTAGCAGAGATTGATGGTTACGCCCTTTGGGACCCCATCCGAACAATAGACGGAGTCAAGTTAGAATTTTCTTTGATAAAACAAGTTAGAGAGATGATGATGCCCTAAATCTCCAATGACTTTCCCGGAATCTCGGAGCTTGCGAATGGAGGAAATGGAGGTGTGAGAATGTTTCTGGCATTTCTAGTGACGGTGTGAGAGAAGTTAGGGTTTTGCGCTTGCACAGCTTATTGCCGCAGATTAATTGAGAAGTTTGTGAGGATTCTAGGGGGTTATGAACTCCAATTAAAAGATTTTAGAGGAGTGTTACTCCAAAGTGTGAGAGTAGGGAAGTCGTCGAACTTCACATGTGTGTAGCGCTTTGTGCAGGAAAATTGTCCACGTGGTTGTAGATGTTGAGACGGGCCCTGGGAGGTCAAGAGACTCCGGAGTATGTTGAAAAGTGTATGAGACACTTGATTGATGTTGTAATCTGTTCAGTTTAATAGGTTGATCGGGCGTGGTCAACGAGTCAGTATGAATATTGAGGAATGAAAGAAAATTTTCGACTTTGAGATTTGACGAATTCTAAGGTGCACTAGAATAGTTCATTGATCAGTTGAGAGTAAAGTTTGCGGGTCAAATTTTGCTTGCGAGAGCGGGAAACCGAGAAAGATGGAATAACTGCCGAGGTTAGTGAAAAATCCCTAAGGTTTCTGAAGCGATTGTATTACCCTTCCTGTAGTAAACCGACAGATTTGTTTTCTTCTTTTTGGTTAGTGCTCGCGATATATTGCGGAAATTAGTTTTGAGTGAAGCTGAATGAAGGAGGACAAGCCGTGGGACTTTGTCAGCCGCAGTGTGTGAGTGTGACGTCACTAGGACCCGCGCTGGGATAGGGTGGTTTTCGAGAAGGGTCGCGCACGGATTGGACGCAGTCCGTGAAGGGCAATTGGTGGGGAAAGGCAAGCGAAGAGTATTCCGGGAATTAAAGTCACTTCTTGATTACAGATTCTAGAAAAATAAAAGACGGAAAGATGAAATTTTTCAAAGCATTCAAGAGTGCCTTGAGGGGAGATGTATATATTAAAGCAAATGTGGGAGAAAAAACACCGCCTGAGGGTACACCAGCTTACATCGCGATTGAAGAAAAGGGTGTCGCACCATGTCTTTGGCTAAAGCAATGGTGCAAATTAACAGAAAATCAAGGAAGTGTAGCGTTCCCTATCCATGGGTCGTTTAATCTAAGAGTTTTGGAGAATCTGAGATTCGTGCTATAAGACATGAAAGTACCTCCAAGACCAGCGCAGTTTGAGGCATTAGCAATTTGGGAACTAATAGCTAGGAACCAACAACAAAAGAAATTTGAGACAAGAATAAGAAAAGTAGATAAGACACTAGCGGATGCTAGATGGGATACCACACAAAAGGTTTGGAGATCAGACGTACTGCATGGAATTAAATTGTTTCCAGCAATTACTGATGAAGCAGAAACGGAAGGAAGGAAAGCTACCTATAAAACAAATAGGAGTCAGTCCAGAGATAGAGAAAACAACAGAAATTAGAAAAGATCAGACGAGTCAGACGATGAGGAGTTCATTATGCAATTGTTAAATGATCGCCCGCCACCATATGTGGAAAGCGAAAAAGGCTCAAGCATTAGCACTGCCCCTCCAGAACCAATACAAGGTAATGTGACACCGAATTTGAGAATATCACAGAGGCAGAGCATTTCCGATATGCCCTTTTCACCACAAATACCGCAAATTCAGAGGATCTATCTTGACGTGCCTAAATTGAATCCTGTCGATAATTATCAGTCGCAGGTTCAAAGGCGCTGCTGTGATGAGCATAATCTGGGAATGACTTCTGATTTAATTTCGCAGGGAGGACAGAATTATCAAAGACCGACATTGATTCAAGCTGAATCAACACAAATTGTGATGCCTCAGAAGCAGATGCAAGAGGTGCCGAGGTACACACAAATAGCAGAGAACCGGTTAGACATGGCAATAATGATGAACCATAATGTGGGAATTAACATGCCACAGAATTCGGGGAACGGACAAAATCCAGACGCAATATCTCTGCCTATCACTGTAGGTCCGCCAGTACCATTGTATATACAGGCAAAGCCGAATGCATGCGACCAAGGGGTAATGATACGAAATGAGACAGGGAAGAGATGCATAGAAAACACTCCAGAAACAACCCCGGTAGGAACACTGCCAAATAGATCTGGGTCTTTGTCTGAATTTAGTCCAATTCCAATTTGTGCTCCGTCAACTGTGGTAAGATCGAATCCACCACTAATAGTACCGCTAATTTCAAAAACTGAAACGTTGCCGCAACCATCAGTAGCAGTTGATGTAAGTGCTACATTGATGGGACTGAACGCACAACAGCTAACACAATGGTTCAACAGTTTGAACTCCCCACAGAGTACATCCAGCGGGAAGGGAGAAGAATACCTGAATAAAATAAGATTGGGCATGGAAGCAGATGAACTAGTAGAGGGAACGATGGGTCTAAACAGGTTAGAATCATACACAGAAGAAGAGCTGAGGTACATGTGCCCTAGGATTACAAGAGAAGTGAGCAACCTACATAAGAAGTTACAAGAGATTGCAGACAGAAACGGGATCGATATAGGTAAGACTAAACACTTGAGCAGAAGTTACAGGCTAGACTTTGAGACAAAAGACTTTGAACACATGAGATCTGTAGGGATGAAAACACACCTTAAGGAGATACTGCAGAGCACACAGGTCTGGAGATGCTTAGACAAGTGGGAAAGTAGATGGGTTAAGAAAAGGGACAAAAAGAAGGAAAGTACCCCAGATCGGAATGAAAAAGCACAACAGAATGACGACCTGATAACCATGTTGCCAATGAGAGAAACAGCAGGGGGAAAACTTGTACATGTACTGTGGCACAGGTGCGATATTCAAACCTTTACGGATGATTTCCCTAAATTAAGAGAGAAACCAATTGAATGGTATCAACAAACAGATAGATTCGTAAAACTCGCAAAATGTCTTTGGGAAGACCTGAATACTTTATTTGAGATTGTGGTTCCGGCAGATTTGTGGGAAGATTGTAAGAGGGCTGTAGGTTGGCCGACAAGTGAACCAGAAAGGGATAGGGACACAGGTGCACCATCACCTTCGGTAATGAGTTTATACCATAAGGTGATTGAGCACTTGAAAACAAAGGTCGCGTCGAAAAATATGGATTGGCAGAGGATTGACAGAACGGCACAAGAAGTTAAAGAGTCGATACATGCGTATTATGAGAGATTGTTGAAAGCATTTAAAAATTACAGCGGCACGGAAACGATTGAGCCAAAGGACATGCTCCATTTTGTGTTCAGATTTGTGGAAGGATTGAGACCCGAAATCAGCCAGATGATTAAAATGCATTTGATTTGTTGGCAGTCAAAATCGATCGACGAAGTGTTGAACTATGCAAAATACTGTAGTGATGAGATTGAGACGAAGCAGAAAAGGTTGAAAGAAAAGGTGATGGTGATGCAGCTTAGAGCAGCCCAGACAGGTTTGCAAGGTTTACAAAGTTTTCAACAGCAGTTGCCGCAGCAGCAACAGCAGGGAAATGCTATGTTTCAGCCACTAATGAGAGGCAGAGGCCGAGGAGGTTTTGTGAATAATGGTCCTGATATAAATACTGTTATGATTCCGAATGGTATACAGGCAATGAAGAAGGTGATGCCATGTCACACGTGCGGAATCGTCGGGCATTGGAAACGGGAGTGCCCAATGTTAGTGCAGGAAGGTGTAGGTCAGCAAAACAATGATGGCAATGCATTTCAGAATATGAGAGGACCGAAATTAAGAGGTCCAAATCCAAATTTTCAAAATAATGTAAATCAAATGCAGGGTTTACAACCCATACAACCGCAGCAGGTGCAAATGCCCCGTGCACAAATGGCACAGTTGCAGCCAATGCAACAGCAGTTTCCTATGGTACCTAATCAGCAAATGCAAATACCCTTAGCACCAATGAATCAGCAACAAGTAATGCTTCCTCAACAGGTCGCGAGTCAAGGGATGAACCAAAATGACACAGTACACCAATTCCTGTTACACAGTAAGAATGGAATAAACGATGCGTGGGAGAGTGAAAGTTCAGATGAGGAGGGAAATTGTATGCTTTCAGCATCCTTGGAAGTTGATCAAAAGGGTCCATATGTGGAAGGAAGAGTTATGGGTCACCGCGTTTCATTCTTGGTTGACACAGGAGCTACACGCTCTACAGTTAGAAGCATTGAAGTACCAAACTTGCCACTTTCAGGGAGAACAGTTCAAGTAGTGGGAGTAGCAAATAGGTACCTGACAAACCCAATGACAGATCCAGTGCAAGTCAGAATTGGTAACTATCAAGGGTCACATAAATTTGTGGTGTGTGACTCAAGCCCGATATCATTATTAGGGAGAGACTTATTGTGCAAATTGGGGTGTTCGATTATGTGTTCAAATGATGGAATTAAAATTCAGACAAACAGTGATGAGGAAGAAGAGGACAGTTTAGGAGGAGACGTAGTGGAAACTGTCGATGAAGAGTATCCCCTGATTATTCTTTACCCAATGCTCACTGAAGCAGATATTCCTGCTGAGTTACAGGAAACAGTTGGAAAGGAAGTGTGGGATATGACAGGAAAAGAAGTAGGATTGGTAAAAGGAGTAGAACCAGTGAAAGTGACTGTAAAACCCAATGTGAATTTTCCCCAGACCCCACAATACCATATGGCACAAGACACCCTCATGAAAGTCGCCCAACTCATTGACGAGTTTGTGAAACAGGGAGTACTGAAAGAAGTGTTAAGCAGTCCATGTAATTCACCAATCATGGGACTAATAAAACCGAGTGGAAAGGTCCGGATTGTTCAGGATTTGAGGTAAATAAATGACATAATAGTCAAGTGTTGTCCTGTAGTACCAAATCCAGCTGTGATAATGTTTCAAGTTCCCTGTGATGCTGAATGGTTCTCAGTCATCGACTTATCACAAGCATTCTTTTCTGTGCCTCTTCATGAAGACAGCCAATTTCTCTTTTGTTTCAAATTCCTAGACAGAGTCTACAGTTGGTGTCGAATTCCTCAAGGGTTTTCGGAGTCACCATCAATTTTCAATCAGATTCTAAAGAAAGATTTGGAATCATTGGAATTACCATTTGAATCAACCTTGGTACAGTATATTGACGATTTACTGATCGCGTCCAAGACAGAAAGTGATTGTACAGCTGACACCATTGCTCTATTGAATCATTTGGGAAGGAATTGACACAAAGTGTCCCCTTCGAAATTACAGTTCTGTCAGAAGAAAGTGAAATATTTGGGTCACCAAATAGAGAAAGGGTCGAGAAGAATTATGAAAGAGAGAATAACAAGTGTACTTCAAATGAGTCCACCGAAGACGAGAAGAGAAGTGAGGAAGTTTTTGGGAATGGTGAGCTATTGTCGCCAATGGATTCCCAATTTCTCAACTCTAGCAAAACCTTTGCTGAAACTGACCCAGAAAGATGCGCTGGATGAAATAGTGCTGAAAAGAGATGATATGGATGCTTTTATTGAATTAAAGGAATGCATATGCAGGGCTCCAGCTTTAGGTATGCCTGATTACACAAAGCCTTTTACATTGTTTTGTCATGAACGTGATGCATGTTCCTTGTCTGTCTTGACTCAAGCCCATGGTGGCGTAAACAGACCAGTAGCATATTTTTCTGCTACTTTGGATCCGGTTGCAGCAGCACTGTCAGGGTGCTTGCGTGCCGTAGCAGCAGTTGGTATCAGCCTAAATCAGAGTGAAGGCATAGTGATGGGACATCCTTTGACAGTCATGGTCCCTCACTCAGTCGAAATACTTTTGACACGTTCCCGAACACAGCACATGACCGGTGCTAGGCTTACAAGGTACGAGACAATAATTTTGGGTTCACCTAACGTGCAGCTGAAAAGGTGCACTACGTTGAATCCAGCAACCTTGTTTCCCAGTGAAAATGTCGAAATTGAGAACGCTGAAGACATCGAGCACGACTGTCTTCAGGTGACTGAATTTTGCACAAAACCAAGACCTGACATCAAAGACACCCGATTGGAAGAAAATGATCAAGTTATTTTTGTTGATGATTCATGTTTAAGAGATGCACTAGGAATATTGAAAGCAGGATGTGCTGTATGTACAATAACAGGTGTTCTGGAAGCATCTTGGCTTCAAGGAGTTTACTCTGCACAAGTAGCAGCGGAACTGGTAGCACTTACTAGAGCTTGCCAACTTTCCGCATTAATGAAGGTCACCATTTACACTGACAGTCAGTACGGATTTGGAATAGTGCATGATTTTGGACAATTGTGGTCACAAAGAGGCTTCATGACCTCTTCAGGATCACCAGTGAAAAATGGTGACAGAATAAGGGAACTGTTACATGCCATCCAGTTACCAGGAGAAGTTGCAGTGGTAAAATGCAGTGCACATTCAAAATCACAAGACTATGGGGGTCATTACAGGGGTAATGTAGCATCCGTACCGCCAACAGGCTGGCGGTACGGAGGCCCTTATTACGACCGCGGCGGTAGCGCCACGGTCGCACCGCCGGGGCCGGCAGTTTCTCGCCATTTTAGCCCCGGCGGTGATAATCCGCCAGGGCAGCGCTGCCCTGGGGATTATGACATCCCTACCGCCAGCCTGTTTCTGGCGGTTTGCACCGCCAGGAAGAGGCTGGCGGTAAGGGGTGTCCTGGGGCCCCTGGGGGCCCCTGCACTGCCCATGCCACTGGCATGGGCAGTGCAGGGGCCCCCTAACAGGGCCCCGGCCAGCTTTTCACTGTCTGCATAGCAGACAGTGAAAAGCGCAACGGGTGCAACCCGGCTCCTATGTTGCGGCCTCATCCCTGCTGGGCCGGAGGGCGCAAACTTGGTTTGCGCCCGCCGGCCCAGCGTGAATGTCGTAATGGGGGCCGCGGGAGTGCGGCTGCAATGGCGGCCGCACTGCGGTTACCGCTTGGCGGGCGGCAGTAGCCGCCCGCCAATGTTGTAATGACCCCCTATGTTTCTTTGGGAAATGGATATGCAGATCAAGTCGCAAGGTTTTGCGCATTGAACTGTATATTGCTCAGAGACTAATGGAATTTGATAAATGAGCCAGAACTTGAACCAAGTGAAGCTTTTGCTCTAAAAGTTGTAGATACGATTGATGAATTGAAATCCTTACAGAACGACGTCAGTGAAGACGAGAAACTCACATGGAGCAAATTACAATGCGTAAAGAAACCAGATGATTTGTGGGTTTCAAGTGAAGGGAGATTGGTTTTACCAAACAGTCTTTTGACGCAGTTGGCCAGATTGTACCATGGACAAGCCCATCTTGGAAGGGATGCCATGGTTAGACTATTCAAAATTGATTGGTTTAATCCCAAATTCCGTCAAGTTGCTGAAGCAGTTTGCCATCGTTGCGTCGTTTGCCAGCAAATGAACGCAGGGAAGGGAACAGTAGAAAATTTGAGCCACATTGGAAGAGCAGGTGGTCCATTCAGCAGGATGCAAATGGATTTTATTGAGATGCCTGTGCATGGAGGCTTGAAATATGTGTTGGTGATTGTGTGTATTTTTAGTCACTGAATTGAAGCATACCCCACATAAAACTACTCTTGAGAGAACTAATACCACGTTTCGGATTCCCGATCTCCTTAGAATCAGATAGGGGAAGTCACTTCAATAACGAAGTAATAAAATTACTGTGTGCAGCACTGAACATTGAGCAAAAATTGCATTGTAGCTACCGACCTGAAGCATCAGGACTAGTGGAGCAAATGAATGGCACTTTGAAATCGAGGATGGCGAAAATATGTGCATCAACAAACTTGAAATGGCCTGACGCATTGCCCTTGGCATTAATGTCAATGAGAAACACCCCTGATAGAAAGACTGGACTGTCCCTACACGAGATCCTCATGGGCAGAGCCATGAGGCTTCCAGCAATTCCTGCAAATGCTCTTTTGAATATTACAGATGATATGGTGTTGGACCATTGCAAAGGTCTAGCTGATGTGGTACGCTCTTTTTCTCACCAGGTGGAGGCAACCACCTTGCCACCGATCCAAGGTCCAGGACACGCCCTGAAAGCAGGTGACTGGGTCGTGATAAAGAAGCACGTGAGGAAGTCGTGTTTGGAACCCCGTTGGAAAGGACCTTTTCAAGTGATTCTGACAACTACCACCGCTGTGAAGTGTGCGGGAGTTCCCAACTGGATTCACGCCAGTCACACGAAAAGGGTGACGTGCCCCACAGAAGAGGAAATTGAAGCGCTGAAATCGCCAGTGACTAACAAGAAAGTACCAGCCACTGAGACAGAACAAAGAGAACCTGGAGGCGAACAAGCAGAAATAGAGGAGGGAGAGATATTTTCTGAGGAAGAAACAACAGACCCATTTGAGGAGATCGGAGGAGAAATCTCAGAAAGTGACAAAGATCCTGAAGGTAACGAAGAGCCTGCGACAGGTGAAGGAGCAGGAGAGCCTGATCAGAGGAGGGCTTTCCCAGAAGCAGCCGATACAGGAAAAGAAAAGGAAAACCTGATTGACCTCCTAGGGGAAGAAAAGGAGGCGGGACAGGGTGAAGTTATTCAACCTCATCCAGAACCGGTTGCAGGGCCATCTGGAGAAAACAGTGCGAAATGGAGACAAAGCATATCGCCAGTGAAATTAAGGACTAAAGAATTATCAAATGAAGGTGAAGGGCCAAAGTTGAAAGAGAAAAGAAAAGAGGTGCCTGTCGCAATAGCAACACCAAGTGAAGAGAAAGACCTGGCCAAGGAAGAAAGTACTAGTGAGAGAGAATCAAAACGAGATGCAAAATTGAAAAGGAAAAGAATACCGAGCAGAAGATATTCTGGTACGGAGTGGGCATACATAGCCACTAACGATTGGTCAGACGAATTCCTATCTCTCAGTCTTGAGAACGAAGAAGCAGAACTTCACTTTGGCACTTGAGAAGCGAAATCCCATGAACATTACTGAATAAGACATTAACAATCTGATTGACTTTTGAACCGGCTAAGACATTGATAACTTGATTGACTTTGAAACCGATTTTGAGACAAAGCTGCTAACCTATAAGAGACTAAGCTGCTAAAGAAAATAGTGTGAACATTGAACTCGTTCAGCTTTATATATATCTGCAAATCTGATCTGAAAGAGTGTCTTCAAATTTCTGATTCTATATAGATCATGACAGGCTACACTACACAGGGACATAAGATGAAGTGTTGTAAATATGTGTGTATAGGTCTAATAACTGCATGTGTACTAATCATTGTAGCAGTAATTCTTGGAATGCATGGAAAGAATGAAAGAGAAACGAATGATGCTTCTACTTCTAAACCTATTACTGAACTAACTCCTTTGAAGAATCTCGAACAAGACGAAAGACATTTGCATGATAAGAAGGAACTTTCGTCCAAAGTTTTCTATTGCTTGCTGCGTGAGCATGTTGAGACAATGGATGCGAAAGATTGTTATGTGTGCACACAAATACCTACCTCAGTGATAGAAGGAGTGACATATCATAGCATGCCTCTTACGTATGGAATTTCATGTAGTTTGTTACTAACCAGATTTTATAACCAGGAGTATATTCAATACTTCTATTCCAATCAGGACGTTGTATTTTCATTTGTCCCCATAATAGAACACTTGAGTAAAACGGCAAGAGATTATTATATAAAATTAGTTAAAGGTTTTTTTGAACCAATATTGCCTTTTATTAAAGTCTATGCTCATAGAGACAACCTTACATGCTTGCTTTCACCTATAGAGAAAAGTTTTCTAGATCACACTGAAGAAAGAAGGAAGGCGGTAAAGGAGAAATTAGAAAAGGAATTACACAAAAGAACGATTGAAGATAACTATGCTTTTGCCGCAATAAAAACCCAAAGGAAACTAGCTTCAGATGCATTACATATAGGGAAACTTTGTGTATATAGACCTAAGTCATATTATGACACAGTCTTTGTAGGAACGAGTGAATGTAAACACGTGTTTTTGTTTCAGGCCAAATGGACGTTCATGTTAAATGGACAAGACCCAGTTATTCCAGGGGTATATTATATTTGTGGACTTAACGCCTATTATCGTCTTCCTAAAGGATGGTATGGGATATGTTATTTGGGAATAATATTTCCAAAGATTTATCAACTGGATGATTTAAGGAAATTTCCAAAGCTGTATGAATTACATCGTATTCAGAAAAGGGAGACAGCCTCTGGCATGGTAGGAGATATATTTGGAGCAATGATTCCTTCAGTAGGAGTCATATTGAATTCAATTAAAATACGAAAGTTGTCTACTATTGTGGATAACATGTTGACAAAATTTTCAGGAGCCATGATCTTGATTGATGCTGAACATGCAGCAGAAAGAGCTATGACTCTTCAAAACCGGCTTGCTTTAGACATTCTTTTAGCAAAGAATGGCGGCGTTTGCAAAATGATTAGTGCACGTCTCTGTTGTACTTATATTCCGGACAACAGTGGGCAAATTAGAAAAATGCTTACAAACTTAACTAACGAAAGTACAGACTTGAAAGAATTGAAAGAACCAAGAGTATGGGAGAAGGTTGAAAAAGGATTTGCTTCCGTGGGAAATTGGCTCAGCAACATTTGGAACGGACTATTACTGAAAATAGTAAAAGGAATATTAATAGTGTTAATTTGTTTATTAGTGATTTGGGGAATATGGAAAGCTATTAAAATATTGAAAGCAAGAAACAAAAGAAGAAGAGAAGAGAAAATAGAAAACAAAATGGTAGAAATATACAGAGAAAAATCTAAAGGAACCAAAAGAAAGAGGGAATTGACTGAAGTGCCGAATTACTGAAACAGAATTTTAATTGGAATAAAATTTGTGGGTAGATTTGATGTGATGACATAATTAGTCATCAGAGGAGGGATTGATGACGCAGAAAAAGAAGGACTAACATATATTCATATATCATGTAACAAAATCGTATAAGGTAGTGTGATTTTAGCAAAGAAAAATAATGTACGTGGGAAATTGTGCCCACGGAGTAGTTCGCCATTATTATAAACAAGTCTAATTAACCATGAAGAATTGACAAATGTAGTAATCCGTCATAATTGCAAATGTGTTTTATGATTTTCTTGATTGAAACTGTTTAATGCCTAGCTTAAATTTAGTAGAGGCTTTGGCCTAGTCGCCTGGTCTCAAATTCAACTGCGTGGTTTTCACTTGCACTAACAAAAGCATATTATTTCATTTAAAGGTTGTATTTTTCCAGTAGAAATGACTAATACACTTATCTCAAGGTTTCGTGCTAGGATGGTTGCATCCCTTTTGATGCAAGGTCAACTCCTGCAGGTGCGGACAATAAAAGCACTGTGATCAAATTAATTGGCAAAATCATTGTAACTTGTGTTCCAAGGCTCCAAGGACAATGTATGCATAAATGAGTACTAGGAGAAAGACACTATTCATTGGTCAAATTGAAGCCACCCTATGAACCCTCCAATGGAAGACTCTGCAGAATTTGGAATGTTTCTTACTTAAACCCACCGGACAAAGAGAAGTCAGCCATTTTCCTTGATGCCATCTTTGAAGCTAAATGCCAGACGCCATCTTGGACGACATCTTGATGCCCTTTTCTCTATTACAGAGAAAGAGACTTTAAGAATTCTCACCCTAGAGACTTTAACTTTAATGTTGCCCCGTCTTACCCATGCAGTAACTTTGCCCCATTCTCCTTGCTGCTGCAAGGATACTTGCCCTTATTTCTGCCCCCATGAGATCTGCCCCATGCTGACCGAACCGGTACCTGAGGGACGAAGCCTTTCCTTGTATGCTGATTGTATTTGGTAATTATGAAAGGATAACTGTATTATGCATTGTGTTTTTTTTCCTTTTAGGTACCAACTGCTATTTGATAGGGCCTAAGCTAGAAGGTTTCCAAATTTGTGTTGACTAAATTCGTTTTCGCATGAAGTCCCACATGCCAATGCTAATTAGACGTTAGTCGAGGTATTCACCTGACGCACCATGTTGAATTGAAATCTTGTTATGCTGACCGATGTATGCAATTAGTCAAGTTCAATTACTAATATTAGTGATTTGCATTGCCATAACTGAATGTATTATAATTCAGATTTTGCGTAGATTACGTTTCTTCGGCCGTTATGGACAGCTAGTAATGTTCATATACATATATCATTTGGTTTTGAGACTCATATATATCGTCTTAGCTTTGTTAATATAGGGAAATAAATTCACTAATTTTTAATAAACTGGTGTGGTTATTCATGACTGAAAGGTCATGATGCGTCGAAATACCAACTGTTATTGATTCCTAATGTGTTATTTTGATCTATTAATTGAGTATTACAATAGTCATTGATTATTAGTTTAAGTGATCCGACTATTCTAGGATGAGGAGAACCCAACTCGGTTAAAAGGTTCACCGACCTCCAACGTGTCCAGATACAGGTAATTTAAAAGGGCTGGATGCGTTACCATACCCACAACCACAGCCATAATGAATATCACACACACAACACCTAGCCCAACACTCAAATATTTACAACGCCTATCCCCTCTATTATCCCCTCTAGTGTTAGCCATGATCTGTAAAGAATCAGAATGAAGAATTGTTAACGTAAGCAACAACCAACAGAGGATAGTTAAAACTCTTTTTTTTTCTTCTTAGCAATTTAAAGCAAAAAGGAGTCTTCCTTCAGCAATTATTTACAGCTTTCACATTCACTCCCAGGATCCTCGTCAATTCGGGTTAGCAGCTTGTCAAATTCGGGTTTCAAAAGTCAATTCAGGTTATCAATGTCACATCCAATAAATTATCAGTCTCTTTTCTCAATTTTCTTTTCTCCTTTAGTTCAATTATTGTTCCACACCAGTCTCTCTCTGGCCAAACTCAGGTACCAAAGTACTGACCTGGGACTTCTCGATCAAAGCAAAACGCCAAGAACTCTTGTTGCCATTCAGCTGACGTTGCATACGCCCATTCAGGACCCGCGTACCTTCTGTTTGCTACTCTCTTTCTTTTCAACTTGCGATCGCCCTGCAACTGTCCTTCACTTAGGTCTTCTCTCCTTGTTGTATCAACCTCCTCCTCTATTGCATCTTCGATAACCACTTTTCCCTTTTTCACTTGCGATTCTGGCCACTTATCTCCTTTCAGTGTCTTTCCGGCTTCTGACTCTATGGTGTTTTCTCTTGATGGACCTGCACTCTACTCAGGAGGAGTCTGGACACTTTGACTCTCTTCCACCTCAATTCCTTCGCCTTCTGGGACTGTCAAGGGCTCTAGCTCATTTCCATACTTGTCTGCTTCTGGGAGAACCTCCTTCTGACTTGGCTCTCCTGGTGCCTCAGTTGAGATAGGCTCACTGTCACCGCTCTGGGTCTCTTCTCCCTCGTTTCTTACTGGAGTGACCAAGCCATCCTCAACGGGCTCTCCTTCTGCCTCAGTTCCCCTTCGATCACTCTCCGGCCCTGAGACTTCCTTTTCTGTTGTTGTTGGTACTTTCAACAACTCAACTTCCTCATCACTTGGACACGTCACCTTTTTTGTGTGACTGGCATGGATCCAGTTTGGAATTCCTGCACACTTCACAGCAGTAGTAGTTGTTAATATCACTTGATATGGCCCCTTCCAACGCAGCTCCAAACATGACTTCCTTACGTGTTTCTTGATGACAACTTAGTCACAAGCTTTCAGGTTGTGTCCTGGATCATTTATCGGTGGCAGGGTGGTAGCTTCCACCTGGTGAGAAAAAAGAGCGGACCACATCAGCCAGACCCTTGCAGTAGTCCAACACCATATCACCTGTGATATTCACAAGAGCATTCGCAAGCACTGCGGGCAGTCTCATAGCTCGCTCCATGAGAATCTCATGGGGAGACAGTCCTGTCTTCTTGTCAGGTGTGTTTCTCATTGATATTAGCACCAAAGGCAATGCATCGGGCCATTTCAAATTCGTGGCTGCACACATTTTCGCCATTCTCGACTTCAGGGTACCATTCATCTGCTCCACTAGTCCTGGTGCTTCTGGGCGATAACTACAATGCAACTTCTGTTCAGTGTTCAATGCTGCACACAATAGCTTAACCACCTCGTTGTTGAAGTGACTTCCCCTATCTGATTCTAAAGAGATCGTAAACCCTGAACGTGGTATCAATTCCCTAAGCAGCAGCTTCGCTACTGTGAGACTGTCATTCCTACGTGTAGGATATGCTTCAATCCAGTGACTAAAGATGCACACAATCACCAACACATATCTCAAACCTCCACACACAGGCATCTCAATAAAATCCAATTGCATCCTACTAAATGGACGTCCTGCTCTCCCAATGTGGCTCACATTTACCACTGTCCCTTTCCCGCATTCATCTGTTGACAGATGATGCACCTGTGACTAATCACTTCTGCAGCTTGTCTGAACTTCGGGTTAAACCAGTCAATTTTGAATAACCTAATCATAGCATCTCTCCCAATATGTGCTTGACCATGATAAAACCTCGCAAATTGTGACAGGAGACTGTTCAGCAAGACCATTTTCCCTTCATCTGAGACCCACAAGTCATCTGGCCTTTGTGTGCATTGCATCCTAACCCAAGAACGCTTCTCCTCCTTGCTGGTACGTCCCTGTAACAGTTGCAATTCTTCCAACGTGTCAACCACCCTTATGGCGTAACCTGTACGTGTCTCGTTTTCTGTTTCAGGAAACAATTGCCACTGATCCTTAAACGATATACAGTTCAATGCGCAAAACCTTGCGACTTGATCTGCATATCCATTTCCCATTGAAACAAAGTCTTGTGACTTCAGGTGAGCACTGCATTTCACCATGGCAATTTCATGAGGTAACTGAATCACGTGCAACTACTCCTTAATTCTTTCACCATTTTTCACTGGCGACCCAGAAGAGGTCAAGTAACCTCTCTGTGACCACAGTTGGCCAAAGTCATGGACAATTACGAATCCGTAGCGACTATCAGTATAGATAGTTACTCTCAACTGGGCGGCGACATGGCAAGCTCTAGTAAGAGCAACCAATTCAGCCACTTGAGCAGAATATACTCTCTCAAGCCAAGACGCTTCCAGGATACCAGAGATCGTACATACAGCGTATCCGGCTCTCAGCACTCCTACTGAGTCTCTTAAGCATGAGTCATCTACAAAGATAATTTGGTCATTCTCTTCCAATTGAGTATCTTTAATATTGGGCCTCGGCTTGGTGCACATTTCTGTTACCTCAAGACAATCATGTTCTACATCTTCAACATCTTCAATTTCTATGTTTACATTTGGAAGCAAAGTTGCTGGGTTCAGCACTGTACATCTTTTCAACGTTACATTTGGTGACCCCAATATAATTGTTTCATAGTTTGTCAATCTTGCGTTTGTCATGTGCTGCGTTTTTGTGCGGGTTAGCAAGATCTCAACTGAGTGTGGGACCATGACTGTTAAAGGATGTCCCATCACTATGCCTTCACACTGTGTGAGGCTTTGACCAACTGCTGCTACTGCACGCAGACAACCCGCGAAGGCTGCTGTGGCTGGGTTCAGAGTAGCTGAAAAATATGCTACTGGTCGGTTGACACCTCCATGGACCTGTGTCAGGAAAGACAAAGAACATGCATCACGTTCATGACAAAACATAACAAAAGGCATCGTGTAATCAGGCATACCTAAAGCTGGAGCCCTACACATGCTCTCCCTCAATTCAGTAAAAGCTTTCATTTCCTTTTCTGTCAGCACTATGACATCTGTCCCTTCCTTGACTGTCAGTCTCACCAATGGCTTGGAGATGATTGAGAAATTCAGGATCCACTGACAACAGTAACCCACCATTCCCAGAAACATCCTAACATGTCTCCGTGTCGTTGGGGGATTCATCTGTAACAGTGCAGTGACTCTCTCCCTGGACAACTTCCTCGACCCTTTCTCAATTTGATGACCCAAGTACTTCACCTCTTTCTGGCAATATTGCAGCTTCTTTGAGGACACCTTGTGTCCGTTCTTTCCAAAATGATTCAGTAAGGCAATCAAATCATACTTGCACTCATCCCTCGTTTTGGAAGCGATCAATAGATCATCAATGTACTGCACTAGAGTCAATTGAAAAGGCAATTCCAATGACTCCAAATCTTTCTTCAGTATCTGATTGAATATGGAAGGTGATTCCAAAAACTCTTGAGGAATTCGACACCAACTGTAGACCTTGTCCAAGAATTTGAAACTGAAGAGAAATTGGCTGTCCTCATGAAGAGGCACAGAAAAGAATGCTTGGGACAAATCAACCACTGTGAACCACTCTGCATCACATGGAACCTGGAACATAATCACAGCTGGATTTGGCACCACTGGGCAACATTTCGCCACTATGTCGTTGATCTTTCTCAAGTCTTGGACAATCCGAACCTTCCCACAAGGCTTTCTCAGTTCCATTATGGGTGAGCTACATGGACTGCTCATCACCTCCTTTAAGACTCCCTGCTTGACAAAGTCTGAAATTAATTGCTCCACCTTTATAAGGACATCTTGAGCCATATGGTACTGCGTTACCTGGGGGAACACAGCATTTGGCTTCACATTGACTTTAACTGTTTCTACTCCTTTTATCAGTCCTACTTCTTTCCCTGTCAAATCCCACACTATCTCTTGGACTGTTCCCTGCAAGTCTGCCGGAAATCAGTCACTGTGAACATTGGGAAGAAATTAATCAGAGGATATTCCTCGTCTGCGGTCTCTGTTTCAGGCTCTGAAGCCTGCCCTTCATCAACTTCATCATCACTGTTTGACTGAACCTCAATCCCCTCATTGGAACAGGTGATTGAACACCTTGTCTTGCACAGTAAGTCTCTTCCCAGTAGGGACAAGGGACTCGAATCACAAACCACAAATCTGTGCAATCCCTGAAAAGTGCCAAGCTCAACCTGAACCGGATCTGTAATCGGGTTAGTCAGGAGCTGGTTTGCCAATCCTACTACCTTAACTGTAGGTCCCGAAAGAGGCAGTTTCGGAACTTCTGCACTTCTGACTGTAGAGCGTGTAGCTCCTGTGTCGACCAAGAATGAAACATTGTGACTCATTACTTTCCCTTGCACATAGGGTCCCCTTTGATCTACCTCTAAGGGCGCTGCAAGCCTATACTCCTCACTGTCTGAACTCTCATCCGACCATTCTTAGTTTATTCCATTCTCACCACGCAATTCGAACTATTGCACTGTGTTATTTTGACTCATTCTTTGACCTATGACCTGTTGAGGAAGCATCACCTCTTGCTGTTCCATTGGCGCTAAGGGTACTTGCATTTGCTGTCTAGGTACCATGGGAACCTGCTGTTGCACTTGCTGCAACTGCACTGGCTGCATACGTGGCATGTGCACCTGCTGCATAGGTTGAAAACCTTGAATCTGATTTATGTTATTCTGAAAGTTCGGATTATGACCCCTCAGTCTCTGTCCTTTCACAGTTTGAAATGCTCTGACATCATTGCTTTGTTGAACAACACCATCCTGCACCATCATCGGGCACTCCCGCTTCCAATGTCTGACGCCCCCGCAAGCATGACAGGGTAACATCTTCTTCATTCCCTGAACATCTACTACGGTGTTCAAATCTGGACCACGATTCACAAAACCTCCTCGACCTCTGCCTCTCATTTTCACCTGAAACATCCCGTTTCCTTGCAGCTGTTGCACCATCTGCTGTATGCAACCTCCCTGCATCCCTGACTATGCTGCCTTAATTTGCATCACCATCACTTTCTCCTTCAGCTTTCTGTGCTTTAACTCAATCTCATCACTACAGTACTTCGCATACTGCAACACCTCATCAATCGGCTTTGCTTGCCATCAAATCAAGTGATTCTTAATCATCTGACTAATCTCAGGTCTCAACCCTTCAACAAATCTGAACACAAGGTGATTCATGTCCTTCGCCTCTATAACCTCTGTAACACTGTAGTGCTTTAACACCTTCAACAACCTATCATAGTAGGCATGTATCGACTACCTGCGCTGTCTGATCAATCTTTTGCCAATCAATATTCTGCGGCGAAACCTTCTGTTTCAGGAATTCAATCACCTTATAGTAGTATCTCATCACTTCGGGAGATGGTGCTCCTGTGACTCTATCCCTTGCCGGTTCCGAAGCCGGCCAATCCACACTCCTCTTGCACTCAAGCCACAAATCAGCTGGAACTATGATCTCAAAGAGAGTATTCAGGTCTTCCCAGAGACATTTTACAAGCTTCACAAACCTGTCCATCTGCTGATACCACACTATTGGCTTCTCCCTCAGCCTAGGAAAATCATTTGCAAATGACAAAATGTCACCTCTAGTCCATGGCACATGGACAAGAACCCCTCCGGCCGTCTCTCTCATTGGTAACATCTTTATTGTACCACTATCCGGCACTGCTTTCATCTGCTGCTCTTAGCAGTCACTCTTCCTCTTATCTCTCTTCTTTGCCCATCTACCTTCCCACTTCTCTAATGCTCCCCAAACTTGTGCACTTTGCAATATCTCTTTAAGGTGTGCCTTCATCCCAGTAGACCTCATGTGTTCAAAATCCTTAGGCTCAAAGTCTAACATGTAACTCCTCTTCAGATGTTTAGTATTTTCTAAGTATATGCCGTATTTATCTGCCAGATTTGCCAACCTCTGGTGCACCCTAGTCACTTCTTTGGTTATCTTTGGGCACAAATACCTCAATTATGCTTCAGTATGTGACTATAGCCAGTTCACTCCCATGCTTTCTTCAACTAGTTAATTTGCCTCCATGCCCAAACTCACAAAATTCAGATACTCCTCTTATTCTGACCTCCCTGCTACGGCAGGATTAGTCTGTGGTGATTTTAACTTGTCTAACCAATCGTTCAGTTGTTGTGCAGTTAAACCTTGCAAAGAGATATTCCCAGCTTGCACTACCGGTGTTTGCGGTATGTTTGCACTTGAGATCTGCGGAGTCAGCAGCCCCAAACCTGATTGTCTCATGGTATCTGGAGGAGCCCCAATGGGACTGAAGTCTAACAAAGACCTAGATCTGTCGACTGTTGGCTCCACTGGAGTCATCCCTTGAGAGCTCCCTACGAACCCTCCTCTTGTCATCTCCTGAGTCTCCTGAGTCATTATCCCTTGATCACATACAGTAGGCTTTGCCTGCGCAAACAATGGTACTGGTGGACCAACTGTAATAGGCAAGGATATGGCAGCTGGAGTCTGCCTGTTTCCCAAACCCTGTGGAGCATTAGCTCCCATATTCTGGTTTATGACTGGTGCCATGGCTGACTGCGGTCCTGTGACCGAAGTGTAATTCGGAATCATCTGTTGCTGTACCTGGGGCAGTAAAGGTGGAGTTGGCTACGTCTGAATCAACTTTGGTCTCGAGTATGCCTGTTCTGTCGGCACCATCAAATTCGTTGTAGCCTCTAAGATCGGGACATCAGGGTAAAGTCTCTGTAGCTGAGTTTGCATCTCTGGAGCAGTGGATACGCTAATGCTACTCTGCACCGGAACTGGTGTTGTGACAGAACTAACCTGTACTGTATTTGTTGTCCCCTTGTTTTGAGTGGAATTTATAGGACCTGCACTATTGTCATCTATAGCATATGGCAGTGGTCGGTCATTTAGTAACTGGTTAAGGAACTCATCATCGCCTGAGTCGTCTGCCTCTGCCCAGGACTTCTTAGTTTCTTTATCTTTGTTTGGACCTTCGTCCATCTTACAAGCAGCTTTCTATCCTTTGTCTTCACCTTCTCGAGCTATTGCTGGAAACATCCTAATTCCATCTATTGTTTCTCTCCTCCAAACTCTTTGTGCACTATCCCACCTAGCCTCCGCTAGTGTCTTTTCTGCTCTCCTCATTCTCCTCTTGAATTTTTGCTGTTGTTGTCGTATTGCCATCAGTTCCCAAACTGCTAACGCCTCAAACTGTGCTGGCCTAGGAGGTGGCTTTAGCTCATTAAGCACCCTCCGCAAATTCTCCAAAATCCTTCGTGCTCCGGAAATGCCAGACACCTGTCTTTCTCTGTCGCTTTGCACCATTGCTTTAGCTAAAGACATGGCGCAACACCCCTCTCCTCCATTACGGCATAAGCCAGTGTATCCTCTGGCGGTGCAGGCTCCCCTACACTCGCGGTAATGTATACATCTCCCCTCAAGGCGCTCTTTAAAGCCTTGAGAAATTTAATTTTACGTCTTTTATTTTGTTCGCAATCAAATCAGGAAGTGACTTTAATTCCCAGAACTCTCTTCGCCTACCTTCTCAACCAATTGCCTCTCACGGACGGCTGCCAATCTGTGCGCGACCCTTCTCACTAACCGACCTATCCCAGCGCGGCTCCAATGACTTCACACTCACACACACTGCGGCTGACAAAGTCTTGCGGCTTGCTTTCCTCACTCTTGACTCACACAGAACTAATGTAATATATTGCGAGCACCAACCAAAAACTCAAAATTTGCCGGTTTACTACAGGAAAGGGTAACACAATTGCTTCCGAACTTTACAGAGATTTCACTTAGCCTCATCCGCTACTCTCTCCTTCACAGATTCCGCACTCGCAAGCAAAATTTGACACGCAAATTCTACTCTCGACTTGTCAATGGATTGTCCTAGTGCACTTTAGAACTCACCAAATCTCCATCGAAGTTTTCATTCACTCACTTTGACTCAAACTCAACTCGTCGATTTCACCATCGACCTATTAAACCGCACAAATTACACCATAAACCAAGTGTCTCCTACACTTATCAATATACTCCGGAGTCTTAGACCACGTAGGGTCCGTACACCATCAACAACCACGTGGACACATTTTTTAGCCCAAAGCGCCAGACTCACATGAAGTTCGCCGAATTCCCTACTGTCATACTGCGGAGTACGCACACTCCTACTAAAACATCTTAATTTGGCCTAAAATCCTCACAGCTTCACAATCAACCTGCGATATGCATAAGCTGTGCAAGCTCAAACCCCACTTTATTCACACTATCACTAGAATGCCGAGAACATACTCAAACTCACTTCAGCAGGCTCCCAGATTCCGGGAAAGTCATTCGGGACTTAGAGGTGCATAATTTCTCCAATTTGCATCATTTTAAAGAACAATTTTCCCAAAACCCAATTTTCTAATACACCATCCTTACTTCCAAACTACGCTCATCAATTTCTACCAAACCCTTTGAACCAAGAATTTCATCAAACAGTGGTCCCTTGTCCTGGGGCCCCAAAGGGCCCCAAAGGGACAAAACATCCTCTGCGACCAAAAACTGTTAGCGCGTCAGAGCCTTAATAAGTGAACTTCCAAGGAGATGCGTTTAGGTCAATGAACCTTTGACCACGTTCGGGGACTTCCCAGGACGAGATATTCTCTTTGCATCACAAATCAATAGATCAATAACCCAATCGATAATCACAGCAACTAATAAACAAGTTAATCAATAACATCAATAAGAATCAATAAGTTGAAAACACCATGACCTTTCAGTCATGAATAACCACGCAAGTTAGTTAAGGTTAGGATATTTATTTCCCTATTAGTTACACTCTAATATCATGTTTATTAGTCTCAATAGCAATAAGCACATCAAAACCACTACTACTTGGCAATCAGAACAAAGCTTAATCAAAGCATAGATCATGAACATTTAGAATCGAACACATCATCAATATGAACCAATTTAGCAGAGTCTCATTAGTACATTATTCAACAAAGCAAGAACTTAGTCACTTGTCTATTTGCATCAGATATTAGTGAACACACTAACTAATCTCGAATTAGCATTAGCATGTTGGGCTTCATGCAAAACATTTAGTGAACACGAATTTAGAAAAAACATCTAAACTAAGGCCTCTATCAAAATCAGCAGTTGGTACCTAGAACGAAAAGGCAAACAGACAAATTCACAATTTCCATTAGATAGTCACCCATCCAACGGCTCAGCAAACAGCTTCAGTCTTCGTCCTCAGGACATCAGTTGATTCAGCATCAGCAAAGGTAGGACGGGATAAAGAGTCTCAGCATAGCACAGCTAAGGAATAGGAACTTCCCTCACATGGAGGTGAAGCAAGCATCGGGCAAGAACGAAAAAGGATGGTTCAGAGTATCAAGGAAACTAAATGACAAAGTCTCAAGTATATGCCAAAATGGCAGATAATAGCTCAGCAGGAAGGGAATGGCACGAATGGCTCGGTAGAAAAAGAAGAATGTCAGTTTTCTCCTCTGGTCAAGCGGTTATATAAAAACTGTCTAACAAGTCTCTAATTTCCCATTGGGCAATATTTGGTGCATCATTATCTCCATCCAATAGTCCAGTTTACATTTCACCAGAATTTTCCATAATTCACAGTTCTCATGTCGATGATTGGCTTATGTTATTGACGTCTCCATCAATTAGAATATCAGGTAAGAAAAGTTACACTTCACGCTCCAGTCAGTGTCCCTATTGTTTTCTCCTACTATAGGCGACCTCGCACCTGTTACGAATTACAATGTTGTGTTCAGCAGAGATGTCTCCTTGAACAAGTCGGGTCCCATGAGAAAGAATTTACTACGGCTACACACATTTCTAGTATCTGGAAAAGTACAGCTTTGTGTCCTTCAGGAAAACAGAACATTGCACATTTAAAAAACACAGTTTAATATGAGACCAGGCAGCTAGGCCCAGACCCTTGCTAACTGAGGCCTAGAAATTTAGTCAAGCAATCCCTTAATATATGTCTCTACTTATAATATGCGAATACAAATTCAAACATCAGTACATAATTAATTCATCATTAATAAGCTTCATTAGTCTTCATATACATTGGTAGCCACTCCCCGTGGGCACATTTCAAACGCGTGCATTACTTCTACATTAACATATTTTCTATGCGGCTTCATTACACAATATATTGCAAGCTTTTTATATTAATATTTATTTTAAAAGACACACTCCAACATTGGTAATTTAATAAACAACCTTGTTAAATACAAACATGTCCCCATGGTACCCTCAGGAAGCATTAGGAAGCGCCCGAGGCACAACCCATGGTCCCTGGGCCCCGAATCCCACCCCAACCGCCCACCCTCGCCACAGGAATACCCTTAATTGAACAGAACAAAGAGAAGAATAAGGAAAAGAAAAAGGAGAATGTGAGAATAACACTGAATAGAATGTAGCTTTTTACATTTGTAGTTACAGCTCAGATACTAAGGGCCGTATTTATACTCCGTTTGCGCCGAATTTGCGTCGTTTTTTTCGACGCAAATTCGACGCTAAACTAACGCCAACTAACGCCATATTTATACTATGGCGTTAGAGGCGAATAGCGCCAAAGTTCCCGGAATGTGCGTCATTTTTTAGCGTGAACCCCTTCCTTGCGTTAATGATATGCAAGGGAGGCGTTCCCGTCTAAAAAATGACTCCCAGGCCTTTACGTGGTATTTATACTCCCGGGCAAAAGAGACGCCCGGGAGTGGGCGTGGCTAAAAACGGCGCATTTGCGCCGCTTTTTAACGCCTGGGTCAGGCATGGCGTTAAGGGACAAGTGGGCTCAAAATGAGCCCAGAGTGCCCTCCCCTGCCCCCAGGGACCCCCCCTGCCACCCTTGCCCACCCCAGGAGGACACCCAAGGCTGGAGGGACCCACCCCAGGGACATTCAGGTAAGTATTTTTTTATTTTTTTTAAATAATTTTTTTTGGCATAGGGGGGCCTGATTTGTGCCCCCCTACATGCCACTATGCCCAATGACCATGCCCAGGGGACAGAAGTCCCCTGGGCATGGCCATTGGGCAAGGGGGCATGACTCCTATCTTTACAATGATAGGAGTCATGTTGATGGGGGATGGGCGTCGAAAATAAATGGCGCAAGTCGGGTTACGACGATTTTTTCGACGTAACCTGACTTGCCCCATTTTAAGACGCCCATGCGCCATTTTCCCCCTACGCCGGCGCTGCCTGGTGTACGTGGTTTTTCTCGCGCACACCAGGCAGCGCCGGTCTGCTTGCGCCGGCTAACGCCATTCAATAAATACGGCGCCCGCATGGCGCTTCAGAATGGCGTTAGCCGGCGCAAAACTTTTTGACGCTAAACTGCGTTAGCGCAGTTTAGCGTCAAAAAGTATAAATATGGGCCTAAGTCCTCCGTGAATGGCAAGGCCCTGAAGGGGACCCCAACAACTCACAAGAGGTTTGTTCTGTGGCACCTCCCATCAGTGAAGCCTGGAAATGTAGTCGGGATACCTTCAGGTATGGAGCAGTGCAGGAGGGAGCGGGACCGCCAGCCGGGGCGACTATGGAGCCTGCGGTTCACATCTCAATCACAGTCTAAGATCGAGAAAAAAACATAGTACCTTGGAGTGGTTCCTCACTGAGTCATGTTGCAGTTAGTTCTCACCCACCATGTGTTTCGGCTGGGCATTTAGTTTGTATCAGTGGTACTGCTTAAGATGTCAGGAGTATCTCGCAATTGCGTAAGGGAGTTCCGCAGGGGTATTTTCATTGATTATGCTTGTAAGATCCCATTCGGGCATACGAATTTGATGTTTTAACTGGCATAAAGTTTTTGCAGAGTTTTTGCTCCCGGCGGATATAGTCAGGGAATATTAGGATTGGCTGATTCTTAAACTGAGGCAGCAGGAGCACTTGTTCATGTTGGAATATAGCATCCCTATCTTTGTAGTTGAACAGGCTAGCTATCAAAGCACAGGGAGGGGCACCTGGCAAAAGGGGAGCCACCAACGCCCACTGGGCACCTTCAAATGAGAAGAATTTTGAGAAACCCTTTGGTTGCAGTTTGTTGACTATCCATTCTTCTAGGAACAGTTCAGTAGAGTGCTCCTCCGCCTGCTCCAGAAAGCCCACCAGGCATATATTATTTCGACGTGAGTGCCCTTCTGCGACCTCAACACATTCCTCCATCTTGGACACACTGCCCCTGAGCCTCGCCACAGTGGCCTTTAGTGACCTGACTTTGTTTTGTAGAACCGTAATATCATCCTCCGCCGTGTTCACCCTGTCTTATACCTTCCTCAGATCCAGGCGGAGGTGATTAACATCAATTGCAATTGTGTTTAGTTTTGGTTCTAGTGCCGCCCTGGTGCCCTGTATAGCCGCCAGAATTTCTGCTATGGCCCTGGAGTGGCCATCAGGCCTGACAAGGGATCTCTCCTCCTGTATGGACTCCTGCTGGCCGGGGCCCTGTACTGTGTATTGGTCACTTTTATTGGCCTGTGTAGGCTTGGTGGGCTTATCCTTGCCCATTGTGATAGCGCAGAAGGGGTCAGGCAGCCCGCTGAAATGATGAGAGGAGTCACCAATTCCCCTGGACCTCCTATAAATGCCCAGGACAACAGCGTCCAGCAGAGCTATGTTTCCAGTTGCTCTGCAGTTGCAATTGGCAATTTGAGGTCCACCCCCGCAGGTTTGCCCCAGGGTTACTAGCAGTTGATGTCTGAGTCTCATGGTAGTCTTAGGAATCCCCCTCCTTTGCCTGCGCTCTTATGTAAGTTAGTATTGTGCCTGCTGCTTATTTTCTGTTCTTGAATATCCTGCGATGAGATCTGCTCCCTGCCCCCATCCAGACACCAACCAGATACCCTTGATCAAGCGGTGGGGAATTTAGAGCCAGTCGGTCTCCTGGATCTCGGGGCTGGATAGCAGGGAGAGGTTGTCCACCACATTCCTCACCTTTACAGGCCAGTAAGAGACAGGCCATGGCTGGACCTTCGCAGCATGACTTTTCACCAGTCCAGCTTATATGTGACAGGTTCGATACACTGAGGGCAGCAAACAGGGGTAAGAGTCTCTCACCTAGTGGGGGCCTCGTGCAACCCTCAGATGCACCGGCATGGCCCCCGCCTCCTCTTATGGCCCCAGCCCTCATCTCCTTCTCATCAGGGCAGCTGCAAGGGTCCCCTACAGCGCGCATCGTGTGGCCCAGGGGACCGGCAAAGCCGTCGCTCTGATCGCGAGGCAAGCCCCATCAGCATAAACCAGGCCACAGGTTTTTTTCACTGCCGATCACTAGGTCAGCCATCACCATTCCTCCTCCGAATTTGCTTCCCACAGTATCTTACCATTGGGTTTGGGAGGGGGTGCCATAAGGAAAGCAGGGGATCTACTCAGTTTGCTAGCTGATTCTTATGTGTGGGCTGCACCAGGGAGCCAACCCAGGCTCTGACACGCACTCAGCAAACTCAGAGGCCACAGCATTGTCCATGTCCGCAGCCCAGGCAGGCCTGACCACAGTTCCAGCAAGGTGGTGATCCTACACACTGCAAACCTACTCAGTATTGTTTGTGATGCATAGTCCTTAGTTAATTAGCCCTTAAAGGCACACAGAACTCAAGATGAGGTAGGATATTGTACTTCACTGTGGGAGCAACAGCAGGGCACACCTAATAGGCCATCTTGTAAGGCCACACGCCCCATCTCAGATTCTACTTACTGGATTTTTGTCATTTTGGTCTTGTTTTATTTAATAAAATATAATCTACTTTTCTAAATTGGGATAGAATTTTTATTGTGTTGTGTTTTCACTTTATTACAGTTTGAAGTGCTGCATAAATACCTTACACGTTGACTCTAAGTTCAGCCTGACTGCTTTGTGCCAAACTACCACAGTGGGTACAGGTTAATTTGGGGTTTGCTTGTGCCTCACTCTGACAAGGATTATTGTTCCTACTTGAGTAGGACTTACCCCTCTCAACCAGTAACCCAATTCCTCACCTTTATGGCAGCAATGGGATTTGGACTTGTGTTTTTGCAGTGCCATTCAGTAATTTTGTGTAACAATAAAAATCCCAGATAAATGATCAGAGACCAGTTTGAGTTTTAAATTCTCCTTGATTGGCCTTTCTATTTTTTCCAAATTCACCCTTACTCTACATGATAGTGGTGTCTATGGCTTCACCTGCAAAGATGGAATTTGAGCCCCTCAATCTGGACTGCTACACTGTGGCTAAGCTCAAGAAATTGTTCAAGGAAGGGGGTGCCAGCCAAAAGAAACACCAAACAGCAGAGCTCCAGAAGGCTTTGAGATGCCCGTCACCACAGAGGAAAAGGATGAAACGGGTGTTGTGGAGGGCCTGGTTACCAGCCCTGAGATGCAGCAGTCAGCTGAAGGGGGTGACTTGACCCCCAAGTTGGAACTCCCTGCCAGAGCAGAGAGCAGTGTGTTTTCTCAATGTCTGTCCCTAGGAAGGCAGAGAGTGAGTTTAGTCTGCAGATAGCACAGTTGAAAATGCAAAAAAAGAAACTGACCATGAAAGCAGAACAAAAGAAGGCTGAGAGAGCTGTGGAGAAGAAAAACATATTACTGGTTTATGAACCGAGTCAGAATGAGCTGGACATCAAGACCAGACAGACAGGGTACTGCGGTGATGGTGAGAGACAAGAAGATCCATATTCCTAACGCTCTGGTGCTTGACATTTCTGTGGAGGATTGACATTGACAAGTGGTTTAAAGCATATGAGTTGGTTTTGCAGGTGCATAGGATGCCTGAGGAGGATTGGGAGGCTAGCCTCTGGAAGCATATCCCTAGCAAGGGGAGGGCCATCCTCCTGGCCCCAGAAAAAGGGGATATCATGAGGTATCCCACCATGAAGGAACCCCTTGTAATGAAATTTGGCCTCACTCCTGATAAGTACATGCAGAAGTTTAGGGATAGCCAGAAGCTGCCCCAGCAGTCCTGGTTCCGTTTGTAAGGTGCTAGATGGCTGAGTGAAGGGCAATGAAATAAAGGATTACAAGGGTGTTAGACCAGACAGCCTTAGGGTGGTCACCCCAAACTTTTTGCCTGCCTCCCTCCATTTTTTTACATTGTTTTGCTGGTTTTAGTACTCTGCGCACTTTACCACTGCTAACCAGTGCTAAAGTGAATATGCCCTCTCCCTTCAAACATGGTGACATTGGCTCATACCCAATTGGCATTTTTACTCTACTTGTCCAGGGCCTGTAAGTTAAATACTACTAGTGGGCCTGCAGCCCTGATTGTGCCGTCCACATAAGTAGCCCCTTAACCATGTCTCAGGTCTGCCATTGCAAGGCCTGTGTGTACAGTTTCACTGCCACTTCGACTTGGCATTTAAAAGTACTCGCCAAGCCTGAAACTCCCCTTTTTCTATATATAAGTCACCCCTAAGGTAGGCCTAGGTAACCCCTAGGACAGGGCGCTGTGTAGGTAAAAGGCAGGACACAGTGGTTGACGGGGTCCGAGAGGAGGAGGCCCCTGAGCCAACTGGGGAGGACATTGCTGCCCTGGGTAACCTGCCTGAGCTTGCTGGAATTCTGCAAAGCGCAGAAAGAGTGCCCCACTCTGGAGGGTTTGAGGCAACAGGCCATGGCCCAGGCAGCAGGTGAAGCCTCTCGCGATCACTTATCTATTGGGGGAATGATCCCCTTTACAATGAGCCCAAGGTGCCGGAAGCTTGGGCAGCACGTGTGCTGGTGGTCCCACAGTGCTACCGGGTCTTCCTAATGGGTTTGGCTCACGACATTCCCCTGTCGGGACATTTGGGGCAAGACAAGACCTTCGCCAGGCTTGTCATCCACCTTTATTGGCCCCAAATGCGGGTGGCCTCAGATGCTTTCTGTAGGTCCTGCCCCACCTGCCAGGCTAGTGGGAAGACAGGGAAAAGGCTCAAAGTCCCCCTTATCCCACTCCCCATCGCTGGCACCCCCTTTGAAAGGGTGGGCATCGACATAATTGGTCCCAAAACTACCCTGGGCAAAAGGTTTATCCTGATTTTGGTGGACCATGCCACCCGCTATCCAGAGTCTAAGGACAGTGGCTGCACTGGTGGTGACCAGAGCTCTGATGGGGATATTTACCCATGTGGGATTCCCTAAAGAGGTTGTGTCTAACAGAGGCACAAACTTCATGTCTGCATACATGAAGTCCATGTGGGATCTGTGTGGGGTGACCTACCGGTTCACCACCCCTTACCATCCTCAATCCAGTGGGCTTGTGGAAAGGTTCAACAAGACCCTAAAAGGCATGATCACAGGCCAGAGGCCATGAGGCATAAGTGGAACGTTCTCTTCCCATGCCTTCTCTTTGCTTATAGAGAGGTGCCCCTAAAAGGGGTGGGGTTCAGCCCCTTTGAACTTCTCTATGGATACCCTGTCAGCGGACACCTAAGCATAGTGAAAGAGGGGTGGGAGAAAGCTGCTAGGAAACCACCCCCAGGATGTGGTCAGTTACATGCTGGCCCTCCGCAACCAGATGCAACGCTTCAGGAAACAGGCCAAGAGCAACCTCACGGCCAGTCAATGTCACATCAGGGCAGTGCGTGCTCTACGGGCGACTGGAATGCAAAAACCCAGCACTTATGAGATAACGTAATTCATGCATTATGTTGATATGCTCTTGTTTAACCTTTTGCATTGCAGAGTTTAATCCTGAAGACTTATATTCAAGGTGCTTGTAAATACTGTTCATTTGCAATGTATTGCTGCAGGCTTTCAGAGTGTGTCAGGGTGTGGTCCCTTTCCAGGGCCTTCTTCTCTGCAGCATGACTGGGTGTGGTTTGTGGGCTGGGCCAGTCTCTATATAAGGGAGCCCGCCCAGCTCCACGTGCTCACTATTCAGAGGTCCCGGTGCAGAGCAGCAGCAATTTCCTGAGCTCCTGTTCCGGAGGCCTACTTTGATCTTCCAGGCCTTGCCCTTCATTGTATTGGAGATCCTTGATCAGGGCGGTAAGACGGAAGTCGGGCTGGGCCCCCGATCCCGTTTTCGAAGGCATTAGAGTTCTTGGGCCTAATTTTCATATTGGGAGATTTTTCCTTGTGCGTGTGAATGTGCTCTTGTTTTCTGGCATTTACGTGTTGATATTTGAATCGGCAAGACGCGTGATTCATTCCTTGTGTTTAACTCTTGATACTCATTGTGCGCAACCATTTCTTGGCAGTTACATGGTGGCATTTGAATCGTCAAGACGCGCGATTCATTCCTCATGTTTAACTCTTGATACTCATTGTGCGCTACCATTTCTTGGCAGTTACATGGTGGCATTCGAATTGGCAAGACGCGTGATTCATTCCTCATGTTTAACTCTTGATACTCATTGTGCGCTACCATTTCTTGGCAGTTACATGGTGACATTCGAATCGGCAAGACGCGCAATTCATTTCCTTGCATTTAACTCTTGACACACATTGTGCGCAAGCATTTCTTGGCATTTACATGGTGACACTCGAATCGGCAAGACGCGCGATTCATTTCCTTGCATTTAACTCTTGATAATAATTGTCCTCAACCATTTCTTGCCATTTGCATGGTGACATTCGAATCGTCAAGACGCACAATTCATTCCTTGTATTTAACTCTTGATATTCATTGTGCGCAACCATTTCTTGGCATTTGCATGGTGACATTCGAATCGGCAAGACGCACAATTCATTTCCCGCATTTAAATCTTGATGTTCAGATCGCTTATAATGTGCGCGATCATTTTATGGCAATCAAAACTTTGATGTGTAGTGTTTCCTGAAGAGCACACAATTATCCAGGGCCCTTGAATTTTTCTGCAGAGGTGTTAAATTCAAGATGTTACATTCTATGTGCATATTAAGTCCTTAGTACAATTCCTGTTGTTTTCCAGGGAATGTTTTGGATTGCCTTTTGTCCTTATGTAATGAGGCAGTGTTTGTTCTGGGACATTGTTCTAGAAGGTTCTTGTATTCCTAGACAGTATGTTACAACTCATGAAAAGTCCCTATGAAACATTGAATTAACCATTTTTGATTCCTTTCCAGGTACCTAGATTTCTTGAGGCCTAGTTAGAATCTAGTGCTAGGCCGTTCATGTTTTTTCAGTCTAGAGTGTTACTTCATGTTCCGAGTACCATTGAACTCTAGATTCATGAGAGTGTTACTTCATGTTCCGAGTGTCATTGAACTCTAGATTCAACAGAGTGTTATTTCAGGTTCCGAGAATCATTGAACTCTAGACTCAACAGAGTGTTATTTCATGTTCTGAGTATCATTGAACCCTAGATTCAACAGAGAGTTTTTACTAACCAAAATATGATTTTATTCTGATGTTGTGTTGTTTAACCTTTTGCTTCCTACAGGTCTCCTTCCCAGCTGTTCCCTACCTAATCCCCTTTTCCCCACTTCTTAGACTATGTGACATTCTAATCAGAGTATTGGAGCTGTCTTGTGGTGGACATGTTGGGAACGTGCGCAGACCCCGAGGATCTGGTCTCCCTGACAGTCAAGAGGTGATGAAGCAATGGTAAGACCAGAAGGCCACCCTGGTAGAATTCTCACCTGGAGACAAAGTATGAGTTATAGAGCCAGTAGAGCCTAGAGCTCTCCAGGACCACTAGACTGGCCTTTTCGAGATCAAGGAGCGTAAGGGGGAGGACACTTACTTAGTGGACCTCAAGTCCCCTAGAAACACCCTAAGGGTGCCTATCAGAACAGACTGAAGCCTCATTTTGAGAGGTCTAAAGTTAGCTTGCTTCTGCTAAGGAAGGTGACGGGTAAGTGGAGAGTGTCAATCTTACTGACTCCCTAACCCTAGATCAGAGAGGAGACTGCTACAAATTATTGGAGCAGTTCTCTTCCCTGTTTTCCCTCACACCTGGGCTCACACACTTGTGTGTCCACGGTATTGACACAGGAGACAGTCCCCCTGTAAAGAATAAAATTTACAGAGTGTCAGATAAGGTGGTGCTACAGGCCCTGCAACAGGCAGGCCTGACCATCAAGGCCAGTAAGTGCCAGTTTGGGCAGGGCTCCGGGGTGTACTTGGGACACCTTGTACGTGGTAGCAAGGTGCAGCCCCTCCAGGCCAAGATGGAAACCATCAAGGCTTGGCAACCTCCATGAACCCAGACAGAGATGAGAACATTCTTAGGTCTCACTGGTTATTACCTCAGATTTGTTAAGGGTTATTGCACCACAGTGGCCCCCTTAACAGAACCCACATCCAAAAAGCAACCTAGATTGGTGAATTGGACAGAGGCTTGTCAGAAAGTCTTTGACTTCCTGAAGGAAGCCCTGTGCACAGAACCCATGCTCAAGGCACGTGACTACTCCAAAGAATTCATCGTTCAGATAGATACTTCAGAGCATGCCATAGGGGTGGTCCTAGCACAAGTGATTGAGGAGGCCCTAGAACAACCAGTAGACCTTATTAGCAGAATACTATTATCACAGGAACAGAGGTGTAGTGCTATTGAAAGAGAAGCATTTGCTGTGGTCTGAGCACTGAAGAAGCTGAGACCATACATGTTTGGGACTCACTTCTGGGTTCAGACAGACCACAGGCCCCTCAGATGGCTCATGCAGATGAGCAGTGAAAATCCTAAACTCTTGAGGTGGTCCATTTCCCTACAGGGGATGGACTTTACAGTAGAGCATCTCCCGGGGACTGACCACACCAATGCTGATGGCCTCTCCAGATACTTCCGTCTTAGCGATGAGAGCTCCCAAGGGGTTGGGTAGCTCTCCCCACTTTCAGCCGGGAGGGACACTTGTTAGACCTGACAGCCTGAGGGTTGTCACCCCAACGTTTTGCCTGCCTCCCTTCACTTTTTGACACTGTTTTTGCTGGTTGTAGGACTCGGCACACTTTACCACTGCCAACCAGTGCATATGCTCTCTCCCTTAAAACATGGTCACATTGGCTCATATCCAATTGGCATATTTAATCTACTTGTAACTCCCTAGTAAAGTGTACTGTATGTGCCCAGGGCCTGTAAGTTAAATGCTACTAGTGGGCCAGCAGCCCTGATTGTGCCATCAACAGAAGTAGCCCCTTAACCATGTCTGAGGTCTGGCATTGCAAAGCCTGTGTGTACAGTTTCACTGCCACTTCGACTTGGCATTTAAAAGTACTTGCTAAGCCTCCCCTTTTTCTTCTTATAAGTCACCCCCAAGGTAGGCCCTAGGTAACCCCTTGGGCAGGGTGCTGTGTAGGTAAAAGGCAGGACACATACCTATTTTTTTTATATGTCCTGTTAGAAATGGGGTCTCTAGTTGGCAGAGGTATACACCCTTGTCCAACTAGGGACCACAGTCCTAGTCAGGGTAAGTCACACACAATCCAAATTATACTGTGCCCACCCACTGGTAGCTTGGCACTGAGCAGTCAGGCACTTAAAATCCTTCTGTGCCTTACAGCCTGTCTCCAATCCATGTCTGGGCTGGTATACAGCTCCATTGTGCATTTCACCCAGACAACCACAAACACAGGATGCTCAGTCACATCTGCACACATCTGCATACTGAATGGGTCTTCCTGGGCTGGAAGGGAGGAGGACCTGAGACATACATTTCAAAGGACAGTGGGCTGCCCTCACATAATGGACTGCCAAACCCCCTACTGGGACCTTGGCAGACACGGTTGTACTGAAAGGGGACATTGTGCACTTCAAAACCACTCTTTGAAGTCTCCCCACTTCAAAGGCACTTTTGGGTATATAAACTGGGTCCCTGACCCTACCAATTCAGACACTTCCTGGGACAGATACTTTGAACGAGACCCTGCGACCTGCCGAGAGGAGATGCTTCTGCCAAAAGGACTCACCTGGACTGCTTTGCTGTGGAGGACTTCTGCCTTGCTGTACCCTGCTGCTTTGCTGGCCTCTGGCTCTGCTGAGAAGTGCTCTCCAAGGGCTTGGATTGAGCTTGCCTCCTGTTTTCAGAAGTATCAGGGACAAAAAGGCTTCATCTCTGCAAAGGAACTCCTTGTGCGGTGAAAATCGATGCATAGCTTGCCAGAATTGATGCACAGGCTGCCTAGCGGTGAAAGAATCGCTCCATCGCCAAACAGGAATGGTGCAGCCCGGCTCCCCGAATGGAGATTGAAGCAGCACCAGTGTTGCGACCAAAACTTCGACACACAGCCCACTGGATTGATGCATCGCCGAGCAAGAATGACACAGCCCAAATTCCTGCGGGAGGAATCGACACAGCACCTGCCGTGCAACAGAAACTCCGACACATCACCCATGAGATCGACCCAGCACCTGTGACTTCGTCCTGCATGCCCAGGATTTCCACGTATCGTCCCTGGGTGTCAAAAGACCCCACATTGTAAAGAGAATTGAAGCCTGCACGCCGGAATTCAACGCAAAGTCCTTGCCGAGTGGAAAAGAATCAACGCATCGTCTGTGTGTGCCAGGAAATCTGACGCACACCCTTTGTTTTCCATGCATCTCCTCCTCTGCGGTCTCTGCGTGTAATTCCGACGCATACCAGGTACTTTGTTCTTGCAAGAGGCACTTGTTGCCTTTTAAAGACTTAAGACTCTTCTTATCATTACAAAAGTAATATTCCAACTTGTACTTATCAAATCTTGATCGTTTTGAACTTACTTCATTCAGATAAATATTGTATATTTTTTTCGAAACCTGTGTGGTGTATTTTTGTGGTGTTCTCACTGTGTTATTTCATGGTTTCTTGCACAAATACTTTACACATTGCCTTCTAAGTTAAGCCTGACTGCTCAGTGCCAAGCTACCAGAGGGTGGGCACAGGATAATTTGAATTATGTGTGACTTACCTTGACTAGGATTGTGGTCCCTACTTGGACAAGGGTGTATGTCTCTGCCAACTAGAGACCCCATTTCTAACAAAGGAGTTATGCAATGTGATTACGTGAGAACACATGTTCCGTCTTTGTTTTGCAGATCAGAACCAACACCTTATTGATAGTGAGCTCACTGACCCCAGGGTGCATCTTAAGGAGGCAGATCACTGGCTCAGCACCAGGCCCACAAGTTGGTACCTAGGGGGATCACCCAAGGATGGGCAGGATCCCCATCAGAAGAAGGAGGGGTGAGAGAAACAAAACAAGAAGTACTCTAAGGGGGCCTGAACTAGTCTAAGGGTCAGGGCTTCTAATCCCTGCCTGAACAAAAAAAGAAATGGTTGTCTGATAGTAAACTCTCAAGGAAGGCACCTCCTAAGTGCTTTGAGTACCAACAGGTTGGGCACTACAAGGGTGATCCCAAATGTCCCAAGCGGGCACAGCCGACTGGTGGGCAGACACTGGGGTTAGTTAGTGTAGCACTTGGGGAGGAGAATGCCCTAGATACTGTGGGGGTAGTGTAGAGGTTTCCCTAGTGTCCCTTGGTGACAGAGAGGTGGTGAAGAGAACACACATGCCTAGTAACACTAGCAAAAACAGGCAGTGGGTCACCATCAATAGGCAGAGGGTGAAGGGTCAGATAGGCACTGCAGCCAGCACGACAACTGTCAAATGTCATCTGGCAACCTCAGAGCAGGTAGTTCTTAATGCATTCCACCAGCTTATAGCAGCCAACAACCAGAAGAGTCACTTCCCAGTGGATCTAGTTCTCTTTCTGGGGGGTCTCAGGCTCCTTGAGAGTAGCTGTGGTTCCATCCGTACCTGTAGATTATCTGTTTGACAATGACTAAGAGCACATGATCTGGAAAGAGGTGGAGCTCAGGTCACATTTGGAGATGTTAGGGTTGCCTGAGTGGGTGTGTCTGACCACACAGTCCATGGCTGCCCAAGACGATAGTCAGGAGGACCTGGAGCTTGGAAGAATTGCCCAGGTGCCTGCCAAAAAGAGGAAGGGCAAGGGGTGCGGGAAACTCACTCATGAAACTTCTACTGTCTGATAGGAGGCTGTCCCAGAAGGTGATGCCCTGCAATCAACAAGGAGGACATTGCCACCCTGGTGACCCTACTTAAGCTGACCAACTGGCAGAAGGAGGGAGTTTCCACCAGGTAGTGGTTCTGCAAGGTACAAATGGAGTGCTCTTCACTTTAGGGCCACCGCTGACAGGACAAGGCCCAGGCAGCTAGCGACACCTCTGGTGATCACCTGTTCTATTGGGAGTATGATCTCTGTATAGCGAACCTAAGATTCCTGACCCTGGCTCAACAAATGTGTTGGTGGTCCCCCAGTGCTATAGTGCTTTCCCACTGCAGTTGGCATGCAATGATCCCTGGGCTGGTCATCTAGGGCAGGGCAAGACCTTTGAAAGGCTTAACACCCACTTATATTGAATCCTGATGAGGATGTCCTCAGAAGTGTGCTGTGGGTAATGCCTTACCTGCCAGGCCGGTGGCAAGTCAGAATGGAAGCACAAGGCTCCCTTGAGGCCATTCCCTTTTATTGACACTCACTAATCAACATTATTGGTTCTGCAGGCAGGTCGCTCCCTGCGCCGCCACCCGCGCCACCTCCTCACCATCTTTTTCTTTCAATTTACCGCACGCTGCGTCCCCTGCGGCCCCTCTCGCCTCCCCCTAGCTCCTCACCGTCTTTTTTTTTCAATTTACCCGCTGCTGCGTCTCCTGCGGCCCCTCCCACCTCCCCCTTCCTCCTCACCGTCTTTTTCTTTTCTCTTTTTCGATTTACCCGCTGCTGCGTCCCCTGGGGCCCCTCCCGCCTCACCCTTCCTCCTCACCGTCTTTTTCTATTCAATTTACCCGCCGCTGCATCCCCTGCGGCCCCTCCCGCCTCCCCCTTCCTCCTCACCATCTTTTTCTTTTCTCTTTTTCAATTTACCCGCCTCTGCGTCCCCTGCGTCCCCTCCCACCTCCCCCTTCCTCCTCACCGTCTTTTTCTTTTCTCTTTTTCAATTTACCTGCTGCTGCGTCCCCTGCGGCCCCTCCCACCTCCCCCTTCCACCTCACCGTATTTTTCTATTCTCTATTCCATTTTTCCACAGCTGCCTTCCCCTGCGGCCCCACCCCCCCAGCCTTCCCATTCAACAAGCCCTCCCTCCTCCCAGCTGCCACTCCCACTCCCACGCTCCCCTCCTTTTATGGCAGCTGCGGCGCAGCCGCGCGCAACGGGCATGCCGCTGGCACGCCAAAGGTGCTCCAAAGGCAAGCCCATCCGCGCCAAGACCGTGCCCAGCGCCAGTCCCCCTGGCCCTCTCAGACACACCTACTCCCCCCTCACCCTCCACTCACTGAACCCAGTCCCCCGCCCCACGTGCACCCCTTCTAGACCCACACACACTCATGGCCCTTTCACCTGCCACACCTGTCATTTCTCCTGCTCCTCATCTCTCACACCACACACCAACCATAGCGACCCCACCTTCAACAAACACAACACCCCCAACTCAATACTCACCCACTCTGCCCCACCCCCACCAACCAACCCCGCCGCACACCAGCCCACAACCAGAACACACCC
The DNA here is from genome assembly GCF_031143425.1 of Pleurodeles waltl. Lineage (NCBI taxonomy): Eukaryota > Metazoa > Chordata > Amphibia > Caudata > Salamandridae > Pleurodeles > Pleurodeles waltl. The sequence goes on along the minus strand of NC_090443.1, from coordinate 871,003,822 downwards.
CGCAACAACACCCTCATGCACCACACCAACAACACCCACCACAACCACTTCAACTGCCTGCTCCTCAACACCCGCTCCCTTCACAAACATGCCATAGAACTCTGGGACCTCATCACATCACACTCCCTGACATCACCTTCCTCACAGAAACCTGGACCAACCCCTCCTCGGAACCCGACATACCCATTGCCACCCCCATGGGATACAAACTCCAACGCGAAGACCGCCTCAACAGGCCAGGTGGTGGCATCGCTATCCTACACAGGGACACCATCAAAGTCACCACCAGCTCCCAAGACACTATCAACAACACAGAACACATGCACTTCCTGATCCACATCAACAACAACTCCACCCTCAGAGGTACATTAATCTACAGACCACCAGGACCATGCTCCGCCTTCTGCGACACCATCGCCGACACCATCAGCTCACACGTCCTCACCTCCACAGACTACATCCTCCTTGATGATTTCAACTTTCATTTGGAAAACCTACAAGACCACAACTCTACCTCCCTCATAGACAACCTCACCAACCTCCGACTCAAACAACTGGTCACCGCACCCACCAACTCAGCCAACACATAGCCTACACCCACACCACTGAACTCCTCTGGACTGACCGCCACTGCGTCCACTTCTCCTTCACCAAAACCCCCGCACACCACCATCAACACACCACACCCTACCGCATGTGGGACAAGATCCCCACAGAACGACTAAACTCCCAACTGGCCCACTACCCCCCCACGCCAACGACCCCAACACAGGAGCACACAACCTCTCCAAATGGATCACCACCTGCGCAGACACACTAGCCCCCCTCAGAAAACACATCACCACCCGCAACATCAAGAACGCCCCATGGTTCACCCCTGAACTCCAAGACTCCAATCGCAAATGCCGCCAAGCTGAGAAAATATGGCGACTGGAACCCTCTACAACCAACTTCTCCACCCCCAAAACCATCATTCGCACCCATCACCAATTCATACGCACCGCCAAAAGAGATCACTACAAGACACGCCTTGACAACAACTTTCAAAACAGCAAAGACCTCTTCACCATCATTAATGAACTTGCCAAACCCAAAGCCAGCATCATAGGCCCCTCACACACACAGCCCCTATGTGACGCCCTTTCCAACCACTTCCTCCACAAAATCCTGGATATCCACAACAGCTTCATACCACACACACCCACCACACACACCCTTCACTCACCCAACCCAACCCCCACTCTTGACCCCCCCACCACACTCTCCACCTGGGCCCCCACCACACACGAAGAAACCGAAAAAACCATGAACTCCATCCACTCCGGATCCCCCTCCGACCCCTGCCCACATCGCATCTACAACAAAGCCAGCCCAACCATCGCCCCCATACTCCGCAACAACTTCTCTTTCGACTGCGCCACCTACCCAGACCCCAGGAAGCACGCGAAAATCAGCGATCTCTTAAAAAAAAAACAAGCCGACCCGGAGATCCTCTCCAACTACCGCCCCATCTCCCTCCTCCCTTTCCCCGCCAAAGTTGCCGAGAAACTAGTCAACGCCCGCCTATCCCACTTCCTCGAAGCAAACAACACTCTTGACCCCTCACAATCCGGGTTCCGCAAGAACCACAGCACGGAAACCGCCCTCATCGCATGCACTGACGACATCAGGACCAAAGTCGACAAAGGCGAGACCGTCACACTCATCCTCCTAGACCTCTCTGCAGCCTTTGACACCGTCTGCCACCACACACTCCGCACACGCCTCCACAACATAGGAATTCGCCACAAAGCCTTAGACTGGCCCACCTCCTTTCTCACCGACCGGACCCAGAGAGTCCGCCTTCCACCCTTCTACTCCAACACTACCAAGATCATCTGCGGAGTCCCCCAAGGGTCCTCCCTCAGCCCCACACTCTTCAACATCTACATAATCCCCCTAGCCAACAATTCACGTATCATTACCCCTTGGTCGCATGCATTCGGCTTTGCCTGTATATACAATGGTACTGGCGGACCTACAGTGATAGGCAGAGATATTGCGTCTGGATTCTGTCCTTTCCCCGAATTCTGTGGCATGTAATTCCCACATTATGGTTCATCATTATTGGCATGTGGGAGAAGAAACACCGCCTGAGGGTACACCAGCTTACATCGTGATTGAAGAAAAGGGTATTGCACCATGTCTTTGGCTAAAGCAATGGTGCAAATTAACAGAAAAGCATGGAAGCGTAGCGTTCCCTATCCATGGGTCGTTTAACTAAGAGTTTTGGAGAATCTGAGATTCGCGCTATAAGACATGAAAGTACCTCCAAGACCAGCGCAGTTTGAGGCATTAGCAATTTGGGAGGGCTGTAGGTTGGCCGACAAGTGAACCAGAAAGGGATAGGGACACAGGTGCACCATCACCTACGGTAATGAGTTTATACCATAAGGTGATTGAGGACTTGAAAACAAAGGTCGCGCCGAAAAATGTGGATTGGCAGAGGATTGACAGAACGGCACAAGAAGTTAAAGAGTCGATACATGCGTATTATGAGAGATTGTTGAAAGCATTTAAAAATTACAGCGGCACGGAAACGATTGAGCCAAAGGACATGCTCCATTTTGTGTTCAGAGTTGTGGAAGGATTGAGACCCGAAATCAGCCAGATGATTAAAATGCATTTGATTTGTTGGCAGTCAAAATCGATCGACGAAGTGTTGAACTATGCAAAATACTGTAGTGATGAGATTGAGACGAAGCAGTAAAGGTTGAAAGAAAAGGTGATGGTGATGCAGCTTAGAGCAGCCCAGACAGGTTTGCAAGGTTTACAAAGTTTTCAACAGCAGTTGCCGCAGCAGCAACAGCAGGGAAATGCTATGTTTCAGCCACTAACGAGAGGCAGAGGCCGAGGAGGTTTTGTGAATAATGGTCCTGATATAAATACTGTTATGATTCTGAATGGTATACAGGCAATGAAGAAGGTGATGCCATGTCACACGTGCGGAATCGTCGGGCATTGGAAACAGGAGTGCCCATGTTGGTGCAGGAAGGTGTAGGTCAGCAAAACAATGATGGCAATGCATTTCAGAATATGAGAGGACTGAAATTAAGAGGTCCAAATCCAAATTTTCAAAATACTGTAAATCAAATGCAGGGTTTACAACCCATACAACCGCAGCAGGTGCAAATGCCCCGTGCACAAATGGCACAGTTGCAGCCAATGCAACAGCAGTTTCCTATGGTACCTAATCAGCAAATGCAAATACCCTTAGCACCAATGAATCAGCAACAAGTAATGCTTCCTCAACAGGTCGCGGGTCAAGGGATGAACCAAAATGACACAGTACACCAATTCCCGTTACACAGTAAGAATGGAATAAACCATGCATGGGAGAGTGAAAGTTCAGATGAGGAGGGAAATTGTATGCTTGCAGCATCCTTGGAAGTTGATCAAAAGGGTCCGTATGTGGAAGGAAGAGTTATGGGTCACCACGTTTCATTCTTGGTTGACACAGGAGCTACACGCTCTACAGTTAGAAGCATTGAAGTACCAAACTTGCCACTTTCAGGGAGAACAGTTCAAGTAGTGGGAGTAGCAAATAGGTACCTGACAAACCCAATCACAGATCCAGTGCAAGTCAGAATTGGTAACTATCAAGGGTCACATAAATTTGTGGTGTGTGACTCAAGCCCGATATCATTATTAGGGAGAGACTTATTGTGCAAATTGGGGTGTTCGATTATGTGTTCAAATGATGGAATTAAAATTCAGACAAACAGTGCTGAGGAAGAAGAGGACAGTTTAGGAGGAGACGTAGTGGAAACTGTCGATGAAGAGTATCCCCTGATTATTCTTTACCCAATGCTCACTGAAGCAGATATTCCTGCTGAGTTACAGGAAACAGTTGGAAAGGAAGTGTGGGATATGACAGGAAAAGAAGTAGGATTGGTAAAAGGAGTAGAACCAGTGAAAGTGACTGTAAAACCCAATGTGAATTTTCCCCAGACCCCACAATACCATATGGAACAAGACACCCTCATGAAAGTCGCCCAACTCATTGACGAGTTTGTGAAACAGGGAGTACTGAAAGAAGTGTTAAGCAGTCCATGTAATTCACCAATCATGGGACTAATAAAACCGAGTGGAAAGGTCTGGATTGTTCAGGATTTGAGGAAAATAAATGACATAATAGTCAAGTGTTGTCCTGTAGTACCAAATCCAGCTGTGATAATGTTTCAAGTTCCCTGTGATGCTGAATGGTTCTCAGTCATCGACTTATAACAAGCATTCTTTTCTGTGCCTCTTCATGAAGACAGCCAATTTCTCTTTTGTTTCAAATTCCTAGACAGAGTCTACAGTTGGTGTCGAATTCCTCAAGGGTTTTCGGAGTCACCATCAATTTTCAATCAGATTCTAAAGAAAGATTTGGAATCATTAGAATTACCATTTGAATCAACCTTGGTACAGTATATTGACGATTTACTGATCGCGTCCAAGACAGAAAGTGATTGTACAGCTGACACCATTGCTCTATTGAATCATTTGGGAAGGAATGGACACAAAGGGGGTTATTCCAACTTTGGAGGAAGTGGTAATCCGTCCCAAAAGTGACGGTAAAGTGACGGATATACCACCAGCCGTATTACGAGTCCATTATATCCTATGGAACTCGTAATACGGCCGGTGGTAAATCCGTCACATTTGGGACGGATTACCACCTCCTCCAAAGTTGGAATAACCCCCAAAGTGTCCCCTTCGAAATTACAATTCTGTCAGAAGAAAGTGAAATATTTGGGTCACCAAATAGAGAAAGGGTCGAGAAGAATTATGAAAGAGAGAATAACAAGTGTACTTCAAATGAGTCCACCGAAGACGAGAAGAGAAGTGAGGAAGTTTTTGGGAATGGTGAGGTATTGTCGCCAATGGATTCCCAATTTCTCAACTCTAGCAAAACCTTTGCTGAAACTGACCCAGAAAGATGCGCTGGATGAAATAGTGCTGAAAAGAGATGAGATGGATGCTTTTATTGAATTAAAGGAATGCATGTGCAGGGCTCCAGCTTTAGGTATGCCTGATTACACAAAGCCTTTTACATTGTTTTGTCATGAACGTGATGCATGTTCCTTGTCTGTCTTGACTCAAGCCCATGGTACCATAAACAGACCAGTAGCATATTTTTCAGCTACTTTGGATCCGGTCGCAGCAGCACTGCCAGGGTGCTTGCGTGCCGTAGCAGCAGTTGGTATCAGCCTAAATCAGAATGAAGGCATAGTGATGGGACATTCTTTGACAGTCATGGTCCCTCACTCAGTCGAGATACTTTTGACACGTTCCCGAACACAGCACATGACCGGTGCTAGGGTTACAAGGTACGAGACAATCATTTTGGGTTCACCTAACGTGCAGCTGAAAAGGTGCACTACGTTGAATCCAGCAACCTTGTTTCCCAGTGAAAATGTCGAAATTGAGAACGCTGAAGACATCGAGCACGACTGTCTTCAGGTGACTGAATTTTGCACAAACGATTGGAAGAAAATGATCAAGTTATATTTGTTGATGGTTCATGTTTGTAGTGCCACTTTACTAGGGACTTTCAAGCAAATTAAATGTGCCAATTGGGTGCAAGCCATTGTTACCATGTTTAGGGGAGTGAGCACACATACGTTATCACTGGTTAGCAGTTGTAAAGAGCACAGAGTCCTGAGGCCAGCAAAAACCAGATCAGCAAAAATAGAAGAGTAAGGCAAAACGTTTGGGAGAATACACCCTAAGGCTGTCAGGTCTAACACTGATAAAGCGAAAGCATTTCTGAATAGATGATGGATATAGTTCTCACATTTATTGGAAGAATTAACATAATAAACATGATGATTCTCCCCAAATATAGGTTCATCTTTGAAGTCATATTACTCTATTTTAATAAAGGGAGATTCAAAGAATGCATGCTGTGATTAAATCTTTTATTCGAGGAAGGGGGCAGGTGGTCATAGGAAGGCTGCAAAAAAACTCACCTGAAGCAGGTATCTTCTATATTTTCAACATTATTATTGAGCTTATGAGACAAAAAGATTCGGAATACATATTGACTTTAACATTGCAGAGACGCAAATGATTAGCTGATAATGATGATAATACCAGATCAAATGTGCCATGATTTGTGCACTGACCCATTTACAAGTGAATTAAAGTGTTCACTGAAAATCAACTCTTTAATTCAACCATAGCACACATCACAACAAAGAGGGCAATGCCAGGCCAGATTCCTCTTTTGTTGTTTTACTGCATGGACACCTGTACTACATCCCAGATGAACATCGCAGCTGTGATGAATGCTGTTAAGATATGGCTAATTAAAAAAAGGTAGAATTAGACAAGTACAATTAGCAGCATCTGAAAGAAATTCAGGATAAAATACCCTCTGCTGTACATTATAAGGAAGGATATGGAAAGTCACTGAGGAGTTCCCGACCATAGAGAGGAGGGCAGCTGAAGGCTCAATTTCTTTATATGATTATGGAATTCCAAGTTGATTTGCACTATCCTTATGTATGGCGGGGCACTTTATGCCATACAATGTATCCTTTCCCACCAACCACTTAAATCCTTGGTACATAGCTCTTTCATATGAAAGAAAAAGCAGATTTGCAAATACTAAGAATAAAAGTAGAATCTCTAGTGCAAAATAAACACATAAAAAAGCTGTTAGATATTTGTTGCAAAGAGATATTAGAATCAGTTTAATACAAATCAGTTTTGTTTAAAGCAAGCTGCAGTCGTTTGGAATGTATGGAATCATGCAGGAAGAATCTAACTTTTCCATATTTACTTAAGGAGTGAAAAAATAAACATGTTGCCATAAATATCTCCTTTCTGCTTGTCACTGTAAGCTAGAAAAAGAGAGCAGAAGAAAGTAAAGCAACATTTAATTTGTCTTTAAACAGCTGCTTTAATTATGCTCTGTGACCTGACCTCCCTTTCCCTCTGAGGCTGGCTCTAGCAACAAGCACTGTGAAGCCAGACCTCAACTGTAATAAGCTATTACAATTGGGTTCTCATGTAATTACTTTGTAATAGGGAACTGGGTGCATCACAAGTCTTCTATTGCAAAGAAATTATAGGCAGGTTTTTATACAGGGATTTCCGAATCGCATTTATTATATCCCTCTATTTTCAAAAATAATGAACTTTGACTGTAATGAGGAAAGAACTACAGCGGTGAATACAGTCACAGAAAGCACAAGTGCAATGATCATAGTAGGAGTGAATTAAAGAATTAACAAACTAAGGGGTTATATTTATAAGCCCCTAGTGCCCCCTTGCACTGACCTAGCATCATTTTTTTTTTTTGCTAAGGTGGCGTCAAGGAGGCCTTTTCCCTGCACCAGATTTACAAAGTGGCGCAGTACAATCCTTGCGCCACTTCATAACCCCTTGTGCCACATTATTCCTGCACCAGGCATAATGTATGCAAGGGAGGCGTTCCCCAGTTAGGAGGCCCAGAAAAATGGTGCAGTGAAATTTATGAGATTTCACTGTGCCATTTTTCTTGTCATTTTTAAAGCCTGCTCTAGGATGGCGTTAAACTAACACTCCCATTGTTTCCAGTGGGCCTCTCCACGCATTGCTGGACCAGCGCCATCATTTTTTGCGCTAGTCGACTAATGCGCCACAATAACATCAAAAAGGTTGACACTATTGTGCTAACCTGCACCATGGTACACTGTACTGTAAATACAGCGCTATCATGGTGATGTTAGGGTGGAGCAAGGGGAACAAAAAAAGTGGTACATCATAGCTGATGCACCACTTTCTTGTAAATATACCCCCTAAATATGATTTATTACCATGGGTGAATCACAAAAAATGTACATGTACTGTATTTAACATAGAAAAACGTTTAAAGATGACATAGATGGGCCATGCAAATCTATTTGCATGTGTTGTACTGTGTACATTTGAAATGTGATTTATTGATTCTCTGTGCAGCTTGAGTGAAAATATGTATCTTCCAAAATATTCTTAATTTACGCAGTTTTACTGTCCACTTCTGTTGCAGCATAGTTTGATTTTTTTTCTTTTTCGTAATGTTTCTGAAGGAAGGAGCAGAGCTCGACTGTATCTTTTCTTCCTCTGGCTAATAAAAATTACAAACCTAATTTCAGATGTGCCATTGTTTGCTATTCACTAGTTTTTTGAGTAAACATCACTGCTTATTATTCATGCAGGATGGTAGTCTTATTTTCCATGTGATGTTTTTTGTGTTTTACCATTGGATATTGTAATGTACCTTTTGTTTCACATCGGATTGACAGTATCATTGCTCTGTTTGAAAAGCTATATAACATATCTGGGAAGTAAGCCATACTTTTCTGGGCCTCATATCAAGCCTGTCCTTATGATGGATTGTTCTTTAATCTTGTAGTTAGAGATTTTTCAGTGCGTGCCCTTGCCAATACAGACTTAGGGCCAGTTTTTTTTGTTAAGTGGCACAGCGGGGTGCTGCGCCAAAATTGGCAGCGCCGCGCTGCGTCACTTTAGAAACGCAGGGTTGCGCTGTATTTAACTGAATACAGCACACCCCTGCGATTCCCCCTGCGCTGGCGCTTAATTTAGCAGCCAGCGCCAACGTTGAGGGGTGTGATTGTTTATGTGCAGGAAGGTGTCCCTGGTTAACCTTTCCTTCAGATTTCATTCTCACGATAAACCTTGTTTAGTAATAGATACTTTATTGTTTTACACTTATAGGGCCATATTTATACTTTTTGACGCAAAACTGCGCTAACGCGGTTTTGCGTCAAAAAAATTAGCGCCGGCTAACGCCATTCTGAAGCACCATGCGGGCGCCGTATTTAATCAATGACGTTAGCCGGCGTTAGCCGGCGGCGCTGCCTGGTGTGCATGGAAAAAAACGACGTACACCAGGCAGCGCCGGCGTAGGGGTTTATGGAGCTTGGGCGCCAAAAAATGGGGCAAGTCAGGCTGAGGCAAATTTTTCGCCTCAACCCGATTTGCGCCATTTTTTTCGACTCCCAACCCCCATAGAAATGACTCCTGTCTTAGCAAAGACAGGAGTCATGCCCCCTTGCCCAATGGCCATGCCCAGGGGACCTCTGTCCCCTGGGCATGGTCATTGGGCATAGTGGCATGTAGGGGGGCACAAATCAGGCCCCCCTATGCCACAATTTTTTTTAAAAAAAATACTTACCGGAACTTACCTTAATGTCCCTGGGATGGGTCCCTCCAGCCTTGGGTGTCCTCCTGGGGTGGGCAAGGGTGACAGGGAGTGTCCCTGGGGGCATGGGAGGGCACCTCTGGGCTCCTTCCGAGCCCACAGGTCCCTTAACGCCTGCCTTGTCCAGGCGCTAAAAAACGGCGCAAAAGCGGCCGTACATCATTTTTTTTGACCCGTCCACTCCCGGGCGTGAATTTTGCCCAGGAGTGTAAATAAGGCGCACATGCCTCGGAGTCAATTTTTTAGACGGGAACGCCTACCTTGCATATCATTAACGCAAAGTAGGTGTCCACGCTAAAAAATGACGCAAACTCCATGGACTTTGGCGCTAGACGCGTCTAACGCCAAAGTATAAATATGGAGTTAGTTTTGCGTCGGAATTGCATAAAAAAAACCGACGCAATTCCGGCGCAAACAGAGTATAAATATGCCCCTAAATATGCCCCATAGAGTCTGTGAATTTGGCCTTGAATCCAGAGCATTCGTAACTGTGAACTGGCAACATAAATGCATCACAGTTGTCTTGATGAGACCCGATGGAATATTTCCTACCTGTTAGTAATGGGAACATATGGTAACAATGCAGGCTGTGTTGCATCATCGATTTCTATTGAACGTTACATGTTCTACGTCATATAGAGTGATATATTGACAAATCATCTTGCCATATGAACTTTACTATGCGCTTCTTCAGATGGATTTGCAGCATTTGTCTCACATTCTTCTGTGAGCATTTCCCTTAGGCACTCCTAGCTTTGCCCCGTGAGAGGCATCTTCATCCTATTCTGCTCGTTTAACCCTTTGGACTCTGGGAGGTATTGACATCTCTTCTTGTTGTCCCTTTTGAAATGCCTTGTTGAGATTTAGAGATTTTCCCTAACCCAGAGAAGAATACTCTTGACCGAGCTTCTGAAATGCTGATGCTTTCCCTTTTTATCTACTTTTTGCCCACTTTAGTTAGAAATCTGTTATTCCAATTTCTTTTTTCCAAATTCTTTTCATCCTTTTTGTGCCTTTTGACTTTTTACCCATGTGTTTAGCCCAACACATGTTAATCTCTGATTGTCTAATATGGAGGGTCTCCTTTGCCTAAACCAGCTAAACTTTGATGACTTTAAATTGCTTTGATGCTTGTAAGGACTGAACAGCTTTTGTTTTCTGTACATCAGGTGATTCTTCTCATACTCTGTATTGTTTTTGTTGAATTTTTAGTTTTGCTAATGTTAGTTTGTTTGGATCTCTTTCATCACCTAGATCAACCGTTGGTGATTTTGTAACTTTGTCTTGAGTATGTCTACAAGACATTGAGTATGAGCTTGTAATAAAACCCCTTAATTTTATTTTAGACTGGAGTTTTCTTTGTGTGGCCACATTGGTCATATTGTTATATTTGGAATATGATTTGTTGTGAAATTTAATGACCTTTTTTCCACACTCGTGATCCATTGACCCCGTTTAAACAATTTCCTGCGAAGGAGAAATGACCCAGCAATGATTTGAATCTTTAATAAACCTTCAAGATTTGCCCTTGAATCTTGCACCTGTGGATTTTCCTGTATAGCTTTTCCTGAAATGCAGGGCCTCATTTACAACTTTTTAACTTAGGTCAGTGCTGCAAGCCTTCTTACTGCGCTGCCCTGCATCAGAACAAAAGGGCAAGAATATGCTGTATCTACAAGATATGGCACATTCCTAGCCTTGTCCCCTGCACTGGAGCACAAATTGCTGCCATGCGCCAACACAGGCATCCTTGCACCATTGTGCAAGGGTGCCAGTGGTGCATGGATGATTGTTTTTGTGCAGAAAGGAACACTTTCCTGCACAACAACATTCATAAGAGGTGTTTTCTTTTTCTATGTGTGCTGCAAAATGGAAACAATGGGGAGAAATAATGTTTTTTTCTCCCCATTGAGTCATCCCTATGCGGAATGCCTGGGAGGCATAGGCTTTTGATGCATTCCCAGGTTTTAAAAAAGCTTGTAAATCTAGGAGTGCTTCAAAATCCATGGGTGTTGAGGTGGATTGCTTCATAACCCATGGAATACCTCCCTGACGCAAAGTAAGGCAACTCCATATCTACAAGGCCATGTAAAGCCACGCAAAGTGGCTTTGCGTGGCCTTGTAGAAATGGCCCTGCAGTCTGGCTGTTTGCAAATATGGGTCTCAATGCATGGGACATTCATCCTTTGGGACTTATACACTGCCCGGTCCATCTATTGGCCCTTTAATTGTAAAAAGCACCAACACATTGTCTGGACACCCTAAGCCTCCTAAAAAGCCCTTTAATTGTTTTCGCAGAATCCAAATCAGAGGCTCCAAAAGCATGATGGCAACACGGCCATGATTTTTCCACTTAACCTTTATACACCTATCCATTGGCAAAGACATTGGCCCTCATTCTGACCTTGGCGGGCGGCGGAGGCCGCCCGCCAAAGTCCCGCCGTCAGGTTACCGTTCCGCGGTCGAAAGACCGCGGCGGTAATTCTGACTTTCCCGCTGGGCTGGCGGGCGGTCGCCTTCAGACCGCCAGCCAGCCCAGCGGGAAAGAGGCTTCCACGATGAAGCCGGCTCGGAATCGAGCCGGCGGAGTGGAAGCTGTGCGACGGGTGCAGTTGCACCCGTCGCGTATTTCACTGTCTGCGCAGCAGACAGTGAAATACATGTAGGGGCCCTCTTACTGGGGCCCCTGCAATGCCCATGCCAGTGGCATGGGCACTGCAGGGGCCCCCAGGGGCCCCGCGACCCCCCCTACCGCCATCCGGATCTCGGCGGTCCGACCGCCGGGATCTGGATGGCGGTAGGGGGGGTCGGAATCCCCGCGGCGGTGCAGCAAGCTGCGCCGCCGCGGAGGATTCAATGGGGCCGCGGTACACTGGCGGGACCCCGCCAGTGGTGCCGGTCCGACCGCGGCTTTACCGCCGCGGTCGGAATCCCCATTGGAGCACCGCCGGCCTGTCGGCGGTGCTCCCGCGGTCCTCCGCCCTGGCGGTCAAAGACCGCCAGGGTCAGAATGACCACCATTATCTCGAACATGACACAATTTTTCAGTTAATAAATGAGATTCCACATTGTTCCCAATTAGCTGTAATAATGTATAGGTTTTTTTCTTATAATAGGAATGATTACATATAACGATTCAAGTGTTGATAAAGACTTCACTCTTCCACATTGCAAGGTCGGAATGTAGAATGTCAAAATTTGACAGCTAGGGAGTATTTTTTGCACTTAAGGAGACATAAATATTTCACACGAGTGCAATCATGGACAATATAAATTGACTTTTTGGATGAGCCTTAACATCTGCAGGACTCGTTTATTTTTATGGTTTATGTGAACTTCTCTTAAGCCAACAAATTCTATAACATGATTCCTCAGGCGTTTGCATCAATGTATTTTTTACATTTGTGTTGCAATTATTCTCACTATACGTTTCAAGATTGGGAGCAACTGGCGGGGAAAGATGAATCAAGTATTACATGTGAAACTTCTTTTCTTTTGACTATAATGGCTATTGTATCAAACTGTATTTGTAGATCGCTGCTTGTCAACCGAGTGGGTATCCAGCCGCTGTGCTCCTGTGTTGCTTGAAAAGCCATGGTTTGAGCTCCTTCCTGAAGTTTGTCCACGAGGGTGCTGTGCGAAGGTGGAAGGGGAGGGCGTTCCGGGACTTGGCTGTGAAGTCGGAGAAGGTGGTATACAAGTTCATTGTTAACTGCTTTTGAAATATTTGATTGCTGCTTCTAGTACCATGTAAGAGAGAACAAATAAATACATTTATGAACAGAAATCAGCATAACTCAAGTAAAATGTGTTGACTACTTTTTATGGTTGTCTGGTGTAACATATTCTTTGTTGTATCAAACGGCCCGCCTCCAGCTACACTTTAAGGCCACACCCCTTATCTGCTTCTCCGTTTGTTAGTACACTTTCAGTGACACGGTGCACCATCACTAGGTTTATCTTTCCCAGGTGGTCGTTTTCGACTTCGATGTGCCTGCCACTCTTAAATTAGGATGTCAGATGATGTGGTCTGTGTAGCCTGCCTGTATGAGTGTTTGTGTGTGTGGACAAACTCTATCGATTCTCAGTGCTTGCACTCATAGGGCCAAATTTAAGAAAATTGGCCCTTAGCACCCCCACTAACGCCACTATGTGTGTGCCATATCGAAGATATGGAGTACCATATCGGTAGTTAGAGGACTAGCATCAGAATTTTTAGGCTAGTTTGGAGCTTTGCAGGATTAGCGTAAAAAATGTTGTTGCTAATCCTGCAAAACACATTGAGGTCCATTGTAAACAATGGTGCCTCCTTGTAACGCCTGCTCTGAGCAGGCTTTAAAAATGCAGAAAAAAATGACGCAAAGAAATCTCTTAGATTTCTGTGCACCATTTTCTCAGCCTCCCTAACAGGAGAACGCCCCCTTTGCATACATTATGCCTGGCGCAGGCATGATGTAGTTCAAAGGGTTACAAAGTGGCACAAGGCATGCATTGCAGCACTTTGTAAATTTGGCACTGCGATTTTGGTCTCATTGGGCCACATTTGCTTAAAAACATGATGCTAACGTGGTGCAAGGGGCTCTTAAATCTGCCCCATGGTGTTGCTGAAACGTGCTCATAACTTTGGGCTTTTAGGGGGCATTTGCAGAAGTGGTGCTTACGGTCCTGTCACCAAACTGAATGGGTGTGCACGCCAATGGAAGATGGTGCTTAGGGTAAACCTGCAATTATTTGCTGCCTAAACTTTGGCTAGTTTGACAATTAACAAACAAGGAACAATCCCAACCCATCCTGAATCCTTTAAAACATGTCACTTGATGTCAGTGCTATATGAGTCAGTGTGAGGTTGTAGCTCATTACAACTGCACCTATTTCGTCTGTTGAACAAATAAGTTTAAAGAGTTTGATTCAGTTCTTGTTAGCCAATGTATCATGTTATTGCGAAATGATCTCAGCTTACCAGACTTACTTGTTCCTGCCTTGCCATTTCATTCTAAGACTTTAGGCCTGATTAGAGTTTGGTGGATGGGGTTACTCCATCACAAACGTGACAAATATCCCGTCCACCCTATTACTATTCCATTTTATCCTATGGAACTCGTAATATGGCGGACGGTATATCTGTAACCCATCTGCCAAACTCTAAATCAGGTCGTATTGTCTTTTCCTCAGTAACTACAGTCCAGCATGTGTAGTATGAAGTTCCTCATCCAACTTCACTAACTTGATTCTGTGAAGATGGTCAACAAAAAGCCTATAAGGAAAGCTACACTTATAAAATGGATCGGCACACAGGTTTTGTGCACATTGTGGCCTTTTCTTTCTGGTGCTTTTTTGCACTGCTTTCCAGGAGACCATTAACTGTGACCATTCTCTTCTCAGGGTCTAAGCCTAACATGCCTAAGAATCCATGAACCATGCCTCCAATGTGGGAAAGAATACAGGGAGGTCTTGTACTGTTCTGGTAATGCCTGATGTTTATGGAGCCATACACCAGAAACAACCTTTAACAATGACCGACGGTGAAATGTTTTTAGATAAATGTTGTTGAACCGTTAAAAATAGGACATGCACAGGAATGGCAGAGCAATCTCTATAGGCAGACAGGGTTTTCAAAGGTGTGTTTCAATTGGCTATTCAAAGAAAGTGTTAAGGATTAACCTTTGTGTCTTGTTTAATGTGTGTATTCAAAAGGAGATATACTGTGAGAAAATGACGCTGCAGTGGAGCAGAGCTGTCCAGTGCATAGTGAATGTGCTTCGATCCCTAAAACACAGAGTTTGGCTACTCTAATCCCTGATTGGCTAATTTAACTTTCTTAGGAGGCATCGTGTATGATGCAAAACATAGAAAATGAAATGTCAACACTGGACTGCAGCACTTACTGTGCTTTCCACTATCTTGACAAGGAAATCATGGTCTTCCATTATAGCCTGACTGTTGCAGTTTAAACCTGTGGCCTGATCTGAGAAATAAACCTTTTGACAGGGGGGAAAACTTCCTTTTAAATATTAATAAGTTACCCCTATACAGGCCTTGTAACCCATAAGGGAGGGTGCATAGTATCTAAATATGAGACATGTTCAAATGTAATGTCACCATGACCCTGCAGCTGACAAGCCCTCAAAAGCTATTTTCACTGTGGAAGGCCCTGGCTAGCTTATAAGTAAAGTACAGATTAAAATGTTATCTGTGTCTCTGGTGTGAGGTCAGCTAGATAATTTAACCACCCTTCAATTCAATGGTGAAGGTAGATTTTTAATAAACATTTAGGAAATGTAACTTTTGGAAATGTACCTGTCTGAAGCTCTTAGAGGCTAATTTAAATTAGCTCTCCGGTAGCTGCCATTCAAGTGAAATCTGCTCTCAGACAGCAACAATGGTCTGGCTATGGGGAGGTGTTTTTCTTCAAATGGCAGGAAGACCAGTTGGCTTGGCCCAGGAACTTAATTAACTTCAACGAGGCCTGTCATATCTCAAGTAAGTATACGGTGACATCAGGAAAGGCCACAGCCTTTGTTCCCCTAGTCAGACTGGCACCAAACACAGTGGGAGGAAAGCTTTCTCCAGAACAGATTTTGAGTGACCACAGAGGAAGGGATTGTTAATTATCGTGGTCAAACCTTTGGATAGGCACCGCAAATGGAGTGGATTATGAGAGAAGGTGCATCGTGAGATTGTTTGCAGTAGGGCAAACAGAAAATGCTACAAAAGTGGATTAGGTTGCCCTGGGAACTTTTACCCCACCGGTTAGGAAAGAAGCAGGAATCAGCTCCACCTACTGCATGGAACCAATCATAAAAGTGGCATCCTAGGCACCATGCTCAGAACACTTTCTTGACCTGTGGAAAACAGAAGAAGGACTGTACTTACTTTTTGAGACCTGTTAGGAGACCTGAAGGGCTGGACATACTCCCATTTGTACCCAGGACAAAGAAGTTGACTACAGCTGTCAGTTGGCTGTATTCCTTTGTGGTTATAAGGAAACAAAAAGCTGCAAGAGACTTTTTTTTCTTGAAGTTAAAAGCTGACCAGTAGCAAATGGACCTGGACTGGACCCTGCTGTTGGCCTCTGCCTGACACACTGGGAATTTTTAAGTACCTCCCCTGAAGTCCTCCTTCAGAAGAAAAGTAATCCTGTGGTTGTTTGGGGACCAGGAAAAAATTTTGGAAACCTTTGAAAACTTTTCCTCCAGAGCTTCAGAGGGACCCACCAGAAAAGGTATCTAAGAGCCAGACAGGGACTGCTCCTCCGCTATGGCGGAGGAGCGTCACCCCTCTTCCCCCACAAGCAGCTGCAAAACTTTTATAGTAGAAACATAATAAACTCTGTTTATTATGTTTCTACTATAAAAGGGGCGGGCCATGGGCGTGACAGGGACAGAGGGAGAGTGCAAAGCACTCCCCCTCAGAGCGCATGTGTGTTTGGCCTGCCGTCTCAGGCCGGCCAAACGCACATGCGCAGTAGGCTCTCTGCAGCCCAGCAACCACGTTGCTGGGCTGGAGAGAGCATGCACAGGCTTCCAGTCTGCGTTGGGAGCGCCCTGGCTGGGCACTCCCAACCAATCCTAATGCTGCTCTGAGCAGCGTCAGGATTGGCAGCAGGGCAGGCTTGGAGCCTGTGGCTGCAGCCTGCAATAGAGGAGCCGATGGAGCGGTGCGGCGGTGCCACAAAGAGGTAAGATTATTTTTTTTTGGTTCCCCCGCCACACGCCACGCTGCCCCGCTCCTTTTCCCTCCCACGAGCCGCCCCTGGAGGCAGATCCACTGTGTTGGGTTGGATTTCACATCCGCCATGCTCAAAGGTCCCCGCATATTTAAAAAAACTATTAAGTCCCAGTCTGTGTTGAGGATTTGCAAATTTTCATTGCGAAATCTTTACATCTCCAGAACACCAGAGGCAGCAAGCTTTGGGCATCAGGCCTTCATGTCCATGGCAGCAGCTACAGATCCAGCAGCGACCCACTCAGAGCTGACTTTTTCTCTCAAAAAGTGACAAAGCCTTGTTTTGAAGTGAGAATTAGAAACGTTTTCACCTTCGTGACTTCCAGACTTTCATTGTGACCAATTCACTTGCTTGACACAGCTCCATCACGGCTAGCCTGAAAATATACCTGGTATTCCATGACCATTGACTTGCATTGGTTGTTTTATTTTTCTTAGCACTTTTTCGCCTTACCTTTTCAAAAATCCATATCTCTGGGCCCTCCCACTGCATTTTTTGTCTTTTTGGGGTCATTTTGCTTATTAAGTAACCCTTTCTCAAAGTTTATAAATTGGAGTGAGATTTTTATTATGTTGAACTTTTGACTTTTTAAGTGTTTGCTACTTCTAAATGCTTTACATATTTTCTTTTAGTTAAACTTGTCTGATCTGTGCCATAGCTACCAGCAGCTGAGCTAAGATTCAAGTTACTGAAACCTTTGACTGGTCCTAATAGGTTACTGACTTTATTAATTATGGCGGACTTCAATCTGCCCCAATTAACAACTCTCTTTCTTACAGATATGTAATTGCTTTAGAAGCCTCTACTTTTTCCTCTGAGTTTCCTTTTTCAAAGTGACAAAATTGAGCCTGGCTCCAGGATCTTTGTGAGTCTAAATTTCCCCCTCAAATGAAATAACCAGAACAAGATTAGAACCTCAAATCAAAAATGTTTTGATCAGACCAGAGCTCAGACACTGAAAAGTTGAGTGTTTGAGTGCGGGCCCTTCTGAAGGGATGTGCTCATGGCATCAATTAAAAAGAGTGGGCTTAACACATAACCTGCATGGCTAGGGGCTGGGTCAATAAGCATACCATACATTTGTTTTAAATTGGGGAGGATCGTATTACCGTCACCCTCTAACACTTAATATTGAGGTGCTACTGTTTTTAAAAGCTCCTAATGTTGTTAAAAGGTGAGTAGGGCACTGAAAGAGAAAATCATTTGCCTAAGGTAGCACAATTTTGGGATACTTAGGTGACTGCTCAAATCTTCTGTTCCCAAAGGTACCACTTTCGACACTAGGCCAGATTTTAATCATGATCCGTCTTCATAACTTAGAGGAACCCTAAAACAACTTTTGAAAACTCACTAAAACCATGGCCATTGGAAGTATGCACTTCTGTGACTGTGGCGTTTTCCACATTAATATAGATTTGCTGTGCTAGCCACATAACCCATCATCTTCTGCATAATCAACAGAGTTGAACAACATTGTTTCTAGCCCAGACAGTTCAAAGGTTGCCAGCATATGTTGGGTCACAGTGGAAAACTTTCTGCAAAGGTTGACTGCTCACTTTTCAATACCTTATTACTGTATTTGAGTGTTAAAATTAAATTATTGGGTTGGAACATTTGTCCAGACAACGCAAATGACAAAACAATAAACTAACAATATCACATTCTGTCAAATAATATACCTTTTCTTGCTGCATAACTCAGTCAATCCTGCCGCATAATTTGGTCCTCTTCCCCTGCCACCTAATTCCAGTGGCACTGACTAAAGCCCTCATTCTAACTGTATTGACTGGAGTAGTGATTGCACACCTGTAATTTGCCATACTGTGGGGTGCAGTAATTAGTAGGAGCCACAATTTCTGCACCATTAAGAGTTTTGGGCCTCCCAGTGGGCAATAATATGTAACTTTACCCCGACCAAAGCAAGTAACCTGAAATCTATTGTCATTGATTGCTTACATGATTACCGACAGGTTTCAACTGGAATATGTCATGGGCCAAAAAAAACTTGACCCTAGCGGAGCACAAGCCGTCGGAGCTTTTGGCAAACTTATGTGTTCCTTGAAAGGGAGTGGTGTGGTCCTTCATGTGAATTCCTTAATGTACTATAACAAGGACAGCATATTAACGCTTAGCAACTTTTACAATGCAACTCTTTGTTTTGACCACCAAAAACAAGGCATTTAAGTATATTAAATAATCCCGCATTACTTTCCAGTTTTTAATATTTTCTTGCAAAATTGAAAATACAAAAAACGACTGATAAAATAGAGAAGAGTTCTGTACATTTATATACATGAGGTCAGCGATATAAAATAATAAAACAACATCAAAAACAAATGATATAAAACGTCAAGTGCAGTACAGGTAAAAACAGTTGATTGTACATGTAGACATTCTCATATATATATAGCATACTTTTCAGGCAGGAAAAGATCTTTAGAGGTTTCTTCCATATAAGTTACATTTACAATTTATCTTTTGAACATATACGAGAAGGTTTCTTAGATGTTTAATACACTTAAAGCATCAGATTCAAAGTGCCAAAGCAAAGTTAAAAAAAAATCCAACATTTCACTTATATAGTCTTGAATATAAAACATTATCGGTAAATGTGAGGTGCTTGTTTTCTTAGGAATTCATATGGGAATACACAATGGATACAGTATATGTACTTGCGCATCACTGTTGGTGATATGTCTTGATTACAGTTCATTTTTTTTAACAAAAGAGGGCAATTATGCAAATTTTAGGTATCATTGTAAATGGAAGGAATGTGGGTCAAACAATTGTCAAAGGCGCCATTTTGGAAAAATCCATTTTCTTCTGTTGCATTTGTGACTCCGTCTTCAGATACACACTGTGCTTCCGAAATGATACCATAGCCTGTAATTAGAAAAACATTTTCATATTTATATACATTGGATCTTCTTCAACACATTGTATATGAACTCTGTATATGACTTTCTGAGAATGATCCATCCTAAACTGACCAAATATCGGCTTATGGTTGAAATATCATGCCTGAATAGCTTGCAAGAATAGTTTACCTTTATCTACAAAAGTCGAAAGGCAGGGCCCATTATCTCAGTTGGAGCTACACTGAACGTTCATGCTGGTTTCCTTGTGTATGCATGAAACATAGAACATTCCTAAGAGCATAATTCCACAACTATGAGCTATAGATGTGCAGTGTACAATAATCACAGTAAAGCCCTCTGAGAGTGGAAACTGCATTCTCATTTTTGTCTTCCAGTTTTCTGGTTGTGCCGCTCCATGTTTCTGCTATATTCTAGCCTTTTATTGGGGGTTGCATACCAATGAATTGTGTGTGCTAGCCTTTTAATGGGGGTTGCATACCAATGAATTGTGTGAGTGCTCACGTAATATAAAGTAGCAAAAAGCATGGTCTCAGTTTACTTACCATTACAAACCCTTGCAGGTGCACTGCAAAATTGTGCAGCAGTATGTGAGAGTCCATACACTCCCAGCAAATCTAGACCTAAGTTTACTCAATTGCAGCTCTCCTCCCTCCATTTTTGTAAAGTCATTTTCTCCTTCATCAAGAAATGAATGTTGATCATATACCTGAGAATATTTGAGTCTGCCTTGCCCTACAATGGCAACACACACACTGCTTCAAGCTTTGCTCTGAGCAATGGGCTATCTCCAATTCTTCACCTTCACCATGCCCTCTAAAACAACCAGCATTTGCAATGCAATGGGTCTCACGTTTGCTCGAGTAAAAGCTATTGGCGGTGTAAATTCCTGTTAGAAATGTGGTCTTTGGTTGGCAGTCAAGTTACCCCCTGTCCAAGCAAGGACCCTCACTCTAGTCAGGGTAAGTCACAGACAATCCAAATTATCCTCTGCCCCCCCTTCTGGTAGCTTGGCACTGAGCAGTCAGGTTTAACTTAGAAGGCAATGTGTAAAGTATTTGTGCAATAAATTAGACACTAACACAATATAGCACCACAAAAATACACCACACAGTATTTAGAAAAACATATAATATTTACTGATAAGATGCAGGTCAAAACAATTAAAATGCAATAAGTACATGTTGAGATACCACTGTAAAAGTGGTATAAAGTGTCTTAAGTCTTTTAAAAGCAATAAATGTCTCTTTGAAGCACAAAGTACCTGGTTCGCGTGCAAAATCTCCGCAAAGAACCAAAGAGGAGGAGGTGCGTGGAAACAAAGGGGGTGTGCGTTGATTTCTTGGTCCGCACACGGCAATGCGTCATTTAGTTTCCACACAGGGACAGCTGTGCGTTGATTTCCGGTGCTCGGTCATGGATCCTCTTCGGGTTGCGGGGATTTCGGACGCCCGGGGGACGATGCGTGGATTTCCTGCACTAGCAGGACGAAGTCACAAGAGCTGCATCGATTCGGTGGGCATTGCGTCAAATTTTCTACCGCACAGCAGGCGCTGCGTTGATTCTTCTCTGGAAGTCGGGCTGCGTCATTCCGGCTCGGCTGTGCGTCGATCTGGTGGGCCGTGCATCGAATTTCCGGTCGCTACACTGGCGCTGCGTAGATCTTCTCAATGCGAAGTCGGGCTGCGTCATTCCGGTTCGGCATGCAGTGAAATTTGCACCGCAGTGCAGGCTGTGCATTGTTTCTGGTAGGCTGTGCGTCGAATTTCGCCTTCTTGTAGAGATTAAGTCTTTTTGGTCCTGAGACTTTACGGAACAGGAGGCAAGCTCTAGCCAAGCCCTTGGAGAGCACTTTTTCACCACAGCCAGAGAGCAGCAAGCAGCAGGACAACAGCAAGGCAGCAGTCCTTCACAGAAAGCAAACAGGTGAGTCCTTTGGGCAGCCAGGCAGTTCTTCTTGGCAGGATGCAGGTTCTGGTTCAAGTTTCTTCTCCAGGAAGTGTCTGAGTTGGTAGGGGCAGAGGCCCTGTTTAAATACCCAAATGTGCCTTTGAAGTGGGGGAGAATTCAAAGAGTGACTTAGAAGTACACAAGGTCCCCTTTCAGTTCAAACCTGTCTGCCAGGGTCCCTGTAGGGGGTGTGGCAGTCCTCTGTGTAAGGGCAGGCTACTGTCCTTTGACATGCAATTGTCAGGCCCTCC
The DNA here is from genome assembly GCF_031143425.1 of Pleurodeles waltl. Taxonomy (NCBI): domain Eukaryota; kingdom Metazoa; phylum Chordata; class Amphibia; order Caudata; family Salamandridae; genus Pleurodeles; species Pleurodeles waltl. Next base: position 870,981,802 of record NC_090443.1, on the reverse strand, counting down.
ACCCTCCCAGCCCAGGAAGACCCATTCAAAATGCAGATGTCTGCAAGTGAGGCTGAGTATCATGTGTTTGGGGTGTGTCTCAGTGAATGCACAAGGGAGCTGTCAATTAAACCCAGCCAGACGTGGATTGTAAGGCACAGAAAGATTTAAGTGCAGAGAAATGCGCACTTTCTAAAAGTGGCATTTCTAAAATAGTAATATTAAATACAACTTCACCAGTCAGCAGGATTTTGTATCTCCATTCTGGCCATACTAAATATGACCTTCCTACTCCTTTCAGATCAGCAGCTACCACTCAAATAATGTATGAGGGCAGCCCCAATGTAAGCCTATGAAGGGAGCAGGCCTCACAGCAGTGTAAAAACGAATTTAGGAGTTTTACACTACCAGGACATGTAAACTACACAGGTACATGCCCTGCCTTTTGCCTACACAGCACCATGCCCTATAGGTTGCCGAGGACATTCCTTAGAGGTGTCGTATATGTAGAAAAAGGGAAGTTTTAGGCTAGGCAAGTACTTCTAAGTGCCATGTTGAATTGGCAGTGAAACTGCACACCCAGGCCTTGCAATGGCAGGCCTGATACAAGGTTAAGGGGCTACTTAAGTGGGTGGCACGATCAGTGCTGCAGGCCCACTAGTAGCATTTAATCTACAGGCCCTAGACACATATAGTGCACTCTACTAGGGACTTATAAGTAAACTAAATAGTCCAATTGGGTATGATCCAATGTTACCATGTTTAAAGGCAGAGAGCATATGCACTTTAGCACTGGTTAGCAGCGGTAAAGTGTGCAGAGTCTTAAAACCAGCAAAGACAGTATCTAAAAAGTGGAGGGAGGCAGGCAAAAAGTTAGGAGTGACCACCCTAAGGCTGTCAGGTCTAACAATTCCTAACTGGACTTTTCTTGCCACATAAATTGAAAATAAAAAATAAAACAGTTGACATAAGCGACCCAATTCAAAGCGACACAACTGCCATGAGCGCGAAGGAGAGACACAAAAGTAAAGAGAAGTTTGCTCAAAGTCAAACGTATCAGCAAACTTGCAATTATCCATGTAACAGGGTTGGTATTGAAGATGGAACAAAACCACCCCAAGGAGGGACAAACATGAAGCATTTACCAATGATAACAAAGGATTTTTGAAAGACAAGCCCACGAACGATTGAAAGTGATGGGCGTACGGTGGGCGTGGTTAAAAGCCCACAATACTTACAACAACTCAAAGAGCTTGGGCACTCACCTAAAAATAACCAGGATGCAACAAAAAAGTAGAGACCTAGGGCCATATGTAGGAACACTTTTTCCCATAGACACAGAATGGGTAAAAATCTTTGCTACATCTGGCCCCTAGCGTTGCAGCTGAATGAACAATGAACACTAATCACGCTAAGTTCAGACTTTATATTTTGACCAAAATGGTCAAGGCACGAGATAATAAACAGTCTTTGCCGGAATAATAAATGTGAATCACTAACAATCTGTGAATCTTCAGTGGATTTTATTACTGAATATTGGCACCACCAATATTGTGGCATACTAATATCTAGAGCAGAATCCTGAGGGCCAAAATAATGAAAGATAGAGGGAAGCATACATTTACTATTCATAAGTCCACAACGACGTATCTTGAAGATATCTGTACCAGGGAGGTACGCATATTTCCGATATTCTGCCCTCGATATTCTGTCCCATCGATGCTCTTCGTTCGATATTCAGGGAGCACACTTCCTCACTGCATTTAATTGACCCACTTTCCGGCTGCATACTAAGCATTAATGAATAATACACCCTCCAATGGTTCCATGAAGAAGCCAACAGGTGTGTTAAAACAATCTAAGTGACTATCGCATACATTAACCCCTTTTTGGAAGCACGGCTTCATTTCAGATGGAAATAAAGATTACTACCAACTACAACAGTGCAGCCTGGCACACGCATTAGAACTTTAAACTCACGCTCTTCGTCTCAAGTGGCTCCTGCTTGCAATGCATTCAATAGAGGAAGCTCGAATGGAGAGCTCCTTTAAGTTCCTTGTCACTACATTCCGCAGTCAGCTACTATTGTACTTTAGACAAATTCAACATTTTCTAGACCTGCAGAAAGGCCACCAACACTGATCTTTTCTCTTAAGGGGTGTCTTTCCTGTACGGCTCTTCCTTCTAGCTTTAGCAATTCTTAAGCGCCAAGAAAACATGTGGTACATATAAGTAGCACTTTACAAGAACCATAATCAGATAAAATAAAATTAATACTGTGCATATTTTTCTACTTTTGAAATAATCAAGGTTTTCACAGCTGGTTGGTCAAACATGGACTTACGTCACCGCCAAATCAATCGCGGAACTCGCAAGCAAATGGCTCCCTCGGGCACGGATCTCCTTCATTACTTTAGTGGAATGGCAATCAACTGGCATGAAAGAGGAAGCCTTCGCCATGCTCACTTGCACACCACGCGGGGTGGCGTGCGTATGACGCGGGGAGAATATTTCTATTCTTGTGCACACTATCGCGCGCGTGTGTTTCTTTAACCCTCAGAACACAGTTCTTTGGTTGGTGCATCTAATCAATGGGTAAATTGCACGTGCACGGAGCATGGTGGGCACACAGCTCAGACATCAATCACCAGAGCAAACGATGACGCACCCAGGCCCTTGCGGAAACGCGGCACCTCACATCTTTGCTAAATTAGGGGGAATCCCCCATACTTGTACGCGCCAGGCGCTTCACTCGGCTCCTGATGGAGGAAGCCATCCGTGCAGTGGAAGGAAAGCGCCCTTGTATCCAATGCTAATGCGGCTCGTGGCACAGATGTTTGCCAGCGATTGCGGGCATTCCTGCGGGATGAGAACTCCCGCACATTAAGGGCACAATAAAAAGCTCGGAATAAGAGGAAAATACATAATCCTTTATGACTCCTCTGGATGCAGTGACAGGCTATGATTTATGTCATGCCAGCAGTATTTATTTTTATATTCTAGGAACTTAGCATGCCTAAGTGATTGGCCTGCAAACATAGTTATTGCAAACTCATTTCCTAATGTTGCAGCTCGGGCTTAAAACAATCAGCTGTTGTTGTTGAGGTTGGTGTCTTGCCACAAGTTCTGCTCTGTTCCCAGAATTTTATTTGGAATTATTTACTTCAAGTTCGCTTCCAACTACAACAATCTACCAGCTTAATCTTCATTTCAGATTTGCTAATGGGGAAGGCATTGTACCACAGTGTCTTAAACTCAAAGCTTAGAACATAATACTGGCGTTTCAGTCAGGCTGAAAAAATACCCCAGCGCTCTCACGTACACTACCTGGAGCGAGGCAGTCTATCAGCACCGCCTCTCTTTGTTGAAAAAATACTACTGAACAAGGTGGAGATGCTGAATGAATAATATTGTGCACATTTCACTTTCCAATTAAAGGAAAACCTCAGGTCATGACAAACTAGTGCCAAGGAAAGCGAATATTAGGTCTGAAATTATCCAAGACCTTTCAATTTTACTAAAATTAAACATGCATACTATGCTAAATTATTGAGGCTTTCAGCCAGTCCTCTTCATCCATTAGTCTGTTATTGTGTCATTCATATTTCAGTTCCACCTGTTGCAGCACACAGCATGTGATAGTGAGTCAGTCCACTTCCGGCATGGGCCAACTTTACTATGAATGATGGTAGTTTTTCCTGTAACAAAATACACATTGTTGGAAATGGCCCTTTGTGCAGGGTTATCCCCAAACATTTTGCCTCTGACCTCCTGTTTTTGACTGTGTGCTGCATTTAATTTTTGTTGGCTTTAGGACTCTGGACACTTTACCACTGCTGACCAGTGCTGAAGTGCAAGTCTTCCCTGTCCGATTTGTATTGGTGATTGGTTTATCCATGATTGGCATATTTGATTTACTAGTAAGTCCCTGGCGAAGGGCATTATGCTTGTCCAGGGCCTGTAAATCAACTGCTACTAGTGGGCCTGCAACACTGATTGTGCCACCCACATGAGTAGCCCTCTAAGCATGTCTCAGACCTGCCACTACAGAGTCTGTATGTGCAGACTTAAACTGACAACTTGGACCTTGCAAGTGCACCCACTTACCAGGCCCAAACCCAGGGCCGGCTTCTGTCGGGGCAAAGTGGGGGGGTCACAAAACAAAAAGACAACAAAAAATAAATTTTAAAAAAACGTACCTGACGCCCACAACATTGCCGATCTTCTGGCTCCACTCACTGAAGGCACAGCCTGCCCTGCAGCCAATCCCAACACTGCTCTCACACTGCTAGCAGCATGACCGCAGCATCAGGATTGGGCTAAGCACCCTAGCTTTGCTCTCCCAGGCACACTGGGAGCCTGTGCTTGCTGTCTCCAACCCAGCAACACAGCTCTGGTTGGAGAGAGCTCAGTGCGCATGCCGGTTTGGAACCACAGAGACGGCCAGCCAAACCTACATGCACACTGAGGGGAGTGCACATCACTCCCTCTCCCTGCCTGTCATCCCCCATGGCCCGTCCCTTTGAAAAATAAAACCATAATAAACATGCTTTATTAGGGTTTTATTTTTCAAGATTTGCAGCTGCTGCTGGCGGGGGGTAGAGGGGGCATAACGAGGGAGCCGCTGCTGCCCAAACCTTCCCTTTTATTACATGTAAGTCACCCCTAAGGTAGGCCCAAGGCAGCCCCATGTGCAGAGTGCAGTGTATTTTAAAGGTAGGAGATGTACTGGTGTGCTTTACATGTCCTGATAGTGAAATACTGTTAAATTCGTTTTTCACTATTGCAAGGCCTATCTTTCCCATAGGATAACATAAGGATTGCCTTGAAATATCTTTTAGGTGCAATTTACCATTGGGAGCAGATAGAAATATGGAGTCTCAGGTCTCTTAACTCACAATTTCAAAATACATCTTTTGGTGAAGTTGATTTTTAAATTGTAAGTTTGAAAATGCCACTTTTAGAAAGTGGGCATTCTGTTGTCTAATCATTCTGTACCTCTGCATGTCTGTGGAATACACATCTGTGTCAGGATGACAGTTGGGTTGTTTGTGAATTCACTCTAGACAGTCACACAAATGGAGCTGAGGCACCTGTCAGCTGTCATCCTGACATATCCTGAAGGATCTTCCTGGGCTAGAGTGGTGGGAGGATCTGACACTTGCACCTGAATAGGGTTGTGCCAGTACTTACACAACGCAGTCTCCAGCACCCCGGAGTGTGTCTGGGACCAGGGCAGGAAAGGCAGGGTCTTGTGCACTACAAAGATTTTTTTTTAAAGTTTGTCTACTTGAAAGGCAGAAATGGGTATAAGTATTGGACCTCTGACCTCACAAAGTTAGAATCTTTTTAGACTGAGGAGATTCTGCCAGGAAGAAGTGCTGGATGCTGTAGGAGGGACTGCCACTCTGCCTGTTGCTTTGCTGTGCTGGCCTGCTGCTTGCTGTTTCTGTCCTGGGAGTGAAAGGACTGGACTTTGCTTTCTACACCCTGCTTCCAAAGGTTCTCCAAAGGCGTGGACTGAGCTTGCCTCCTGTTAAGAAGTCTTAGGGACATCAAAGACTTCTTCTGCCAGGACCTGGACTCTCATGCTGAGAGTTCTGACTTGCCAAGTGGTGCCAAATCCAGTTCCTGGGCCCTTGAGAGAGAGTTCTAGTGTAACCAAGAAGAAACAAGCACAATGGTTTCAGAGCGTCTTCGGAACTGGTGCCGCTGTCTGACTCTGCACCAATGCGTGCACCAGAGCCGTGGCCCCTGCTGAGTGCAACAACTGCGACCGATGCCGCAGGCCCTATGCCGCCACAGTACTTCCAAAGTCCTGCCACAGCGTGAGTTCCGATTGTGTATCACCGACAGCCATGACACCCGACTCCGCTCCGGCACCTGTGGCCCCTTGGTGTGATTGTGACACCACAAAGTCAACGCCTCACACTTTCACCTGCTGGATTCATCAACCCCGCCTTGCCTTAAGGAACCAGCGCCTAGCTAGCAACGCCACATCACCTCCCCTGCAACCCTAAGGAACCAATGCCTCACCTCCCCTGCCTAGCAGTAAGGAACAAACGCCTCACCTCCCAGGTAGCAAGCAGTAAGGAACCAATGCCACACCGACTCCAGCGATGCCTCACCTCCCAGACTCCATGCAACATCTTAGTTTCTTCGTTTTCCAGGGTACTGTGCCTGGGTTCTGTGCAAATCTGTGACCGGCTCGTACTCGTACTCACTCGCAAGTGGTGTCAGATTGTCTGTCTTCTGTTCTCCTGTCTTCGGCTCTTCTACCTCCTCCGTCTTCTTCCCCCGAGCCTGCCCTCCTGCTCCTTCCTCATCCCCCTCCCTCACTCGCCTCCCCCTCTCTCACCCCTAGCTAACCCGTTCGCTATCTACCTCCCTCACTCCTCCTATCTTCCTATCTCTCTAGCTCCCTATCTCACTATCTAACTCCCCCACTCTCCACCTCCTCCTACCTACCTATCTGTCTATCTATCTATTTCCCTATCTATCGACTTCTCTATCTATTTTCTCTATCTATTTCTCTATCTCTCCCCCCCTCCCGCCACCCCCTCTACTACCTATCTCCCTATCCTCTCACTCTACCTCTCTCCCTCACCCACCTCTACAACCCCCCCTCCCCTATCTTCACAACCCTACTCCTATCTCTCTCCCTAATCTCCAAACCTCCTAACACTCACCCTCCTCCACCCTAAACCCCCTCCCCCAGCTCCTCTCACTCTACCTGTCCCCCCCCTCCCTCGCGCTTTCCCGCCGCGACCTCCTGCACGCCCCCGCCCCCCAGCTCCCATTCGCCCCCAGCTGACCCCTCCCCCCCCTCCTACCTCTTATGGCGGCCGCTGCGCGACTGCGCAGCGGGCGCGCCGGAGGCGCGCCAGAGGCAAGCCCGTCTGCGCCCGTCCGCGCCTGGCCCGCGCCCAGCGCCACGACCCCTGGTCCCCAGCTCCCCCAAGCCCCGCTGATCCGCTACGACCCCACCACCCTCCACGCCCTCAACCCAGGGCGCTCCAAAACCTGCTTCCTAGCTCACCCCAAACGCACCCATGGACCCTTCGCCTGCAACTCCTGCAAACGCATCTTCCACCACGCAACTACCACGACCACAAGCCCACGCGCCATCAACCACCTCAAGTGCATCCTGATCAACGCTCGTTCCGTCCACAAGCACGCCGTTGAACTTTGGGACCTCCTGGACTCCACAGCCCCGGACGTCGCCTTCATCACGGAGACATGGATGAACGCCTCCTCTGCTCCAGACATCGCTACCGCCATCCCCGAAGGCTACAAGATCTCCAGAAAAGACCGCACCAACCAAGTAGGAGGAGGTGTCGCCATCATCTTCAAAGACTCCATCAGCGTCACCACCTCCACCGAAGACCCCCCCCTCGCCGCTGAACACCTGCATTTTCAGATTCGCACCGACCCAAGGACCACCCCCAGAGGATCCCTCGTCTACCGTCCTCCCGGACCTCGCGCCTCTTTCAGCGACGCCATCGCCGACTTCATCTCCCCGCACGCCCTCGCCTCACCGGACTACATCCTCCTAGGTGACCTCAACTTCCATCTGGAACAAAACAACGACCCCAACACCACCACCCTGCTCGACAACCTCGCCAACCTCGGCCTCAAACAACTGGTGAACACCGCCACCCACATCACCGGACACACGCTCGACCCTATCTTCTCCGCCAGCAAACACGTCTTCTTCAGCCACACCTCTGCCCTACACTGGACCGACCACAGCTGCGTCCACTTCACATTCCGACGCGAGACCTCCCACCTCCGCACTCAACCCATCCCTCATCGACAGTGGAACAAGATCCCTGAAGAGCAACTCTTCTCCGCTCTCGCCGCCAACCAACCCACCCTCACCACCGACCCCAACGACGCAGCTCTCAACCTCACAAACTGGATCTCCAACTGCGCTGACAACCTTGCTCCCCTCAAACGCACGCATCGACAGACCAACACCAAAAAACCTCTCTGGTTCTCTGACACCCTCAAAGAAAACTTGTCGTGCCCTTGAGAAGGCTTGGCGCAAGGACCACACCGCTGACAACATGACCGCCCTCAAGAACGCTACACGCGAACACCACCACCTGATCCGCACTGCCAAAAGGAACTTTTTCACCGACAGACTAGACAAAAACAGCCACAACAGCAGAGAACTCTTCAGCATCGTCAAAGAGTTCTCCAACCCCAGCGCCAGCGCCGTCACGCCCTCACAGGATTTGTGCGAATCCCTCGCCACTTTCTTCCATCGCAAGATCAGCGACCTCCACGACAGCTTCGGACACCAGACCCAACCATACACCACTGAACCCGCTTCCCCGGACATCACCCTCAACAACTGGACCCACATCAACACGGAAGAAACCAAATCCATCATGAACTCTATCCACTCTGGCGCCCCTTCGGACCCCTGCCCGCACTTCATCTTTAACAAAGCCGACGACATCATCGCCCCGCACCTCCAGACCGTCATCAACTCTTCTTTTTCTTCTGCTACCTTCCCCGAATGCTGGAAGCACGCTGAAGTCAACGCCCTACTAAAGAAACCTATGGCTGACCCAAGCGACCTGAAAAACTTCCGCCCCATCTCTCTTCTACCTTTCCCAGCCAAGGTAATAGAAAAGACCGTCAACAAACAGCTGACCACCTTCCTGGAAGACAACAACCTGCTCGACCCTTCACAAACCGGATTCCGAACCAACCACAGCACGGAAACCGCCCTCATCTCAGTCACAGACGACATCAGAACCCTGATGGACAACGGTGAAACAGTCGCCCTCATTCTCCTCGACCTCTCGGCTGCCTTTGACACCGTCTGTCACCGCACCCTAATCACCCGCCTACGCTCCACCGGGATCCAAGGCCAGGCCCTGGACTGGATCGCCTCCTTCCTCGCTAACCGCTCCCAAAGAGTTTACCTCCCTCCGTTTCGCTCAGAACCCACCAAGATCATCTGCGGCGTACCTCAAGGCTCATCGCTCAGCCCGACACTCTTCAATGTCTACATGAGCCCCCTCGCCGACATCGTACGCAAGCACGACATCATCATCACCTCCTACGCCGACGACACCCAACTTGTACTCTCCCTCACCAAGGACCCCGCCAGCGCCAAGACCAACCTACAAGAGGGTATGAAGGACGTCGCAGATTGGATGAGGCTCAGCCGCCTAAAGCTGAACTCTGAAAAAACGGAAGTCCTCATCCTCGGCAACACCCCGTCCGCCTGGGACGACTCCTGGTGGCCCACGGCCCTCGGCACCGCACCGACCCCCGCAGACCACGCCCGCAACCTCGGCTTCATCTTGGACCCTCTTCTCACCATGACCAAGCAAGTCAACGCTGTGTCCTCCGCCTGCTTCCTCACTCTCCGCATGCTCCGTAAGATCTTCCGCTGGATCCCCGCCGACACCAGAAAAACCGTGACCCACGCCCTCGTCACGAGCCGCCTGGACTACGGCAACACCCTCTACGCCGGGACCACAGCCAAACTCCAAAACCGCCTGCAACGCATCCAAAACGCCTCGGCCCGCCTCATCCTCGACGTACCCCGCAACAGCCACATCTCCGCACACCTGAGACACCTGCATTGGCTCCCAGTCAGCAAAAGGATCACCTTCCGTCTTCTCACCCACGCACACAAAGCCCTCCACAACAAGGGACCGGAATACCTCAACAGACGCCTCAGCTTCTACGTCCCCACCCGCCCCCTCCGCTCCGCTGGCCTCGCACTTGCTGCCGTCCCTCGCACCCGCCGCTCCACGGCGGGTGGGAGATCTTTCTCCTTCCTGGCGGCCAAGACCTGGAACTCCCTCCCCACCAGCCTCAGGACCACCCAGGACCACTCCGCTTTCCGGAGACTCCTAAAGACTTGGCTGTTCGAGCAGCGATAACCCCCCCTTTTCCCCCCCTAGCGCCTTGAGACCCGCACGGGTGAGTAGCGCGCTTTATAAATGTTAATGATTTGATTTGATTTGATTTGATTGTGGGGAATGACTCAAGATGTCAGGATAGCCCCAGGTGGAACTAATGTGTTTCTAAGCACTATACTAAGATGTAATCATTTAAAATGTGTTCTTTTCAGATGTATGTTGGATTTTTGTCGTTTTGGTCTTGTTTTACTCAGATAAATACTGGCTATTTTTCTAAACTGGTGTGTAGTACTTTTGTGGTTGTTTCACTGTGCAACTGTGTGAGTGTATAAATACTTTACACACTGCCTCCGAGATCAGCCTGACTGCTCGTGCCAAGCTACCAAAGGGGTGAGCAGGGGTTATCTTAGCTGTGTGATTCCCTTACCCTGGCTAGAGTGAGGGTCCCTATTGGGACAGGGTACAAACCACTGCCAAATACAGACCCCATTTTTAACGAACATCCACACCATATGTAGTACTATTAGGTGTAGTTCTATGTCAATGTGTGCTTTTTGAGAGGACTAACATCTTTTTGCTTTTAGGCAATGTTTTTATAGAGTGATGAGGGCCCAGCTGCTTGTCCAATAATAACGTTTTGTAAATGTTTTGTAAAAACTGACAAAACAAACCAAGCATTGACAAAGCCAAAAGGTTGGCGGCCAACACCAGACCTACTGGCTTTCCAATGCTTGCATATTTATTTGCATAATTCAGACAACATACATTTTAAACACTTTGAGGCTCTTCATCGTGTTCAGCTACAACAAGCAGCACAATAGCCTCTCTTTGGCAGAAAATATGCAAACGTGCAATCACAACTTGCAATATGTGTGTTTGAACAGTGTTTCCTGCCACATTCTTAAGGGGTCTCACTCCCTAATTGCTCTCCGTACTCAAAAGGAATACCATTTACCTAAAAACCCTGGAGTGTCAGACCTCAATCTACTTGACAACCCAAAATAAAAATGAGTAAAATGTTGATACTAGTATGTATTTCTAAAAAAACTTCTTTTCAAAGAGAGTGCATGCAAGGCTTTAAGTCTTGCTTAGTAAAGCTTTATATCGCAGGAGCTGAATTCTTATACAAAGGGGAAGTATGGAGCTTGCTTTAATAGCAGACTCTTGTTTTGTCAATTGGAGAAAACTAAAAAATGATGGGTGGTATGCTTGAATTAATGTCAGCCACCGGTAATTACTTGGGGCTGCATTCCAATCTATCATTATTTTGCTCACCAGGCCACCTCAGACAGGAGCCAGCCATGTGCAAATCAACCTTCTCCAATTGGAACAGTCCAGGCTGAATTGCCAGGCCAACTCCCCTTTGAACTGAAAAACTAGTGACCTCCTGTTGGTTTCAGCCCATTTTGGGCCTCTTCAGTAGGATGCAGCTTGTTTCCAGTAGCACAGTGAGGACAAGACCCTCATCTGGCCTACTTTTCATACTTAGTGAACCACGCTGAGAAAAACAAAAAACAATTAGTGAAATGTTTGAATTAATCTCAGCCACTGATAATTACTCAGCTGCATTCTAGTTCATTGTTTTTGCCCAACGTATCTCTGCAGACAGGACCCCGTTTTGTCAGTGGCTAATACTGTTCAGTTGTGTTGAGATATTGGTGGGTCTGGCACGTTCTCTGGTGCACCAGAACATTTCACTTTTTTGAGGAATGGCCTTCAAGGGTATTCCTTGGGCAACACATGTGTACAAACAAGTCTAGAATTCAACAGATGTTTAACCTCTCACCATCACACATTATCAGCTCAACATTGTTTATTCAGATCGTCTTTTGTGATCACTACTAACAATTCTGTACAGATACATTTGCTTACCATGCTAACCACTAAAAGAGATGCTAGGCCTTTCCTCTAGCAACAGGCCCTGCCCCTTCTTTAAGAGCACTTCACCTTTTATCGATTAGCAATAATCCAACCAATAGCAATGATGTGAGCCGAATTCCATAAGTAAATATTAAGTAGTGAAATCATTTTGAGACCATCATGGTTCTACATATTGTACCGGAATAAACACTGTACCTACTGTCAGCAGCTGCTGCTGTATCACCTAGGGATTAGTCACAGGAAACTATGGCCAAGTCCCAATGCAGACAAAGCCCTTTGTAGCCCACACCTGTATTACTTCTTGTACTAATTTAAGTTGGCCATGTTCAAGACAATCTGTACCTTCCTAAAAATTGTTCCACAAATGGGGAACCTTTTCATGTTCAGTTCAGCATCCCTTACACACACACACCCCTCTGCAGAACTTGCCTACCACATTCTCTTCCGCTAACTGGAGACATTTATACCGCTTGCGATCGCTCTCAATGATGGCTCTGCAGAAATTAAAAGGCTCTTCACACACCTCCTTCAAGGAAAAACAGCATCATAATTTTCATTTAGTTTTTAAATAATCTGTTTTTATTTTTTTTAGTAATTTTACAGTCCATTCTTCAATTTGAGTAATTTGGCAGTCATGGGTGGGAATCTGGTTATTTTTCTTTTTTTGCGATCTCTCCTGAATTTAGGGCTGGACACCCCCATGGATATTTTACTTTGGAATCAGGGATTATTTACATTTCTGATATTATTTCCATAATGCTTACATTATATTGGGTTCAGCTGCGAAATAAAAAGCAGGCTGGTACCTATCTGAAATCTTTGGTGGAGATCAGGTGCTCTGACATCAAAGTTACTTAAACCTGTTGAGCTATGGGAGACTCCCTCAAGCAATAATTCAGATATGCCCAAGAGAGTTAAACAAGCATATGGGCTGAACAGGATAAAATACATTTATAATAATGCAAATCAAGGTTCTTCGGTACATAATTTATTTTTGTATAAAACCCACACTGGTTTTGAGCCACACCTCAACAAGATATCCTTAAGAGTGTTGTGTGCTATATATCAAGTTCAGGATCAGTGTTTTGCCCATTAGGTTTTCTATCGCAGAATGGGGTAAGCCGCTAAGGAGCACTGTGATTGCAACTCTGGGGATATTTAGGCCCAGATTTATACTTTTTAGCGCCGCTTTTGCGAAATTGTTTGTGTTCAAAAGTGCTGCAAACTTACAAAATACAATTATATTTTGTAAGATTTGTGCCGATTTTGCGTCAAACAAATGACGCAAATGCGGCGCTGAGAAAGTATAAATATGGGCCTTAATCTAGTAAACAGTTCATGTTTTGCTACCCTCTCATACTAAATCCCTGCAGGAAATTGCTGTGATTTGTGATGAATTCATATAATGTCACAAAATGTGAGGACGCTTTTCTCTTAAACCTTCACACTGATAAAGAAGATATTTACCACAGAGTGGCTGCTTATATCTAGGCAACATAAAAGGATGATGGACGGAGTGCTGAAACGTTTCAAACACTCACCCCTAGCCAGAGATCTGGGTTTAATCCATTGTTTTTTGTTCACCATGGCACCCCAGTTTGGACCCAGCCATATGCAAATCAATCTTGACCCTGTTCACCATGAGAACAGTCCAGCCCGAACTGCCAGACCAGGCCCTCCTTGGACCAGAAGCAAGCATCCTAGTACTGGTGTCAGGGTATCACCCTTCATCAGCCAGGCTAGCTTGAATCCAGTGGCACACTGAGCACATGGCCCTTGTCTGGGCATAACCTTCCCACTTAGGGCAACTTTAGCAGCACAGAAGGATGATGGACAGAGTGCTGAAACTTTTCAGACACACACCCCCAGTCACATCTGGGTTTAATCCATCATTCTTTTGCTCACCATGCCACCCCAGTTTGGACCCAGCCATATGCAAATCAGTCTTGAACCTTAGATCTGGGCTGCATGTATCAGAGCTGGTAGACTCAAGGGGTGATATTGTAGGCATTTTGTGAGATAAAAGGAGTAATGGATTTGTAATTATGGTTTTATTGATATTTTTAAGCCTAATAGCAATTAAATATGATTTTCTATGTTTACTACAAAAGAGCCTGGATGTATATGAATTGTATTTTATAATGATACTATTTTTGGAATCTTGTTTTTTCAAATGCCTTTTAGTGTGTTACTCATCATAAGGATTTGTCAGTGCACTGTTTCACAAATCTACTCTACTGCCGTCTTCTATGTAATGATTTTAATATACACTTTTATCCTTTGTATAAATTTATCAGGCTTATGCCAACAACACATTTTCAGATATTACATTTTGGTTGACGTAACCAGTTACACTTCCGCTGCACGCTTTCGCCAATATTACTTTGATATATGCTTCTATCTAATAAACCTATTACATTATTTTTGGTCTAGCTGTCTCTGTCTTTCTCTGTCTGCCAGACGTCCTTTAAATAATACATTGGGAGTGGGCCTTGGACCTACCATTTTAAGCCATTGGTTGCTCAGGGCTTTAGCCAGTGTCTTCAGACAGTGTCAATCAAATCTTGGTGAGCCAAATGCAGTGTTTGCCTTTCGCCATCATAGTGTTGGCAGTTACAGATATCATTCCGCCTCCCAGAGAGTGCTTCTAGTGCATGAGGTGCAGTGTTTCAGGCACAGCTGGAGCTGGTGTAGATAGAATCCATCTTGAAAAAAGTGTTTCCCTGTGGATAGCAGCACATCCTGTATGATGAACTAACACATACTTCTAATATGATGTATTTAGTGTGCATTCTAATATTTATCAACACATGATTTTGCATGCATTCTAGTGAATTTATGGGTACATTTAGATAATTCTTAAGGTAAGCACTTTGTTTCAAATGCCTCTTGTGTTGGTTTTGCTGCAGAAAGCCACATTTCCAAAGCACCTTCATAGCTTCCCTTACCCATGGCACTCTCCTGTTTGCTGTGGCTGGATACATTTTCCACCCTTTCCCACACAGAATGTAAGCACTCTTTTTTTGACAGTTTTTTTACCACACTTCGTTCCTGCAGACTGAAGCAGGAATAATAAGAGTGTTGTAGTTGTACAATTTCTCTAAATTTAAAGCTGACTGTGGAATGGCTAGGTTCAATGAGCACTAAAATGTGGACATGCATGTCCTGTTTCTTTCAGTAATGTAGGAGTAAGAGGTTGCTCCCTGCATGCCTTGCATCTTTACACAAAACACGCAAGCCATTGACTAATTTGTATGTACAGCCACCTTACTGGAAAATAAATAATTCAAAAGATTTCCACACTTTAAATGATAGCGTCCCATAGCTATTACCATACAATTGTTTGTTGTACCTTCCACACCCTCTGTGTAACTTCTCCACTCCTCCTATGCTAAAACTGTGAAACAGCCAGCTGTGGGCTACATAAAAATCACCAAAGGTCTTGACTTTACCATGGTTTACATTGCTTGCTTTGTAACAGACTGCATATCTCTCTTTCTGAATCCATTATTTGATTGCTCCAATAGCTTGGTAGCCCCCTATATTTTTAAAAAATGAAAGCTTTAGTTTTTCTTCACCCACCACCTTGGCAGGACCTATGTTTGGTTTCCCGTTGATGCACCTTCTTCTGGGCTGGAGTCATGGATCGTCCAGAATGAGATGGCATTTAAATGTCAATAAACACCATGAAACCATGTAAAGTTCTGTGCAGCGGCCAAGAGGAGATGAGTATGTTGTATAGTAAACAAGCGCAAATTATTCTAGTTTGCTTAGCCTTGCGAACAGAGAAAATGGGTTTACAGTGCAACATATACTAACACTTCTGAAGCTTTGAATGAAAGCATTGTGTCCTGCCAATGCTGTTATTTGCCCAACAAGGGGTTCCATGTGAGAAGTGTTCCTACCAGCTCCATAGAGATGGGAAGGATGCTCTACGGATGGGAAGAGAGTTGAAATGATGCGAGACCTGCTGCCTAAAGGGATGCATATGTCAGACCATCAACTCTGCTGCAACTATATGAGAGGTATTCCATAGCTTGTAAACAACACATCATAATAATGTTCACGCACCGCTGATCTGTTGGTGTGCGATAAATGTGTGATAAACAGTGTTTGGGTTGCATACTTTAATCAGTCTCATAATATTCAATATTCAGTATACGCTATCTACTACACGGTGATCATTTAAATTAATTAACTTCAAAAACTGTAGATCAGTACATATTTAACACTAATTGTTAGAAATTGAGAAGGCGTGTATCCGTGTACAATCTTGGAGAAAGGGATGTCAAGGTAACAACTCTGCATATGTGAGCAGCAGGAGATTCTCCGGTAGGTCTGTTGTATTCCTTATATCTACCATATCACGAAGCAGGGCTTAGATTGTACCTATCTGTTGCCCTTTTGTCTGCTGAGGCTATGCACACATGTCTGAGGTCCTATGTATCTACCTCAGTGTGCCCCCCAAAAAGATGGGGTGGAATTCAGGCCTATTTTATGAATGTGAAATACTGATGGGTTGTACTCCTGATGACCAAATGTACCAAAACCTGGCTGTGATGCCTTCACTTTGATGGGCAAGTCCTAGGGAACTTAGCTCCAGAGGGAGCTGAAAAGTACATATCAGGATCAGGACAAATCCCAGATGAAGTTCCTCTTGAGTTTCCAAAACCAGATATTATTGGCTGGGTGGGCTCATACTCTAAAAGAAGAATTAAAGAAAATTATTGTTGGCTGAGGTTAACTGTCAAGGGTCTTTGTTGTTCAGTAATTCTTAAGAGCATGTCCTGGAAGAATACCTTTTGTTTGGTACATTTCTCAAACTGGAGACAAGTGAGTGAGACAGGCTATGATGGAGACTGGTTTTAGTTCAAAATGTCAAGACCCTCCATGCGGTCATTCTTGATGAGTCACAGAGTTTTTTATAGTGTATTCTCAGAATTACTTTTAAATGTCAAGTAGATTTCAGAACTCAGGGCTATATTTAGAGTGTTACTGTTAAGTTCACCTTCAACCATTCTTGTGAATAGTTGTTTAGGAGCTGAAATCACCTTGGATCAATGGAGATCCCCTTTCAAATTTACATTAGCCATGGAACTCCTAGCAAATTTGGGAATAGTGCTTTGATGATATATTATACCATAACTAGTGGTTTCATATCCAGGAACTAGCATATATGTTACTCAACATAAAGTAACATGGAGATATTATTCTTCCCCAGATAAACATCATCATGTGCACTCTGATCAGGCCAAACCAATGCCCAGGATGACATTAAGACACCAGAGATCTGGGACACAAGATCTGCCACTAACTGAAACTTCTGGAAAGAGATCTCAACATTAACTACAGTAAAAGAAAATCCAGGTGTGTTCTTTGGTTAATAAGGGCATGGTTACATATAAAGAATTATGGATGGGTAGTAGAGAATAATAAGGATGTTTTTCACCAAGTAGTTCTGAGTGACGTCACATAGATGAGAGAGAAGCCTGACTTGTTGTTGATGTTCTGCAGCACACAAGGTGAACAGTATCCTTGTTATTCACTGTTATGCATCTACAATTTTATGTTATGGTAGCACACCCAAATCATCTAATCTTGATTTCAACAGCTGTGCAGAAATAGAGATGTCATGTGGGAGCCATACACAACATGGTCTAACCTGCCTCAGCTACCTACACCTGGTGTCTTGCCATTTACCCCAACCATCATCTGGCCATCACACCTCTACCTACACTCAGAACCCAAAATAGAGTATTTCCCTGAATATACAGAAGAAGAACCTGCTGTCCTCCCACCCACACTTATCAACCGATGCATTTATCACTCTCCCCCACTCCCATCTGAAAAAACACATCCTGCTACACACCCACACCACCATCTCTCCAGTCTACCCATTCCCCCATCCACATAGTTACAAATAATACCTGGCATCCTGTCACCCATGCACTCCTCCCTGTGTACCATCCCTCCTCTTCCCTGCTTCAAGGTGTGCTCTCCATTGTCCATCGAAGCACAGAGTCAGTGATGCACAAGCTGTAATGACTGCCGGTTAACTGATTCCTGTGGCACACAAATTAGAGTTGCAAAAGCCACCATTTCTCATCATGAGATCCACTGCTGTGCATGCACCCGTGTGGGGTTAAACCTTCTACACTCTGGTGTGTACTTACGGAGGGCTTTCCAGTGACTTGTGCGTTGCTTTGTCCGTCAATGTTGTAGTCTTTTGTGGCATTGTTATAGGTCTTAAAACCCCGATGAGGGGAAGTCTGATGTGGTAGAAACATTAGTGCTGTCCCTCATGTCAAAAAAGTCATCTACATGTGACAGTCTATGCATTATGTTAATCCAAAGTACTAATAGTTTGACTGTAGAAAGATGCACTGAGAAGCCATTTGAAATGTGCATTTGTTTAGACTAGTGATAGAAACCCTGGTAGTTATCAAGGGTTAATTAAAGGTTTGAAGGATTAAACTGATATTATGATGTAATTTAGATTCTAGACTAATAGCATGTATTGATATTATATTGAATTTTGAATGATTTAAACACGTGCAAAATATAGAGAAATGCAGTTCCATGTTATACTGACTGAAATGTATTAATGGAGTCATTACATTTAAAGTTATTGAAATCTAAATGCTAATTGAGAATTATTCTATTGGATGATACCCTTTCAACATAAAAAGAGTTGTTTTACTGAACTAATCGGCATTGCCGTATGAACTTTGATATATCGATGACCAATTGGTCTTTGATCAGAGTCAGATTTTCTTTTGATCATAATCCTTGCAGATGAAGAACCCCACATGCAGAGCCCCTTGGAGAGGTATCTATCTCTCTACCTTTTACCCTTTTGGGATGCCTTGCTGAGATTTAGAGATTTTCTTTCTAACCCTTGCAGAAGACTCTTGACCGAGCTTATGGCATGCTGACACTTTCCTTTTTTACCTATCTTTTGGACACCTTAGTTAGTACCCTGTTGCTCAAGATTACCTTTTTCAAAATTATTTTGCCCTTTTTGTCCTTTTTGTCCTTTTTGTCATGTGTCCACATGTGTTTCGCCCGCACAAGTTTTTCCTTAATTTGGCTTATAGTAGGGTTTCCCTGTGCTGAGCCTAATTGAAGTTTGATGATTTGAACTGTACTCATGCTTATCAAAACTGAGCAACATTTATTTTCTGTATGTCAGATAATCTTGTTGATGTTTTGCATTGTTGAACCTATTTTGTCAACTTGGGCAACCGTTGGCGATTTTGCATCTTTATAAATTTGTCTTGCAAATTGGTCTACATGACATTGAGCTTAAGTTTGTAATAAATCCCTTAACTTTATTCCTGACTGGAGTTTTCTTTGTCTGGCCACATTGGCCGTATTGCATAACTTAATTGGTTTGTATTAACATGTTATTGTATGGTTCTATCACATCCTATGCAGGGTGCAAAGGTCTGGTGAACATTAATTCCCATGAAAGATGAAAATGTTCCAGCAAGTCCCAAAGAATTAATCAAATAAAGTTAATTCAATCTACCACCAAACTGCAGCTGTAGGTATCACCACACTCATCAATAATGTGAGGAGTGTTGAAAACATAGTGAACCTTCCCATTAGAAACACCACCCTTGCAGATCCTGAAAACTGGACCCAATAACAATACTGTGATGTACAGTAATCTGATAAATATTAAGCATTTTTCTACACAACACAAGCCTCTAAATCTAGGTCTCAAATCAAAAAAGTGCTAGCATGATCCTAAATGATACAGAACCGGTTTAGTTCCAGAGGTGCCCCTTATGAAACCAGCGTTGATGGGGGAATGGGTGAGTGGCAGAGCTGCAATCTGAGAGGAGCGCTTTCCATTACGCCACAATACGTTACCTGTTGATGCTGTAGACGTTGGAAGTATGTGATACCCATTCTGCCGGATGGGGCTGAAGCAATGGGATTCCCCTGTTAGGACATCATTGTTGACGGACTGCTCCATTGTCCGGTAGCAATCACCGTAATGAAAGAGGCTTTGTATGGAGTGAAAGCTTCCTTGGTAACCTACAGAAAAATATTGCAGGATCAGATTATCAGTGCAAGGAACGCAGTACATTATAGCATTGTAGAACAAATTAAAACATGGCCCAAGGATCGACATAGTCGTACAGTTGTAAAATTAGTAACCAACTCACATATTCATTTGTCTTTGTTGGTACTCTACTGTTATAATTTACTGTGGTTGCATGCATAACTTGGTTGTAAATATCCTACACGACGAAAATTTTAAGGAAAAAAAATATTATATCTTTTCCATAGCATATTTCAGCAAAACCAATGTCTATTTCCTTTATATAAACACATTGTGCCCCAAATCAATGTTTAGGTTTCCTTTTTTTTTACATTTCATCCTGAGTTACACGGTTCCTCACAGCATTTTACAACCGTTTTAAGGACTCACAGAATGTCAAGACCATTCCTAAATGTACAACATATTTGTTTTGCTCCCTTAAAAGTATACCTTAGAGCCTAATATGTGTAATGTGTCTTCTTGTAAATGTAATTTCCGTTTCCTGATAGAATTTTACAGGCAGCTTCAAGTTTAATCTTCATTTTATCATCGTACCATATTGCCAAAAATATAGCCTCCTCATTTTCCTTTTCTTTTCCTTTTCGTATCTTTTTTATTTGACTTGATTTACTCTTCAACCCAACATGTTTAAATAGACAAGCATTGGCAAAGGCTATAGGTCTGGCTTTAAAGGAATGTTACATGGTAATGTGAACCATCACAAACAGTTGTATGGAAATGGATATGTATGTGTGTGGAAGAAAAGAACTGTAGAATAATATTGGTGCAGGTTAAAAGATAGCTGACAATTGCACTGCCAAGCCAGCCCTACAAATCCATGTAGTTTAATGGCTGTCCTGCTCCTATCTGTGCTGCTGCCAAATAAAAACACCATCAACTATCTTGGTATCTGAGACACTGGAATAGCTTTACAATGTCATATGTATTTCCATGAAACGTCTAGCTCAGGCAACTGGATAAATAAAATTATCAAAACTGTCTGGAGGGCAAGCACTTTTTTATGGAAGCACACAACTTCTGCCCAATAAAAACATGTTCTCCTGGCTCCAACTTGTTGGCGGAGCCAAAGCGGCTTACTCCTGGAGATTCCCACATAATTGGCGACAGCTGTGGTGTCGACCCAGATCCTAAAAACTGTTGTAAAGGTAACTCTAGGCATAGAAATAGTGTGCCTAAAAACAAACAAAAAAGGTATTCAATAGATGTCCTTCAGCAATTTTAAACAAGAATAAGGAGGAAGTAGATTGCATTGAAAAAGGAAAAGCAACGTAGCAGTAGCTAAAAGGAATGTAAAAAAGGAACAGAAAGAGGCACACAGAGGGCAGGATGTAAACAACATACACAGAGTGGAAGAATGCAGTGAATGACTAGGAAGATAATGTTATGTTATGTTATGTTATGCCAATTTGTAAAGCGCATGGCTACCCAAAGGCCTCCCGGCGCTGGAAGCAAATGGTTATGCTTTGAACAGCCAAGTTTTTAGAGCTTTCCAGAAAGATAGTTCATGGCTGGTAAGGTGAAGACTAAGTGGTAGGGAGTTCCATAGCTTTGGCCCCCGATAGGCCAGAGAACTTCCACCCCATCTAGACTTCTTTACTCTAGGAATCAAGGCTAGGGCGGCTGCAGAGGACCCAAGCTGTCTAGAGGGTGTATAAAAGGAAGCCAATGTCCTAAGCAAAGATGGACCTCTATTATACAGGGCTGTATGGCTCTAGCACAGGGTCTTAAATACTATGTGGTGTGCCACAGGAAGCCAGTGGAGAGAAGAAATTGCTGATTTGACTGATTCTTGCCACAGTATATATAAAAGCAGATGGACCAAGGCATTCTGCATCACCTGCAGCTTTCTTTCACAAATTTGGGAGATCGAATATAAAAAGCATTACCATAATCCAGGCGCGAACTAATCAGGGCCTGTATGATAAGTCTTTTGGCAACAAATGGGAGGATTCTAAAAACCGTCCTCAAAAGCCTAAGCAAGCCAAAAGAGGTAGAAGAGAACTTATTGACATGATGTGCCATAGTGAGTTGAGGATCGAGCCAGACTCCCAGGCTCTTGATGAGTTCTTTAGGGGGCAGAAGATTTCCCAGACCTTCCAGGATAGAAGGATTAGATCTCAGCTGTGAGTGATGTCCAAGTATCATAACCTCAGTCTTATTATCATTGAGTTTCAGCCTACTTAGGGACATCCATCCCGCCACAGCTTGAAGGCATGGGGCAAGTGATGAACTGTTTGTGCTAGAATTTGTAGATAGTGATACTACCAACTGTGTGTCGTCCGCATACGACACTAAGGACAGCCCAAATGGCTTAACAACCTCTGCGAGAGGTAACATATAAATGTTAAATAAGGTGGGGATAGGAGAGGACCCATGTGGCACTCAACAGCTACTATTAACAAGGTCAGAAAAGTAGGACTTGTCCAAGACCAGAAAAGATCTACCTTTCATAAAGGATGTGATCCAGTCCAGGGCAGCACCAGATATTCCGACCTCTCGTATTCTACCAAGTAATATATCAGAATCAACAGTATCAAATGCAGCACTAAGATCCAAAATAATAATTGCTGTTACAATACCCTGATCCAGACGCCTTCTAGTTTCTTCTGTGACTTCAATCAAAGCTGACTCTGTGCTGTGAAGAGGTCTAAAACCCATCTGAGTAGAATGAAGGATATTGTTATCCTCCAGAAACCAGGATAGTTGAGTATTACCATGCCTTTCAATTATTTTAGATAGAGCAGGCAACAATGATATAGGTGTGTAGTTACTGGGCAGTGCAGCGTCTAAGTTAGGTCTTTTCAAGAGGGGTTTGACAATGGCATGTTTCCACTGTTCCGGTACTATGCTCCATGACAGTGAGGAATTCAAAAGATTGGTAATAACTGGCACAATAACTGGAGCACCTAATGTCAACACGTAAGGAGGGGCTGGATTGAGGGGGGAACCTAACTTAAGAGTGGTAAGTGATTCCAACACTGAATCTTCCGAAATAGGAAGAAATTCCGAAAAGGTGGTGGAATACAAGGACTGCTGGCCTATCACCTCCGAGGACTGAACAACAGCTGTAGGAAGAGTTGAATAAATATCTAAAACATTTTGTTGAAAGAACCTTGCAAGGTTATTACTGTGTTCTTGGGAAGTCTCCATAAGAACAGAGTTCTGCTGCGGCTGGATAATTTCTTTAAATATCCAAAAAAAATCTCCTTAGGGGAGTTTGACGCCAGCTCGATTTTGGCAACATAGTAAGTAGATTGGGCTACTTTAATTTCTGAGTGGTAGGCCCTAATGGCTTTTCTATATTAATGTCTTAAAGAATCATCATAGAATTTACGCCATCTTCTTTCCAAATTCCTACATTCTCTTTTGATGTGTAGCAGGAGAGAGAAAAACCAAGGAGCGCCTTTCCTACGACATTCTCCGGCTTTAGTAGAACAGGGAAGAAGCACGTCTAGGCTATTAGTAATCCAACCATTAAAAGTTTCTAACAGGCCTGTAATATTGTCCATGGAAGAGGGTTTCAACCTCTCTAAGGTGTTAATCCAGGCGCTGGCTTTGAGATTATGCCAGCGTCGGAAGGGTAGAGCTGTAATATGAGAAGTTCTTCTATGAATACGAATGTCTAATTTGAGGGAAGTGGTCAGACCAGGCCAGAGCACGGGGAGGCATGGGAATCAGCTCCTCAATGTTTGTGGAAACTAAGTCAGTAGTATGCCCCTTCACATGCGTAGGGCCCTTAATCAATTGCACTAGACCTAGAGCATCCATATCCAAAAGTAAGGATCTGGTAGTGAAGTTATTTGAGTCATCAGCATGAATAATAAAATCACCCAACAACGTAAAGTTGCGTTTAGTGCAAGTTAGCTCAGCAATGTGTGCTGAGAGGGAGCGTAAAAAGTTTTCAGGGGACCTGGGGGACGATAAACCAGAGCTCCTGAAAAGGTAAACTGAGGATTCAATGTGATAGAAAAGTACATACTGTCACAGCCTACTAACTGCAAAGGATATGAAATAACCTTTAAATTGTCTATATAGAAAATCGCAATTCCCCACCTTTGGTGGACACTCTATCAAGCCTATTTATTAGATAGCCATGTGGTATGGCTAAGGCAATATCAGGGGCAGAACCCTCATGAAGCCAGGTCTCTGTGAGGAAGAGGACTGTAGGTGAGAGCTTGTCCACGATAATGAGAAATGAAACACCACAGATAAGGAGCTGCCAAATAATGATAACATTTAAAGAAGGTATATAGAAAACAAAACTTACAAAGCAAAGAGAATGATAATCAATGGAGCTGAGGCACATATTACGAAGTGGATGGCTGAGGAGGAAGAGAAAAGAGAAGACATACACTCGCAATGTGATTGGACTGTAACAGGATTGCAACTGACAGTAATAGGTGGAAATGAAACGAGTTGGGCTAAGAGAAGTTGAGTAAGGAGAGAAAAAAATAATCGTTGTTTTACTAGGATTAAGTTTAAGGCAATGTGAAGTTATGCTAGATTCAATAAGCAATAGAAAGGTTGAAACACATTCTTGAAGAGAAGCAGGAAAAGAAGAAAGAAACATTGGGAATCATCACCATAAAAGGGACAGTCCAACCAATGAGCAGAAACATAGAAAAAAAGTAGAGAAGCAGACCAAGACTGATCTTTGTGGGACCATGAAATGAAGCAGGTAAAGTGCTTTTGAGGAAATCGAAAAATGTTCAAAAAGGTAATGGAATTACCAAGAGAGAGTACATTCTCCTACTTTGCAGAAAAGAAAGACCAAAAGAAGACTATTGTGATCAACCATTTCAAAAACAGCAGTGAGGCCAATCAGAATAAGAGTAGATCATTATTTATTGCTATGAAGGATGAAGAAAGTTAGTGGGAGAAAGCAGAACAGTTTAGGAAGCATTAAAAGAATGGAAACATGGTTGTATACATAATCAAAGGTTGAGGACATGAAGAAAAGTTGAAAATTGAGAAAAAGCTACATGATCTAGAATTTTTTTTAGGAACAAGAGGCAGAGAAATTGGTCATATATTAGAGAGGTCATTAGGATCCAGAGGTTGTTTCTTTAAAAAAGGAAGAACTATTGTTGTTTCAAAAGGCAAAGGGACAGTATCAGAGGAAAGAAAAAGAGTGAACTGTGAAACTAAATAAGGCCATAGAAGAGAAACAAGAGGTTTAACCAAAGGGTATGGAAGGCGATCTTCAGGAGAGGATTTGAAGGATGGATATGTATTTAGAGTTTAAGACATGAGAAAAGGAATTGAAACAGTGAGGAGAGAGATCAGGAGCAGATGCAGTCCCAGATCAGGTACAGAACAAACATGGAGGTCTGAGAGACCTGCAAAACTACAGCTGACCTGTGCTTCACACTGCATAGAATTCTACCCCCCCCTTAGGCTTTATCAAGCTGTGCTCATAATACAGTGGGGCACAAAGATGATAGAACTATGACATAATTGCATGGTTAATCTGTTTTAGATTAACCTTGTTTCTTTAATAGTGTGTTAGATGTATTGTTCCTCGGTATCCTTGTGGAATAGTTCCAAGTATATAGACAAATGAATAGAACTAGTCCCTTGTTTACACTGATTGTCAAGAGACACAAATTAATGCATAGATTTTGGAAATAGTTATAAGAGCATCTTTCTCTAAAACTGTCCTCTTTTCCGGATTGCTATATCACATAATTTCAGCAGGAGCTGAAGATGCAACTATTTAAAGAACACTAAATGCAGCAACAGTCCCATTCTAATTTGAGAACCCAGCTAATGCTTCAATCATTCATCATTTGTTGACTGTCTCTTTGACTTTGGCCCTGTATAGTGCTCTACTTCATTTCTGACTAGGTTCACGCAATACAAACACCACATGCATACACAATCACATCATTTCTTGGCCCGTCTATCAAATTATACAATTTATTCTGACATGTATTTTACAGAGCATCCTCTTTTAGCTACCAGACTACTGATATCTTCCACTGCAGTTCAAATGCACACAAACCTGCCTAGATGGTAATGCTTATAACTTCATAAATCCATGAATATACATTAGATATCAGTGCTCTCACATTCATTACCATCATTTTGTTCCATTTTGCTATACTGGGAATTGTGACCACTTACTATATAGATGTACTCTAGCGCTAGTCCAGATCCTAGGAAATGGGTCTACATTTCTAGAACATTATTGCAGTATGACACATAAACACTACATGTGGATATCAACAACATAATCCTGGTTTCAAAGTAAGGTGGATCATGGGAAGACATAATCCAGTAAAAACTCTAAATGAAGAATGTTGTGTAAAATACACTTGGTTACCTTTGTACCGCCTGTAGTTTTCTAGTCAATTTACATCAGCAAAGTACATTCTTATTGTACATGCATGTATTGTTTATATACTGTATGGCTGCATATCTGTATTTTAGTCAAAGTCATAGTCACATGCACAAGATATTCATTTTCATCCTGGTTGTTTTCAGAGTGGCAGCTAATGTACACTTACATTCTGAGATTTGCAATAAAAGCAACTGTTGTCTATGAAAAGACTCTAAGTCAGTGACATCCTGGGGGATCCAGTAACCTCTCTTGTTTCAGCAGCAGTTCACATGACAGAAGGCATGAGGCCTGAGAATTATAGAAGGTTATTTGTTCTTGAGATGTATGTTAATTTTCCTGGTCCACAATCCCCACGTGTGGCGTCCAATTTGTCTTTACTTATTGTGTTTATTTGGCACAATAAGGCTCTTTAAAAATCTTTTTCTGTTATCCACCTTTTGATCCATGGAATCTCAACTGCATAAACCTCAAGTTACGAATATTATGACCCCTGAACAATCAAAACAATTACTGTCAATACAAGACTTAACATTATAGCGTCAAGTAACAGAGCTTCAAGGATCTCTTCTTATTAAGGATGTTTTTACGCTCTAACAACAGGATTCTACCCTTCCGTCTTTCAACTTTTTGTTGCTGGACTCAATTCAAACGTTGTTCTGACGTTCATGTTGTTGCTCATCTCATATTTCTTTCAATCCACTACTTTCAGGATATGCCCTGTGAATATCAAACTCACAATATTAGTGGGACAGAATCTCAAGGACAAAATATTGAAAAATATATTGACAGGTAAGCAAGTCTAGACATTCTATGCCTAACCAATGTGGTACATACACCTTCACTCTCTAGATGTGAGGTTAGGAATAGTAAATTTATACTAACCTGTATGCACGTACCTTTTGATATTTTGTCCCTCAATATTTTGTCCTCGAAAGACTTAAACCACAATATTATTAGTGTCAATATTCAGTATTACAATCAACTTTCAGCACTCTGGTCACACTTACCAAGCATTTACCTTCCTAACCACCACTGTTTCTCTTGCCTGGCACCTTCCAATAGCGCCCTGCCAGGCTACGTGCAAAATGGTTCATGAGTATCAACCTAACCCCTTGGTCTCTAATTGCCTTTTGACTCTCCTTTATCAGCATTCCCAGCCATGACTGTAGGCGCTGCCACTGCTTCCTTCTTTGCTGTTTAACCTACCATTTACATAGTCAGAAGAATCCTGTTACTGCTTTTTACAGTGTTATAGTTTTCTAAGTCCTTTATAGCAGTTTTGTAATAAGTAGTTCAGTTTTTAATTGACGACTAAAAATGAAGGGCGCTTGTATTTTTAGTAAGCAGTAGCTTGTGCACCTCTTTGTTTTTAACTCATTGCAAAAGTTATTTAATTACACTTACCTCTTTTTTAACCCAGTGCTATCTCCTCCCGAGAGGACCTTTGAGTTGTGTTGTTAGAGGGTGAGAGAAAAACAAAGCACAATGCATGTCCCACAAATCCATTGAAACCCTTCCACAAATTGTCACTAGCATTATCACCACTATCGTTAGGCCACTGGGCTTTTTCATTACAATTTACATATGTGGGGGTTAATTGGTGGGCAAAAAACGGTCAAGGATTAGACACTGCGAAAGCCTGCTCAGCACCCATCTGGATTGCTTGAGGTAAGGGAAACTCCTTTAGTAACCACAATGCCACCGGTCACAGAATAATATACGTCTTCCTAGTATCTTCCTAAGACATTCCCAATGAGGTAGGAAATACAAAGGATAAAAAAACCTCCTTTGTTAATACTGTAGATCTTGTTTGAAGATGACGATTACACTGGAGTAATCAGCAAGACAGTGCACTTCTGTGTTTTCTTTAGGAGTGGACTGAAATCTTGCAGCATTCTTCAAAGGTCACTTAGCACTGTATCATATGTCTAGCATCACCACAATATAGGCATAAACCAGCTTTGTACTGTCACTCTTTCCCACCCTCAGTTATAGGACCGCTCAGTGCTCTAACGTGCATTGGCTCTTCCTAAGATAATGGGTCCACTGAATTTTCAGATTGAAGAACTTGAGAAAAATTAGAATAAATTCCTCAGGCTAACTTCTTCCCCTCCTTGCTGAATACGCAGTGGAGTACTACAAATAAAGACACTGAAACAACTTATTAAAGGCAGATACGAAGACATAAGACAGTGTTAGATCTGACATCCTTGGCTTGGGTTTCTCTGAAACATTTTGTTTTCACCCCTCCTGTTTTGCTAAATTAGTTTTTTCTGACTCTAGGACTCTGCGCATTTTACCACCACTAACCTGTGCTAAGAGGCTTGGTTTCACTCCTGTAAACATGGTAAAATTAGCTTATAAACAACTGGCACAGTTAATTTACATGTAAGTCCCTAGTAAAGTGGTATACCGCATACCCAGGGCTGGTAAATTAAATGCTACTCGTGGGCCTGCAGCACTTATTGTGCCACCCACTTAAGTAGATTTTTAAAACAAGTCTCAGGCCTGCCTTTACAGCCTGTGTGTACGGTTTTAAACTGCCATTTGAAACTGGCAAAATAAACTCCTTTGCCGGACTAAACCTTCCTTTTTAATACTTATTAGTCACCCCAAGATTGGGCCCTAAACAACTCATGGGGCAGGAGGACATGTACATTTAAGTTCACATATCCTGGTAGTAAAAAGTGCCCAAATTTGTTCCTCGCTAATGCAAGGTCTACCTCTCCCACTGGATAACATTGGGTTACCTTATTACATTTAATAAGTGGTTTGGGAGCAGGTAGGAATGTCATGGTTGGTGTCCGAGGAATTCTAATTTAAAATCCTATTTATTGGTAAAGTCGAATTTCAGCTCATAACTCTGAAAATGCCACTTTTAGAAAGTTGGCATTTCCCTGTCCTAACTACTTGGTGTCTCAGCCTGTTTCCTCGCTCATGAGACTAGGTGAAGTTGGCAGTTGGCCTTTGTGTATTCCTCCCAGAGAGCCGAGCCACACAATAGAGAGTCTGGGTGTTGGCAGGATGTGCCATCATGATTTGATGAGGGGGGCAGAGCTGTTACCTGCCACATGTGCACTTCAGAGACACTGCATCAGGTCACACACAAATGACTTCACACTAGCCTATTGTGCCTGCAGACAGATGGGACCAGGGCAGGGAAGCAGGAAATTCCATACACTTCTGTAAGAGGAAGACTCCAGAAGATTCCTCCACTTCAAAGTGAACACCTGGTATAAAAAGGGGCCTCTCAGACCCACTCTTGAGTACACGCCTCAATCTGTGGATAATACAGAAGAAGAACTGTCCTCCTGTCTGAGAAGGAAGACTGGACCTTCACCCTTAATCCCAGACTGAAGTGACTCCATGGGTCAGCTGACTAACCTCGTGGTTTGAGCTACAGGGGCGGAGTCCTCCCTGCGCTTGCCCAATAGACCTAATGCCTGGACCTGTCTGAGCCTTGCTGTGCTCTGCTGGAGTGAGTTCTTGATCAACAAGAGGTGCCCCTCAAGTCCTGGACCCTTTGTGTGGGATTAGTGAAGCTGCTCCTAAAGGAAAAGGAGAAGTTCTATAGCTTTAGGCTCTCTGTGACTGCGAATGGGCCCATTCACACCAAGAACTTGTCTCTGCACTGACCACCAGTGTGAAGCTTTGGAGAGTCCCACTCTTTGTGCTACAGGGATCGCCAGCAACAACTGGCCAAGCGTCATCTGCACTTTGCCCAACAGCATCAACAGAGAGTGGCGACCACCAACACAAAGCTCTAACAACGACTGCCTGCGATGCCCCACATTATCTTTGGGGTACAGGTATCACCATCAATGACGCCTGGCTGTTCTTCACATTACATCGACAACCATCCATGATCATATCTCTGCTCCTTGTGGCCTCCTCCACTGTAAACAGAACTCTACGCAGTGGACTTTAGAAGGTCAATTTTTTCAGCGGGACTAACCTGGTTCTTGTAACCGGCCCGTGCTTCATCGTGATCAACCTAAACATGTGACTTTCACCTGTTCTGGCATGGTCGATAAACGCGAGTGGCACTCTGTGCTTTTATGAGCTATACCCACCTTAAATCTTTGAAATTACATACCTTGGGTCCTACTGATTGGGTGTTTGTCATTTTGATGTCCGTTTATTAAATCTTACTCTATTTTTAAAAATTGGTGTGGAATTTTTCTTGTGTTGTTTTCACGTTATCACTGTTTGAGTGCTGCAGAAATACTTTACACATTTCCTCTAAGTTAAGCAGACTGCTTTTATGCCAAGCTATCAGAGGGTTAAGTACAGGTTAATTTAAATACTTTTTGTGGTTCACCCTGACAAAGACTGGGACAGTTGGTTGAGAAGGATTCCCACCCCTTCAACCAAAAACATAATTTCTCATAGACAGTTAACAAGCATCTGAATTGGCTACTAAAAATGTTGTCAATGGTAATCCAGAAAGGCAACTAATGAAGTAACCCACCTTGACTTAATATTGATTAAACTGTGCAAGGTAAAGAGCAAAACATACCAGAAGAGAATACAAAATACTCTTAGTAAGTAATATTAAATGAAATATGTGGGGCACGTGAAGCAACTAGTGGGATGTCTGTAGACTGTGACACAAGCTCTGTTTAAGCGACTAATTCTCAAGGAGCAATTATAGTAAGTGTTGTGAAATGTCATGGGAAGGATCCATATCATTATCTAACCTAAGCAGTCTGTGGCATTACAATTTGTTTCATTGTCTGGGAACAGAGAATGATTAATAGGCACCCTTCTTGATTGGCTAGATTCTCCTAATATATTAAGGTCCAAAAGAAACAGACACCTTTTGTGATAACTGGTGTTGACTCTGGTGCTTTGACAGGTACCATGCACTTTATGTTAGGATGGTTACATTATGTTTTCTGACAGCACATAGTACAGAGACCACACTTGCTTCTTTAGATATGTTTGAATGAGTCTGGAACTCATATCTACTGCTAGTTTCCATTGCTTACTTGTACATAGATTATTTCCATAGCTCAGGACTTAATGAGATCCACTTTTGACTGGTGTACTTGAATGTGGATAATTGAAATCACTCCAGCTGGCCCACAAACCAGAGGGGATTAATGCCTGCTGTTGAAGGACAGAGTGGGCTGTGAACTGCACAGGCTGTTGCACAATCATCCTGATAATTAGGTCATGGGATGTTCCTAACAGGACAAAGGACAAAGTGTGACGCCCTCATACCCAAGGAGACCCTTTGCACTGTGGTGGGTGTTAGACTTGTCAGCCCTAGGGTGGTCTTCTCCCAAATCTTTTGCCCTACCCCTCCATATTTTTTCTGATCTTGTTTTGTTGTCCTTAGGACTCTCTGAACATTATTGCTAACCAGTGCTAAGATGCATATGCTCACTCTCTAAAAACATGTTAACATTGGCTTGCACCCCATTGGCATATTTAATTAACCTGAAAGTCCCTAGTAAAGTGGTATTCCATGTACCCAGGGTCTGTGAACTATATGCTACTAGTGCGCCTGCAGCACCTATTGAGGATCTTTCTTAAGTCTTTTAATTGATGCTTTGCCAGCATTTGAAAGCGTAGAGGAAAAGACAGCAGAGCATTTATTAGATGGAGAATCTTCCATTTCAAGATATGACAAATGCCTATGAGAGTGTTGTGTCTTTTTAGCCATGTTTTAGACACGTTATTTTAGTAAAGTAGGCTTGCCGTTGTGCACTTTAGCCCAGTTACACTTTATTCAGCATTGCTTTTATTTTCTAGTGTTAGCCACATTTGCAGTGTTGTTTTATTTTCTCTATCTATTCGTTCCTTCGCCTAGGAAAGCATCATGGCCCGTATTTATACTTTTTGACGCTAAACTGCGCTAACGCAGTTTAGCGTCAAAATTTTTTGCGCCGGCTAACGCCATTCTGAAGCGCCATGCGGGCGCCGTATTTATTGAATGGCGTTAGCCGGCGCAAGCAGACCGGCGCTGCCTGGTGTGCGTGGAAAAAAACCACGTAGACCAGGCAGCGCCGGCGTTGGGCAAAAATGACGTTAGGGCGTCTTAAAATGGGGCAAGTCAGGTTGAGGCAAAAAAATCGCCTAAACCCGATTTGCGCCATTTTTTTACGACGCCCAGACGCCATTTCATGACTCCTGTCTTAGTAAAGACAGGAGTCATGCCCCCTTGCCCAATGGCCATGCCCAGGGGACTTGTGTCCCCTGGGCATGGTCATTGGGCATAGTGGCATGTAGGGGGGCACAAATAAGGCCCCCCTTTGCCACCCCAAAAAAATTAAAAAATATCAAAAATGATACTTACCTGAACTTACCTGAATGTCCCTGGGGTGGGTCCCTCCATCCTTGGGTGTCCTCCTGGGGTGGGCAGGGGTGGCAGGGGGGGTCCCTGGGGGCAGGGGAGGGCACCTGTGGGCTCATTTTGAGCCCACAGGCCCCTTAACGCCTACCCTGACCCAGGCGTTAAATAGTGGCGCAAATGCGGGGTTTTTTGACCCGCCAACTCCCGGGCGTGATTTTTGCCCGGGAGTATAAATACGACGCATTTGCGTCGCCGTCATTTTTTTAGACGGGAACGCCTTCCTTGCATCTCATTAACGCAAGGAAGGCGTTCACGCAAAAAAATGACGCTATTTGCCAATACTTTGGCGCTAGACGCGTCTAACGCCAAAGTATAAATATGGCGTTAGTTTTGCGCCGAATTTGCGTCGAAAAAAACGACGCTAATTCGGCGCAAACGGAGTATAAATATGCCCCCATGTTCTTAGCATTTCACTTTGGCCCGTATTTATACTTTTTGACGCTAAACTGCGCTAACGCAGTTTAGCATCAAAAATGTTTGCGCCGGCTAACGCCATTCTGAAGCGCCATGCGGGCGCCGTATTTATTGAATGGCGTTAGCCGGCGCAAGCAGACCGGCGCTGCCTGGTGTGCGTGGAAAAAAACCACGTAGACCAGGCAGCGCCGGCGTTGGGCAAAAATGACGTTAGGGCGTCTTAAAATGGGGCAAGTCAGGTTGAGGCAAAAAAATCGCCTAAACCCGATTAGCGCCATTTTTTTACGACACCCAGACGCCATTTCATGACTCCTGTCTTAGTAAAGACAGGAGTCATGCCCCCTTGCCCAATGGCCATGCCCAGGGGACTTGTGTCCCCTGGGCATAGTCATTGGGCATAGTGGCATGTAGGGGGGCACAAATAAGGCCCCCCTATGCCACCCCAAAAAAATTAAAAAATATAAAAAATGATACTTACCTGAACTTACCTGAATGTCCCTGGGGTGGGTCCCTCCATCCTTGGGTGTCCTCCTGGGGTGGGCAGGGGTGGCAGGGGGGGTCCCTGGGGGCAGGGGAGGGCACCTGTGGGCTCATTTTGAGCCCACAGGCCCCTTAACGCCTACCCTGACCCAGGCGTTAAATAGTGGCGCAAATGCGGGGTTTTTTGACCCGCCAACTCCCGGGCGTGATTTTTGCCCGGGAGTATAAATACGACGCATTTGCGTCGCCGTCATTTTTTTAGACGGGAACGCCTTCCTTGCATCTCATTAACGCAAGGAAGGCGTTCACGCAAAAAAATTACGCTATTTGCCAATACTTTGGCGCTAGACGCGTCTAACGCCAAAGTATCAATATGGCGTTAGTTTTGCGCCGAATTTGCGTCGAAAAAACGACGCTAATTCGGCGCAAACGGAGTATAAATATGCCCCTTTGTGTTTTCCTCAAGGCTGCAGTCAGATGGAGTTGCCGGCAAAAGTGGTACGCTGTGTCTCCAACATTCACAGAAACATACACATCTTTACATGGGGACATTTTCTTAGACTATGAACTGTTTTATTATAAAAACACTTCTCAGTTTTACACACGTTAGAGGGAGATTCCAGCCAGATGATGTTTGAAAAAATTGCCTGCAGAGGTTTTGAGGTGATGCCCACATATTGAAGTCAAAGACACGAGGGATGGGAAATGAAGACTTAACCAATACAATGCACATATAGGAAGTCAGGAGCAAAATATAAATTTAGTCAGTTGAGGCAATAAGGAGTACACTGGGAGAAGATGTTAATAAGTCCTCACAACTTGAAGTAAAAGAAGAAGAAGAAAGGGAATGCTCTGAAGATATGTATAAAGGTTACCTCCAACTGCGAGGCTGTATGCTGTGACTGTTTTAATGAAGCTGTCACATTCCCCAGTCAAAAGCCTCCATTTGTGCACATGACGCGTTTCTTATTTTAAAAAAGGTGGCTGCGTGTAAGGAGCAAAAGCGCCGCAGTGGAACAGAGGGCTTGTATTCTTCTGATACTGGAGATAAAAACGGTAACTGCCCTCATTCAGAAGCTGCTGTGTTTTAGTAGAGGCATTTTCGGTAGGAGGAACTACCTTGGTACTGCTGCTCCATGTGCTGATCCTCGGAGCTCTAGCAGAAAGCCACCATCTTGTCAGGCATCAAAACCATTAGCGCTGGCAATTGAGTGAAAACTCGTACAGGGGCTCCAAGGCAATTAGGGGTTGCTGCCCTCTAGTTGTTACAACTGGGGGATTTCTTTCTATAGTCCTGAAGCTTCTGTGCTATTGGACCCAAACTAGAGACCACTTTATCTCTTTATCATTGAAAACCCAATCAGGCATTTTAACAACTCTGGTCCACTCAGTCCTTTTACTTTGAAAAAGAAAAAAGTACTTTAATATACATACAACTGAACATTACACATAAAAAAGCAAAACATATACACCAATCCTAGCCTGTTCTCTTTTTTACATGCTTTTAACAACATACACAGATTCAGACCTACTCTATTTGTCATAAACAGTATAAAGAAATACCCTCCTAGGGTTTTTGACAAACGTTTCTTAGCATACACAAATTCCCATGTATGAAACACCACTGTCCCCATTTCTCACACCATCCTACATAAATAACATGGTAAATCAGCATAAGTCCACAGTCTCGGGCAAGGTCAAATGGTCTCCACAGGGAGAAAACAAATGGTTGGACAATTTGTTTTCTGTTCCATATCACAAGCAGAGCAAGTTTTGTAGACTCGGACCACGGTGTGTATTTTCGCACACATGTAAAGAGTACAGCAGGCATTGCTGAAAACCAGTGTGTTCATAGTCAGAGAAAGGTGACATGCCTTGAAGAAGGAAATAATCCCTATCCAGAGACTTCCCTGCATGTCCACAGCCTTGCACCATTTGTGGAAGGGTCTTTGGTGTCATACTCAGGGCTTTCAGTCTAAACAGGACAAAAGAGTCCACCCAATTATTCAACAGCTGATTCTACCAGCAAGCCCAGATTCTACTCATGCACCACACACAGTGCTGATTTCAGTTCCAACACTGAACCACTCTTAAGGCTACTGAATCCCTGTCCTGGCAAATATGTCCTCTGCAGGGGTGTTCCTAAGCACCCCTTTTTTCACAGATGTTATGCACTCCTCCCACCAAGGCAAACAAGAAGCACTTCTTGCAGGACTGTGGACCGGTACTCCTGCAGAGACTGTCTAGTCATAGTAGTAGTAGTTCTGAGGAAACTCAGAATGGATAGTTGTGCCTAGAGGTTGTCAACCACTGACCACCCTCCTGCACCAGCACTTTCTAGCCACTCAGGCCCTTAACTTCTTCTAGGGTGTCAGTGTCCAGCAGCAAGATTCAGGGTAGCCCACTCTTTAAAAGCATCAGTCCTGAAAGTCTACCCAAAGATGCTACAGCAGGTACACTACCCACTAGACATTTGGGAAAAATCAGGGGACCGGCACTACCAATCCAGGAGAGGGTCCAATGAAAGTCACAGATACAAGTAAGGAGGGGGCACAGCCACTAGGCTACATGCCAGGGCTCAACAGCAGAGCAGGTCTTTCTTTGGAGCAATACTTATCAGTCTTCTGTCCCCTTTTCAGAAGATTTGCACAGATGATTTTAAAGGAAAGTGAAGCTGTTGGTAGGGACCACACCCAACCTAACTCTACAACTTCATAATTCTTCAATTTTCTAGACTCTAATGGGCTGTCCCCCATCCTCTAGGATCAGCCTTCTAGCTGTCCCTCCCCTCCACCGTATTCTTGGATTGTTATGATATTCCAAGTACAAGATCACATCAGCTTTGCACTTTCCTAATACCCCAAAGCCACCCCCTCATGACCCACTGTAAGAAATTGGGTTACTGGTTGAAGGGGGCGAAGCTCTACTCGAGCAGGAACCACAATCCCTGTAGGGTGAAGTCACAAGCAAACCCCAAATTAATCTGTGTTCAACTCTCTGGTAACTTGGCACAAAGCAGTCAAACGTAACAGTGAAACTACAACACAAGGAAAATCCCACTTCAAATTAGAAATATAGAGTAAGGGTCAATAAATAAAACAAGACTAAAATGACAAATATGCAATCAGTAGAACCGTTGATATGCAGTTTTGAAGGTTTCAGAGAATACAGAGGCAAACAGAACCAAGCTGCAACCATGGTTATCCGGTTGTGCCAGACCAGGACACTGTCACAAGTTCAGATTAACCACAATGAAGCATGGGCCTGCTACATAGAACCCATTAGGCCCATTGAGAAAGAGTACCTTAAATCTTGTTGCAGAGCAATGCAAAGTCCTTGCTTTGAGCTGCACTGGCCAGCACTGAGAAACCATTGCTGTGGAGTTTGAGATGCGAGGTCTTGCGCCAAGATACATGATGTAGCAAAGTCAGTGACTGTCGGTGGGGAACTTGGATTTGAGGCCCTGCAGCATCATTTAGGAAACCAGTGGCACTCGCAAAGACTTCCATAGTGATGCATCAGAGCTGAGGTTGATGTGCATCATGCTGGGCTGGTGCTGGTGAAACCACTGGGGCTTGTGAGAACTTGTGTTGACATGTGCTGCACTGTGTTGAGCTGGTTGTCGCACTGGGTCGGGCTGGCAGAGCCGCCAAGTCAATGAGCAGTCCTGCATCAGAGCTGCAGGGAACTAGGCCAGTTGTTGGAGTTTAAATGTGTCATGCTGGATCAAGCTGTGAAGGCGACGCATAGTCCTGCATTAAAGATGGTCAGAGAAGCCTGTTGTGTCTCTTTGGCTTGAGAACATGAGTTCAGTCGACTGACCCTTGGAGAACTTGGAGTACTGGGACACACAGGCAGGCTGGTTTCAGCAGGGCTTCTCACAGCAAAAGAGTCTTGATGCAAAGCAGTCTCTGCATGACAAAGCAGGTCAGGAGAACAGACTTCCTAGCTGGGCAGTCCTTCTTCCTGGCAGAGACCACCTGTATAGAAGTGATCTGAAGAATTGGAGTTTGAGGTCCAATATTTATAACTGGTGCCTTCTTTGACTGGGAGAAGATTCCAGAGTATTCCCTTTAAGTTGCGCATGTTTCCTGCCTGCCCTGCCCTTTCTCCAGATGAACTACAGGGAGCATGGATCCCTTTGTGTGAAGGCAGGACAGAGCCTATTCAGGTGCAAGTAGGACTGCGCTCAGATCCGCCTTCCCGTCCTGTCAGTGATGGCCCATCCAGACACATCTATTATGTGTGGCTGTCCGGGAGGAATACACAGGGAGAAACTGCCAACAACAGATAGTCATGTGACCCAGAAACAGGCTGCAGACACTGAATGGCTAAGGTAGGAAATGATAACTTTCTAAAAATGGCATTTTCAAAATTGCTATTTAAAATCTGACTTCCACCATTAAAGAGAGTTTTTCATTACAATTCTAAGGACACGAAACATAAACTGATTACCTATTCCCATTTGGAAGTTATCCTTTATTAAATGTAATAAGGAAACTCCAATATTTTCCTATGGGAAAGGTAGGCCTTGCAATAGTGAAAAAACTAATTTGAGAGGTTTTCACTACCAAGACATGCAAAACTTAAAAGTACATGTCCTACCTTTTAATTACACTGCACCCTGCTCTCTGGGCTGTGTAGTGCCTGCCCTAGAGGTGGTGTATATGTATTAAAAGGGACATTTTGTGCTTTTGACATAGTCTTGAGGAAAAAAGATATTGTGATCAAACCAGACCTGGCAGCTGAGATGGCCTGTATTAACTCAGTGTACTCCAAAAAATACAGAATTACTCCTCTAGGCTTCTTAGAAGTGTTTGGAACCTTGGAAGGATGACCTAATCTATGTGC
The DNA here is from genome assembly GCF_031143425.1 of Pleurodeles waltl. Taxonomy (NCBI): domain Eukaryota; kingdom Metazoa; phylum Chordata; class Amphibia; order Caudata; family Salamandridae; genus Pleurodeles; species Pleurodeles waltl. The sequence goes on along the minus strand of NC_090443.1, from coordinate 870,943,529 downwards.
CCTCTGAATATTACGTGGTGGACCTTCAGGCAACTTCAATAGCTGAGGTAAAACATTTTTGAAGAATGAAAGAGGATTCAACCCTTCTGTGCCTTCAGGAAGACCATAAGCATGAAGGTTGTTGATTCTGTTGCGATTCTTCCATCTGCTTACGCATAGTGGCTACCTGCTCCTGAAGAGGATTCACTTTAGAAGATTTGTTAAAATTGGAAATTTGTTGTTCTGCATTAGATAAAGACTCTTCCATGTAAGACCATCTGTTGCTGAGGTTCTGCAACTTGGCATTAGTTTCTTCCATAAAATGACAAAGGGCCCTTATTTTCTCCAGTAATAAGTCTAATGACACGTTAGAAGGAGATTTTGTGGGGGATGGAGGATCTTTATTAAGTCTTTCAATTGATGCTTTGCCAGCATTTGAAAGCGTAGAGGAAAAGACAGCATAGCGTTTATTAGATGGAGAACCTTTTCTAGACACCCACCCATCATCTCACTACATCCCACACAAAATACAAAAAATACTTGTACGTGCTATTTATCAAGGTCATGTAACAGATGTCTGGCGACTGTGTAATCCCGCCTAAGGGATTATACTTATTTCTCCCTGGTACACTACACAAAATCTCGGATAGACCATATTTTCATCTCACATCCTCTCACTCAATCTCTGCATGCAGCAGATATTGGCATCTTCCTAATATCTGACCACGCTCCAGTCTTAGTTCATCTGGATCTTTTACCTAGAAAGTCTTTCCCAAAAGATGAAGATTTAATAAATCCTTGCTATTAGATACGACTTTCATTTCCTCATTCACTTCTTTCTTTCATGAATACTTTATTTTTAATCATACAGATAATAGCCCCTTTCACATTATACGGGAAGCTTTCACGGTTTCTGCTCAAGACTTCATCATCAATTTTTTTCCAAGAAATTAAAACTCCCTCAGACTCATTCTAAACAACATTTGAGGAGATCGAGCCTCTCGAGCGCACATATTATACCTCACATACACAACAATCATTACAAACATCTCATCAACGCTAAGCTACATTTCAATAAATTATCCACTGAATCAACATCATCTTACCTCCTTAAATCTAGTGGCAAATATTATGGAGGTCAAAACAAACCTGTGAAATTATTAGCAAATTACCTCAAAATAAAACAAAATAAATTACTCATCAGATCAATCACTGATGATGCTGGCATGACCTACTATAAAGACCTGGACATCCTAAACCAATTCAAGAACTTGTATACCAATTTATATACACCAGACTATACACCGTCAGAGTCTGAAATCATAACCTACTTGTTCTTTGTTCAAAAACTGGGCTTCTCTCAAATAGATTTTTCATCCTTAGAAACAAACATCTCTCAGACAAAGCTACATCTGGCAAAGCTTTCTCTCAAAAAGGATAAAGCCCCAGGACCGCACGGTTTTAAGGCGAGATTTTCTATACACTTCTCCAAGTTTCTTCTCCCCAAATAATGCACTTTTATTGACTCCTTTAAATATTCCTCTACCTCATCTGGCTCTTTTCTTGAAGCACTCATTTGCCTTATCGCAAAATATGGGAAAGACTTGCATTGTTGCAACAACTATAGACCTTTCTCTTTGGTTAACCTAGATTATAAGATTTTTTCAAAGCAGTAGCCTCCAGATTGGAATCCTTTTTTTCAGACCTTCTAGGGAAGGAACAATCTGGCTTTGTGACAGGCAGGTATCTTTCAGATAATACTCACTTGTTCTACAACATTATACCTAATTCCAGTGGTTTGTCTGAATGCTTGTCAGCCATTGACTTAGATGCAGAGAATGCTTTTGATTGGGTTAATTGGTCGTTTTTATTTCACAACCTCAATTGGTGTGGCTTAAGCCCTAAAATCATCAATTTAATTTCTCTCTTATATTCTTCCTCCCAAGCTGCCGTTTGTGCTAATGGGTTAACCTCCTCATATTTTACCCTTGGTACATCAAGGTTGTCCCCTTTCTCCATTTCCTTTCAACCTAGCTCTTAAACCATTCCTATCTATGATCAGACAAAATACACATATATTCATAGCTTCTAGCATAACACCCAACATGTTAAATTAGCTTTTTATGCAGATGATGTTATGTTATTCACATAAAAACCTCATTCCTCACCCCCTGCTTTTTCATCAGATGTGACTTCTTATGCTTTAGCTTCTAGTTACAAATTGAACCATGAGAAAGGTGAAATCTTACCCTTGAATAAGTTTACTTTAAACAGGATTTTTCCTCTTCTAATTTCAAGTGGCAATCCGAACACCTTAAATATCTTGGACTTCAATTCACTCAGCCCATCTATGCTTCTATTTCCATCAATATTGATACCTGTATTCATAAAATTACCTCATTAACTAATAGATGGCATCCTCTACACTTGCCCTGGTGGGGCTGTCTCAACACCATCAAAATTATGTTGATTCCCATTATTCTTTTCGCTATATCCAACATCCCTCTGAATATTCCCCTTAAATCTTACAGGAACATTTACTCAATATTATTCTCCTTTCTCTGGAATGACAAAAAACCCTGCATGTCTTTACTTAAACTAAAGCATTCCAAATCTGAAGGGGGAGTACATTTTCTTGACTTTGCTAATTACCACAAATCAATCCTATTAAAACAATCTGTGCACTGTGCTACATCCTCACTGTCATATTCTCCACTTTGGATAGATCTAGGGAGTGCTGTATTATCGTATTTTTCATTTCATGAATCCTTAACTTTAATGCAAAAGCCTCAAAAACTCTCCACTCCAATCATTAGGAACACATGTAAAGTATTAGCTTCTGTTAACTCATATTTCCCCACAGACTTATGAACCTTTCTAGACTCTACCATCTAGCATAATCACTATATACAAATAAAAAATAGACCTATTTACTGGTAGGAATGGAGGACCAAAGGATTCAGCTGGGAAAATCAATTGTACAATAAAGATTCCTTTATATCTTTCTCACAAGCCCAGATACTCTTTGGTTTACCATCCACTTTTCACAACAGATGTACAATCCTACAGAACATCATTTCTCAAGTATATACACACTTTCAAACTCTTCCTGCATCTAGATCAGTATCAAATAGTCAAATCAATCAATCAATCAATCAAAAAACATTTATAAAGCGCGCTACTCACCCGTGAGGGTCTCAAGGCGCTAGGGGGAGGGGGTTACTGCTGCTCGAAGAGCCAGGTCTTGAGTTGCCTCCGGAATGCGAGGTGGTCCTGGGTGGTCCTGAGGTTGGTGGGGAGGGTATTCCATGTCTTGGCCGCCAGGTAGGAGAAGGATTTCCCACCTGCCATGGTGCAGCGGATGCGAGGGACGGCGGCGAGTGCGAGGTTGGCAGAGCGAAGTTGACGGGTGGGCGTGTAGAAACTGAGGTGACGGTTGAGGTATTCGGGTCCCTTGTTGTGGAGGGCTTTGTGGGTGAGGAGCCGGAAGGTGATCCTTTTGTTGACGGGAAGCCAGTGCAGGTGTCTCAGGTGGGCGGAGATGTGGCTGTTGCGGGGTATGTCGAGGACGAGGCGGGCGGAGGCGTTTTGTATTCACTGCAGACGTTTCTGGAGTTTAGCAGTGGTTCCTGCGTATAGGGTGTTTCCGTAGTCCAGGTGGCTCGTGACGAGGGAGTAGGTCACAGTCTTTCTGGTGTTGGTGGGGTAATCTTATTAACTTCTTACATACCAATCCAAAAGCCTCTTGCATTTATTTAGCCTTGCAATGCACCTCTAATGACAGACCTAAATCCAGTATTGAGCTTGCATGGGAAAATAATCTTTCTATTACCTTATCTTTTTTTTTTCCTGGAAACAGACTTGGATCAAAATCAGGAAATCCTCCTAGGCAGCAAATACAACTCAAGCATTTGTTTTCATATACAATCGATTTTTTTCGAACACCCTCATTCCTACACAAGATTACCTCGAACATTCCGGACACTTGTTGGACATGTTCTGCTCAGCAAGCTGACTTGAAACACTTGATATTTACATGACCGTATGTTTCCTATTTTTGGATACAAGTTTGGGGTCAAAATAATTCCATATTTTGTTCCAACATACCTTATTCTATTTCCAATGTGTTTTTAGGGAGCTTATCTGATGCAAGGGCAAATGTTTCATTTAATGTGAAAAAAATACTGGACCTTGTTAGCAATTGCTTTTCAGGAAGTAACTAGGCACTGGAAAGATCTGACACAATTGTCATCTAAAACATGGTGGTATGCAGTCTGTTACAATCAAAGATTGGATACTGCTTGTAGGAGGCTGGACTGGTTTGTAGTGAGTACCAAGGGGTACTTGCACCTTGCACCAGGCCCAGTTATCCCTTATTAGTGTATAGGGTGTCTAGCAGCTTAGGCTGATAGATAATGGTAGCTTAGCAGAGCAGCTTAGGCTGAACTAGGAGACGTGTGAAGCTACTACAGTACCACAAGTGTCACTTGCACAATATCATAAGAAAACACAATACACAGTTATACTAAAAATAAAGGTACTTTATTTTTATGACAATATGCCAAAGTATCTTAGAGTGTACCCTCAGCAAGAGGATAGGAAATATACACAAGATATATGTACACAATGCCAAAAATATGCAGTATAGTCTTAGAAAACAGTGCAAACAATGTATAGTTACAATAGGATGCAATGGGGACACATAGGGATAGGGGCAACACAAACCATATACTCCAAAAGTGGAATGCGGACCACGAAGGGACCCCAAACCTATGTGACCTTGTAGAGGGTCGCTGGGACTATTAGAAAATAGTGAGAGTTAGAAAATTAGCCCTCCCCAAGACCCTGAAAAGTGAGTGCAAAGTGCACTAAAGTTCCCCCAAAGACAAAGAAGTCGTGATAGAGGAATAATGCAGGAAAGACACAAACCAACAATGCAACAACTGTGGATTTCCAATCTAGGGTACCTGTGGAACAAGGGGACCAAGTCCAAAAGTCACAAGCAAGTCGGAGATGGGCATATGCCCAGGAAATGCCAGCTGTGGATGCAAAGAAGCTTCTACTGGACAGAAGAAGCTGAGGTTTCTGCAGGAACGAAAAGGGCTAGAGACTTCCCCTTTGGTGGACGGATCCCTCTTGCCGTGGAGAGTCGTGCAGAAGTGTTTTCCCGCCGAAAGAACGCCAACAAGCCTTGCTAGCTGCAAATCGTGCGGTTAACGTTTTTGGACGCTGCTGTGGCCCAGGAGGGACCAGGAGGTTGCAAATTGGACCAGGAGGTAGAGGGGACGTCGAGCAAGACAAGGAGCCCTCTCAGCAGCAGGTAGCACCCGGAGAAGTGCCAGAAACAGGCACTACGAGGATGCGTGAAACGGTGCTCACCCGAAGTCGCACAAAGAAGTCCCACGTCGCCGGAGAACAACTTAGGAGGTCGTGCAATGCAGGTTAGAGTGCCGTGGACCCAGGCTGGACTGTGCACAAAGGATTTCCGCCGGAAGTGCACGGAGGCCGGAGTAGCTGCAAAAGTCGCGGTTCCCAGCAATGCAGTCTAGCGAGGTGAGGCAAGGACTTACCTCCACCAAACTTGGACTGAAGAGTCACTGGACTGTGGGGGCCACTTGGACAGAGTTGCTGGATTCGAGGGACCTCGCTCGTCGTGCTGAGAGGAGACCCAAGGGACCGGTAATGCAGCTTTTTGGTGCCTGCGGTTGCAGGGGGAAGATTCCGTCGACCCACGGGAGATTTCTTCGGAGCTTCTAGTGCAGAGAGGAGGCAGACTACCCCCACAGCATTCACCACCAGGAAAACAGTCGAGAAGGCGGCAGGATCAGCGTTACAGAGTTGCAGTAGTCGTCTTTGCTACTATGTTGCAGTTTTGCAGGCTTCCAGCGCGGTCAGCAGTCGATTCCTTGGCAGAAGGTGAAGAGAGAGATGCAGAGGAACTCGGATGAGCTCTTGCATTCGTTATCTAAAGTTTCCCCAGAGACAGAGACCCTAAATAGCCAGAAAATAGGGTTTGGCTACTTAGGAGAGAGGATAGGCTAGCAACACCTGAAGGAGCCTATCACAAGGAGTCTCTGACGTCACCTGGTGGCACTGGCCACTCAGAGCAGTCCAGTGTGCCAGCAGCACCTCTGTTCCCAAGATGGCAGAGGTCTGGAGCACACTGGAGGAGCTCTGGGCACCTCCCAGGGGAGGTGCAGGTCAGGGGAGTGGTCACTCCCCTTTCCTTTGTCCAGTTTCGCGCCAGAGCAGGGCTAAGGGGTCCTCTGAACCGGTGTAGACTGGCTTATGCAGAATTCGGCACATCTGTGCCCAACAAAGCATTTCCAAAGGCTGGGGGAGGCTACTCCTCCCCTGCCTTCACACCATTTTCCAAAGGGAGAGGGTGTCACACCCTCTCTCAGAGGAAGTTCTTTGTTCTGCCATACTGGGCCAGGCCTGGCTGGACCCCAGGAGGGCAGATGCCTGTCTGAGGGGTTGGCAGCAGCAGCAGCTGCAGTGAAACCCCAGGAAGGGCAGTTTGGCAGTACCAGGGTCTGTGCTACAGACCCCTGGGATCATGGGATTGTGCCAACTATGCCAGGATGGCATAGAGGGGGCAATTCCATGATCATAGACATGTTACATGGCCATATTCGGAGTTACCATTGTGAAGCTACATATAGGTAGTGACCTATATGTAGTGCACGCGTGTAATGGTGTCCCCGCACTCACAAAGTTCAGGGAATTGGCTCTGAACAATGTGGGGGCACCTTGGCTAGTGCCAGGGTGCCCTCACACTAAGTAACTTTGCACCTAACCTTTACCAGGTAAAGGTTAGACATATAGGTGACTTATAAGTTACTTAAGTGCAGTGTAACATGGCTGTGAAATAACGTGGACGTTATTTCACTCAGGCTGCAGTGGCAGGCCTGTGTAAGAATTGTCAGAGCTCCCTATGGGTGGCAAAAGAAATGCTGCAGCCCATAGGGATCTCCTGGAACCCCAGTACCCTGGGTACCTCAGTACCATATACTAGGGAATTATAAGGGTGTTCCAGTATGCCAATGTGAATTGGTAAAATTGGTCACTAGCCTGTTAGTGACAATATGTACAGAGAGAGCATAACCACTGAGGTTCTGGTTAGCAGAGCCTTAGTGAGACAGTTAGGCACCACACAGGGAACACATACATATAGGCCACAAACTTATGAGCACTGGGGTCCTGACTAGCAGGGTCCCAGTGACACATAACAAACATACTGAAAACATATGGTTTTCACTATGAGCACTGGGCCCTGGCTAGCAGGATCCCAGTGAGACAGTAAAAACACCCTGACATACACTCACAAACAGGCCAAAAGTGGGGGTAACAAGGCTAGAAAGAGGCTACTTTCTCACACAACCCCCCCCCCCCAAACGAAGGACAATAAGGCTAACCTTGGCCAGTTGAGACTTTATTGTCTAAGTGGTGATAAGTAGAGAGTAGCTCTGCAATAGACTGGTTACTCCCTTTATCATCCACTATATGGTTACTTCCTTGTGGGGATGTAAACCACCCTGTTTGAAGTTTTTTAGCTAAGCAACAATGTGAAGATGTATTTTCAGAGTTTCTATCAGTAAGTTTTAGTTTAGAGCAGTGGGAATTGTCCACTGAACCTATTTGTAGTGATGGAAATGCCAGACAGGGATGCTGTCTCAGAAAAGCCATAGCTGGGCAAAAACTTTGTCCATATGGCTGGAAGAGAGAACAGGGATGCTGTTTCTCTTGAGTTGGAGCAGGGCAGGGATGCTGTCCTATGAGCTCCACACTAGGGCAGGGATGCTGTCCTAAGTGTTGTGAGGCAGTGCAGGGTTTCTGCACTAAAGTTTCTCTGGGAGGGTTGGAGGGATGCTTCATGTTAACTAAAATGGTGCTCTTTTTGTCACCAATGTTAGTTATCCCACAGAGAGGTACTTCTACCTCAGGGAGTACAGCTTTGCCAGCTGATGATTCCCTTGGAACAGGTGCCACCCCAGGAGAGGTTTCTCCCACCACAGGAATGGTATCCTGAATGGTTGGGTGGTTAGGGGATACTGTGATACCCTTTTTACCTGTTGATGGAGAGGGATCCTGAGTTTTCAGGCCTTCTCTCCTTTGCTTTTTCATTTTAGTAGAAATGAGAGGGAACAATTCCTCAGGGATGCCCAGCATGGCTGCATGGGCATAAAACTCTAAATCAGCCCAACCTGAGGCCTCTAGGTCATTACCTAAGAGACAGTGATACCACCACCTGCTTAGGGCCAGTAACTCCACCCCAACTAAACTGAATTATAGCTAAGGGAAGAAACTTAGTGGAGTTATGGACATCAATAATCTTATACTGTTGTCCAATGATGTGTTGATCAGGGTGCACTAGGTTTTCAGTCACCAAAGTGATACTGGCACCTGTGTCCCTGTAGGCCAAGGCCTCAACACCATTTATTGAAACTGTCTGCCTGTACTTATCCATTGTAAGGGGACAAGCAGCCAGTGTGGCAAGGCCAATGCCACTAGGTGTGACAGAAACTGTCTTGGGACTGACTACCCCAGTTTCTACTATGGACCCATAAGTGAACCCAACTACACCCTTAACTTGACTGTTGCCAGCAGTCCCACCACTAGTACCACTACTGCTAGGGGCACTAGAGTTTGATGTATTAGTGGTGGTAGGCTCAGGGGGTTTACCTGGACAGGACTTATCCCCTGGCCTATGGCCTCTATTTTTACACACAAAGCACCAAGGCTTTTTAACTTGTGTAGGTTGAGAAGAAGAGGAAGAATTTGTTTTATCCCCACCCCCTGAAGTGTGTTTAAGATTTGAAGTGGGATCTTTGGTTTTACCCTTATCCCCATGCTTATCTTGAGATTTTTCACCATCTTTCTTCTTGTTCTCTTTGTCACCACCTGTATGAACTTTTCTGTTCACCCTTGTTCTGACCCATTTGTCTGCCTTCTTTCCCAATTCTTGGGGAGAGGTCAGATCAGAGTCCACCAAGTACTGGTGCAACAAATCAGACACACAATTATTAAGAATATGCTCTCTCAGGATCAAGTTATACAGGCTGTCATAATCAGTAACTTTACTGCCATGTAACCACCCCTCCAAGGCCTTCGCTGAATGGTCAATGAAATCAACCCAGTCTTGTGAAGACTCCTTTTTGGTCTCTCTGAACTTTATCCTGTATTGTTCAGTGGTTAAGCCATAACCATCCAGGAGTGCATTCTTAAGAACTTTGTAATCATTAGCTTCATTTTCTTTTACAGTAAGGAGCCTATCCCTACATTTTCCACTAAATGATAGCCATAGGATAGCAGCCCACTGCCTTTGAGGGACATCCTGTACAGCACAGGCCCTCTCAAGTGCAGCAAACCACTTGTTAATGTCATCCCCCTCCTTATAAGGGGGAACTATCTTGTGCAGATTCCTGGAATCATGCTCTTTTGCAGGATGACTATGGGGAATACTGCTGCTGCCACCATGGGTATCTAAACCTAGTTTCTGTCTCTCCTTCTCTACTTCTAAGGTCTGTCTATCCAAATCCAGCTGTTGCTTCTTGAGCTTCAGTCTGGTTTGTTCCACTCTCAATCTATTGAGCTCCCTTTCTAACAATCTGTCATCAGGGTGGGTGGGAGGGACATTCCTTGAAACAGAAGTATGGTGAGAATGGACAGAAGGAGACCTGTCCCTTACAGAGGGCACCCTAACAGCTTGGCTAACAGTATAATGTGAGAGCACACCATCAGTATGGTGTGATTCAACCTCTGTACCAACTATGCTAGACTGTCTAGTAATGGGCAGGCTGAGAAGTTTCTTTCCTGAATCTTTTCCTGGGGGAGTCCCTGGATCAGATTGGGAACCATTAGCTACTTTTTCAACAGATGGGGCACTTTTAGCCTTATCTTGTTCTCTAAGCATGTTAAGTAACAATTCCAAGGAAGGATTCTTCCCTACACTCAAACCTCTCTCTATGCAGAGACTCCTTGCTCCTTTCCAGCTAAGGTGATCATATGCAAGTTTGGACAGATCAACATTTTGGCCTGTGCCAGACATTTTTTTAGAGAGAGTTAAAGTGATAGAAAAAGAGAAAAAAGTTTGTCAGAGCTTTTAGAAAGACAGAGAAAAAAAACTTTTTAAACTTTTTTGAACTTTTTAGAAAGTTAGAAGTACTTTTCAGCACTTAGAAAAGAGTGAAAAGAGGAAATGCAAAACTTTTTGGCTATGTGTATATACACTGACCTTGTTTTGTATATTTTTCTCTTATGAAAAGTACAATGACAAGAGTGGTAAGTAGTCTCAAAGCACTTATCCCACCGCTGCACAACCAATGTAGGAGGCTGGACTGGCTTGTAGTGAGTACCAAGGGGTACTTGCACCTTACACCAGGCCCAGTTATCCCTTATTAGTGTATAGGGTATCTAGCAGCTTAGGCTGATAGATAATGGTAGCTTAGCAGAGCAGCTTAGGCTGAACTAGGAGACGTGTGAAGCTACTACAGTACCACAAGTGTCACTTACACAATTGGTACACAATATCATAAGAAAACACAATACACAGTTATACTAAAAATAAAGGTACTTTATTTTTATGACAATATGCCAAAGTATCTTAGAGTGTACCCTCAGCAAGAGGATAGGAAATATACACAAGATATATGTACACAATACCAAAAATATGCAGTATAGTCTTAGAAAACAGTGCAAACAATGTATAGTTACAATAGGATGCAATGGGGACACATAGGGATAGGGGCAACACAAACCATATACTCCAAAAGTGGAATGCGAACCACGAATGGACCCCAAACCTATGTGACCTTGTAGAGGGTCGCTGGGACTATTAGAAAATAGTGAGAGTTAGAAAATTAGCCCTCCCCAAGACCCTGAAAAGTGAGTGCAAAGTGCACTAATGTTCCCCCAAAGACAAAGAAGTTGTGATAGAGGAATAATGCAGGAAAGACACAAACCAACAATGCAACAACTGTGGATTTCCAATCTAGGATACCTGTGGAACAAGGGGACCAAGTCCAAAAGTCACAAGCAAGTCGGAGATGGGCATATGCCCAGGAAATGCCAGCTGTGGATGCAAAGAAGCTTCTACTGGACAGAAGAAGCTGAGGTTTCTGCAGGAACGAAAAGGGCTAGAGACTTCCCCTTTGGTGGACGGATCCCTCTCGCCGTGGAGAGTCGTGCAGAAGTGTTTTCCCGCCGAAAGAACGCCAACAAGCCTTGCTAGCTGCAAATCGTGCGGTTAGCGTTTTTGGACGCTGCTGTGGCCCAAGAGGGACCAGGAGGTCGCAAATTGGACCAGAAGGTAGAGGGGACGTCGAGCAAGACAAGGAGCCCTCTCAGTAGCAGGTAGCACCCGGAGAAGTGCCAGAAACAGGCACTACGAGGATGCGTGAAACGGTGCTCACCCGCAGTCGCACAAAGAAGTCCCACGTCGACGGAGAACAACTTAGGAGGTCGTGCAATGCAGGTTAGAGTGCCGTGGACCCAGGCTGGACTGCGCACAAAGGATTTCCGCCGGAAGTGCACGGAGGCCGGAGTAGCTGCAAAAGTCGCGGTTCCCAGCAATGTAGTCTAGAGAGGTGAGGCAAGGACTTACCTCCACCAAACTTGGACTGAAGAGTCACTGGACTGTGGGGGCCACTTGGACAGAGTTGCTGGATTCGAGGGACCTCGCTCGTCGTGCTGAGAGGAGACCCAAGGGACCGGTAATGCAGCTTTTTGGTGCCTGCGGTTGCAGGGGGAAGATTCCGTCGACCCACGGGAGATTTCTTCGGAGCTTCTAGTGCAGAGAGGAGGCAGACTACCCCCACAGCATGCACCACCAGGAAAACAGTCGAGAAGGCGGCAGGATCAGCGTTACAGAGTTGCAGTAGTCGTCTTTGCTACTATGTTGCAGTTTTGCAGGCTTCCAGCGCGGTCAGCAGTCGATTCCTTGGCAGAAGGTGAAGAGAGAGATGCAGAGGAACTCGGATGAGCTCTTGCATTCGTTATCTAAAGTTTCCCCAGAGACAGAGACCCTAAATAGCCAGAAAAGAGGGTTTGGCTACTTAGGAGAGAGGATAGGCTAGCAACACCTGAAGGAGCCTATCACAAGGAGTCTCTGACGTCACCTGGTTGCACTGGCCACTCAGAGCAGTCCAGTGTGCCAGCAGCACCTCTGTTTCCAAGATGGCAGAGGTCTGGAGCACACTGGAGGAGCTCTGGGCACCTCCCAGGGGAGGTGCAGGTCAGGGGAGTGGTCACTCCCCTTTCCTTTGTCCAGTTTCGCGCCAGAGCAGGGCTAAGGGGTCCCCTGAACCGGTGTAGACTGGCTTATGCAGAATTGGGCACATCTGTGCCCAACAAAGCATTTCCAGAGGCTGGGGGAGGCTACTCCTCCCCTGCCTTCACACCATTTTCCAAAGGGAGAGGGTGTCACACCCTCTCTCAGAGGAAGTTCTTTGTTCTGCCATCCTGGGCCAGGCCTGGCTGGACCCCAGGAGGGCAGATGCCTGTCTGAGGGGTTGGCAGCAGCTGCAGTGAAAACCCAGGAAGGGCAGTTTGGCAGTACCAGGGTCTGTGCTACAGACCCCTGGGATCATGGGATTGTGCCAACTATGCCAGGATGGCATAGAGGGGGCCATTCCATGATCATAGACATGTTACATGGCCATATTCGGAGTTACCATTGTGAAGCTACATATAGGTAGTGACCTATATGTAGTGGACGCATGTAATGGTGTCCCGCACTCACAAAGTTCAGGGAATTGGCTCTGAACAGTGTGGGGGCACCTTGGCTAGTGCCAGGGTGCCCTCACACTAAGTAACTTTGCACCTAACCTTTACCAGGTAAAGGTTAGACATATAGGTGACTTATAAGTTACTTAAGTGCAGTGTAACATGGCTGTGAAATAACGTGGACGTTATTTCACTCAGGCTGCAGTGGCAGGCCTGTGTAAGAATTGTCAGAGCTCCCTATGGGTGGCAAAAGAAATGCTGCAGCCCATAGGGATCTCCTGGAACCCCAATACCCTGGGTACCTCAGTACCATATACTAGGGAATTATAAGGGTGTTCCAGTATGCCAATGTGAATTGGTAAAATTGGTCACTAGCCTGTTAGTGACAATATGTACAGAGAGAGCATAACCACTGAGGTTCTGGTTAGCAGAGCCTTAGTGAGACAGTTAGGCACCACACAGGGAACACATACATATAGGCCACAAACTTATGAGCACTGGGGTCCTGACTAGCAGGGTCCCAGTGACACATAACAAACATACTGAAAACATATGGTTTTCACTATGAGCACTGGGCCCTGGCTAGCAGGATCCCAGTGAGACAGTAAAAACACCCTGACATACACTCACAAACAGGCCAAAAGTGGGGGTAACAAGGCTAGAAAGAGGCTACTTTCTCACACTGCTTATATGAATCCTATGTTTCTTGTTTTAAAACAGCAAGACAGTTTCTTGATAAATCTGCCAAAATGTAATTTGCCCCTCCACCTATGCTCAAGAAGTGCTTAATCCTCCCTGACATCCTGGTCTGATTTTATTATTTTTCCTATATATTGCGTACCATTTAATCATCCTTTTACTGTTTATCTTTTGCTTACAATGAGACATCTGTTTGTTTTACATGATTCGTGGACATGATTCCCTTTCCTTCCCCACATTATTTAATTGACTTTTGTTATTTAACTGTTACACTTTATAAGTTTCTTATGATTAGACCATTTTTATCCACAGTAAACTTATTTTTTGAAACAAAATGATTTTCATTAAAAAGGGAGCGAGGCTATGAAGTGCCAAGTGTGAAACCGGAACAGTTAGATAACGCTGAAGGGAGCAGTGGGTGGTGCAAGTGGAAAGAGTGGGACAGGATGCATGGTAGAGCAGAGGTGAGTGCATCTCAGAGAGCAACACAGGATGCAGAGGCAGCAGTGCAGGATGCAAGGAGGGCAGGGGGGTGTTGGGGAGCAGCGCAGGAAGCAAGGGAGTGAGCAATGTATGTCCCAAGAGAAGAAAAGTGCAGGGTGCTAGGGGTTTCCATCCAGGATGCACTGGGGCAGCAGTGCAGGGTGCCAAGGAGGCTCAGGGTGTATTGGGACGCAGTGCATGATGCAAGAGAGAGCTGCACAGGATCCAAGAGAGGAGCAGTGCAGGGTGTTAGGAGTATCCTTGCAGGGTGCTCTGGGGCAGCAGTGCCGGGTGCCAAGGAGGCTCAGGGTGTACTGGGAAGCAGTGCATGATGCAAGAGAGAGCTGCACAGGATCCAAGAGAGGAGAAGTGCAGGGTGCAAGGGGCAGCAGTGCAGGTGCCAAGGAGGCTCAGGGTGTATTGGGGAGCAGTGCATGATGCAAGAGAGAGCTGCACAGGATCCAAGAGAGGAGCAGTGGAGGGTGCAAGGGGCAGCAGTGCAGGGTGCCAAGGAGGCTCAGGGTGTATTGGGACGCAGTGCATGATGCAAGAGAGAGCTGCACAGGATCCAAGAGGGGAGCAGTGCAGGCTGCAAGGGGCAGCAGTGCAGGGTGCCAAGGAGGCTCAGGGTGTATTGGGGAGCAGTGCATGATGCAAGAGAGAGCTGCACAGGATCCAAGAGAGGAGAAGTGCAGGCTGCAAGGGGCAGCAGTACAGGGTGCCAAGGAGGCTCAGGGTGTACTGGGGAGCAGTGCATGATGCAAGAGAGAGCTGCACAGGATCCAAGAGAGGAGCAGTGCAGGGTGTTAGGAGTATCCTTGCAGGGTCCTCTGGGGCAGCAGTGCAGGGTGCCAAGGAGGCTCAGGGTGTACTGGGGAGCAGTGCATGATGCAAGAGAGAGCTGCACAGGATCCAAGAGAGGAGCAGTGCAGGCTGCAAGGGGCAGCAGTGCAGGTGCCACGGAGGCTCAGGGTGTACTGGGGAGCAGTGCATGATGCAAGAGAGAGCTGCACAGGATCCAAGAGAGAAGCAATGCAGGGTGTTAGGAATATCCCTGCAGGGTGCACTGGGGCAGCAGTGCCAGGTGCCAAGGAGGCTCAGGGTGTATTGGGGAGCAGTGCATGATGCAAGAGAGAGCTGCACAGGATCCAAGGGTGGAGCACTGCAGGCTGCAAGGGGTAGCAGTGCAGGGTGCCAAGGAGGCTCAGGGTGTATTGGGGGAGCAATGCAAGATGCAAGCGAGAGCTGCACAGAATCCAAGAGAGGAGCAGTGCAGGGTCTAAGGGGAGCCATGCAAGATGTAAAGGGATAGCAGTGCAGATTTCCTTGGAAACCCAGCAGGATGCAGAGGGCAATGGTGCAGGATGCCAGGATGGCACAGGCTGTAATGTGGAGCAGGGCAAGATGCAAGGGAGAAAGGAGCATAGGATCCAAGAGAGGAGCAGTGCAGGGTGCAAGGGGCAGCAGTGCAGCGTGCAAGGGAGGCACAATGCAGGGCCGGCTTTTGCACTGGGGGTGCCAAGTGCGACAATCTTTTTTAGCACCCTCCCATGACCCACGTCCTCCTCCTCAGATTCCCTCACTACCACCCATGAAAAGTGCCCCTCACCTCTCCACAGTCACTCTCTGAGATTCATTTGTTTCAAAGCACTGGTAAAGGCTGACTTTACTAATCCACTCAGCTACCCACATAAAATAAGCAGCATATTCAGCCTCTGCACTACTTTATGGGAAGTCAAAACTGCCACTAGACAAATCTCTGATTTTTCTCTCTAGCAGGAACATTAATCACAAGAGTTATCTTGACATTTTTTGCATTGCTGACTGAAAGCTGGATGCACAAGGAACTGTGCAGCAGGTGCTTTTAAATCACGAGCCATCGCTAAACACAGCGCCACCTCCCCTGAGGTCAGTGCCCCCCTTCCAAGTCGGCACCCAGTGCGGCCGCACCGGTCGCACCGCCCTAAAGCCGGCCCTGGCACAAGGTGTACCAGAGAGCAGCGCGGGATGCAAGGGAGAGAGAAAGAGGAAGCAGTGCCGGGTGGTGGTGGGTTCAAGGAGGGAAGCGGTGGGGTTTGTGCAGGACGCAGTGGAGCACACAAGAGAAGCAGTATCGACTTTTGCCTTTAAATGAACCAGACTGTTGGAATTGCTTTGGCTGAAAACCTGCGGTGACTCGTGCGCGCCTTCACTGTGTCAATGCAATTTCATTGCTTACTACGAGGAACCCTCTCCGTGGTACCCTCTCCTGGACCGGCTAGCCTGGCATCCTTCTCAAATCTTAACAGAAAATAATACATTGTGAACGTGAAAGCACCGGATCTCAATCTAACAATCCAGAAAAGCAGAAACCATAAACCAAAGTGAAATATGAGCACGTATATATTTAGGTGAGCAGTTTATAACTGACTGTCAATTCTGCCTCAGAAACAAATTGCTGAAATGTCCTCTTGTGGTTTTGGGTTACTTAGCTCATTACAGAAATGTAATAGTACTTCTGGGTAGGATGGCATAAATCTGCCACAGTTGTTGACCTGCTAACGCTCTCTCTCTTTCAATATTATGTCGAACATTAGTGTATTAGCCTATTTTTACTTACACAAATCATCTGTGCGACTTTTTTCATTATTCCTGTGTTTAGTGGCCACTTCTTTGCTTCTCATGCTTCTTCCAACCCTGATTGTAGCAGTTATTGAAACGAAGCAAATTACACGTCTGCTGGGTTGGGGCAGCAAACACTTATTATAAACAGGTACACTGGAATTAAGCAATTGTGCTGCTGCGGCGATATTTGCATAATTATAGATTTGTCGCATTTGCCACATAATCGATCATCTGCCGCATAATCTACATATTTAAACAAAAAAACAGTTTCTAGCTAAACGGTTCAAAAGTTACAAAAAATGCAGCAACAAGTGTTGGTGTGGGCTGTAAGGCCCTTTGGGGAACTGGGCTTGTCACCTTTCTGTTTCTTATTGCTATATCTGTGTGTTTAATCTGGCACTACTGAAGTGCAACCACTACCCAGGCAGTGTTACCAAGTTTAAAAATGATGAAATAATGAAGTAATATTATTACAAAATGTGCCTTATTATGCCGCATAATTTGTGTTTTCTTGCAGCATAATTTACTCGGCCCTGACATAATATTTGGCCCTGTCTTGCTGCATAATTCCAGAGGCCCTGATTATAAACAACTACTCAATCCCCAATTTTAAAGTATTTAATTTGAGGTTCCCTGTGACCTCATAACATGAGCGCTGCTCATCACTATCAGTTGGTTCTTGATTGCCGCAGCAGTGCGTTCTGGGATTGCATGCTTGGCTCATTCAATTGCTGAACCCATTTGACAAATATACTGGAAATAATGGCTTGCAACAGGCAACTGGAAAGGGTGTTTCCACGAGACACAGAGTCAGTAGTTCTCCCTCATACAATGTCAGCACAAACGACCCCTTGGGTTGGGGGACTAGCAGTTGGCCTCACATACCAAAGCCCCCCCCCAAAAAAACACAAGACTGAGAGGTAAGATGGCGGGACTGGCAATGCCAGTCAGCACTGCAGTGACTGCACACTGGACTGGAGTCCTCAACTTCATGGCAGACTGGAAGTCTTTCAATTAAATCAAAGCGTTGATGAGTATCTGGAGGGGGGTTTCTTTGAAACTAAGGTCAGCAAGGTCTCAACCGATACCAACAAAAATGAAGCACCATCACCAGAGCTGCTTACTAATCCACCCTCCATGCAAACCAATATATGATTGTATTGGTCAACATTGGTCAAGATCTGAAAGAAGCAGGAAATAAGAAAGGAGAAAGCTTCAATTCTGCAAAAAGAACTCTACGCTACAACAGACTGAATCATGATCATGATACTGTCCAACATGTTGAGGTTCCTGAACCTCACGGCCACTCCCTAATCACCCCACATCCAAAGAAAATAATTACAGATGACGAAGAACTCTCCAGGTACTGGCAGATTGGAAATCACCTTTATCAAGGAACTGTCTAAAATTGCCATAACCCAAAGTAACAAGACAGCTCCACAAAATAGGAGCAACATCATGTTTGCTTATGGCCATCCCTTACAGTGGCAAGCGAAGAATAAGTTGCAGAGGTTCTCTGTTGACACTTAGCAAGTGATCATCAGTTGCATTATTTCTCCCAAATTGTAAGTCAGCGGATGCCACAGTGGTTCTGTAAGGCCTGGTTTTGAATTGGGTTTGAATATCCAGCATTGTTTTGCATTGGACACATTTGTTACAATCTGACTACATACAGCAGATATCGCAAGCTCTCATCTGCTACGAAAATAGACAGCGGTATGCCCCAATGGGTTAGATAGCAGCACATTCAGACCAATTCAGTCTATCTTTATGAACTCTAGTATCAAAATCACATGGATGGCCTACTTCTACTTCTCAGAGTAGGAGAGGAATTTGTGCTCTAAGAAACCAAGGGCCACATGTACAAAGCATTTTGCAAGTCGCAAATGGCGAATCGGGCCGTTTGCAACATGCAAAATCCAATTTGGGATGTACAGACCCATTTTTGCAATTTGGTAAACTATTTACTGGATCACAAAAAGGGTTTGTGAGTCGCAATTAGGAAGGGGTGTTCCTTTCCTAATTGCGAGTCGCAGTCCAATGTATGATTGTTTTGTGACTGAGAATGCGGTCACAAAACAATCGCAGTTAGCACCAGTTTCAAACTGGTGCTAACCCATTCGCAAACGGGAAGGGGGCCCCATGGGACCCCTTCCCCTTTGTGAATGGCAGCGAAAACATCTTTTTAAATGCATCTCGTTTTCCTTTAAGGAAAATGGGCTGCATTTAAAAAACATAAAACTGCTTTATTTAAAAGCAGTCACAGACATGGTGGTCAGCTGCCTCCAGCAGGCCACCATCCCTGTGAGGGCGGCGATTCCCAACGGGGTCGCTAATTGCGACCTACCTCATGAATATTCATGAGGTAGGTCATTTGGGACCCCCTTGCGAATCGCAAGCAGTATCATTGACACTGTTGAACATAAGGTTTTGCAACTTGCAATTTGTGAGTCGCAAAACCTATATTCGGTACATGTGGCCCCAAGACTTATATCTGAATGGTTTGCCCACATCTTGCACTGGTTGAAGGGAAGCTGTCTCTGCCTGAAAAGCATCTACCTAATCCACACAGACACTTGATCCTGGGTCTATATTATGAATAAGACACATTTTTCAAGGCTGTACCTCAGTATAGCTTTATCTGGCTGCACCGGGTGAAGACTGACTGGGACAGTGCACACTACTAAGGTGACTGTGTTATTCCAAGTGCACAAGAAAACCTGTGCTAGCACACTGGACTGCACATTAGTGAAAGGAGGACCTCCAGTTTGAAGCCAAGATCTATCTTTCACTGAAAGTAGCAACCTGGCCTGTGTTTCAAGGGTGTCAGATATCCCCCTGCATTCAGGTGCTGTGAATGACAGCTCCTGCCTGCAGGTGGAAGCCTGGGGATTTCTGTGACTCCTGCCCCCCCAAAAGGGTGACCTGGAGTGGAACACTGACTGTTAACCAACTTCACAAGGTACACAGTCAGTGTGCCTTCTGACAGCTCCTTTGTCTCCATGCCTGCATCTGTAATCTGGGGGGGGTACAAAAGCAAGGTGTTCCCTCATTTGCGTGGGGCCACACCACCTTGCATATGAGGCAGTACCCCTTTTTGATTGCACAGACATGATTGGTGTTATACAAGGGGCAGCACAAGCATCTGTAGACCATAATATCACAGTGCCTCATGGGCACAAGAAGCTGGCGCAAATGAGCCAAGGATACTTTGTCTTCTTGTCTTAAATCCCTACATGAAGCGTGTTCCTATTAACAAAAAGACACCTCCCGTTTGATTGGGATTGCTAGTAAATGCCTGAATGATGAGGGTCCTCCTCCAAAACAGCACGATTTGTAAAAGCCCTTCCATTTTCATGAGAGTAAAACTCGGCTTCCATTTGTACTAAGAGACTGTAAGTAAAAATCAGAGGATCTCTGATTCTATGATGTCTAAACATTGTTCACACTGGTCTCCTTAAAAGAAGTGCTTAGAATGCCACAGACAATACAGAAGTCTAAAAATCTGATGAATGCACTGTCATGAAACCTTTTTGTTCATAGTATGAAAGTTTGGGGCAACTCCATCCTGAGGAGATGGTGCTTCAAATTTCAACTTAGCAGACTAATGTAAGCTCTGTTTTGGGTGCTGGACAAAACAGACTGACCTCCGAGTCTGCCCAACTACCTGTCCAGGTGTCTTCTTGGGGAGAGGACACCAAGTATACAATAGGTGGAAACCGCTGACTGGAGTCGTGTAGTTAGGCCAGTGGATGTGTTAGAATAATGCACTGACTCATCTCAGTCATCCAGACCAAATGGTCCCCTAGTGGTCCTAACTGGTCATGAGGCAACACACTAGAACTTTACAAGACTTGCACATAGATACATCTATAAACAGAATAACAGAGATTCTCAGTTTCATGCCCTTGCCACTGATATTTCAAGCACTAGAAGTTGCTCAAGACGCTTTATGTGATTAAATGGATCTTTAGGTTATCCATGCTCCTTCTTTCACCAAAACACAAACCAGTAGAGTCTAAGTCAAATTAACACAAAACCCCCTGAATGTTAGGTGTAGATAATTTATAGCTGTTGAGTTTTTGTAAAGATATAAAAGAAACAACAGACAATTGCACATGTCATGGATAGCTAATTCCCTCTAGAAAATTCACAGCCTTGTTACAAAGTAGCCTTGTAATTTTGAGTCTGCTGGTAATGGAATTACAAGATCCTTGGTAGATACACCAATCAGAAGTATTTCAGTAGGTTGAGATTCCAGTTGACTTTTCACTAGTGAAATGAGAAATGAACAAGGGACCAGAACTACTAACTCTCTTAGTTATTTGTCATTTCTCAGTGGAGCTCCAAGTTTCCATCTGGAAACTCAACCCTCCATGCAGTTACAGATGCCCCCAGTAATGGAGGGAGAGAGAGTTTTATCAGGCATAGCTACAGGGACAGCGAGTGAGTCCTTTTTTTTTTCAGATGTTCACACAATATGAGTGAACCAACACAACTGTGGTGTTGGTATTATAGGTGTGGCTTAAAAGGCATCCTTTTTAGGATCCACAAGCCCTCACCCACTGACCTGGCATGCTTCATCATCAGGCCATGCTCCTCATTGGGCAGGCACTGCAATGCCCAGTAGGCCCTGGGAAGGGGCTCTTTGCTAGAGGTGTTTTACTCAATATGCTCAAATATTTAAATGGTTTTAGGCTGCCCTACGCCTGACTCAGAAGGGAGAGAGGTAGATTGCGATGTGAAGAAAATTGGCCATGGGTAAATAACTGTCAGACTTCATTGTTCAGAAAACAAACATGCCAAGATTAAAAACAAGGATGAGAACCTTACAGGCAAACAATGGACCTTAAGTTCTTAAAAATGGGGTCTACATGTTCCATGCCTTATCTGCTCCTGCCAGTCAATGGCAATTCATCAGGTTCGGTAACCTAATCTACCTTAGGAATGCATGAATGTGTGTGTGTTAGAAAAATATTCCTATGTGGTTTCACTATTATAGTGAGTAAGCAAAAAAGTATGTAAAACAATATATAGGAAATATATCTCACATTGGGGATCAGGAATCTGTCCGATCTATCATTTAGAAATTGACGGGCCCCTTAGAGTGCCATGGAGCCGCTTCGCAGACTTGCAAAGTTCACTGTAGAGAAGCGTGCTCAGGAACCTACCCACTCGATCACACTCCGTTCAGACGTGCTAGGTCTACTTGTGAGTTTTTTTCATAAATGTTATATCTACACTGCAAGCAGAGCTCCTTTTTCCAGCATTCTGACATACCGGCTTCAAGTCATAAAGGCGCATTTGTTTTGCCTGAGACTAGTAAGAGAGTGAGGTGTGATAAATAGGTGGATGAATGTGAGTATACTAAAACACAGGACCTTTACCCAGCACTGCCAATCAATGGTCAATACCTCTGCCCATCTGCATATTTGGTTATTTCTTTGCCGGTGCAGTACTGTACATGTTGCATGCAATAAAGCACAGTCAGACCGAGCCTTGTTGGGTGTCAGCACATTAATGCTAAAAGGGACATGGCCAAATACTTGAAGTCAACGGATTCTCCCTCCCTGAGGGAATGGAGGTTACACATGGACCACTCCCCAAAATTTGAGGAGCTAATTTATTTAGCCTTAGGTAGCGTAGGAAACACCAGAAGATATGGGGGAATTGTGGAACATACTATGGATTGTTCACTGCAGAAGCATGAACTTAGGGTGGTGAGGTGGGTCAATTGTGGCCATCAACAATAACGTTATGGGGATCCCCTGTGATGGCCCGCTATATGTGTGCTTGCTTCCTCTTCCTATATTTATATCCAAATTAATAGTGTTGGTATTACAAAAACACAGTCAGCCTTATGGGTATACAATACAAACCTGTATTCACATAACTGAGGCCATATCTGAGACATAACGCATCAGAAGAAGCTGGGAGGCGCACAAATATACTCCTCAATACCTTCAGAACCTGATTACTTGTGTTCTGGGGGGGAGAGATTATCACATCCGGTAAAATCGGATGTGTGATAATTACTTCCAGTCTTCTGTTCAAAATTGGGCATAGCCCTTGGAATCTGGTGCTTTCTTTACCAAAACCCACATGTCCAAAAGTTTACCTGCCATTTTCACTAGGGTTTGACCTGACAATAAGAACATGGGGAAAATTGTAGGGGTGCAGACTTTACCGCACCCCGCACCTTACCATATGAGGTAAACTTCGCACAAGCTATAATTGCATTACCTGGGCAAAGAAGAATTTGAAGAGGTGTTGGAATTGTCTAACCCATTTGTAAGCAGGGCCTTAATACTTCATCTTTCAAAGAAAGCATATATATATATATATATATATATATATATATATATATATAGATATAGATATATTTTTATATATATATATATATATATATGTGTGTGTGTATACATATACATATATATATCTATGTATGTATATATATAAAACACACAAACATATGCTCTATTTAATTCTTTATTGTTCCAGCAAAAGTGCCTTGCAATCATTGTAAAAAGATAATTAAAGTACATGATATACGTTGAACGCTGTTATAGTTACAAATGAAAACGACTCACGTGCCTGAACAGGCAGACAGTATCATAATATGTTATCGCCCTAATGTAATACAAACTAAACCGTACTTATGAACTAATAAGTGCTAATGTCTGTGCGGAATACAGGACCCAATGATTACTTTTTGAGGTTACAGTCACATAAAAAATCATCTCAGATGCCAAACCAAGCAAATGGTGTCATATCACAATAGCAGCTAAGTAAAACATTCATACTTGGATAACATGCAACAGCAGTAGCTCTGTCCGCTTATTCTTAGAGATTGGAGCCCATACAGCATAAAATCAATGTAAACCGCGCAGCCTTGAGCCAGGGTGCCTTTGGGCTCTGAACTACAGTTATTCCTAAAAGGGTTCCCATTCAGAAGTTCAGTGAAATAAAGTGCCGTCAACTGATTGTGCTTAAAAAGTGCTAAAGTGCTGCCGGGTATGAAACCCAGGAGCATAAATTCCCTAAATACTTCAACAAATGAAGGTAGCTATTACTCATTAAAATTAGACAGGCAATTTAATTTTTCTTACTACTCAAATATTTCTAACCAGGGACCATATTATCACCCATAAATATGAGGGTACAGATTTAGACATTCCGGCCTCTCTGTCCTGTAACAAAGGTCCAGTGCAACCCTGATTGTATTGATCGATTAGAACCTAAATAGCAGCAAAAGCCAGTTTCGGTGCTCTTTTATGAATATGGTACAATACAACAAATAAACACTGTGGACCTCGTTGCATGGTGCAAGAGCGACGCAAACGGCCTCATCAATGGGCCCCAGTATTCCCACCCCCCATTTAGCATTGCACATCTTAACAGACACTCTCTTGGTGGAAAAAAACAACCTGAACTTAACATACCAGGTGTGTTTCACCTCAGGTGGGAGCAGATGCAAGTCCTTGTTAGGTCCAGCTTCCATTTTGAGATTAAAACAGGCTAACACTATGCTCCCTGGTCTTAGTTTAGCCAATCTAAGATCTCACTTCATCAACTTGTATCGTTCTTTTACCAATTCCAGTGCATCAGGACCAACTTTGCCTGCATCTGCCCAAAGGTGGCCTAGTTGTAGATCTGCTAGCGGTTTTCTTAAATGTACTACCACAGCTCGCTGTTTACTCAACCATCCTCAAACTTGGAGAGACATTTAGATATCTGACTAGCTTAATTCAGAACAGTACTGGTTTAATCTCAGCAGGTCTGTTATCATAGCATGACCGAGCTCAGTAAGTAGTGCTAGTAGGGGGGTGCCAGGCCCAAGCCTCAACAAAGCCCTTAAAAAGTTTTTTTTCAACTACTTGTAACACATGCAGATTACGATAGCCCACTGCTTAATTTGTAAAAAACATAAGGGCCAAGAACCCTCCTCAGGATGCCACCTCAGCTTGTACCACCCATTGCCACTATCAGCTCTGCCAATGAAAGTACCAACACAGCACACTGCCACAAGTCTGACGATTCAGACTGTTCAAGGCCCCCAAGCTATAAGAATGGCTTGGCAGCCTGTATTAGTTGTTTTAAATGCATATTGAAATAATCTACTGTTATTCTGCTTATGTTTACATTACACAAAGAGTGCCACCATGTGGCATCCATCATAAGGTCCCTTCATTCAAGCAAAGCCCTTGCTGCTTGCAGTAGAGTGGAGATAGCCTTCGATACTTGCCCCTTTCGATACTTACCCCTTTCCTTAATCAAAGTGTTCAATGTTCTCAATTTGGTTCCCTTATACCATTAATTGCCTTTTCAGCCTTGGTGGCGGTTTTAATGACATTACCTTTGTTTTTTACAATGTTTTGCTAATTGCTTATCATGACAATAAGGCTCAAATCATTCCAATACTTTGTGCATCGTCTTCTCATTGCTACTCAGTAAAATCACGTCATCAGAGTTAAGCAAGATTGGGACACTAGACCACCAGTTTTAGGAACACCGGGGGGGGTCCATTGTGTAGCCTTCCACGTCATTTACACAAAAGACTAAAGAGCAAAGGGGGCGCTACACAGCCCCGTCTTGCACCTTTTCCAATTGGTAATGTTTTGCTCACTCGCCCAGGTAGCCCACTGTCATAACGAAACTTGAGGGGGGCCCCCTGCAAAGTACATGGAAGGGGCCCCCTCTGGACTCACTCAGGAGCTCTCATGCCAAGTCACTGTGCTTAGGGGGCCGCCTGGAGGTCGGGGCCACTGCACCGCAGGGGCTGCGGGGGCCTTTGTTAGGCCACTGGCCGAGCCGTATATTACTTTAGCTGCGTTACTGGCATAAAGAGCGGTTATAACCCTCAGAATTGGTATCACAACTACTTCCATTCAAGCCATCCAAGGCTTCGATTAACCATCTTTCAAAGTAGACATATAGGGCCATATTTATACTTTTTGACGCAAAATTGCGCTAACGCAGTTTTGCGTCAAAAAAATTAGCGCTGGCTAACACCATTCTGAAGCGCCATGCGGGCGCCGTATTTAATCAATGACGTTAGCCGGCGTTAGCCGCCGGCGCTGCCTGGTGTGCGTGAAAAAAAACGACGTACACCAGGCAGCGCCGGCGTAGGGGGATATGGAGCTTGGGCGCCAAAAAATGGGGCAAGTCAGGATGAGGCAAATTTTTCGCCTCAACCCGATTTGCGCCATTTTTTTCGACTCCCAACCCCCATAGAAATGACTCCTGTCTTAGCAAAGACAGGTGTCATGCCCCCTTGCCCAATGGCCATGCCCAGGGGACTTCGGTCATTGGGCATAGTGGCATGTAGGGGGGCACAAATCAGGCCCCCCTATGCCACAATTTTTTTAAAAAAAAATACTTACCGGAACTTACCTTAATGTCCCTGGGATGGGTCCCTCCAGCCTTGGGTGTCCTCCTGGGGTGGGCAAGGGTGACAGGGGGTGTCCCTGGGGGCATGGGTGAGCACCTCTGGGCTCCTTCCGAGCCCACAGGTCCCTTAACGCCTGCCTTGTCCAGGCGCTAAAAAATGGCGCAAAAGCGCGCGTACGTCATTTTTTTTGACCCGCCCCCTCCTGGGCGTGAATTTTGCCCGGGAGTGTAAATACGGCGCACATGCCTCGGAGTCAATTTTTTAGACGGGAACGCCTACCTTGCATATCATTAACGCAAAGTAGGTGTCCACGCTAAAAAATGACGCAAACTCCATGGACTTTGGCGCTAGACGCATCTAACGCCAAAGTATAAATATGGAGTTAGTTTTGCGTCGGAATTGCGTAAAAAAAAACGACGCAATTCCGGCGCAAACAGAGTATAAATATGCCCCATACTGTTCCGAAATTAAAGCCCTCTTACCATATTTAGTTGACAGAATGTTGATACAATTTCTGTTGACACGAAATTACTTTTAATTTAATTATTAACATCACTGACTAGTACACTACAACAACAGTAAACTTAATGGATACTTAAAAACTGAATATGAACGACAGACTGTACCTTGTGGGGCCTGCTGCGCCGGTTGGTTTTCGAACGGCGAGTAGGTCTTGTTTGAGACGCCTTGGAACTGTGGTCCATTTGGAGATTGTCTTTGAGATGGCTGCGGACAGTTTTTTGGCATCAGGGATGTCGTGTTTAATGTTTTCATGGGGCTTCCAAGATGTGAAAGAATATTCGAAACATGCCTGAAAATATATAAAATAGGTTTCTATAACTTCTTGACCATTCTTTAGGATCTATTTAAACAATCTGAATAGAAACTGAATAAATCTCTCATTTCAAGGCCCACATGTAAGTGATTAGTCAATAATGCAATTTAGACAGAACCCTAAACAAGGAATGCTGCAGTAACACATGCAAAGAAGAGGCAGGTGAAGGGCAATGGTTCATCCACTGTAGACAGTGCCTGTGATTAATATGTGCAGTCGTTGGCAGTGTTGGGAACCGTCACTCATTTTTAGACACATATGCCCTTATTTAAGAAAAAGTGGCGCATCAGAGCTGAGGCGTCACTTTTTCTGCACCCCCTCCCGGCACCTAACGACACCATGGTTGCGTCGTACTTATAATAAGGTGCACCATGGCGCACTTTAGCACAATAGCATCAACATTTTTGGCGCTATTGTGGCACTTTGCTACACTAGCGTTGAAATTATTGACGCTAGTGTGGCAAAGTGCAAGGAGGCCCCTAGGCTTCCATAGGAGCGTCATTTTAGTGTCTGCTCTAAGCAGGCGTTAAAAATGACACCAAAAATGGCGCAGTGAAATCTTTTAAATTTCACTGCACCATTTTTGTCGGCATCCTAGTGCTAGAATGCCCCTGTTGCATGCATATTGCCTGGTGCAGGCATGATGTGGTGCAAGGGTTTACAAAGTGTCGCAATGAAGTTCATTGCACCACTTGTAAATATGGCGTGTGGAAACAGCCACTTTAGCGCCACCTGAGCCTAAAAACAAATGACGCTACGGCAGTGCTAAGGTGGCATTAGGGGCTATTAAATATGCCCCATTGACGTATTTTCATCTTCAGGGTTTGACCAAGAGTGAGAGAACTCAAGGTAGAAAAGGGAGAAAGAAAAAAGTGACAAAGGAAGAAAGGGATAAAAAATGGACTTGGAAGGGAGAGTTAAAAGACAGGAAGTGTAGGCTGGAGGAAGAAAGGGGGCATGAGTTTTAAGTAAGGCTGAGCAGCTAAGTATTTGGCAACCCTGGTATTCTCAATGACTGCAACAGGGTCTTAAGAAAAACTTTTGGTCCCTGCACTTATTTAATTAAACAAGTTTAGCACGGGTAAGGCAAATCCTTTGAAGACTAGATTCATGCAGCAATGCAAAATCCGGTAAACCAAGGTGAAATTAAGCACAAGATAGCACACAAACACATTAGAAACTTCAATGACTATATGTTCAGATTACAGAAAAGTAGACTTCACTGTCCATTCCGTAGGCAAGACTTAGGGGCATATTTACAATACCCTTGCACCACCTTACTGCCACCAGAGCATTATTTTTTTTTACGTTAAGGTGGCGCTAAAGTGGCTTTTCTGCCATGCCATATTTACAAAGTGGTGCAATGCTTGCATTGTGCCACTTTGTGACCCCTTGCGCCACATTATGTGTTAGGCATAATGTATGCAAGGGAGGCGTTCCGGCGCAGGGAGGCCTGAAAAAATGGTGCAGTAAAATGTACAATATTTCACTGTGCCAATTTGTCCATCATTTTTAACACCTGCTCAGAGGAGGCGTTAAAATGACACACCCATCATATTCAATGGGCCTCCCTGTGCTTTTCTGCACTAGTGTCAAAACATTTGACGCAAGTGTAGCAAAGCGCTACAATAGCAACAAAAAGCTTGACACTATTTTGCTAACGACTGCTATGGTGCCCAGTATTGTAAATATGGCGCAGCCATGGTATTGTTAGGTTCCGGTGGATGGGGGGGGCACAGGAAAAGTGGCGCAACATAGATGATGCGCCACTTTCTTGTAAATATGCCACTAAGGATCTAATTAAGAAATTTCAAGTCCTCTGTGTCGAAATTCACTTAGAACTAGCTCTCAATTACATGTTTGTTTCCAAAAACTGGGACTAACATGAAGATTTTGGTGCTTAATGTATGAAAATCCACATGTCCCCATAATTATCGGGCATTTCCCACCCAATAATTTTATAAGAGGAAAACAGGGGCACGCTGGTGTTACCCACCAAACTCCTAATTGCGATATGTGCGGTAGAAGGAGTTACTGCAAAAATCCAACTAATCAGACTCCTAAAGTCTACATAAACATGACTTTAATGTACACACCATTGACAGTTTGTTGCCTCATGTTGTATAGTTCACGATATAGCAGCAGACCTGCCACCCGTAAGATTATTTTCACTGTGTGGTCATGCAGAAAAAGAAAATTAAAGAGATATGCTGAGTGAGACTTTGGATGCCCTGCTCTGCCCTACCAGTCCCCTTTCCCCCGCATGCTGCCCTCTGTCCCCACAGCAAGAATTAACTCATAGCGACCTCTTGAACCTGTTTTAAATGGAGACTCACTGTGCTAAGCAGTCACTCCTGAGCTGGAAACCTACTGTAAGAAAATGGATTACTGGTTGAGGGGGTGAAACCCTGCTTAAGCAGGAACCACAGGCCTTGTCAGCGTGGAGTCACAACCAAACCTTAAATTAACCAGTGCTCTACCCTCTGGTAGCTTGGCATAGAGTAGTCGGGCTTAACTTAGAGGCAATGTGTCAATTATTTGTGCAATGTTTCAAACAGTAACAAGGTGAAAACACAACACAAAAAGGATCCCACACAAGATTAGAAAAATTGAGTATACTTTAATAAATAGAACAGTACCAAAATGACAAAAAGCCAATCAATAGGACCAAGATGCACAGTTTTAAAGATTTAAGAGGAAATAACACCAACAAGCACAAAGTACAAACTCCGGATACCTGGTAGCCCTGGACCAGGACAATAGTTAAAGAGTGGGTTGGCGATAGTGACCCACTTGGGCTTGCGTTGCGAGGGCCTGCTTCGGGGGTGTCATACAGTGGTAGTTCTGATGAGGTTGAGGGCTGCAAGGTCAATGCGAAGTCGTTGTCCTGGAAGAATTCTCTCAGCAGAGGTGGTTCTGCTCGGGGCTGCATCGCGAAGCACAGGAGATACATTGGTTCTGCAGGATTCACAGATAGGCTGGCAGAGCATCTCTAGGCAGCGTATTCCAAGGCAGGGGTTCAGGACTGGGGGGAACCACTTGGCAGGGTAGAACTCACAGTTGCAGAGTTTAGGTGCTGGTTACAAGTACAAGTTGCAGGTCCAGTCCTTCTCACCCAGGCAAGAGGGCAGCATGTGGCATGTCGGCACAGCAGGCAGTAGTCTTTCAGGACAGCAGTCCAACAGAGCAGCAGTCCTTAAAAAAACACAGCAGTTCTTCTTCCTGGCAGACTCTTCCACAGGTCCAGAAGAGTACTGAAGAGTTAATGTCTGAGGTCCAACATTTATAACTGGTGCCTCCTTTGAAGTGGGAGAAACGTCTAGAGGATTCCCTTTGATGGGCTCAGGTTTCCTGCCTCTCCTGCCCTGACTCCAGACTAACTACAGGAGACTGCAATCCTTTCTGTGAAGGCAAGGCACAACCTATTCCAATGTAAGTAGAGCTGCGCCCAGCTTTATCCTCCCATCCTGCCATTAAGAGCCCATCCAGGCACACGTAAGCTCTTTACTGTATGTGTGGCTGTGTAGGAAGAATAAACAAGCCAACCATGCCCAGTCATGTGACCTAAAGACAAGCAGCAGGCACTAAATGGCTAAGGCAGGAAAATGCCGACTGTCTAAAAGTGGCATTTTCACAACTATAATGAAAAATATGACTTCAACATAAAAGACGAGTTTTCATTACAATTCTAATGATGCTAATCATGAACTTTTAATCTGTTCCATTTGGAAGATATCAATATTAAATGTAATAAGGTAACTCCAGTGTTATCCTATAAGAGAGGTAGGTCTTGCAATAGTGAAAAAATTAATGTAAGAGTTTTTCACTAGCAGGACAGACTTAAAAGTGCATGTTCTACTTTTTAATGAGTTGCACTCTGCCCTGCGGGTTGTTTAGGGCCTACCCTAGGATGACTTATCTGTATTGAAAAGGAAGGAAAAGGAAGGAAGGTATATTTTGCCAGGTGAAAATGCAATTCACAACTGCCCACACAGGCTGCAATGGCATGTCTGAGGCAGGTTTGCAGGGAATGGGATGCAGGCCCCAAATGGTTAGGACAAGAAAATGCCAACTTTCTAAAACTGGCATTTTCAGATTTGGGACCTAATATCTGACTTCTCATTAAAGAGGGTTTTAAATCACAATTTCCCAGACATCAAATATGACTTTCCTACCTCTTTCCAAAAAAGAGCTATCACCTAATAAATGTAATTAGGTTACCCCAAGTGATCTAGAGTTGCATTTGTGAATCTCAAATTTGGGAGTTTTATCAGGACAAAGTAAAACTTAGACATATGTTCAATAATTTATTTACAATGCACCCTGCTCTAGGGTTTATTTAGGACTTCTATGTATTAAAAATGAAGATTTAAGCCTAGCAAAATGCATAGTTTACCAGGTTGAAATGGAAGTTTATAACTGCACACACAGGCTGCAATGGCAGGCCTGAGACATGTTTAAAAAGACTACATAAATGGGTCGCACAACAAGGTCTGCGGGCCCAATGGTAGCGTTGAATTTACAGGCACTGAGTACGTGTAGCACTACTTTACTAGGGACATGTAAGTAAATTAAACATGCCAACTGGGGATAAGCCAATGTTACCATGTTTTAAGGAGTGAGCACACGCACATTAGCACTGGTTAGCAGTCTTAAGGTAATAAAAGCGAGATAAGGAAAATGGGGGGGAAGTAAGGCTGACAGGTCTAATGCCTATTTTATTAAAGAGTTTCAGCTCACCATGTCTTTTCACTGGGTTGTCATGTGATGAAGTGTCACATGGTGGTACTGTGTGAGTTGGAAGGCCCATAGCCACATTTAGTATGCAATTCTCTAGTCAGAAGATGAAATTCAGCAGTTTGAGCAAGCCAGGGGACAGGAAGGAAGAAAAGCATGTGATAATATCATGAAATGTTATTTCTATTATAGATGCCAAAGTTCTGGCTGAATGGCACAGGTTCCTTACAGTTTGTGTTGTCAGGTGTTTAGTTGAAGAATTTCAGTATCCATTCCGATGCCCGATGCCAGTGATAATATCATTAAAAAAATCAAGTACAATTTTGCATACATTTTTATGGAGCTACACACACTGGAATGACAGAAATCACAAAAACGTATGTCAGCATTGTCTTCATTTACAAAGTATTTGCTGTCCGTGTGACCTCAGTGCATTCTAGTTCTTGACAGCCATCTTTAACATCATCATATATGTGCGCTTTTCATTTCATGAGAAATGTTTTCACACTAGTGTTTCAGGCCTTTACCTCTCTTCAGAAGACCTTATCTCATATCTCTGGTTGTGAGCGGTCCTTGCATGCTGCATTTTTAATGGCAAAATACCTAGACCCCACTGAGGTGCACTTGTATTCTCGACTTAAGCCACAATTGAACACATATCCCAAATAATTGTGGCAGTGATCTTTTGCATGGAGGAGCCTTACTCATAATTTGCCAAATATCAGTCAATTGTGGACCACCAGCAGGTTTCTACCACTGGCTACCGATGATCCTCGGCTCTGCTGACTTGTGATGTACATAGTTCCATATGGGCATGCCTCCTAAAAATGTCCCCCCACCCCCCACCATGTGTCTTCAATGCTCATTTGGCCTTGTGGTGCTGTCGGTGGAAGTATGCAAACTATTCAGGGGCAAAACCGCATTTTTCTGGTCAGATTAGTGATGTCAATATGCCAGAAAGCAGCTGATCTATGAAAAGTAGGGGTCAAGTGAACTGGCTGGTGGAACTTAGCCTGTTTTCCTTCCTGATCAGGCTGATGGAATTTCTTAAAAGGAGCATCCAGTGTAGCGAAAACAAAGAGTTCTCTTGGCCCATTCCTGCATGACTAGCAGTCACTAACAACAGGCATTGTGGAATGTTCTTTTGTTTTATGGTGTCTGGCTTGCTTTGGTTTTGAGACCTATTGGGACATCATTCACTAGCTGCCCTCTTTAATCAGGGCTATAGAAATATGTTTCTAACTATCCACAGTCACACAAACAAAGACACCTATGAATAAAATGGTTAACAAACAGAATGCCACAGAATAGGATTAAGGAGTGTCTGATGGTCAGGGATATGTGCGAAGTAGCTGAAGAACAGGTGTGATTGTGTAGGTTACTATTAATTCCAGAGGCTTTTCTATGCTTGACTGAGTCCTTGCCTCTGCATTTCATCACATGAAGATGAATGTTACTGTAGGAAAATGCCTCTTTATGCAAAATGACACCAATTTCCTTGGACTGATACTGATTTGGTTTTTGTGCACTAAGTTCTGCTAAGCAGGCCCAAGTGCATGTACTCTAAAACATGTTGAAATAGACTATACTCCTTCTTGGTATATTTACCTTACCTGTAAGCCCCTAGTATATGGTGCAAAGTGTACCCAGAGCCTGCAAGTTAAATGTCACTACTGGATTTCAGCACAAATTGTGCCACCACTAGAGTGACAGCACAAAAGATGACTACAGGCCTACTACTGCAGCCTGTCTGTGTAGTCTTTAAAATGACAGTTTTGATCTGTCAAAAGCAACTTTTTTGACAGGCATTTTAAATATTGTCAAGTCATCATTAAGTTGGCCTCAATGTCCAATGGGGCAGGATGCATTGTATTTAATAGTAGGACATGTACAGTCTCAATGTAAAAAAAATCCTTACTGTGATAGGGTCCCAAAAGCTATTTTCGCTGTAGCAGGGATAGAGGTTCCATAGGAACGCGAGGGGAAATAATATTTGAATGAAATAATTGTATCTCTGCTTAGGAACCAGCGTCAAAGTTAATTCTTGAACTTAGTACTTTTTAAAATCATTATTGCAAGCACAATTCACTGGTAAATCATAATTTGTAATAAATATTTTATAAAAGGTACTAAAGCCCATTTGAATGAGCTTCCAATTGTGAGCTGGGGCCGATTAGCCTCTTTGATGAGGTGTGAACTTGCTCCCAAAGCTGAGACAAAGGCCTTAGGTGAGAGGAGGTGTTATGTTCCTCTGACAGGATGACCAAGTTCCCAGCAACATAATTAACTTCAAAGGGGCCTACTTTGTCACAGACAGATGTAGCTAACACCTGTATCTACCCTTTCATTTTTTTAAAGATTTTTTTTGCATTTAAAAAGAGAGGGAGAGGGTATTGTCCCATTAATACAATACATTACAATACATTATAGCAGCAGACATAAGTATAAGTGCCATACAAATCAGTGCAAATACCAATGAAGTGCAGTTATGTAAATGGTGCAACAAACAAAACAGTCAATAAAACATGCTGGCATAAATATAACAGATGGCTCTTCTCAATATGTGAAAAATAACACAAGATAAGAAGGAAGACAGAGATTCAACTAATCCCTGCTACTTGCTACATTAATGCAACATTAATGCAACAGTGAACCAATCAAAGCAGGAAATGTCCAAAGTGAGCTTAAGATGCTAGTCCATATAAGGTTAATAATTCATATTATCAATTCACTTGGTTACAGATGACCAGATCCTAGCTTCCTGTCTTTGCATCTTCCACCCCTTACATGCATATAGGTTAAGCTCTATATGCTGTACTGCCAAGAACTGGGACTTCCATTCCCTAAAGGTAGGTGGCTCCAGGCATAACCAACCTGATAAAGTGCACAATCCTGCAACAGCCATAGCAATAAATAACAGGTAAGCCTCTTTTTCCAGACAGCATTTAGGGGGTCATTCTGACCGCGGCGGACGGCGGTCGCCGCCCGCCAAGCGGTTCCCGCCGAAAGACCGCTCCGCGGTCAAAAGACCGCGGCGGTCATTCTGGCTTTCCCACTGGGCCGGCGGGCGACCGCCGAAAGTCCGCCCGCCAGCCCAGCGGGAAACACCCTTCCCACGAGGACGCCGGCTCAGAATGGAGCCGGCGGAGTGGGAAGGTGCGACGGGTGCAGTTGCACCCGTCGCGAATTTCAGTGCCTGCAAAGCAGACACTGAAACTCTTACGGGGGCCCCTGCAGTGCCCATGCCATTGGCATGAGCACTGCAGGGGCCCCCAGGGGCCCCTCGGCACCCCCTACCGCCATCCTGTTCCTGGTGGGAGAACCGCCAGGAACCGGATGGCGGTAGGGTGTGTCAGAATCCCCATGGCGGCGGAGCGCGCTCCGCCGCCATGGAGGATTCTCAAGGGCAGCGGGAAGTTGGCGGTACACCGCCGACTTTCCGTTTCTGGCCGCGGCTGAACCGCCGCGGTCAGAATGCCCAGCGGTGCACCGCCAGCCTGTTGGCGGTGCTACCGCCGACCTCCGCCATGGCGGTAATTACCGCCAGGGTCAGAATGACCCCCTTAGTCTCCATACGACCCTTAACCTCTAATACCATCATTGCAGGGATGATTTGGAACTGTTCACCTATGACCAAACCAAGAAAGTTCCCAATCTCATGTATAAAAGACTATAATAAAGGACATCAATATCACATATGCATAATCTCCGCCTGCTCTGCCCTCACCGATGGTAGTTATCACCAGATATCCTACCCCATTTATATAACTTGGTCGGTGTGTAATAAAGATTAAATATTGTTTTGAAGTGTTCGATCTTTAAGTCAGCCATCAGGAGGACCTTACCGCAGATATCCAATGCCTTCTGAAGCACTGGCCCCCCTACCCCAAGCCGAGTTCCCCATCTACTGTTTTGAGCTTCTAAATCATCCTGCAATGCTTGAATCAATAAAATATACCTAGTTCCAATCATATCCCCCTGAATGCTGGCTTCTTTTAGAGGGATTTGACTGATCGAAAACTGACTCTTATCCAGTTTACAAACAATGGGCCTGATTCTAACTTTGGAGGACGGTGTTAAACCGTCCCAAAAGTGGCGGATATACCACCTACCGTATTACGAGTCCATTATATCCTATGGAACTCGTAATACGGTAGGTGGTATATCCGCCACTTTTGGGACGGTTTAACACCGTCCTCCAAAGTTAGAATCAGGCCCAAAGTCTTGTATCTGCAGACTTTTTTAAAAATCCCTCAGAATGCAACTGCCTCTCCTCATAAAGATCACCCAATACTGTAATGCCATTCTGTGCCCATTTCCTGCTAATTTCATCATGAAATGTGAATGGAACCACCACTGAACCCCATAAGGTTGTATAGTGATTAGATTTGGTGATACCAAGCGTCCTTGCTATCTGTTACTACATCCTAAATACTCCTCTCACTATCTTAAACTTGGTCTTCTTATATTAACTGGGTTCAAGATTCCTCAAAAAGGAAACCCTGGCCTCTGTCCCTAAAATGAACTAAAACATTGTTGGAGCTTCAGCGTATTTAATCCAGCTGTGTCACCCTTAATAAGAATATCCATATGCTGAAGCAAGCTGTACCAGTGGTAAAACATGAGGCTGGCTACTCCCCATCCCTCCTGTAGCTTTTGGAAGAACAATATATTTTGCAGTCCTTCTGGGCTTCTTAAATAACCACAGAAAGCTAGAGCAGGTACTATCAAGTTTAATCAACCAAGATCTCCAAGGGAACAGCCCTAAATACGTATAGCACCTGTAACAAATGGGGTCTCCAGTTGGCAATCGGTTTACACCCTGTCCAAGTAGGGAACCTCACTCTATTTAGGATGAGGGAGATACCCACTCAGATAACCTCTGCTCACCCTCTTGGTAGTTTGGCACAAGCAGTCAGGCTTATCTCAGAAGCAATGTGTAAAGCATCTGCACATAGCACGCAGTAGTAAGTGAAAACACTACAAAAAGACACCACACCAGTTTTAGAAAAATAGCCAATATTTATCTGTGTAAAACAAGACCAAAACAATAAAAATCTAACATACAGTGCTAAAGATATGAATTTTGTAACATTTAACTTAAAAAACAGTTCCTTGAAGTCGATAGCTCCACTTTTGGCTATCACAGCGTTGTGATCAACAAAACCAGCAGTTCCGGCCAGCTGCAGCGTCGTGTGCCAGCTACGGTCTTTGGAAGGCCCACAAACAGTACCTTGGATTTGCAGGACGTCGTGATCCTTGCGGCGAGCTCTGGAGAGCGGCGTGGCTGGTATCACGATGTCGGTTACAGAGTCGGTTTCGCGGGCCAGCTACGGTGTTTGGAAGGCCCACAAATACTACCTTGGATTTGCAGGACGTAGTGATCGTTGCGGGGAGCTCCGGAGAGCGGCGTGGCTGGCATCACGGTGTCGGTTCCGGAGTCGGTGCAGGAGTCGCCGGGCTCTTGAAGTCACTGGCGGTGCAGATCAAACTCCGAGCTGATGAAGTCAGAAGAGCTGCCGTGGATGGCGTATCGGCTGCGGTGCGAAACGGGACAATGGACGTGCGGTGCCCACAGGTCACAGTGCAGGCAGCGGCTCAGTGA
The DNA here is from genome assembly GCF_031143425.1 of Pleurodeles waltl. Taxonomy (NCBI): domain Eukaryota; kingdom Metazoa; phylum Chordata; class Amphibia; order Caudata; family Salamandridae; genus Pleurodeles; species Pleurodeles waltl. Next base: position 870,906,470 of record NC_090443.1, on the reverse strand, counting down.
TGGCATCCAGCAGCATTGGTGAGACCATGGCTGCGGTGTGAAGCAGGGCAGTGTGGCGTGCGGTGTCACAAGGTCATGGTGCAGGAAGTGTCATCATTCTTGCTGAAGCGCGGTCGTCAGTAGGCCCAAATCTGTGGTGCAGATTGGGACGAGCTCTGTGTGGAGTCTACGGGTCACGGTGCAGACAGGGACGTCTTTTGACAACACTGGAGTCGATGGTGCTGACGTCGGCAGACCGGGGCTGCGGTGCGGGATGGGATGGTGCTTCGTACTCCTCACGAGCGGTGTCCAAAGGCCATGGTGCAGGCAGCGGTGATGGTGTCAGCAGGAGATGTGTTGTAGGGGATGCCCAGGCTGCGGTGGGAGCAGGTGATGCCGGAGTGCGGAAATCATAGGTCGTGGTGCAAGCAGCAGCCGCTGAAGTTGTCTCTTTTGGCAGTATTGACATTTTTTAACACATTGCACCTCCCCACCAATGAGAGGTGAAAATGGTTAATTCTCTGCTTGATAGCAGAGGGGCTAAGTTTGTTTTAACTAAATGATCCAAAATCGCTGTCATTCTATTCCCTAGATACGCCTCTTCCACCACCTGCTGATCGTCAAATCCCACTTCTTTCACAAATCACCTGAGTCTTTCTCTCATTAAGCCTGAAGCCATAAAACATCCCATAATACTTGGCGGCTTTTTCTATTTCCATAAGAGCACATGGGGGATCTGCTGTGACCACCGCTATGTCATCCGCATAGGCCAGTACTTTGTACCTGCTTCATCACAACAAGCCTTATTAGTTTGTTTACCTCTAGTAATGTTATAAATGGGTCAATATAAAGAGCAAACAACTACGGTGAGCAAGGACACCGCTGCCTTGCCCCCCTGGCAATCAATAGATGATTGGATTTCGACTCCATAATCAACAGTTTTGCATTAGGAGCTTCTTCCATCACTGTAACAGATTTCATAAATCCCAGGCCAAACCCTTTCCAAGTTAGGACCGCCCACAAAAAGCCCCATGAAACCTGATCAAAGGCCTTTTCGGCATCAAGTAATACCACATCCATGTGCATCCTAGTGGCCTTAGCAACGTCTTATAAAGCTATTATCTTGCTAATGTGATCCACTGTCCCTCTCCCAGGAATAAAGCTGTGCTGCCATGATGACGCCAAGGTGGAAATGTCTCTGCCCAGCCTATTTGCCAATATCTTTGCATACATTTTAGCATCTGTGTTTATAGAGAAACCAAAGGCAAAGAGGGAATATTCTTTTTTTCCTAAATATGATGTTGTTGGTTGTTTCCCAAAGGGGAATTACCCCAGATTGTGCATTTAAAAAGATGGAGAGAAAATCTTTGCAGAATACACTATAAAAATCCTTAAAGATCTCCAAGGGCAGATTATCCGGCCTGTAACTTTCCCCGGGGCTGATGAGTTAATTACCTGCATTATTTCCTCAGAGGAAATTGGTGATTCTAGACCTGCCGGCTCCTCTGCACTCAGCTTGTCTTTATCTGAGGCACCGAAAATGGCCTGGTATCCATCCACAGAGGGGTTTGCATCCTCGGTATAGAGGTTCTCATAATAATCTCTAAAGACTCTAATAATATCTTTGGGGGAACCTCTATGTGTGTTTCAGCCTGTTTTTGTTGAATACACAGCACAAGTAATCAGCAGGTATTCTTCCCATATTCGGAGCATTCTCATCTGTGATTATGGTATTTCATGGCAACCTCCTTAGGAAAATATTGGGTAATCCTGGCCCTCAGTAGAGCAATCTTTTGATTAACTTCTATGCCATCTAAGTTTCCAATCGTTAGTTTATTCTGCCTCTCCTCTAGCAAAGAAAACCCATTTTAGTGCCCTATATACTAATGGCTTCCTGCCAATATATGGTTCGGATTGAGGAAGACCCCTTTTGGTATCTAGATGTATATTAAAGTGCGCACCTAAATAATGAGGGTAGGCCAAGATTAGAGCTCAGTGTTCAAATAATCGAAAACTATAGCCTCTTCTAGGTTTGATCCACAAACGGTGCATAGGCTAATTCTCCCTTCACCTACACAGCTTTCTAGGATAACCCACCTGCCCAGTTTATCAGCTGCACGTCTGAACGTTGAACATCTAGCCTTATTAGCCAGGACCGCTAACACCCCGTGAAGCCAAACCTTGATGCGTACAGCCAAGACCTGCCAAGAGTCCTTTCTTGCCCCAATGGATATGCGTCTCCTGTACACACACTACATTTTGCTCTCATTACTCTCAATCCAGGTGCCACCCTGTTTCTCTTACCCCTGTAGTAAGACCACAGACATTAACCGTGCAAATGTGTAATTTCTGGGCAGTCATTCACCCCTTTATTTGGTCTAACCTCAAAGAGACACGCACCATCTGCTAAGCTGTATACCAACCATCCAAACTCAGTGACAAAAATGCACCAAAAGAAGTCCCATCCACATGAATTTAAATGATGAGTTAACATACCTTCCTTGTCCGCCAGGAATCCCCTCCAGTGCCTTCCCCTTTCACTCCTCCCCCAACCTCCGCTTCCTAGAGCCCCTTCTCCCAGTCATCAAATCCCCCTCCCCAACCATTCACTAGAGAGAATTGGACCAATCATGTCTGTTGATGGTAATGTACTTTCCTCCCAAATCTGCCCCTTCTCAGCAAAGAAAAATACATACTAACCCCATCCAACCCTCATGCTGACCCATCCCCCATAATAAACAATCAACAATCATTTGCCATCACAAATGGCCACCACCCTATTCCCACTGAATAAGCAATCAAATTCATAATCATAAACTGCACTATGCATCAGAGTCATCATACAGCTCTGTCTTATACTTGATGAGCAGACCTAACCCGAGCCCAAGCCCAAGCTTTCCAGAACCTCTTTTGCTTTAAATTCCACTGTAAAAAATAAGGCCTATCCTGAATGACCACCTTTAATTTGGCCGGGTTCATTAAGTACATCTGGGCCCATTTGTTTTGAAAGGGTCCTATCAACTGCCTCAAGTGCCATCACCGCTCCACAGCAGCATGACAAAAAACATGCCGAACAAAAAATAAGCAACCTTTAGCAGTACATTGCCAATCTGGGTGAGCAAGTACAAAAATGCCTGTCTGAGAAGGAAGTTTCCAAAGAAGACCATAATTGCCCCTGGTTTTTCACCCATCTGCTCCTGCACATGCTGAGGGTGCTGTTTGAATGGAACCTGTGGGCCTGTTGTATCTCAGGGTCCCAGTTCCAGCTAGTCAGCTCTGGGAAGGCCACTTTAAATAGCTCCAATATATACTTTTGGCTATTCACACCTTCCAGGCCTTCTGCCACTTTCAGCACCCTCAAGTTGTTGCATCTTGATCTATTTTCTACTTCCTAAAGCTTTCAGAAACTATTGGACATTTGTGATTCTATTACTTCACATACTTTCATTTGTGCTCCCACCTCATTCTCCAGTATAACTACCCTATTTTCTACTTCGGCCATCCTTTTGTAAAATTGGAAACAGATTTTGGCCACTTTTTGAATAGCACCCTGTAGCTTCTGATTAGCATTCTGAGCTCTACGGCTATCAGCCAGAGTTCCTTCACGATGTGCTATGATGCCTTGATATATTGCTTCCAATGTAGCAACGTCGAGGTGACTCTTGCTTACTTCCTTGCCATCTGCAGTGCTCCCACCCAGCGAGGGGAAAGCTATATAGTCCCACTTTAGGTTGCACCCTGAGCTAGTTGTGCCTCTAACCTCTTCCTCTGTCTTCTCTTTCCTAACAGTCAAACGTGGCTCATTTTGGACCTCCTCAGCTGATAGGGACTCAGCCGTTCCTTGTAGCTGCCGGAATCGCTAGATATGCTGGCTTGAGATATTCTTCTGTGGTGGTCCCTAGTATCCACTAGTTCCTATTCTTCTGGTCACTCCGATTGATTGGATAAGGAGAAAAAGTGCTCCTCTGCCTCAAAGTCAGCTTGTGCTTCAGTCAATAGATGGCCCATTTTATTTCATAGATGGCACACAGCCTTTTCGGGGATACCCTCTGGGCCAGGTAACGCAATCAAAAGAGCTCCTTGCCCTGGCTATCTTGGCGATTCTGTTCACCACCTCCTCAACCTCCTCCTCCCCCAGGCGTTTTCTCACCCCTTCTCCAGACCCCCCTTCATACTGAGTACTGAAGCCCAGCTAGGCAATGAATCAATGGACTGCCTACCCAGCCTAGACCTGTTTAGTGAGCCTAATCTGTTCCTGCCGCCACTAGCCACGTGAGCTGGCCCCCCACAGGTTGTGTTCCCTCAGGTCCCAAGCCAGTACTCATGGTTGTGGTGTCCCACTGGGTCCTTCTCAGAGGCAATTTCAGATGCCTACTCCTTCCTTTGTCTTTCTAGTCAGCCAGGCACTAATCCCAGTGTGAGGGGAGCTACCCTTAGAACTGGTTTTGATTGACCACAAAGGAGAGTTTGCTCATTCCCTTGGCCACACCTCTATAGTGGGCAAAAGAATTCTGCACAGGGGAAGAAAGGTGCTGTCATGTTGGATTATAAGTAGGGAGGGGCACTGTGGAGTTGTCTGCAGCAGGGCACACAGCAACCGATGCAGATGTTGGCTGGATTACCCCTGGGACCCTTTTCTCTATAAGTTTGGTAGGGGTCATGAGTCACCCCCATCCTTAGGCTAGTGCCAGGCATAAATGTGGTGTCCTTAGACACCCTTTTCAAAACTCTACTGGACTTGTGAAAGACAGAAGAAGGGCTGCGCCTGCTGCTGAGAGCTGTGAAGGAGAACATTGAGTGCTGGACCTCCTTCCACTTGTGCCTAGGACAAAGAAGCAGACTCTAAGGGATCTTTGCCAGAGGTACTGTTAAGCCACAGAGACACAAAAGCATGGAGTGAGTCCTGACCCCAGGTATTGTTCCTGAGGTCCTGGAACCCTTAGCTGGTGTCAGACTGTACTCCTCCTGCCTACTCCTAAACACTGGGGACTTAGAAACGTTTTGCTAACTTTTTGCCTGTTGAGGGACTGGGAACAACCTGTCAGCTGATCTGCTGAGAGTGAATTGCCAGTGGGCCTGGCTTTTCTGTAGTCCCTGCTATGTTCTTCTTTTGATACCGGAATCCGATGACACCAAAGCCCTCCATGATCCCCAGGCGCAGTTTTATTAGCACCACCAACAAAGGAGTCCAAATCAACACCAGGGATTTCCAGGACACAAAATCTTGAATTTCCACCATCACAATTTTGTCCCACTGAAACTGGTTTTTTTGAGGCTCCATCTCGATGTTGGATTGGCATTCGTCAACACTGTGTCCCCTTCTTTTGATGGCAGTCTACTGCCTGCTTTCACTGAAAGCTGCTGACATTGGGTGGTAATGTTTCCACCGGGAAGAACCTGGCCCTTGTATCCGACCCACACTCCACGGCGATTAACCTTACATTTTACCCTTGTCCTTGGCAAATGCAACTAGATAACTGCGGTTAGCGCCTAATGCTTTTTGGCACTACTTTTACTTAAACGTTTAAAAACTCCATATCTCCGGTTCCCTTTGTTGGATTTTTGTTATTTTGGTGTTATTTTGTTCATTAAATTTTTCTCTATTTCTTATAAATTGGAGTGAGATTTTAATTGTGATGTGTGTTTGAATTTGTAACCGTTTTGGTCCTTCAAATGCTTTACACATTTTTCTCAAGTTAAACCTTCCTGTTCTGTACTGTACCTACCAGGATTGAGCGCAGGTGTAAATTACTGAAACCTTTATTGGATTTAACAAGAAGAGTGGCGTTATTACTTGTGGCAGACTAACATCCACCCCAAAAAATAATCTACTTTCCCACAGTTATATTGCAACACATTTAACAGACCACAATCTAATACTTATACCTTAGTTAGGGGCAAACGTATTATGCTTACATAGCCTGAATAGTCTGTGGTTCTTAAATAAAAGCTGTAACTAGTACCCAGTTCAATTGTACTTAATTCATTTTCCACAGCAAGATGAAAGGCTGAGCGAGCCCTGCCAGGATTTAAAGCCGTAGCCTCTAAGTGAATATTCTCATCATGCAGCCTTAATGACATTATAATCCCCATGATTTCTGCTAACAATTTTAGATACAATATATATACATTAATTCAGTTCATTAACCCTCTTCTCCGTTCTTACTTTATTATGAGTTCTTTATTATCTTGTGCACTTCTCACTCTTTAATGTGTTAGATGTATATTTCAGTTACAAATGTTTAAATTCTTTGAGGAGTGATGGTTTTCTCTCATGGATGTCTCACAATGTCATTACTGCTGTTCCGTAGGAAAATGATGCGCTCGTGCCAGTTGGCTAATATTCTTCCTATAAAATCTGTGATGTTTCCTAAATGTTAAGCCATCCTTAAAAAGAACATTATTAAAGTATTAATGGGTAATCAGAAAAGAATTCCCAAGCAGTGAAAGGTTAGTGGTGTTGCCCCAGGCGCATTACCCAGGTGGCCATTAGAGAACAGGAAATGCCTGACCCCGAGGTCCTTGTTGCTATTATGAATTTGTTTCTCCACCTCTTCTTTTATGTACAGAAAACAAATTGTTTAATTTGCATGTCCGTAATGGACGAGCCATTTCCTAGTCATTAGTGTCCTATAACGTAAGTATGACACATTGGAAGTGGTATGCCAGTTCGGGGGTGCCATTTCGTGTTTGAAGCAACATGAAGTGTTCAGCATTACCCTCTACCAAACAAATGTACCCACAGGTTTCCATAATGAAACAGTATTTCCTAAAATATAGAAGTTAAAGGGGAAAACAAGAGTACTCTGTGTGTATATTGTCTCCGAGCAGGAGTGCTGCCTCGAAGGATTTTGCAAGTTGGACAGAATCTACCCCAGAAGAGTATTTTATTAAAGTATTTGTGTCAAGTGAGTCGTGCTGCGTTGATGGCACCTTAGAGCCCTTTGGATGTCCAAGAGAAATGACTGTAAGTTCAAACCCGAGCCTAGTGGAGTTGGTCTGTGAATTTGTGAAGTCACCCTTGTCTCTTCTGGCCAATGAGACCTCTAAAGTGAGGGGGTGGAGCCCATCCAAGCTCCTCCTATATTAGCAGCCGGTGCTGTTGGCAGGCTTTCGGCGTCTGCCTGGAGGAGCTGCAGTCCTTGTAGTTTTGAGACATTCCAAGCCGTGGGCAGAGCTGCAGAGGTGTGTGCTTAGCTCTCTCTGAACCAGGGGAAATTCCTCTCATTTTTTTGGTGTGGTAAGTGGGAGGCCCCGGGGCATAGCCCTGTACACGAATGCCTTGTGTCTTGTTTGGTAGATTAAGAATAGAGCCAGGTTGAATTAAACCAAGTGTCTGGTAGGACATTAAGGGGGCTAATTTATTTGTTGGCAGTATGTATAGTCTGCTGCAATAGCGACAGAGTATACATGCTACCAACAAATTGGTCCACCCAATCGATTTTGATGCGGGTAGACCATGGGTTTGATGACAGCGGTGACTACTTCGTCACTGCCACAGCCATATATCTTTGATGTCCCAATGGATAAGAGCTTTCGGAGAAATGGCTATATGTCCATTCACCCAATTAGGATGGGCAAACATATAGGCATTATTTAACTGTCTGTCAATGCCAGACAAAGCCTGGTGGTGAGGGATAGTAAAATGCTAATAATGTTCCCCACGCAGTGGGAGATGGCACTCATGGTGAGGGGAGTATTCCATCATTTTTTATTCTCACAAAGAAAATTCCGCTTTGGGATTTTCTTTTTGAAAATAAAAAAAGAAAACTGTTTGGTGAAGAGCAGCGTCGGGCAGGGTATTAACAAAAAAGAAGCAATACCATGAGGCCTTCATTAATCTTGCCTGTGTGTTATGACATTCCAGTCCCTCAGCTGCCAATGCTAAAGAGTTTAATAACTTCCTTCTGGCTAAAATCCATCATATTCAGTGCTCCCTAACCAGAACACAGAGAATAACCCTCTGAAAAACCAAAGAGTTGATAGAAATCTCATCTCTAGCACTGAGTCCTGATTATTCTTCTGAGAATGCTAGCGAGATTATTATTGTCACTTTATAAAACAAACTTAAACCTCTATATCGTGAATATGACAGGCCTCCTGCTCTGGTCCACCTTTTGGTGCCAAATTCATTAATCAGGCATTATATTTTGGAATAGTTCTTGAAGGTATGATAATATCTATTTTAACATCTCTGCTAAAGAATCCTTCACTGGACCCTGAAGTGCAAACAATATATAACCCTTTTACAGGGTTACCATGGAGGAAGAGATAACAGTTTAAACACAATGGCTCGTAGTTGATAGTAATATGATAGATTGCACCATTCTGACTGCTGACAATGGCATGGTACCAAAACTGCCTTGGTCACACTAATCGATCACATCCTCGTAGCAGCAGATGAGAGAAGTGATGTTTTCTTTCTATCCTTGCCTATCCTGTGTCTATCCTTTGCTTATCGTATGATACTCTCGGCCCCAATCTCTTCTGCACTTGTATTTACATAGATGCACTACTGTACAAGTCCAGCCTTGAAGTGGTAGCACGACATATAACATAACCTAACGTAACGCAATGCAAAGCAATGCAACGTAACGTAACTTAATAGAACAGTGGTTGAGATCCCAATGTGTTAAATTGGAACATATAGATCAACAGAGGTCTGGGGGACTGTGATGTCCTGCAAGGGGCCCCACTGTTTTCTAAGCCTTTTTACATTATATGCTGTCACCCAAATCCTTAAGAACAAAAACCCCTAAGCTGTCATTCCCATGCCCAGGACATGAACTTTTACGTGTAGGTCAAAGAACAACAAAATTACTTTAAAGACCTGAAGCTAGACTAGATAAAGTGGCGGCATGAATGAGCTCCAGTGAACTGAAAATCAGTGTAAAAAAACAGGAAGTGCTCCTGATAGGTAATTGAGGGAAATTGAGGGCATTATTTGAATTGGGGGTGCTGAGTACTGTCTTCAGATAATAACCACAGTGCTCGTCAGGGTGAACCCTTAAAGTCACTAAATTAACCTCAGTTCAGCTGCCTGGTAGCTATGCACAGAGCAGGCAGACTTAACTTAAAGGCAAAGTATGAAGTGTATGTGCAGTGCTCAAAAAGAAATAAGGTCAAAACACAGCAGAAGAAGAATTCCAACAAAAGTACTCACCTGAATGTGTCACACAGCAACCAACATACACTGCAAATTGGTCTCACATGCAAGTGACACACATACAGACACAACCACATCAGCCACTCCAGCCCCCTCCACCTCAAACAACCAATCGCATCGCACATACATATACTGACACACACACAACTCACAGCACAAAATGACAAGTACAGGTCCACTGGCAATGTGCACACATGGACACAGTTGACAGATGTGAATGTGTCGTCATTGTGGTGCCAGCATTCATTTGCCCATGAATACTGGCACCATAATGACTTTTGTGTTTGAGTGCAATATGTGTTGTGTACCAGTGTGTCCCCATCAGTGTCTGACCCACTCATATCCCCAACATATGCATGTCACAGTGATTCAAAAAGGTACTTTGAGATGTATATATCTGCAGTGGCCCCGACCTCTCATGCAGTGCCCACCCAATGTACCCAAGCAATGTGGCGCCCCAAACTTTGAGTCCACTGATGGTGGTGGGGTGGGTGTTTTCTCAGTGGCCGGTGCCAGCAGCAAAAGCAGGTGTTATCCAGTCGAAGAAGGGTGTGTTTTTACCACTTTCTCTCCAACTCAAAAATGGAGGTCAGACCACCACTTTTTTCTTGGCGGTAAGGCACATCCAAATCTGCGGTGAGAAGGGTGGCTTGGGTTCTGCCATCAGCCACTTTTCCCTATTGTGCTGTTGACGCGGGCGGTGTTTCTTGGTGGAGACGGTGGTTCGAATGCATGCTTAAGTCTATGGGACCATCAACATCTAAATATGGTGGGCAGACCGCTGCAGTCAAAAAGTTGATGGGAGGACCGTTACCGTCAACATCTAAATCAGATCCTAAGTCTCTGGAATAGAAGTTAAAAATCCTCAAGAGTGCAGGCCAAGGCAGCAGACTGTGGCCCAAGAAGGCTCCATGTCGTTAGATAGCCGATGGACAATGTCTCTGAATTTGCTGACTTCTGATGGGAAAAGTCTGAGCAGGAGAAGTTTGAATTTCACACCCAGAGAAGGTACCTTACTGGCTGGATAATTTGCTCGCCTTCGGTCAGTGAACATTTCTCCCATTTGAATAAGTCACTTCTTTAGAACTGGGATTCTTCTAGCAGGGCAAGACTGCAGGTTGTAGCTGAAGAGGGCTCAAGGATGCCGGATACATTCTCTGTGAAGTCCACATTAATCAAATTTGCTGCTATGAAGAAGAAGGTAGCAGGAGCTATGGGGATCTCTGACCCAGTGGCAATGCACCATCGCTGGGTCAGCTTGGCAGGTTGGTCCCAGTCTCTCACTGGTTGACTGACCAAAAAGCTGGCAAAAAGTTTCTACTTTCAAGGTTTCAGTATTTGTTAGAAGGAGACAGGGCTCTGCATTAGTGAAGCATTCAGTTAAGCAGGGAGAAGTGTATTCTGACTCCAGCCAGGCATCCAGGACCTTGAGGAGAGCACTTGAGGGTCAGTCCTCACTTCAGCAGATGCCAGCAGCAGGGTCCAGGGCAGATCTGGTTGAAACCAGTCTGAAGGGAATGCAGCAGAAAGGCCTTTGGAAGCGTGCTGTGCATCAGTAGCCCACTTAGAAGGTCAGCCTTATGACTTTTGGAGTCCATTTATTTGTCCTGGGTACAAGAGGGAGAGCAGCTCCATTCTTTGAAGGATGCAGACAGAAGTTCCAGTCCTATGCTGTTCTTCACAGGTCCAGAAGGTGCTCCAAGGAGGGTCCTGGGGATTACACATTTAGGCCCAGTGCCAGCTGGTGGATTTGGGAAACTCCTGGTCACTCACTAATCAATGGATGAAAGTACACAAGGATGACACTGCCTACTTTTGTGGCACTTCCTGTATGTGATACTGTAAACTACCCCACAGTGCCTGTTTTCCTTAATCCAACATTGCAGAACCTTTCGCCCCCTGGTTAGAGCTCCCTGTATCCACCCAGAAATGGGGCTAGGGACATGGGTAATCCCTACCCTGTGGTTACTCTAAACCAGTGCTCAGACAGCTCCACCTCCCATTGAGATGGGTGCCAGCCTGACTGCAGGGAGAACAGAGGGGACAGGTCCAGATGTGAACTACATCTGCCTGTGGCAGCTGAGGCGATGTTTACGTTAATCAAGGGGCTGGGCGCAGCCAGCGAGCCATCCTGCCAAGGGAAGAATAACACCTCCCTTCACCAAGTGCCCTTTGTCCCTGTCCTGGGAGCAGTTCGCATCTCACCACAGGAGAGCCATCAGATGCCTGGTGACAGTAGGAAGGCACTGAAAAGGCCTTAGAGGCTTAAGGCAAGTTAACAGGTACCTTTCTAAAAGTAACTAAACAAGAACCAAGCCCCTGTGTCACACACTCCACACATAAAGTTCCTATTAGCTCAAAGTCATAGGGCCCCCTATGGTAAAACTAGTTGTAGTCAGCCAACCTGCTCTGGTAAAACTCTGGGTCAGGTTAGCTATAAAGTTTTATATAATGAAAAGAGGATCTAGGGCCAGCAGAACCAACACTTCACAATAAGGATTGATTTATTTAAAAAAGTGGGAAGTGCCCCACAGTAGCAACCACCAGGTATATGTTGACCAATACTTACCAACTAGCTCATTCTATCATCAATGACACTTTCCTACTGCTGCAGTGTTGGAACTGGTCCATTTTGCAGGGTTCCTCCTATTTGGTCTGGCTTGTTTTGGTTGGCTGTAGGACTCTGGGCACTTTACCACTGCTAACCAGTGCTAAAGTGCATATGAGCTCTGTCTAAAATGTATTGGTGATTGGTTTATCCATGATTGGCATATTTGATTTATTACTAAGTCCCTGGTATATTGCACAAATTTAGCGTGTAAATTAAATGCTACTAGTAGGCCTGCAGCACTGATTGTGCCAACCTCACCCTTGCTACATGTAAGTCACAGTCAAGGCGGCCCCATGGGCAGGGTGCAGTGTATCTAAAAGGTATCACATGCACTGGTGTGTTTTACATGTCCTGAAAGTGAAAAACTGCTTAATTCGGTTTTCCCTATTGCAAGGACTATCTCTCCAAAGGGTAACCTGGGGATTGCCTTGAGATTGCCTTAAAATATCCTTTAAGTGTAATTTCCGTTTGGGAGCGGATAGAGATATGGAGTTTGGGGTCACTGAACTCACAATTTAAAAATACAACTTTTGCTGAAGTTGGTTTTTCAATTGTGAGTTTGAAAATGCCACTTTTAGAAAGTGGGAATTTTCTTGCCTAACCAGTCTGTGCCTCTGCCTGTCTGTGTAATACACATCTGGGTCAAGATGACAACTGGGATGTTTGTGAATTCACTCTAGACAGACATATAAGGGGGACTGAGGTGTGCCCTCTGTTTCCTGATGGGTTTTCCTGAGTTAAAGTCCTCAAACAAACTAGACTCCAAGCCGCTGGAGTATCTGGGGCCATGGCACGGAAAGGCAGGGTCTTGTGCACTACAAAGACTTCTCTTTGAAGTTTACCTATGTCAAAGACTGAAATGGGTATAAGTGCTGGACCTCTGACACCACAAAGTTAGAACACTTCTAGACTGAGGACATTCTGCCAGGAAGAAGCGGTGGATGAAGTAGGAGGGACTACCACTCTTCCTGTTGCTTAGTTGTGCTGGCCTGCTCCTTGCTGCTTCTGTCCTGGGAGTGAAAGGACTGGACTTTGCTTTCTACATCCTGCTTTCCAAGGTTCTCCAATGGCTTGATCTGAGCTTGGCTCCTGTTAAGAAGTCTCAGGGACATCACAGACTTCATCTGCCAATGCCGAGGCTCTTCTGCTGAGAGTCCTGACTTGTCATGTGGTTCCAACTCCAGTTCATGTGCCATTGGAAGTGTAAGCTGGTGACAAATAAATCCACGCATCAATACAATGCCTGTCTCACAATTAAAAAAATCAATGCAGCGCCTGTTTCACCGCAGTTCCATCATCACAGCACATCTAGATTTTCCATGCATTGTCCCTGGGTGTCAATTTCTTTTCAACTGCACTCCGCAATAAGGAACCAAGGCTGCGTGCCTAAAAATCAACGCATTGCCTTTCCTGCAAGAAAAGAATCGATGCATTACCTCCCCTGCCAGTAAGGACCCGACGCATCACCTCACCTGCAAGGAAAGAATCAACACATCACCTCTCCTGCGTATTAAGGAACTGACACATTGCTTTGCTTTTTTGGCACCTCACCTACCCTGCGTTCAGCATCGTGTTTGTTTTGGATGTATCCCAGGTACTTTCTGCTAAAAAGATACAACCATTGATTCCTACGGACTAAGACTCATTTAAACCTTTAAAAGTGATACCATTATTTATGTATGTTGGTTTTTTGTTGTTTTGGTCTTTGTTTACTCAGAAAAATAGTGTCTATTTTTCTAAAATGATGTGGAGTACATTTGTGGTGTTTTCTCTGTGTTACTGTGTGAGGGTACAAATACTTTACACATTGCCTCTGAGATAAGCCTGACTGCTTGAGCCAAGCAACCATGGGGGTGTGCAGGGGTTATCTTAGCTGTGTGGCTCCCTTACCCTGACTAGATTGAGGCCTCCTACTTGGACAGGGCGCAAACCATGCCATCTAGGGACCCCATTTCTAACAGGCAGGAAGACCACTTATAGTGTGTGTATCTGTATCTATACTGTGTGTGTGTAATAGATTCATCTAACTCCCAACCTTTGTATCAAACTCCTGTACCTTTATTGTGAAAAAGGTCCTCAAATTCCGAATGTCAATTTATTTCTCTCAGTACAACAATCCTTAAGGATGAATCCACATGGCATCCCTGAGAACAAAATTAATATGTGTGTACAATCTCATCTTTGTAAAACCACATTGACATGTTTTAACCAAGATATAAAGAAAGGCAAACATGTCTAAGTGTAATACGTAACTTATAGCCAAATTCATCAGGGCGTGAGGACCCAAAAATCAGCCACCTGTGCACCGTTCCACATAGCAATCAGGTGAAAGCCTACCAGTGGGCAATCAAACTAATTTCAGAAACAGGTAAGAAGCATGGGCTGCCTATGGTAATAGTGGTCAATACTCCAGCAGTTTGTTGACAGTTGTCTACTCTCAAGACCCATCTGGCCCGCAAACATGGATATTCAAGGCCCAAGGAGTAGAATGTGTTGCCTAAAGAAGTACAAAATAAGTCCACACTTGTGACCGTCAGGAAAACCCTTAAAACTGGTCTATTTTCCATAGAGTACTATTCCCTAGCAATAACATTTTCTGATTCTAAATGTATTTATTAATGCATTTGTTTATATTATGTATGGCACCTGTACTCAAATAACTTTGTTATGTTCACTTTTTGATGGTAAATATATTTTAAAAACATAAGATCTTTTCTATCATGTCCAAGGTGCATGTGTTAAGAGTGGTGCATGCAATTATATGGTCCAATAGTGGCTTGTGAGCTCATGTGTCACCAAAGCTCTGCAGATTACTCACAGAGTATCCCAAATCAGGTCACTTGGTTTGCAGTGAATACTTTTAGCAACTTAGCAGGACGGGCATAACTCATTGGCTACCTGTAAAGCCACATATCACTTCAAAGCTCTAACCGAGACTCATTGAGCTGTTTATAGCACTGACATAGCTCCCCTGAAAAGCATACACAAAGGTAATAGCCAACAAAATCTCTGAGATCATAAGTAAAATGCCTTCTACATTTTACCTAGTTAGAACAGGAAGTACTCTATGCTGGAGATGAACGGTCTCCCGGGTGTGCCGACTGGCTGGACATAATTCGTACTGATCTCATAAGGCAATCTTGTTAGGTGATGAAGCAGAGCTATGGCTGCTACTTTGATGTCATAATGTTGATCTATACATCACCACACTTTCGTTTACAATGTATTAATGATTAACAAACTAGTTGTAAAGTGGTGCACTAAAAGCCTATATTAACATGCATTCACTGTAGAATAGTTATTTTAAGTGATGTGGTATGGCTCTAAAACTTGAAGTATAATCATTTGATTTGATTATACATGATACGTTATGATGCTAGGTAATAATTTTCACTAAAAAGATAATTAATTTCTTGAAGTTAATGCTGAATGTCGTATGTTGATGATTAACTAATGCAGTTCTATATTACACCTATCATTATGATTTTACAAGATATTTTTCCTTGCTAATCGACTGTAACATAAATTAAGAGGTTCAATGACATAATATGAAACAGAAATATTGTGATACAAAAATATTGTGTCAAAAATATTGATCACAAAAATATTGTTATACTAACAAAGCAATTAAACTCTAGGAATGATAAATTTACTATTCCCACTCCAGTATGATGCAACAGTAGGGAAAGCGTTGGACACCGGAAAGGTAAAATTTATTATTCCCATTCCAGTCGGTGCAACAGTAGGGAAAGCGTTCGACTCAGGAGGGGTATAATTTACCATTCTCACTCCAATGTGAGCAACAGTAGGGAAAGCATTGGCCTCAGGAGGAGCAAAATTGACTCTTCCCACTCCAGTCGGTGCAAGAGTAGGGAAATTGTTGGACTCAGGAGGGGAAAAACTTACTGTTCCCACTCCATATTGTGCAACAGTAGGGAAAGCTTTGGACACCGGAAGGGTAAAATTTACTATTCCCACTCGAGGGTGTGCAACAGTAGGGAAAGTTTGGACTCAGGAGGGGTAAAATGTACTATTCCAACTCCAGTCAATGCAACGGTAGAGAAAGCGTTGGACACAGGAGGGGTAAAATTTACTATTCCCACTCCAGTCAGTGCAACAGTAGGGAAAGCGTTGGACTCAGGAGGGGTAACATTTACTATTCCCACTCCAGTGTGTGCAACTATAAGGAAAGTATTGGACTCAGGAGGAGTACAATTAACTATTCCCACTCCAGTTGGTGCAACAGTAGGAAATGCGTTGGAATCGGGAGGGTTAAAATGTACTATTTTCACTCCAGTTGGTGCAACAGTAGGGAAAGCATTGAACACCGGAGGGGTAACATTTATTATTCCCACTTCAGTGTGTGCAAAAGTAGGGAAAGCATTGGACTCAGGAGTAGCACAATTTACTATTCCCACTCCAGTTGATGCAACAGCAGGGAAAGCGTTGGACACCAGAGGAGTAAAGTTTACTATTCCCACTCCAGTCGGTGCAACAGTACGGAAAGAGTTGGACACAGCAAAGGTAACATTTACTCTTCCCAATCCAGGGTGTACAACAGTAGGGAAAGCTTTGGACTCAGGAGGGGTAAAATGTATCCCTCCCACTCCAGTGTGTGCAACAGTATAGAAAATGCTGGACTCGGGAGGGGTAATATTTACTATTCCCATTCCATTCAGTGCAACGGTATAGCAAGAGTAATTCACTTCAAACAAATAACATATTTTAACAACTTTATTAAATACCCCAAAACATAAAATTCTCAATATAAAGATTATGGGGGTTATTACAACTTTGGAGGAGGTGTTAATCCGTCCCAAAAGTGACGGTAAAGTGATGGATATACCACCAGCAGTATTACGAGTTCCATAGGATATAATGGACTTGTAATACGGCTGGTGGTATATCCGTCACTTTACTGTCACTTTTGGGATGGATTAACACCTCCTCCAAAGTTGTAATCAGGCCCTATATGTATACATTTTAACAAAAATAAAACAAATTAAATAATTATTACAATTTTTAATAATTATTATCAATCAAAACAAAAATGATTATTATAATGTAATGGGAATAAAAAAGTATAATATTAACATATTAAGTAATAAATAAACAATTTTGTAAGGAATGAATAAATAATTTTACATTCATGATTACTTAAATAACTTCCACCCTATTCCTCTACAAAGTAAACAACACACATCTAAAATATATCTTCAGAAATATGATAATTTCACAATGAACATCATTATAAATGAAATAATTATTAATAAAATAATTATTTATTAAGTACATTATTTATTCATTAACTTTACTCCCTTTACCACTACAAACCCAACAACCTGCACCTGAAATATAACTCAAAAGGTTCTTAGCTACAGAACGTACAGAATTAGTTATCAATTAAATAATCAATATTAATCAAACATTAATTATTAATTAATTAACTTCCCACTCTCTACCCTTATGAACTCCACAACCTCTACCTAAAATAAAAATAAAAATTAATGAATTATACATTTGACATAATAGTTATCAATTACATAACTATCATTAATTAAAAATGAATTAGAATTAACTAACTTCCCACCCTTTACCACTACAAACCCCTCAACCCTCACCTAAAGTGTAACTTAAAAAATAAATTACACAATTTACATAATTAGTATTCCATTAAATAATTAATAATAAAGACAATTATTAATAACTAATTATAAATAATTTACTCCCCAATCTGTACCCCTACAAACCCCAGAACCCGCTACAACACTAGAAATTACAATTATTGATTACATTAAATTAAAAAACAAGTAAAAATTGACATACTATATTAAAAAACATTAACAATAATTATACAATTTATAACATATACAATTAAAACATTTGCTAAAATACATAAAGATAATTAAAAAACGACATTCTTTAGATCTATATTTTTGTGAACGAAATTAAGACCATGGATATTTTTCACATTGATATTACCTTAGGGAATCAATATTTTTGTCAACAATGTTCCTGCATCATGATATTAAGTACCACAATATTAAAAACTCAGTATTTAAATGCCTCAATATTTTAACTCAATATGTTATCCGAATGCTGAATTTAGAATGAGACTACTAATGAAAGATCACAAGTTTTATTGTTTTGTGTTTTGATTGACTTGAGTAAATTGTGCCATTTAACTCTATTTGCTTGGCTTAGCTACAGTAATTTGCTAGGCCTCTGACTTTGCAGAAACTTGAGAAAGCTGTTAATTTTTAAAAATGTATCATTCCTTTCAGACGTCGTTCCCATGACATGTTGTTTTGGAAATAGATGTCCTATTGTTTTACACATAGAGAGGATGGGAAAGTAACCTTGAATCCGGAACATGGAGAAACTATGGACATAGATGATCTATAATTATTTCAAACTCATACAGGAGAGGAAAATAGATGGCATTCCCATATTGGTAATGGGAATCATTATTAATGTTGTAGATGGATGACATACAATGGACTTTGATTTAACAGTGGAATCTTTCGATCCTCTTACCATGAACAATTTGACGAATCAGAACTTTCTTTGGACTTTAATTTACTGTTCCCTGATTGATTTGTAGCAGTCCCACTTTTGACTTTCTTCATGCTCCTTCCCTTTGCTGCCTGGTTAGATACTTTGCTGAACCCTTTGCCCCTTGTCACTATTGCTGGTGACTTTTGCTTGGACTTTTCTATGGCTCTACCCAGTATAGAGCTCAATGCCATTGTTCCTCACCCTTTGTTAAGATGCATTTTAGAAAAGATTTAAATATCTGACCCAAACTGAGAAAACCCTTGACTGAGCTTCTAAATATACACTTTCTATTTTTCTTGCTTTTTGCCAATCTTAGTTAGTCTCTATTTAGCACAGATTTCGCTTGTCCTATTTTTCCATTTTTGCTTTTTGTTCTCAAATCTGATAGCCCAGCACATGTCAGTTAGTGACTTGTACTTGCAGGGATTTACTTTTGGTTGTTTATTTTTATTTTTTTATTTTTTAGTTACAATTTTCTATGGGCGACAATCAACGCATTACAGCATTCCATGACCCAAAGTACACTTATTATGACATTATATCGCAATTGACTGTGACTATAGTCCATTGGCTAGCACACATCCAGCTTCCCACCCATGAAACCCTCAGAGATATTCCTGGGCTGTTCTACATAGACATTTAAATGCAGATCTTACCAAGCATTAAGGGGACATCGCATGCTTTTTAGTGCCCCACATAAC
The DNA here is from genome assembly GCF_031143425.1 of Pleurodeles waltl. NCBI lineage: Eukaryota > Metazoa > Chordata > Amphibia > Caudata > Salamandridae > Pleurodeles > Pleurodeles waltl. The sequence continues at coordinate 870,887,455 of NC_090443.1, read as the reverse complement.
TGTGCTAGCTCTCACCCTTGGGCTCACCCGTTTCTTTGCCAATTAAATATGTTTGATATGGACCCCAGTAGTTCTCTGGGTGGTTCCGTGGTGGGTTAAGTCGTGATAGGCATCTATTTGAGTATTACAATACATCATATCAGAATACCATTCTTTTAAGGTGGGCAGCGGGCCATGATCCCATCTTATAGCTACTCTGCGCTTTGCTAGAAGGAGGCCCATTGCCACCAATCTCCTAACCTCCTTGTCCTCATCTCTATCATATGCAAGCAGCCAGTCGGACCCCCATGATGACGTTGAGCTCCGCAAGCACACGTAACCAAAGAAAGCCTGCCTCCTGCTCGCCACAGCTCAGGCAGTCAGCTGTAGGACACATCCCATATTTATATAGCCTGCAAGGTGTATTGTATATCTGATTTATGTATTCAAAATGAATCAATCTGTGCCCCATGTTAAGAGAGATGGAGCGGGTTGCAGAACAGCAGTATTGCCATTGTGTATCTGTTGAAGCTATGTCTAGGTCCCTTTGCCAATCCTACCTCTCCAAAGCACCTATACCCCCTACATTCACACACCCCCTTTCACACACAGCATACACACACCCATTCCCACATGCATCCACGCATGCATACATCCATTCACACACACATACGCACACACTTTCATACATACACGCAGACATGCAGTCACATAACACAACATACCTGCATCCACGCACACACAAACATTCACACTCCCCCGCACACACACACAGACAACACCCCCCACCTCCCTCCCCTGTCGGAGACCCGACTTACCTGTGTTGAGGGGGTCGTCCGGCAGGAGACGGGTCGGGCGCTGCTGCCACCATCTGCACCTGCCAGCAGAACACCGCCAAGCCAGGCATAATATGGGGCATAATACGTCTGGCGGCGGTCTACTGGCAGGGCGCTGCTGGTGGCAGCAGCACCACCTTACCCCCATCCTCCGGCATGGCCACAGCCGGATTTCCACTATTCTTGTGGCGGAAATCCGGCTGTGGTCATAGTATGGCGGTAGGCGGTTTTTACTGCCAATCTCAAAATGAGGGCTATAGTTTGGATACCAGTTTGCTATGTGAGGTCTCTTCTATGACCATGGAGAGCACCTGCATGTCAGGCAGCTCCAGTAACTCCTCTCCCAGGAGATCATGCATAGCATGCCTTACTCTGTAGTATTGGTAATGTGAAAGTGGTGTGGGTTCCTCTACTTGTTCTGTGATGGATTCCCAGGGCCGGACCACCACCTCCTGAAACAAATCACCAAGCTTCTCATTACCCATTTTCCGCAGTGCTGAGATTGCTCCTTTATCTCCACTCAAGGGAAACCAGGCGCATCACTCAAGTTTTATTTGGGTTGAGTGAAAGAAATGGAAAGCCTGTTTGGTCATAACATTATGCCATGCATGTGTGGTGGTATTCAAAGACTCAAACATGCCATGCCGTCGCTTAGTTTACAAAAATTTGAAACGGCAAGGGTGGGGTGCCGACAAGTCTCACTCTATATGTAACTGTGGTAGGCCTGCGGGGCCATGAATCCACGTGTGTGCAAGCATAGAGTGGGCTGCCCTATAGTTTTGTTGTTTAATTAACCTTGAGGTATTTTGATTGTCTTCATGTTAAGGAGGGCTGGTCAGCATTTGTTTTCTGAACACCAAGTATTCTTTTTATTGTTCTGAGTCACACTAATAGAGTGATTAGTATGGTTAAGGTTGATTACGTTTCTTTTCTTTCAGCACCTGGGACACCCCATGGTGATTTTGTACCTTTATAGTTTGATCGTGAGACTTGTCTACATTAACTTGTGCATTTGTTTATAATAAAACCCTTTAACTGTATTTCGACTTGAGTTTTTCTTGTGTGGCCACATTGGTCATACTGCAAATGCTAAATGTAGTGTTAGTTGAGATGTTAACCTTCTCTTACCCCTTGCTAGGGTAACACGATTTATCGACCTCATATAGAGCATACCTGATTTGCTCCAGCATAGGTTTATCACTGATTCACAAGATTTACTGGGCACCATGCTTGAAGATAACATTATGAGTCTCTCTTTTAAATGAGACAATTCACTTACAGACCCTGTGAATTTCCTAGTTACAATCCCAAATGCACTTTGTAGGAAATTGTGAAGAAGGCAAAAGTTCAAGGACTGAAAATAATAGCAACAAGCAAGCATATAACTTAGAGGCAACCGACAGCTATTGTCCACACAATACAAAGCTAGGCACTTATGAAGAAGTCAAAAAAGAACCGAGAGGAGGAGCTGACTAACCAGGAGGAAAAAGGAAACAGAGCACCTAAGTGAGATGTCTAACGCTAAGTTCAGAATTGAGTGCACTAGCTCAAAAGTAGAGGAAATTAAAAAAAATTACATCACTTTTTGACATGAATTATTGTTAAACATCAGTGGATGTTATGTGCACAAATGTATCTTATTGATAGTGTAATTATTTTGCTTATCGTGAGTAGACAAGAGCAATATTCTCCATCCAATGCACATTACTTGAAGAGGTCTGGAAGAACAATCAATATGTAAAGGAAATGTATATTTGAAAGTGATATAGTCCATGTCAACTTAAAGTATTTGTATGGGCGAGTGATATCAGTAGCTTTGTGCAACTGTGAAAATTAATCATTGTCAAAAGAAAACTATACAACAAAATTGAGTGCGAAGCCCTCGCTACTGACAGAACTTTATCCTGACAATAAAAACATGCAAAGTGTCTGCACTTTACAAAAAGAAGAACTTATTATCTATCATAAAAACAATGACTCCCTAGCAGTAGCAGAAAGCTCTTTTGTGATTTGCTTGCAGAACTGGCAATCATAGTGGCACTTCCTATCTCTTTGTTTACAACTTGAAGAGCTATGCTAGGAAACAACCAGATACTCTCCTCCCAGTTCCTTCAGCAAGTTAGAGCATTCAGGAGTAGCGCGGCACTCGGAGTTCCGCAGATGTTAATCTAGAATCATGCACGACTGCCTCTTAAGGCCTAGGAATGTTCCATACACACTAGAGACGACATGGACACTTTGCAAGACACTGCAAGGTCTCTGAGGAGAAAGCTCCTGATGGTCGAGACTGCACCGTCCTCTAGTACCTCAGCAAAATCCTTGGAAACCTGGGCTGTTTGGCCGCATGCTTAAGTGTCACAATTGAAAGCACACAACTCCGGCCATGCAAGGATTCAGTGCCAATGAGGAAGATTACCACCCAAAGACATGCACTTAGGTTCCATTTGAGGAAAACGGAATGCAAAACACAGTACCGCTGGTGTCAGGGCTGAGAGGCGGGGTGAGGAGGAATGGGGAAGGGGTGGATGACACAAAAACAAACGGGAACAAAACAAACATGAAATAACTTACCTGCTTCCCGCCGCGTCAAGTCTTCTGCTTTTCTCCACAGCAGGCGCAGGCTCAGGCTCCCAGCTTGCCCTGCAGCCAGTCCTGACGCTGCTCTCATGCTGCTGGCAGCATGAGAGCAGCATCAGGATTGGCCTGAGTGCCGTGGCTTTGCGCTCCCAGGCAGACTAGGAGCCTGTGCCTTCTGTCTCGAAACCGTAACACAGCTCCGTGCGCATGTGCGTTAGGTCGTCCTGAGACGGCTGGCCAAACACACATGCGCACTGATAGCAGTGTCACCACTCCCCCTCTGCCACCTCACCGTGATGGCCCCACCCCCAAGACTCGGCCCGCCCCAAGTAAAAAAAAAACACTAATAAACTTTTTTATTATTGTTTTATTTTTCAACATTTGAGGATTGTTGCAGGGGGGCAGCGCTCCTTTGTCGTAGTGGAGGAGCCGCCGCTGACAAAAAAAAACCCATTTTAGACCAGGGGCAGATTTACCGGCCTTTCATGCTGTGCCATGTGAAAGGGAGAGAGCGGGGAAGCGCTGGTGTACGTTAGGCTGCCATGCACCAACGCACACAGGCTTGCAGCATAGTGCACATTATACTAAGCATAGGTTTTGTGCTGGAAGGAGACCTTTACCAGGATAAAAACTATGATTTAATGCTTGGAGCCGTACTAGATTTCACAAGAAAAGATGTGAATGACTGTAAAGCCATCACTGTCCTTGTGATCTGTTGGTTGAGATAGTAGACAGCGCGCGCAGTTGGGTTTCAGCTTCACGCCCTCCCACTTCCTGCTTCTAATTGAAGCAATGCACTGGCAGAGAGCTAAGGGAAGTGAAAGGTCTACCCTCTAAGTTAAAGGATTAGGGAAGATTGCATTTTAATCTGTATAAAAGCGACACTTTACAACGCTTTGCAGAGGTTTCTGCCTGCAAGATGGAAGGCATGCAATCACAGCTGGAAATTGAAACCAGAAACAGGCCATGATTCTGATCCCTGCGGCATACCACAGGAGATATAATGAGGTCGCAACCTAATTCATGGCGCCTTAATCACCATCCCCTCCTGCTCAAGCTGTTCTTAAACCGATCTCATACGGCATCACTGCAATCTAATATCTGCATCCTGAAGTAATATATAATGCATAAGTATTAAAGTCAACGCATAACCAAAAATGGCCGTGAAAGGCTGAAGCAGCAGTAAATCACCTGACTCTTTAAATCATGAGTTTCTCATAAAAAGTCGACTCTAGTCATTGATTGGACGGCGCATCATGAATTACACAGCATATTTCCTTACAGTGCAGTATTTCAGCTTTACGGAGAAGTTCTATGGGGTCTCCCTTAGTCCACGTTTTGTTCCTTTAATCATGAATCAGTTGTTATCCCATTCCTGCATTTGTTTTGCAGAAAGGACATTTCTGTGGCACCCTAGACTGTTTCTCATGCTGTACCTTATGGTTTGTCTAGATTGACCATTACAGGTCAAGTTCAGAGTGGTAAGGACACATGCCTAGAAATGTTTCTATATTCTGCTTCTGTAAGCAGATGACTGTCACTGGAGCGGGGTCTGTGTTGCAATAACATAGCAGTGAGTTGAAAAATGTGGTCGTGAAACGGGGGAACAGACTTTGACAGGAGATGTGTCTGAGCTCCAACAGCGCTGTACATTTAAAGTTGGTTGGCACATTTGACTACTTGGGTTTCAGGTAGGCCAGAAAGGTTTGTTGTCATTTAAAAGCATGTAGCCCTGCAGCACAGTTAAGGTCAGGTAACAGCAGGTAACAGCAGCCCTCAATTCCGTAGGGTCCTCTGGTTTACCCACTAGAACCATATAGAACAAAGTTGGCAACTAGGGCACTATATGGGGCCGAAACCTGGGCACACATTAATGCTGGCCTACTAATGTGCGTCAAAGACGTCTTTTAGGGAAATTCTGCTGCCTATATCACTCCACTCCTATGATGTTATAAAAAGGGAGTTGGAAGTTGAATGTTTTGTAAGTCTGTCTAAAAAAGCAAAAATCTACCAAGATACTCTGATGGATTTAGTGCGCTTGGGCTATGTTCTGACACTTTTATAGACTGCTCATGTTAAGCGAATGCCTATGGCTTTGGAGCTGAATATCGACTAAAGCCAGTTATTGAGAAAAAACTCGGGGCCAGATGTATCATCAAGGCCATTTGCGATTCGGAAATAGCGATTTTTAAGAAATCGCTATTTCCGACTCGCAAAGTGCCATGTATCACATTTGCGAATCGGTAATAGCGATTTCTTAAAAATTGCAAATGCTATTACCGATTCGCAAATTGCGATACTGGCCCCATTCGCACCTATGGGCCTGGTGGCCCATATCTGCGAATTTTTTGCATTTCCAAAATTGCGATTTCTGAACCAGAAATCGGAATTTTGGAAATGCAAAACCCCAGGGTGCTGGGGGGAATTGCTTCATACATGTGCTAAGGAATCGCAAATAAGGAATCCTTATTTGCGATTTCTAATTTAGAGAGTCGCAATTTGCGACTCTCTAAACAGGGTCGCAATTTTAAGGAATCGCTCTTTTAGCGATTCCTTAAAATTGCGTTCAGAATGTATTTCATACATTCTGAAATGGCATTTTGCATTCGCAAACGGGCATTCGCAACGTTTGCGAATGCAAAATGCTTTTATACATCTGGCCCATAATGTGATACACCAAGTTTTATAATGTCAAACGATAATGGCCCAGGATATCCCTGAAATAGTGTTATACTTGAAAGAGAGAAATATGAATTAATTACTTCAATCCAAAAAAGAAAGCGTTTTACAACTAACTGGAACATGGCTGCTCCAATAAGAGCTACTGTTCTGACTCTCTTGTGGAGAAGATGTCCTTTATGTTTTCATTACAGAATAGTTTTATGAAACTATTTATAGTAGAATATGGTATTAATATTCGGAGGAAAAAACTCACTTTTGTGAAAACACATAGGGGGTTATTACAACTTTGGAGGAGGTGTTAATCCGTCCCAAAAGTGACGGTAAAGTGACGGATATACCACCAGCCGTATTACGAGTCCATTATATCCTATGGAACTCGTAATACGGCTGGTGGTATATCTGTCACATTTGGGATGGATTAACACCTCCTCCAAAGTTGTAATAACCCCCATAATGTCTGACTTTATATGATTGCACAGCAATTTGTATCTTCATGTCATGGGGAAACCAAAGATATGCTTAAACTACTCTTAGGCCACATTAGAGCTGTGATGTTAGCTGGATAAAAGTTAGATCCACTTCACTTATCACAATCAACTGAGCACCTTTCTGTTTTTGTACTGGCAAGGAGAGAGATGACATTAGTAAAGACTTGCCAAGAAATGTTCTTTTGAAGCATAAGGTGAAAGTAATTTATTGACCTGAAACATTTTAATCAGCATTGTTTTTAGTGATTTTAGAATTATATCTGTAAATTGATTTGATATATGAGGTTGATGGAAAGTTGTGCTTATTTCTGAATAAACTATTTATGCTATTGCTGCTGCGGGTGGGCATGATGGTGATGGTAGCTTGACCTTAGTAGCAAAGTTATCGTTCACAGTGTATGTGAATCTGTGCGTAATAAAGCTGGTAAATAAATGAAGAACGTAAAAGTCCACATCAACCCTAAGTAAAAAGAGGAAAATGTAAAAAAAGAAAACTGGACAATGGCGTTCAAAAGTAAAAAGTCCCATTAAGAGGACATACAAAAGGCATGGGTGAACAAGAGGAGGACCAAATAGGGTGTAGGCAATACGAGTCGCTAATCTGCATGTGCAGGAGGATTGAAGCTCTTAGTTGAGCTCCATCGCATTTTTTTAACCTCAATATTTAGGAATATTTTTGGGGCAACCAAGATTCAAGCTGTCTCGCCCTGGAGAGGGTGTTTGGATCAAATATTGTAGGAAAAATATTGTGTGGACTGAATATCGTGTAAAGAATATCGAGGACAAACATTATGGGAAGACACGTTTCTATAGGTAGGCAAAGTTTTACAATACTTAATTCCACATATATGATGACGATACGTACACAGTAGTCTGTCAGTCAACTTTCAGGATTCAGTGAGCCCCCTCAGGCCTCTGGACACCGGTGTCACTGCACCTGCTGCATTTGTGGGGGCCACACCCCTGACTATACCTCGTGCAAGGATCAGACGCCTTGAGGAAGGATGCACAAATAACAGGAAGAAAAGCCAAAGGCAGGACCTCTACGATGATGCTGGACTGGTGCAGGCAGATGGGCGTGCACATAAAGATGCCCATGGCCCACTTGGGCAGCCAATACAGGTGAATGAGTGAAAATTCGGTAATCAGAAACCAGGGCATCTGATTAAAAAAACAAAAAATGAAATGGTCTATTCACAACTTTGGCTTCGCGTTTGTTGCTGAAAATGAATTATTAGCAGTCATTACTGTGATCTCAGAAAAGTGACTCAGACATGCACACATCTTTGAAGACTGGACCCAGAAACCACACTGAAAACAATATGAGGTGCTCGATGGTACGTACTCTCAAGTAGCACATCCCACGTGTAGTGACATATTATGCGCTTTGGAGCTCTTCTCTTTTCCAGGAGGCAGGGAAGGGCATGGAGAAAACACATGCACACACATGCTCTATATTAAATGTGTTCTCTCAGAAAGAGAAAGTGCCCAAATATTGTTTTACAAGTGCCAGTGACAGCGCGCTGTATTCAAAGTTGGGGGTGGGGGGTGGAGAGGACGACAACTTGTGATGGTGCATGTGTTACATAACTTTTAAAACAAATACATGGCGCCACCCATGCCCTGTATCTTTGTAACCTGTCTCTTTTTGTGCCCTGCCTTTCATTCCTAACATCTGTGGTGCAAATGGGGCACATGCTTGAGCCACAGAAAGAGGGGGGTTAAATGCGCACGGTTTGCCCACATTTGCTCTTGTTTGTCTTTTCATGCATTAGCACCTTAAAGCTAGACCTATTGGCGCTGCTAATGGTTGTTAATACTGGCTTAGTAGCATTTTGTGCTGTTTGCCTACTCTGGTGCTGCAACCTGAGAAGTGCCTGTCAATGCACGGGGAGCTTGTTACTACCAATGCTTGTGCACATTCTGTATCTGAGGGAATTGTGCACTGCAGCTGGTCATGCTAGGAAACAAATCATGTCTCAACTATGAGAACACTGCCTTCCCATTGTAAAGAGCTAATGGGGCTATTAGCTCTTTGTAATGGACAGATATTTTTCAATAGTTGATCAGACTTCACTAAGCCTATAGCCTGCTGCCAAGGGCTATACCAGTCGTTAAAGGCTCTGAACCCGAGTTAAAGGCATGAGCTTCAGAAGAGGGCCTGTAATGAGGGAGAGGGCCTTCAACAACCGGTATACACTGAAGCAGAAGCGTTATAAAGCCATTAGAACATACCACTCACTAAAGGAATAATATTCTACATGAAATAGAGAGAAAGATGAAGACAAACATTGGAATGTTGAAGTTCTGAGCTCCAACCAGCCATTATGTTGTCTTCAATAGCGCTTGCAACGTTCCAGTGTTCTAATTTATCTTTGTAGTGTTTCACAGATTTTTTGTGTGCTGTGATGTTTTGTGTGTATCATGACTTACTGTTGTGTATTGTGAGTCATAAGGTGTTCCATGTGTCAGATGGAGCAGAGTACACATTTTGTGTGCCACACCTCCAGATTACTGCATAGCATGCAGAATGTGACAATATGGCACCTTCTGTGTGTGATCAAGCATGCCATGTGTTCTAGTGAAAGGCACGGGGTGACCACATAAAGTATCCAATGGTTGACTCTCTGCTGGGAATCACATTAATTTATCAATCTAAAATATGAGAGGATCTCTTCTTCTGATGTCAGTTTCTGATTTTTGCAAGAGTTGGTAAAGAGAGGATGCACCACAAACATTATATTCCCTGATTTTCCTGTGCATTCAATGCCCCCTTGTGTTAGAGTGTTTTCAGCAGATTTGTATAATTGCTTGTGAACTCTCCGTTTTTAGTTGGCCACTGTAAAATTTGCTACTGTTGTTACATTATTTTAAGCAGTTTTGGATCAACTTCCTTATGGATCGCCTGGCTCGGGATGTACTTATTTTGCTTGCCTCTTTCCTGCTTCCTAATGCCAGTGGGAGTTTGGTGTATTGTTGATCATCACCAGCACAATCTACATCATCAGTGAAAATATTCGCAGATTGCCAAAGGGGATTTTCTCTCTTGCGGGTCTTCCTCCTAGCTGTGAGCTTCTTAGGAAGACATGTCAGCTTTCACAAACAGTAATCTGTGCAGGGAACCCGGCTACTGGGTGGAATCACCTTTCTCTCACACAATCCCGATGGGCACTCAACAGGCCCACATTGCATCCGGTCCCTGACACTGTATTTCATTGACTTAATTGAGTAGTCAAATATAGTTGTAGCTTCTGTTTCATCGAAAGATATTTGATAATTATGCAACTAGAAAACCTCTTGAAATTAATTTTATCCTTGAGGAAACACTTCAGGGTGCAAAAGAACATTTAGGGCCAAAAAGATTTAAGAGCACAAACAGGGTGAGTGCAAAATTATCCTTGCTGCAAAGTCACGAGTGTGATACCACAGCCCCTGGAAAACTCACTCAATGCAGAGGGAAAAATTGGTACTGAAATCTCCAATTAAGAGCAAAATGTGTGAATCAGCCTGGCATCGCATTTGGTTGAGACTACAATAAGGTGTAACATCATCATTGGTGCATCTCAATGGTGAAAACTTTCTGGCACACAAATCGCATTTACATGCAACATTAAATGTATCGGCTTACATTCGCCCTTTGAGTAAAATCAATTTAAATGCTAAATCACTCTAAGTTGCAGAATCGTCAGCAGTGTGGGAACATGTTTATGAGCGCGAACACAACACATTTTGGCCATAATTACTTTTAGGTTCAAAATCACATATAGGTGCAAAACTCACGATTCTATGGCATTAGATAGACAATCAGTCTGTGGTTTGAGTCCCTATATGAATTTAACACATCTGTGACTTGCACTATGTCGGTAATACATAGTTAGCGGCACAATATAACACACAATGAGCAGTGTGCGCAAGCAAAGTAGAGGAATAATATTCACAGGCATTTATACATTAATGCATCAACGCAGGGATGATATGTAGGGCCAGATGTATCAAGCAATTTTGCATTCGCAAACGGTGCGAATCGCAAAATTCGGCCGTTTGCGAATGCAAAAATGCCTTTCAGAATGTATGAAAGGCATTCGCTGTGCAATTTTAAGGAATCGCAAAAATAGCGATTCCTTAAAATTGCGACCCCATTTAGAGAATCGCAAATTGCGATTCTCTAAATAGGAAATCGCAACTAGGGAAATCCTATTTGCAATTTCCAAAGCACATGTATCAAACATTTCCTAAATGCGAATTGGGTATTTAGGAAATACAATTACCACCAAATCCAATTTGGTGGTAAGCATGTGCAATTTTTAAAAATGCATTATAAATGCATTTTTTAAAATGACATGTAGAGCACACATGCCCCTAGGGCATGTGTGTGCTTCACATGTCCGCAAATATTTTTTGGAGGTGCATCAGAGGGGGCCTTAGGCCCCCAACACCCTGGGGTTTGCATTACCTAATTTGCGAATTCCCAACTGGACTTCGCAAATTGGGAAATGCAAAACCATTTGCACCTAGGCCCATAAGGATGAATTGAGTCCCATTCTCTAATTGTGATTCGGTAATATCGATTGCGAATTTTAAGAAATTTCATACATCCCATTTTGCATTTATTAAATAGAGATTTCTTAAAATTCGCTTTTTAAGGAAGGCAAACCGGGAGCTTGATACATCTGGCCGTTAGTTTCTAGAGAGGATTTTCTCATTCTGTACCGTAGCATTTGTACCAGCGAGCATGATTTTTGTTATTTTTTCAAATTAATGAATTTGATTTATAATTAGTTTAAAGATGGATTTTTTGAATTTCTTAAAGGGTTAAGCTCAGGGCAATTTTTTCTCATATCCACAATGTGGCCACATTCTATCTCTCCATTGTGCGTCACTGTGGTTCCCTTTCTGTTCCCTCTGCGTATGTTCCCTTCCCTTCTATTCCGTCTGCTTCCCTTCCTTTTCCTTCCACTTCCACTTCCCTTTCCCTGTCCCTTTTTTTTTTGCTTTCCCTACCCTTCCTCTATTTATTTTGCTGCAACCCGCGTTTCCCTTGTTCCCTAGTGACCAAACTTGACTGACAACTCCCTGTTCATTGGCTCTTTCTGGCCCTTTCTCACCACTGTTTTGTTTTCTATTTACAGATTGGAATGAAAGAAAGCTCGATACTAATTGTTTTCAAGTAATTTAATTAAATCTATTACCTTACATCTACCTCCAGGATAATCTAAAAAAACACTGAAAGCTTGCTCTAGGTTATAGATAGTCAAATATGCATACATATAAAACATTCATTGGGTACAATTCACTGCTTTTGCTCACATAAATGTAACTGAGGTGAACAAAATAAAAATGAATTGCTATACAAACTTCGACATGCTGATTCAAAGAAATTGTGTTATTGGAATTTGCAAAGCACAATCTGCATCTATGAAGTAAACTCTTCCAACAGTGTAGATCTTCTGCCATTACAAGATTAAAGTAAGGGAAGGTAAATAAGTGGTTCCAAGATGGTAACCCTGGAAAAATGCAATGAACACCTGATAATCCATAAATTTATGTATGTATATTTATATGAGGGTTTATACCCTCTCGATCACGAAACAGGCGGGAAGCTCTTCACTTCGGACCAGGTTTTTAAAAAGTTAGTAGAATTGGTCGGTGTATAGGCCCTCAATGCCCTCTGTGACCTTAACCAGTGGCAGGTTATTTTCTATGGATCTGCCTCTTCCATCTTTGGGGTGCCTCTCCAGCAGCAATGTTTTTTCTCACCATTGGCAGAGGCCCATCTTGAGAGTCTGCAAATCCATCTCTGTTGTGGTGATCCAATCTTCTGCGTTGGTCATTTGATCCACTACATTATGTAGATACTGCTGGATGAGTGACTTCTCCAGTACAACGCTGTCTATCCTACCATAATTCCTTGCGAGAGTCTCAGGTTGCCTAAAGGACAGCATCTGATGATGAATATTCCTCTCTCTAGGGAGATAAGTCTATATTCATCCTGATGATGTTGTCTGTACCACGGCTGTGAGCTTGGTGAATTTGTGTATGCTACCCTGTGCAGGGTCAACACTGTTCCCCCCTTTCACCATAATACATTAGCTCATTCCTCTTTCTAGCCGGCTGTCACAGTGTCTCAGAGAAGCCTGGGTACCCGATGGTCTACCTCCCCTTAATCCCACTTGGATGGCCCCACTTGGTTCCGTGAAAATCGGAAACCTACCCCGCAGCACCATGCCAGGTTGTCACTTAAGGTCTTTGGATGAATGCACTGACCCAGTATTAAAGAATTCCCAGTCCTAGCTCAATACAAAAGCAGTCATCTTCCCCGTCAGTTCAGGTGACCTCTTAAATTTATCCACAATGGACCAGAATCATAGCCTGCCCCTCCAAGGAGGAAACACGCCAAACATGATAACTCACATTCAGTGTCTCAGTTCAATGCAACGTTTTGTTGACCAAGGAAGAAGCATTACATGTTGGGTGAATGGCCCTCGACAGTAGGCAGTCTGTCCTCCCCACTCTTGTCCAGAAGAGTGCAGCACGGGGAGAGGACCAAGCAGGGCAGGAGTAGTGGTTGTCACCAGGGGTTTTGTAAACTGACATCTTGGTGCTGCCTCTCCTCCAGCAGTCTCCTTCACCTCTCAACCTCACATGATCTAGAATGGGAGCAGTGAGCCATCCCTGCCAGCGCAAAGCTTGAGCAATCCTCCCCAGGCTGCATGGCATTACAGTCAGTCGTCAACTTTCGCTCACCGGTTCTCTGCAGCTAGACTGGTCAGGGTTCCACTGACACCGTGTGGCCGGAGTGCTCATGCCCCTCACCTTAGCCCCTCACTGCCTTGGGTTATTGACCCTGGCGCTCCCCTTATTGGGCTTTCAGACCAGTTTGTAATCCTCAGTAATGCACTGTTCAATCTTTTTATCGGTGGCCCTCTTCACCTCCCAGACTGGCAGCCTGCTGCCCCCATTGCAGGGTGCACCAGGATAGATCAATCCTAGGCAGGGCATGGGCAGCCGTTGCAGAGATCGCCTGTGCTGTCACTACGCCGGTATCCTAGACCCACGTGATTTTGGTGTCAATGTGGGATTTGCAGGATAATTCGGGGATTAATGGCACTCGGTCAGATCCTCACCAAATTAAAGCCACCATCTTGAGTGGTCAAGCCACGCCCCCAGGAAGGTTTTTAAAAGGTGTAAAAAGAGTAGACAATCTGCAACTACATCCATCTTTGATTTTAAATTAGCTTGTGCTAATTCTATATTGTGACATTGATTGAAAATGTTTGATCGACCATGGCACAAATAAACCAATTTATGAACCTACTTGAACCATAAAACAGTATTTGGAGAGAAATGAATGTCAGATGTGGTAGCACTTTTCAAGGTGTTGCCTGTGAATGGGTAACAGATGTGTAATAACAGGAGAGATGTTAGGTTATCCATCACAACAACAAAAGGAACTACGTTGCTTTAGACAAACGGATAACAATGGCTGTAGGTGCTGTCACACCGTTCCAGAGCTCAGAAGCTTCATTGATAAAAATTGCTACGTGCTGCCAGTTAGTCAGCCACTTACACTACGCCCTATGGTAACGGCAAAGCTTGCCCACAAAAATAGAAAAAGTGAATGTTAACAGCACTGATTTTCATCTCAGACTCCAGAGATATTAAAAATGATGTGTAAAGCTGCGCTAATCCGGCCTCTGGATAGCACCCAATGTTCTGCCACGTGTTTCTGTTCTGGGTCTTGTTTTCAGAGAATTTCTGTCAGCACAGGCTCAGAAAACAACTGTACAATTATTTCTTTTCTTCCTTTTAAGGCAAAGCCCGAGTCTGAAGTTTATTGAAACAAACATTAATCGTTGCCAGTTGCTGGTGCTGCGCTGTTCCCCTTTCAGCTTTGAAGGTGGCATCCACCGCTGAGATCAACCCACCGCGACCAACTTCTGCTCCTTATGTGTTCAACGGTGCGCAGTAAAATCCATTGGTTTTAGGACATGCACCACCTGTAGATTGGTGGTCTTTTTGACATTTAAAAATTGGTATACGAAGTTTCTCCTTTAGCGAGTATTTTGCTTGAATACTAAAAGCCAGATAAACAGAGCTATTTTGCGATTGCAAAATGCGAAAGTCGCCTTTTGCAAACGCAAGGTTGCCTTGTAGGATGTGCTAACCCTATTTTGCGAGTTGGCATCCAGTTACCGAATCGCAAAATCGGGATTGCGACTTGCAATTAGGAAGGGACATTCCAAGGGAATCTCTTCCTAATTGAGAGTTGCAGGCCCATGTATGATTGTTTTGTGACCGTGAATGCGGTCGCAAAACAATCGCAGTTAGCACCAGTTTTAAATTGGTGGTAACCCATTCGCAACCCGGAAGGGGTCCCCAAGGCCCCTTCCCCTTTGTGAATGGGAGCGCCAACATTTTTTGAGAGCAGTCATTAGCTGAAAAAATTTAACTGAGACATTTTCATTTTAATTTTTGAAATGCATTCCGTTTTCCTATATGGAAAAAGGGCTGTATTTAAAAAAAAACTGCTTTATTTAAAAAGCAGTCACACACATGGTGGCCTGCTGACCCCGGCAAGCCACCATCCCTGTGAATACGGCCATTTTTTTTTTACAACTCGCAGTTTGTGAAAAACTCGCAAATTGCAAGTCACAAAAAAAATGATCGTACATCTGGCCAATAGGGCTCAATTTACAAAGGCAAGAGTAAAATTACCAGCAGTGTTCTATAATTCAATCTGAATTTGAATTTTTTTTTGTCATTCACAAAACAGGTGTGGTAGTCATCTGGAAAGCCATGTCAAGCACAGTTTCTATGAGTACTACTGCACCAGCCTTGTATTATTTTTAAGGCTTCCTATTTCCTCTGTGAAGAATTGTGCATAGTGTACAATTTCACACAGTGGAAAGAGCATCCAGATGTGTAAAACCCCACATTTTCTTTCTCCCACTGGGAAAATATTTTCTCTCTGTGGAGACCCATACACCACTAGCAAAGTTGCTACTGCCTATTTCTCTCATTGCAGGCATCACTGACATTATGTTTGGCCATAAACATAGGTAAATGGCCAATAATACTTAAGTAACTGGGGACCTCTTATTACTACTCTTTGCTAGCAAAGGTTTCTAAACTTCGTTTTTTTAAATACATTTTTACTGGATTTTAGTTCAAATGAAAATGGTACAAACAGTGGTGACAGCGAGTCCAATTACACTCCGTTACATAGAGTCTCGAAGCCCCCACCTCATTACATGTTGAGAGTAGGACGAAGCAGCAGCGAGGGGGAACTGGTGTGAGGCCATCAGTTATGGCATGTGTCAAATAATAATACAGGATGACAAGGGTTGTTGTGAGGGCGCTGGTGGACTGGACTTGGCGGGGGAATTAAGAGAACTGGGAGAAGTAGGTGGTCTGGGGTGGGAGGCCAGTGAGGTGATGGGAGGGGTGGAGGAGAGATGGGTTGGAGGGCTAGAGAGAGAGGGCCTCCTTATTTTGAGCTGTCAGTGTGTTCAGGGGATCTGTGCTTGTCAGGGCTGCCTGCCAGCTGCAGGGAAAGGAGGGTTTGGTCCTGGGGAGTCAGTCAATCTGGACAGCAGTTGTTCCCAGGTATGGGCAATCGTTGAGCGCTATCGGTCTCTCAGTTCCTCCTGGTG
The DNA here is from genome assembly GCF_031143425.1 of Pleurodeles waltl. Classification (NCBI taxonomy): domain Eukaryota; kingdom Metazoa; phylum Chordata; class Amphibia; order Caudata; family Salamandridae; genus Pleurodeles; species Pleurodeles waltl. The sequence continues at coordinate 870,871,240 of NC_090443.1, read as the reverse complement.
GAGGGGAGCAGTCTTGACCCATGCCCATTGAATGCAAACGTATTCCCAAGCTGCAACAGTGGGGGGTAGTGGACGTGTCCACTTCATTGTGATGGATCGCTCGGTCAGAAGAAGAGCTGTGTCTAAAAAGTGTGTCATCTTACACCTGTAAGGGCGGGGAATGATACCTAGGGCTTAGGCCTCCCAGGAATTGATCACTCCTATGGCCATCACCCCACTCCCCATGGCAGTGAAGGACATCATCCCACAAAGGTCAGAAGCAGGGGCACACACAAAGGGTATATTTCAGGCTGGAGTAGAGCATCTCTGCAAATGTGGAAGGCTCCTGGGAAGATCCTGGAGATGCGTTGTAGAGAGAGGTAGGTCCAATGAAGCACAGAAAATTGGATCAGCTGGCGGGAGTCCATAGAGACCTTCCTCGAATAGGACAGGTTTTAGGCCCATTCCTTCTCATGGAGGTCCCTTCTGAATTCCACATCCTACTGTCTACCTAAGTTCCTGGAGAGAGACCAGGGATAGTTCTGTAGAGGAGCTGGGAAGCCAGCTAAACAACTCACAGCTACTTTGCATAGAGTGAAGGATGTGGAGGAGAGTTGGGCTCCTCAGCCTGAATCCCCCCTTAGGTCACAGAGAGTGCTGACTACTGCAGCATTAACTGGGAATTGGCCTTCATGCAGGCTAAACTTGTCCCTCAATCAATCAATCAGGATTTATAGAGCATAATCACCCGCAAGGGTATCCAGGTGCTGAGAACAAAGCTGCTAAGGGGTTCAGTTGAACAGCCAGGTCTTGAGTCCTTCCTGAAGTCCAGAAGAGAGGATAAGGTCCGTATGTGAAGGGGGAGGTCGTTCCAGGATTTTGCAACGAGGTAGGAGAAAGAGGGTCCTCAACTGTTGCTACGGCGGATGCGGGGTGTGTGTGTTATGGAGAAAGAAGTGAAGCGCAGGTGTCTAGAGGGTTGGTGGAAATTAAGGGGGTGGATGATGTATGCCGGTCCTTGATTGTGAAGGACCTTGTAAGTGTGAATCAGCATGTTGAATTGACATCTTTTCTGAACGGGGAGCCAGTGGAGCTTCTTAAAGTGTGAGGTGGTGGTGGTCCAGGAGGTCAAGGATGTCTGGCTGTTGAACTCTTTACGGGCTGTAGCCTCTTCAGGAAGTGCGAGGTGATTCCTACGTAGAGCGTGTTGCCATAGTCCAGCCTGCTGGTGACTAGGGCTTGAATGACGGTTCGTTTGGTGATGAGGAAGGCCATTTGAATATCTTATGGAGCATGTGAAGAGTGAGGAAGCAGGCAGAGGAGAATGCGATGATTTGGTTTTTCATGGTGAGCTTGCTGCCCAGGATGTTGCCAAGGATGCAAGCATGGTCTGTCGAAGTGGGTGTTGGTCCTAGTTCAGAAGGCAACGAGGAGTGGTTCCATGCGGAGGTGGTGTTTCTGAAAATCAGCACTTCCATTTTGTCTGCGTTGAGTTTTAAGCAGCTGTTTTTCAGCCAGTTGGAGATGCCCGTCATGCACCTGTGGAAGTTGGGCCTCATGGTGGAGGGGTCTTCTGATAGTCAGAAGATGAGCTGGGTGTCATCTACATATGATATGATGGCCATTGCATGGGTTCTGACAATGTTGGTAAGGGTGGTCATGTAGATATTGAACAGTGTGGGGCTGTGGGACTAGTCTTGGGGATTTCACAGTGGATGTTCTTGGGTTCTAAGGTGAAAGGTGGTATGCAGATTCTCTGGGTTCTTCCAATGTGGAAGGAGGTTATCCATTTGAGGGCATCTTCTTGTCTGGTGGGATACAGTATTGAATGATAGGTCTAGAAAGGTCAGGGCCACCGTTTCTCTCCGGGCAAGGAGGGTTCTGATGTCATCAGTGGCAGCGATTAGGGCAGTTTCCTTGCAGTGGTTGGTGCAGAATCCAGATTGGGAGGGGTCCAGAAGATTGTTGATTTCCAGGTGTTGTGCGAGTTGGTGGTTGATGGTCTTTTGGAAGACTTTGGCATGAAAGAGGATCAGCAAGATGAGATGGTGATTCTTGAGTTTGTTGGGATCAGAGGGTTTCTTTAGAAGAGATTTGACTTCTGCGTGTTTACATACTTCAGGGAAGGTGGCTGTGGTTATGGATGAGTTGAAATGGTGGTGAGCTTGCTGCTAATCATCTTGCTCCCAAGGTTGAAAATGTAGTGGGACGCAGACCCCTTAACTGCTTGCAGTTTCCTGAATAAGGGACTCCAAGATTCAGAATCCACAGCGCCAGGAGGCGTTTGCCTAGCATCAATGACGGGTGGAGCCACCAACGTGTTCCTAATGTGTCCTGGACCTCCTGCAGCGCAGGACACTGATATTATTGCCACAGGGTTCCAGACCTATGAACCGCTTGAAGTTCCCTGAATAAGGGACTCTAGGATCCAGAATGCACAGCGCCAGGAGGTGCTTGCCATGCACTGTGAAAGGGCAGGGCTGACTACCACCAACATGCTCTTAATGTACCCCGGACCTCCTGCAGCATGGAATGCTGATATTATAGCCACACAGTTGCAGACCCCTGAGCTGCTTGAAGTTACCAGAATAAGGGAATCCAGGATCCAGAATACACAGAGCCAGGAGGCATGAAGGGGCAAGGCTGACAGCCACAACACACTCTTAACATGGCCCGGACCTCCCGCAGCGTGGGCCGCACCCTGGCAAAGCCCGAGCCAAGGGCAGGCCGACTGTGTCCATCTGCGGACAACTGAGGCCGGGCTCAGTCACCCCTCTAAAGATTTCGCTAAGGCTCTAGTTTCGTCCAGTTTCAAATACAGGAGATATTTGAGGTCACTGCTGCATTACGCCTCATGTATTAGACAGATTTATTGCCTTCAGAGTGTGTGTGAGCTGTGTATGCTGTGTAGTTTAGACAGTGTAGGTGTTCCAGGAGTTGGACCTCATGTTCCGGAAGCTGAGAAAGTGAGGGGTGCAAGGTGGGGTCCTCTATAACCTTTCATTCCCTGTCTATGTATTTTTCCACTGCAACGTCCAGGTCCTGATGCAACGTTCTTCGCATTCCCAAATCCCACCCCAGAGCAGAAGTCCCTGACCACCACTTTGAAGGCCTCCTACTCAATGGAGGGTGAAAAGAATGAGCCCTTGTTATTCTCTAAGGAATCAACAATACTGTCCGAGACTGGATCCAGAAGGCAAGATCCACAAGAGTGAAAGGTTGTAAGCACAACATGGGGATGGGAAGAAAGCAGCCTACCCGTATTCAGTTCCCTGTCAAGGGGCTATGGTCAGATAGTCCTCGACCCAGGTAGTGCAGGGAGGAAATGGAGGGACACAGCACCAAGGAGCCATCCAGCCGGTCTAGGAGAGAATAAACATCATGTACAGGGAAGTAGTATGAGAAGAGGTGGATTCCTGGGAGATGATGTTGCAAAATATCCACCAAGGCTCATTGACAAAGCCAAGCTGACAAACTCTGGGTGTTAGTAATGGTTGGGGTGTTTGAAAGGGGTTCAAGAATGCAGTTAGAAGTTCCTCCCAATAAACAGGGCAGGTGATTCCAGTTGGCCAAATGGGATGAAAGGCAGTGTAAGAATTGCGGTGGTCTGAGTTGGGGGCATAAACACTGCTTAGCAGTAATGGAAAGCCATCCTGGATCACCTCCAGGAGTACGAAGTGGCCTTCAGGGTCTATCTTCTGGTACACCACCCTCAGGGGGAATCCTGCCTGCACCTGGATCAGTGTGCCCTGGGTTTAAGTGGAGAAGTCAGTGGTGAAAATGTGACCCCTCCAGCTCTTCTGAAGCCGGAGTCCTTCAATTCTAGTAATGTGGGCCTCTTGTGATAGGACTATCTGACTCCCCTGCGTCTAAGGTAAGTGTGTATTTTATATCATTTGGAGGGAGTGTGCATGCCACCTATGTTCCAGGAGATGATCTGTAGGAGTGGACCACCCATCATCCCATGTGGAGCCTTCCCTTCGGATGTTCCCATGGCAGGATGCCAAGCTAAGAGGTTAGCAGTGCCAGGAAGGGGACCAGGGCTTGGAAAGTGATGGGAGTAGAAGGGGGAAACAAACTGAATCAAACAGTAAGAACCACAACAAATAGAATACCTCAAGCAAGGAGTGCAGGGGCAACAAGTGTAGCTTCCCAAACTGTTAAACCATTGTACCTCCTGGAGGTGGGGGCTGGTGAAGTGAGAGTAGCTGTAAAGGGCGGGCAAGGCTCCATAATGTCGAGTAGCCGGGGGATGGAGGCAAGTGGTAGCATGAGAAGTCTCAGGCATTTGCTCTCAAGCCCCAAAGCATAATGCTTCTAGGTTGAAGGTGAGTGGGGGTCTCTAGGGTGCACTTACTCCTCTCCCATACACCAGGCCAGGTACCAAATGTATCGCACCACAGAGGGTCATTACAGTAACTCATCAGCTGTTTGATGGGATCAACCTGGGGGCTGAGCCCTGATTCCTTAGTGGGGTTGAAGCAGAGTCCTCAGTATCTCAGCTTTCAGAGGGAGAGCCAGAGGAGACCCCAGGTGGGTTAGAGAACGCTATTGCAGCAACCAGGCCTGAGCTGCAGCCACTCAGGACCTGGTCTGGAGAAGAGGATGCCTGCACTAAGAAAGGTCCATTTTTGGTCCTGTGAGGGCAATGCCTGGACAATGTTGCTTGGTGCTTATCGGGCCTGATTTTCTGCCTGGAAGAAGACCAGGTTTCCGCCCAGTCCCAGGAATCTGACAGGCCAGTGAAGAAGGGGTTGTGTTGTCTGAGATGACCTTTAACTTGGCTGAAAACAAAAGAGTGTACTTGACTCCCAGCTCATGCATGCATCGATTAACACAGAGGAGTGATGCATGCTGTTTTTGAACTGCTAAAGTATAGTCCGGGAATATGAAAATCCTTTGGTTATCTTTTAGAAGCAGCTTTGCTTGGTGCACATGCTTAAAGATGGCATCTTGATCCTTGAAGTTTAGGAGTTTCGCTACTATAGGGTGAGGATGTGGGCCATCGGAGTGAGCGGAGCTGGCAACAAGTGAGTTTTCTCAATTCAAAAGAACTGGGTGAGGGGATACCAAGTCTTTGAACTAGGTCTCCAGATAGGAACTATTCTTATACCCTCCTCTCCCCTGACAGGCCCACCACTGTTATTACCATACTAGCCTTTACCCTCAGCGTCCTCTGTGTGTTCCTCATAGAAGCCTACTTGCTCCTTGATGTCCAGCAGCTATTTTTGAAGGTGCAAGGTATGGGGTTGCAATTCCGCTATACGCCTTTCAGAAAGTACGACCCTCTTTGCAAGCTTGCGCTGGTCGCCGTGTAAGAGGTTTATGTCCTCAGAGACGGCATTCACGCTTGCCTTCAGACATGGTGTCCAATTTATCTGGGCAATCACCGGTTGGGGCGAGATCTTCTGGTAGGGTCGGTAGAGCTGCAAGCTCCTGCTGTTTGGCGCATCCCATAAATGGGGTGCACAGGAGGACCAATCAAGAAGCAGAGACGCCAAGAAGATCAGGCCTGCCAGCTTCCTCTACCCTGCACAAAGCTAGAGGGGGGTAGAGCATCATGACCCCGGTAATCTCCCCCCCACAGACAGGAAGCTCTCCAAGTCCCAGGGTGAGGTGGCATATCAATTGCAGGCCCTCATGGTCCATCTCATGAAAGGGCCCGGAGCAGCACCAGTGTCAGGGTGAAGATTAGGGGCCACAACTGCTCCACAAGGCACCCAGTAGGTCATGCCCTGCCAGAATGATGAGTCTCCAGGGCTTCTGTCTGTCACCTTCCCCTGCCCTGATATCTGTAGGCGGGAGGGAGAGGCGTGGTTGCAACTCGGCAGATGCACCCTGTGGGAGCAACCCCGCAGGTCTAGGGGCAACATGGAAGATGCTAGGTGTCTGCAGGTACGGTGTAACAACTCCGAGTTCAGGGCCGAGCCCCAACAGAAGGAAGAACTGCTCTCCGCCGCAGTGGGGTTCTAAAAGTGAAAGAGCCCAGAGAGGTTCACAGCACCGGGGCAAAGGTCGACACAGTAGTCATCACCACAGGCTTACCATGGGCACCATCGTCTACCCTGATCTCAGTTCTGGTGGGCCACAGGTAAGGCATTACCACAGGAAGGAAGGCAGATAGCACTCAGGTGAGGCTGTCTCTGCCCAGCCTCAACTGGAGGAGAGGCTGCTGTTGTCTCTGGTCACAGCCCTGGGCCCCACCGAGAGAGGTGCCAAAGCAGGTTCCTGTCAAAGTGGAGTCCTCCCCCAACTGCTCCAACCAGGGGGGAGAGTGCTCCCACACATCCAGAGACCGAGGTGAACTTGAGCAATGGGAGCAGCCATGACACAGGGGGCCCCGAGGCCCTCCATCCAGGAAGAGGAACCTGGGTGCTCATACTGGGAAATAACACAGTCATGCCTAACAGTCTGGGAGTGTCTCCTCTGCTGGTTTCTGGTCTGATGGTCCCCCGATGGCAGAGAAAGGAGGCAAATTAATGAGCCAGTAGCTCTCATCTCAAGCAGCCGCCATATTGGCCCACCAGATCACGCCTCCTCAATTTTGGTTTTCACTTCAAAATTGAAACGATTGCATCTGTCTTAAGGTATTTCAAGAAAAACAACAATATGCCAATATTCATCTAGTTTTAAAGAAGTGAGGAAATGTTACATCGCAACATCAACAGGCAATACTACTTAGCACCGAAAAGATAAAAAATGTTTTAAAACTACACCAGGGCGTAGATGTAGAAAATGTAAAAACTGCACTAGCTACAGACAGGTCAGTAATCAAAATCTATCAAAGGTCTTGCTTAGGTAATAAAAACGTGCGGTGCAACATGGCTAAAATTAATCAAAAACAGCTCCATGACATGGCGAGTGCTAATACACTTTAAAAAAAAGTGCATTAATGCTGGCTGCATCATTGTGCTTTTAAGATTATTTTTAGGTTTGTGGTTCCCCGTCCCCACAGCTTACATCATCTAACTACCCAGCTTGACCTGGTATCAGGGTCAAGATTCTAGCAGGAGGAACAGAAAGCTTCCATTACTTTATGCAATTTCTATTCCTCCCACTTCCCGCAGGTCATTAACAGCAGACAGGAGGCTACTGGAGAACTAAGGGCCAGATGGATGAAAATACTGGTCACAAAAAGTGGTCATAAACTCTGCACCAAATTTTTGCAACCAGTCTTAGTTTTGCAAAGTGGCCTATGTACTAATACGACACACTGCAAAATGTTCAGTTGCAGGAAATTACAGGATGGCCTGCCTGTTGAATATTAATTAGACAGATTACTAATTGAGACACCTTGTGATTTGCTGCTAACGTAGGGCCTGATTACGACCCTGTTGGATGGGATACTCCGTCTCAAACGTGATGGATATCCCGTCTGCCATATTACAAGTTCCAATATATCCTATGGAACTTGTAAAACAGCGGGCGGGATATCAGTCACGTTTGTGATGGAGTATCCCATCCGCCAAGGTCATAATCAGGCCCATAGTGTTGGTGACCACCAATCAGACCACGATTCCTGTTTTGCATTTCCAAACAGGAAAAACACACACACACACATATATATATATATATATATATATATATATATATATATATATACATATACATATATACGCACTTAAAAAAACAAAGGTTACTGTGATGTTACAGTTAGGTTCACATTTTAAACGTACCAAACCATAGAAATTCATCTGTTATAGTCAGAGTTATCCCAAGTAACTATAACTCATCCCCTAAGGCAACTATAATTCACGCCCCACCTTGCACAGTAATCTGATCAGTAATTTTACTGCAGATGTTACAGTGACATTATGAATTATGTTAACAAAGATGTCATGAGTGCTGTGATTTGTGGGGTAATTAGCAGTGCATGGTGAGGGCGCGAGCTAAGGTGTCAGGGTGACTGTACCGTGGCCCCTTTTGTTTTTTTAACATCTTTTTTTTGGGACTTGGCTGAAGTTGAGTCCCAAGATGGCTGCCAAAACTTTCTGGTTGAAGTGTTGGCAGCCAATCGGACCTCAGCATGAGATCGGGAGGGATCGTGGAGGCTTCGCGTCCCTATATATACAAATTTGGATTTTCTTGAATTTTTCAAAAAACTACTGAGTGGATTTACACCAAATAACAGAAAGGGCTCTTTCTGGCCCTTGGTGTAATTCCGTCCAGTGGTTTGGGCGCTATCACTGTTAAAAAACCCTATGGAAAAATGAATGGGGAAAAAGCAGTTTGGGACCCCCCTTTTTCTTGGCCACCACTTGACGGATCAAACTTTCCAGACAGATGCTGAAGTGAGCGTCGTATTTTCTTGGAAAGTTCTTAGCAAAACAAAAAACGCTTTTTGTATAGAAACTAGGTCCACCAGTAGGTAATAATATATAATAATATTATATATATACATATATATATATATACACATATATATATATATATATATATATATATATATATATATATATATATATATATATATATATATATATGTATAACGAGAGAGAGAGAGAGATTGATGTAAATATAGAAAGACAGACAAACAGATAGATAGATAAACATTTGTGTGTTCTTTAAGGAAACTGCTGTAAAAAGAAATGTTTCCTGTTTGAGAAAACATGAAAACATTGTAAGGGAGCAGGCAGGGTCCCCTGTTATTTTGTGAATTCCAGAGTTTGCAATCATAAAATGTTTCTGAACATGAGACCAAGTGAAGAACAAAGGGCCTCCTTTACAAGCCCTTGAACCGCTGCTGTGTCATTTTATTTTTACGCAGCAACGGCGCTAGCAGTGCACTACACTGCTCCATATCTACAAACTGATGCATTGGTCCCAATGCGTCAGTTTGTAAAGCCCTATATCACATTATACCAGCGCCAGGTATAATGTATGCAGTGTAGACGTTGCCACGGAAAAAGACATGTAGAACAGACACGGTGAAATTTACAACTTTTCACTGCATCACTATACTCTTTTACTGCATCAAAACTTTACCGCCTACTCAGACCAGACACAAAATTGATGCAGGGGTTTTCCAATGGGACTTTCCTCGCATTGATGGAGTTGCATTAGTTTAACAACGCAGCTCCAGCAATGCATCACTTTAGCGCCAACAGATGCATCAGAATTTCTGACACATCTGTAAAAATGTGCACAATAGAGCTCTATATTGTAAATACAGCGCATCAATGGCATTGTTAGGGGATGTGCGGCAGGCGCAAGAAATCTGACGCATCCATGACGATGAGTCAGTTTCTTGTAAATGAGGCCCAAAAAGTCAACACTATCATGTTGTTGGAGGGTCAAATGATGTGCCCAGTCACTTCCACTTCTGTTGTGGGAGGTTCTAAAGTCCTGACTTATAAGAAAAGATACCTGTTAGACTTTTGTTCATCGCTGAGCTCTTGTTTCAATTCAGGAATTGCAAAAAGGATGAACAGCTGAATTGAAAGGAACTGAAAGGCAAGGTTTGAAAACAAGGCTAATATGCCCATTTTCAAATTTTGAAATGTGGGTTCTTTGTTTATGTTAAGTAACACACATGTGAAACACTGACTAGGCAAATTCCTTCTAAAATGGAACATAGTACCATCCTTCATGGGTTAAACCCGATTTAACATTTCATCATCGTATTTATTGCAATTACAAGAGTGTTTGAGCAAAACGTATTGCATTACGTAGTCTAAACCACATACGTATACAAATTAAACAGTTTCCGTTTCTTCTTGGCACAGTTTTACTTACTGCAAGGTCGGACTGGCCTGCAGGGCAATCTGACAGTGCCCAAAGGGCTGGTCTGGCATTGTGAGTGTGTGGTTTGTGTTCTTTTAACTTCTTTTTGTTGGGCAGTTTGACAATGTGGTGTTACACTAGAAGAAAAATCACATCCCCCCAGGGGCTGCAACTAGCCAGGTTACAGGAGTACACACTTACTTACATAGACGGAAGACAGTATATTCAAACACAGAATAAGGCTCCCCCTCCGCTGCTCCCCCACCAACAAAGTATATGTTCTGTCTGTCCTGCTGGCCACCATAGTCTCGTACGTCAAGGCTCAGGGGTGGGCTTAGCCCCTCAACCCAGTCTCCAGGTCCTTACTGTGTCTCTTCACTCCTCCGAAGTCTTCTGACATGGGCTCCATATTTTGCCATGTGTTTGAGGACATTCCCTTGTCAGGTCTATTGGTTCCTCTGCTGGCCTGCACCACTCCCTGTTGGAGGTCCAGTCACAAACTGTGAGTGAGACTTCCCTTCCCCTTTTGCACATAACACATGGGTTGTGTTTTTAGCTGTTTGATGCCCTGGTTGCAGTTTTTTTACTGATTTCCCTGCTATTACAACAAACATTGCCTGCAGCAAGCACAAATGCATGCAGTCTCCTGTAGTTTGCAAAATACGTATACAGTTTCTCCTTTCAAGTTCAAAACTGCCCTGATTTGCAATTGTGGGCCACTTTTTAGCCATATGATTCGCTAATGGGGGCCACTTTTATGGCCTTATTTATACTTTTTGGTGCAAAACTGCATTAACACAGTTTTGCACCAAAATGTTTTGCACCGGCTTCCACCATTTTTTAGCACCAGCTGGTCACCATATTTATGGAATGGTGCAAGCCGGTGCAAAGGGTAGGCTAACTTTAAAAAAAATGACATTAGGCAGGTTTGAGTCAAAATAAATGATTCATACCAGATTAGCATCATTTTTTGACGCTAAGGGGCATATTTATACTCTGTTTGCACTGAATTAGCGTCATTTTGCTTTACTCTAATTCAGTGCAAAACTAACTCCATATTTATACTTTGGTGCTAGACCCGTCTAGCGCCAAATTTATGGAGTTAAAGTCATTTTTTGGAAGTGGAAACCTACCTTGCCTTAATGAGATGCAAGGTAGGCGTTCCCGTGCAAAAAATGACTCTGTGGCCTTAACGCCATATTTATGCTCCCATTCAAAAATGGTGCAAGGGAGGGAGGAGGGGTCAAAAAATGGGGCAGAGCTTGCTTTGCCCCATTTTTTAAAGCCTGGGTCAGGGCAGGCGTTAGGGGACCTGTGGGCCTATTTCCATGGTGGAACACCATGGAATAAGCCCACAGGTGCCCTCCCCAGGCCCCAGGGGCACCCCCACCCACACCTGAGGGACTGCGGAGGATGGGGGACCCCATCCCAGGTAAGTACAGGTGAGATTGCATTTTTTTTTTTTTTTAAAGTGCCATAGGGGGCCCTGAAATGGGCCCCCATACATGGCACAGGGTGCAATGGCCATGCCCAGGGGACCCCTGTCCTCTGTGCTGGCCAGTGGGGTGGTGGGCATGACTCCTGCCTTTTCTAAGGTAGGAGTCATGTGGCATGGTAGGTTTAGCACCATAAAATGACGCTAATCTGGTTAGAGTCATTTTTTTTTACTCTCACCTGCCTAAAGTCATTTTTTGGTGCTATACCCTCTTCTTCTATACTGCCAGCCCCACCCGACTAAAGCCATTTTTTTTTACTCTAGCCTACCCTTTGCACCGGCTTGCACCATTCCATAAATATGGTGCCTGGCTGGTGCACAGAAATGGTGCAAGCCGGTGCTAAACTTTTTGGTGCAAAACTGAGTTAGTGCAGTTTTGCAGCAAAAAGTATAAATAAGGGCCAATATTTTGTAAGTTTGCGCCACTTTTGTGTCAAAAAATGACGTCAATGAGGTGCAAAAAAAGTATAAATCAGGGCCTTGGTGCTAGACGGGTCTAGCACCAAAGTATAAATATGGAGTTAGATTTGCACTGAATTAGAGTAAAAAAAATGACGCTAATTCAGTGCAAACAGAGTATAAATATGCCGCAGAGTATAAATATGCCCCTAAATATGGCGTTAAGGCCACAGAGTCATTTTTTTGCACGAGAACGCCTACCTTGCATCTCATTAAGGCAAGGTAGGTCTCCACTCTCAAAAAATGACTTTAACTCCAAAATTTGGCGCTAGAGGGGTCTAGCACCAAAGTATAAATATGGAGTTAGTTTTGCACCGAATTAGAGTTAAAAAAAATGACACTAATTCGGTACAAACAGAGTATAAATATGCCCCCAAGTTTGGTGCACAGGCCTATTTTCTGACCCTGGCTTCCTGGTCCCACCATATGTGGCATAACTCAAAGATATAACATCTGGCGTGGAAATCTGTTCTCAGCTGATGTGAGAAAGGCATCATGTGTGTGGCCAGGCGCCTTCGCTTAGAGACTATGATCCCTGCGTCCAGCGTCAGTGAGAGCATTTACTTAAGCGTAATGTACACCTAGATATCTTTTTGGTCACTGCGCCGTGGATCCCTATGCGTGACGGCCTTCAAACCATGCAGAGTGAAAATATCAATGGTGTGCAATGCCACAACACATCAACCTAATCCTGGAAGAGGCATAATTACGCCGATACCCCAGCTGCCTGCTAATGTAGTCAGAGTACCCAGCGGGTCATGCGATGTAAAATTCACCGTTTCTCAAAGGCATTAACTGTGGAGACTAGGCCCGTCAAGCGGCTCATTCCATCCATCATTCTCCCTAGACGAGGAATACACATGCTAATTTTCCTAAAAGGATCTAGCTCTCTGGAGCTGACTATAAATGGTTTGGGATCCCATTTGCCAGAAGCAGATTGATGACTTGTGAACTAACTCCAGATGTTTCGCATTAGGACGGTTCTTTGTTATAAGAGCCTCGCGCTGGCACCTGTACATTGTTCTCCCTCTTGTCAGAAGTTCGGATGCTCTGTTTGCGTGCTGACTCCCTAACCGTGAAGATAACATTTGATTGGTTCCTGGCTCCATCTGCTGAAAATGATTTCACTTGTCAAGAGATGTGTGTTTCTTGTTATTGGTTTGAAACTCATTTTAGAAAGCCTGAAACAACGTTCAAGGGCACGACTGGTACGAATGGATAGTGAGGGAGGAGTATTATCCAATAGAATGCGCAACAAAAAAATACTGAATATTTATGTCCTGGATTTGGTGAAGAAGAAAATGGTGCATATTGATTCAATCTGAGCAAAATGCGATTGACTAATTGGGGCTCTAAAATGTTTCTGGCCATCTCTTTTCCGTTTTACTGTTAAATACACTGACTTTCCAAATGTTAGAACACCATCTACAGAAGAAACAAGCCAACACAACAAAAAAAAATCTTGGGTACTGATAACGATGGAGCACACATTCGGTGTTTCCTATCTAATTATTAGCCTCTATGTTAAGCCCAATATGGAAGCCTAGTTCGGTCTGGCATTAACCAAGACCTTTTGATTTAACTAAAATATTAAGGGGGTTATTACAACTTTGGAGGAGGTGTTTATCCGTCCCAAAAGTGACGGTAAAGTGACGGATATACCACCAGCCGTATTACGAGTTCATTATATCCTATGGAACTCGTAATACGGCTGGTGGTATATCCGTCACATTTGGGACGGATTAACACCTCCTCCAAAGTTGTAATAACCCCCTTTGTATAATATACTTAAAAGGACTTTCAGCCCCCTCTGTTCACCAATTGGACTGTTTATCTGTCATTCCTATTTTGCTTCTGACCACTACAGCATACAGCATAGGGCAATTGGTCAGCCTAATTAAGCTTCTGGTTAACGTCACTTTGAGTAACCACATTTTGCTCTTTCACTCTGTGGTCATCCACACACAACGTAGTACCGTTTAGTGCCAGCATTGCCCAATGATATAGTAGGAAGCATTTTAAGTGAGGGAGGTCACATTCCAGCTCAACCAGTTCTTGTTTCCTTCCAAATCTGATGTAAGTTCCTTTGGAAGCGGACTTCTGCTACTTCATAGCATACCGTGTAGTGTTCCTGGACTCAGCTTCACCAATGGCTCTTTAATAAACTTTGCCCAAAAAGAAAAGCAATCTTTAATGTGGTTTATTTGCAGGAGATTTGTAACTGTTTTATTTAAATATAGGTGGGGTGTAATTTAGATTTTAGTATCCAATAATTTATACTGTGAACCGTCTTTCCTTCCTTCATCCTACCTTCTGTCTTTCCTTTTTCTTGTCCTTTTTTTTCCATTTTACTTCCCTTTTCCCTTCTTTCCTTCTCTCTTTCCTTGTTACCTTTGTTCTTATTTAATTTCTTTTCCGTATTTCTTTAGTTTCTTTTTTCCATCTTTCTTTCTTTTTCGGTTTTCCTTTTTTACTTCTTTCTTTCTTGTCTTTTTTCCACTGTGCTTTCTTTTTTCCATATTTCTTTTTTCCTTTCCTTCTGGCTTTCTGTTCTGCCATTCCTTCTCTTTCCTTCTTTATTTCCTTTTCCTTTCCTGCTTTCTTTTTTGCATTCTTTCCTTTTTTCTTCTCTTCTTTCTTGAATTTATGTATTTCTTTTCCTTCTTTCTTGACTCCTTTTTCTTCCTTTCTTTCCTTTATACTTTACTTCTTTCTTACTCTTTTCTTCTCTCTTTCCTTCCTTCTTTTTTGTTCTTTCCTTCCTTCTTGTTTTGCTCCTTTCCTCTCTTTTTGTTCTTTTTTTCCTTCTTGGTTTGCTTTCTCTGTCCTTTTTTTCCCACTCTTTCCTTTCACCTTTCCTTTCTTTTTTGGCTTTTTCCTTCTTCACTGCCTCCCTCTTTCTTCATCCCTTCCCTTCTGTCTTGCTTTCTTTCTCAAGAGCAAGGCTAGCAGACAATGCTAGACCGATAGCTTTTTTAAGTATGTGTTAGGCAAGACCTTTTGATTTTACTAAATGTTTGTACTTCAAGAGGTTTTTAGCCAAACTTCATCTAGTAATTTGTGACATGTTTCTTTCACCTACTCCAGTATGCATCAAGAGACAATGTTAGCCCACTTCAGCCAATCTCTGACTTCACTATGAGTTACAGAATTCTGCACTTTCACAAAGGGAAAAGGAGCAGATGATGGACGGAATGCCGAACAATGTAAACATTCACCCCTAGTCACAAGGATCTGGGTTTAATCTATAGTTTTTTTGCCCACCATGCCACCCCAGTTTGAACCCAGCCATATGCAAATCAGTCTTGACCCTGTTCCCCATGGGAACAGTCCTGCCTGAACTGCCAGGCCAGGTCCTCCCTGGACCGGAAACAAGCATCCTGCGACTGGTTTCAGGATATCACCCCTCATCAACCAGGCTAGTTTAAATCCAGTGGCGCAGTGAGCACAAGACCTATGTCTGGGCATATCCTTCCCATTGAGAGTGACAAAAGCAAAAAGAACAGATGACAGACGGAATGCTGAACAATGTAAACATTCACCCCCAGTCACAAAGATCTGGGTTTAATCCATAATTTATTTTGCCCACCACGCCACCCCAGTTTGGACCCATCCATATGCAAATCAGTCTTGACCCTGTTCCCCATGGGAACAGTCCTGCCTGAACTGACAGGGCAGGTCCTCCCTGGACCGGAACCAAGCATCCAGGGACTGGTTTCAGGGTATCACCCCTCATCAACCAGGCTAGTTTAAATCCAGTGGCGCAGTGAACACGGGACCTATATCTGGGCATATGCTTCCCATTGAGGGCAACAAAAACAAAAAGAACAGAGGACAGACGGAATGCTGAACAATGCAAACATTCCCCCCCAGACACAAAGATCTGGGTTTAATCCATCGTTTTTTTTGCCCACCACGCCACCCCAGTTTGGACCCAGCAAATGCAAATCAGTCTTGACACTGTTTCCCATGGGAACAGTCCAGCCCGAACTGCCAGACCAGATCCTCAGAGGACCAGAAATAAGCACCCTGAGATCGGTTTTGGGGTATCACCCCTAATCAACCAGGCTACCTTGAATCCAGTGGTGTAGTGAGCATGGGACCCAAGTCTGGGCATACTCTTCTCACATAAGGCAACAAAAGCAAAAAGAACAGATGATGAACAAAATGCTTAACAATGCAAACATTCACACACAGTCACAAAGATCTGGGTTAAATCCACCTTTTTTTTTTGCCAACCACTCCACCCCAGTTTAGAACCAGCCATATTCAAATCAGTCTTGACCCTGTTCCCCATGGGAACAGTCCAGCCTGAACTGCCAGGACAGGTCCCCTCTGGACTGGAAACAAGCAGCCTGGGACTGGTTTGGGGGCATCACCCCTCATCAACCAGGCTATTTGAACCAGTGGCGCAGTGAGCATGGGACCCACTTCTGGGCATACCCTTCCCACTAAGGGCTACAAAAGCAAAAAGAACAGATGATGGACAGAATGCTTAACAATGCAAACATTCACCTCCAGTCACAAAGATCTGGGTTTAATCCATCGTTTTTTTGCCCATCATGCCACCCCAGATTGGGCTCAGCCATATGCAAATCAGTCCTGACCCTGTTCCACATCGGAACCGTCCAGCCTGAACTGCTGGGCCAGGTCTTCCGTGGAACGGAAACAAGCATCTTTGACATTGGGATATTGATTTTCTGCTTTTTACCTTGCTATTCTCAGTCTCAATTTCGAGGAATTCACCAAGAAATACGTGCAACAGGAAAGACCTAGTGTTACAACAAGAGATTCTACCTTCAATAATAATAAATGTCAGGAGTTGCTTTTTCAACCCCAAAGTGTTATCCATATAATAAGCATGGCACAACTTTGCCTCCAATCAAATAATCAAATGGTCTATTTTGTTGCCATCCAACGCTTGCTCTATCAAGATATAGAGACTGCCATATGAATTGACTCCACACTGACTATCAACATCTTGTCAAAGATAAGTACCTGGGAAGGTAAAAATAGTAACTTTATACATCCGTATATGTGTTTACCTTGATTATATGTTGAAAATCAAAATTCTGGGGTTAATATAGGTGCAAGTTGTCATTATTGACCTTGATATTTGATATAAATCCCCCCAAAGTTCATTAAATCTCATGAAGCTGCTCAAACGTGTAATTACTTTAACCTTTGCTTTTTTTTAGAAATTACTTTCAAGTGAAGAATTAGATACACATAGCATGCTACTTCCTCAAATTGTACATGTTGTTTAAATTATTTAGTTATTTATTTATTCATATTTTAACAAAGCACAAACCTTGTCACTTGTCGATGTTCAAGAGCATTACTCTTCTATGCAGTTCTTGAACACAAACGTCATATATATGCCATTGTGTTTTACAAACTCAGAGAGTTATTTGGTGACCGCTTACCCTACAATGTGTATTTCCTGATGTGGGCTGTTATCAGCTGTCTAACAGTGAAATGTGTGTGAACAACATATGTACAAATATTGCAGTGCGCCATTGCTGTTTTTCTGTGTCATGTATCAATCTGATTTAGAACTTTTAATGCTCTTTCAGGAGTCTGGGGCCTGCATTATGACTTTGGCGGTATTTCGGCAAGACTGCGGTGCTGGCAGCTGCCGAAATACTGCCACTGATGGCGGTCTCCTGACCGCCATATTATGAATCACACACAGGAGACTGCCAAAATACGGTCACATTACACCGTCCGCCAGGCCGACCAATGGCGAGAGAGAGGCGGTCCCACCACCAGCACTGCCACGATGAGAAGACTCCGCACGCTAGATTATGAGCCACAATTCAGCACAACAGTAACTGCATGGTGGTGAACCCTTGGCCATTCACACCGCCATGCAACAACCAATGGGCTACCATTGCTGCTTATTGGGGCCCATGACATGAAACGCTGGTGGTGATGATCTGGTCTAGATGGGCATCACCGCCTTCATCTGCCCCCAGCCTGAAGACCTCCACGACGTGGGCTGCTGTGTGATACCTCCCAGGTACCTGGGGGGCGACTGTAATGGGGGGAGTTTTTGCGAGATATGTATGTTTGGGGTGTGCGCGTGTGTGTGCAGGCATGTGTGTGTGTCTGAATGAGTGTTTGTAGGTGTGGGGATGCGGTTGCGTGGGACAGGAATGTGTTTTCCTGTCTTGGGTGCGTTACCCCCAGGGTTTTTCGTGGCGGGGTGACAGCTGCGAAAACCCTTGCAGTGTGCAGCCTTGTAATACTGTTGCCGGTGTTAAGCATGCCGCCGTCCCGGAGAAGGCACCCGCCCGCTGCAGTGGTCCACCCGCACTGGCAGTGTGGTGGCGGTGTGAGTGTTTGACATTGGCCACACCACCTTCCTCATAATACGGCGGTCTTCACTGCCGGGGCTGTGGAGGTGAGACCGCCACCTAAACCGCAGCAGTACTCGGGCGGCCAACCTCTTAATGACCACCTGAGTCTCTAACTGGTGTTGTTTCCTTATTTCCTTAGTTAGTAGAAAATTAATTTGAAATAATAGATGATCGCACATTAATCTGCGCTAGGAAAGGATTAATACAGGGAGTGCAGAATTATTAGGCAAATGAGTATTTTGACCACATCATACTCTTTATGCATGTTGTCTTACTCCAAGCTGTATAGGCTCGAAAGCCTACTACCAATTAAGCATATTAGGTGATGTGCATCTCTGTAATGAGAAGGGGTGTGGTCTAATGACATCACCACCCTATATCAGGTGTGCATAATTATTAGGCAACTTCCTTTCCTTTGGCAAAATGGGTCAAAAGAAGGACTTGACAGGCTCAGAAAAGTCAAAAATAGTGAGATATCTTGCAGAGGGATGCAGCACTCTTAAACTTGCAAAGCTTCTGAAGCGTGATCATCGAACAATCAAGCGTTTCATTCAAAATAGTCAACAGGGTCGCAAGAAGCGTGTGGAAAAACCAAGGCGCAAAATAACTGCCCATGAACTGAGAAAAGTCAAGCGTGCAGCTGCCACGATGCCACTTGCCACCAGTTTGGCCATATTTCAGAGCTGCAACATCACTGGAGTGCCCAAAAGCACAAGGTGTGCAATACTCAGAGACATGGCCAAGGTAAGAAAGGCTGAAAGACGACCACCACTGAACAAGACACACAAGCTGAAACGTCAAGACTGGGCCAAGAAATATCACAAGACTGATTTTCTAAGGTTTTATGGACTGATGAAATGAGAGTGAGTCTTGATGGGCCAGATGGATGGGCCTGTGGCTGGATTGGTAAAGGGCAGAGAGCTCCAGTCCGACTCAGACGCCAGCAAGGTGGAGGTGGAGTACTGGTTTGGGCTGGTATCATCAAAGATGAGCTTGTGGGGCCTTTTCGGGTTGAGGATGGAGTCAAGCTCAACTCCCAGTCCTACTGCCAGTTCCTGGTAGACACCTTCTTCAAGCAGTGGTACAGGAAGAAGTCTGCATCCTTCAAGAAAAACATGATTTTCATGCAGGACTATGCTCCATCACACGCGTCCAAGTACTCTACAGCGTGGCTGGCAAGAAAGGGTATAAAAGAAGGAAATCTAATGACATGGCCTCCTTGTTCACCTGATCTGAACCCCATTGAGAACCTGTGGTCCATCATCAAATGTGAGATTTACAAGGAGGGAAAACAGTACACCTCTCTGAACAGTGTCTGGGAGGCTGTGGTTGCTGCTGCACGCAATGTTGATGGTGAACAGATCAAAACACTGACAGAATCCATGGATGGCAGGCTTTTGAGTGTCCTTGCAAAGAAAGGTGGCTATATTGGTCACTGATTTGTTTTTGTTTTGTTTTTGAATGTCAGACATGTATATTTGTGAATGTTGAGATGTTATATTGGTTTCACTGGTAATAATAAATAATTGAAATGGGTATATATTTGTTTTTTGTTAAGTTGCCTAATAATTATGCACAGTAATAGTCACCTGCACACACAGATATCCCCCTAACATAGCTAAAACTAAAAACAAACTAAAAACTACTTCCAAAAATATTCAGCTTTGATATTAATGAGTTTTTTGGGTTCATTGAGAACATGGTTGTTGTTCAATAATAAAATTAATCCTCAAAAATACAACTTGCCTAATAATTCTGCACTCCCTGTATAGTATATTCTATTTTGAGATTTCGAGAATTTCTAGAGTGATGATGGTTCATTTATTGTTTTTTGCTCTTCCAAGCTCTTTAGAGTCTGTCCTAGGTGCACATGAATATTTGACGAAGAGCTCTGAATTAGTAACACAATGTTATTAAAAGAAAACAACTTTCTCTTGGGAACCAGTTCTGTGATATGGGTACCAAGATGATGTGGTCTGACCACTTACTGAATTTAGGGGGTCATTCTAACCCTGGCGGTCGGCGACCGCCAGGGCTAAATTGACGGAAGCACCGCCAACAGGCTGGCGGTGCTTCCTTGGCCATTCTGACCGCGGCGGTAAAGCCACGGTCAGAAAAGGGCAACCGGCGGGTTCCCGCTGGTTTACCCCTGGCCCAGGGAATCCTCCATGGCGATTCCGACCCCCTTACCGCCATCCTGTTCCTGGCGGTTTTCACCGCCAGGAACAGGATGGCGGTAACGGGTGTCGTGGGGCCCCTGGGGGCCCCTGCAGTGCCCATGCCACTGGCATGGGCACTGCAGGGGCCCCCTAACAGGGCCCCACTAAGATTTTCAGTGTCTGCAAAGCAGACACTGAAAATGGCGACGGGTGCCACTGCACCCGTCGCACCCCTTCGACTCCACCGGCTCCATTCGGAGCCGGCATCCTCGTAGAAGGGGGTTTCCCGCTGAGCCGGCGGGCGGCCTTCTGGCGGTCGCCCGCCTGGCCAGCGGGAAAGCCAGAATGGCCGCCGCGGTCTTTTGACCACGGTACGGTCATTCGGCGGTTCCCGCTTGGCGGGCGGCAACCGCCGCCCGCCAATGTAGGAATGACCCCCTTAGTTGCCAAATTTAGTCCTCTTTAATTAGAGTTGAGCATTCTTTCAGTAAAACTGTAAACAAGGCAGTCAAATAGTCTACTCTGGAGTGTCATGTAAGTTTGACTTCTCAACCAAATGACTTTGCCTTGATTGTTAGCAAAATTATAATATTTTATTGCATATTACATATGTGTTTAATATGTTTAGTTGTGTGTGTAGTTTTGTTTCTTCAATGTTTGGAAATATTAAAACATCAACTTCATTGTGGGGCACATTGACTTAATGATTGCCTACTTTAGTAGGGGGTTTAACTTCAACAACCAAACAATTTGGCCAATCTGCAGTAAACAGTTTAGGTAAAACTATGGCTAAAATAAAGACATTATTTAGGTAGTTGTAAATAAGGATGTTAGTGCACTTCCTGTCGATTTGGTCTGCATCTCAACCCAGGTGTTAATATTAAATATTGGACCAAGTACGACTGCATCCCTATCTCTGTTCTAAGGTTACTCTGGAATAAGCTCCATTTACTGAGTTCAAAGGAACCCCCAGGTCTACATATGCAACAACTAGAAATGATTTTCCCTTCAAAATTAGCTTTTTTTGTTAGCTATGATACTATTAGACAATGATCCATGGTCGACTTATCAGATAATAACTAATTGTTTAATATGTCCAAGGATTCATGCAGAAAAAAAATCTAACTACCAATGGCCAACAAATTAATTTGTCTACAGTTGGCCAGATCAGTAACTGCCTACTTTTAAGGGATAATGTTTAGCCTCCCTATTTTGCAGGTGAAAGGGACCTTACTAGTTTGTAAAAAGTGAATACCTAGCATCTGCCCAATATTTATGTTGGATTAAAAATGTAGGAATAAAACATTCACAAAGCATTCTGTCAGGATTGCATGCCTTTTTCACTTACATAGGTGTTAGCACTCTAAGGGGGTCATTCTGACCTCGGCGGTAAAAGGCGCTTACCTCCAGTCAGAAGGCCGCCACAACTCCGCCGCGGTCATTCTGACCCTCAAGAGGCAAACCGCCAAAAACCCGACATCCACAAAAGTCCGCCACACCAACGGCCAGCGTTAAACTGCCGAAGACCAAACCTCCACTGTCACGCCAACAGAAATACGCCCATGCCATTACGACCCACGAATCCACGCGGCGGTCTTTCAACCGCGGTATTCCATTGGCGGTACACACCGCCACGCTCAAAATACACATACAGCTCCAAAACACAGCCACATTGGACAATTTGAAATACACACACCTGAGACACGTACACACAACACTCCCACACACCCAATTAACTATAAAACACACACCCACATCACCCACAAACCCCTACGACCACAAATCAGAGACGAAGCCCAGAGAGAGACAGTACAGAATAGAGAACACCATCACACAGAGGCACACTACACCATCACCCACACAACAACCACGCACAAAACACCACACACCACTACACTCACCACACTCATCACCGCAAACACCACCCCACACCTCATCCACACCACCCCATGGCACCCCCAAGACACCCCAGGTTCTCAGGCGCAGAACTCAGGGTCATGGTGGAGGAAATAGTTCGGGTAGAGCCCCAGCTCTTCGGGACACAGGTGCAGCACACCACCAT
Source organism: Pleurodeles waltl (assembly GCF_031143425.1). Classification (NCBI taxonomy): domain Eukaryota; kingdom Metazoa; phylum Chordata; class Amphibia; order Caudata; family Salamandridae; genus Pleurodeles; species Pleurodeles waltl. The sequence goes on along the minus strand of NC_090443.1, from coordinate 870,849,001 downwards.
TGCCAGGAAGATGGAGCTATGGCAAAGAATAGTGGACAGGGTCAACGCTGTGGGACAGCATCCACGAAATCGGGACGACATCAGGAAGCGGTGGAACGACCTACGGGGGAAGGTGCGTTCCATGGTATCCAGGCACAACATCGCGGTGCAGAGGACTGGCGGCGGACCCCCACCTCAACACCCAGAATTTACAACATGGGAGGAACAGGTCTTGAACATCCTGTATCCTGAGAGCCTCGCAGGAGTAGGCGGAGGAATGGACTCTGGTAAGTCTAATCTCAACTACTTCATTCCCCCCACCCACCAGCATGCCAACTCATACCCCCACCCTCCCCCCCACCCCCATCACACATCCTCCTTGCTAATGTCTCACCATCACAACCCACCCATCCCAACACTAAACCCTGCATGCCACCACAAACCATCGACAGCCATCACCTAAGCATGCCCACTGCACATACCCATCTCCCCCACAAACCGCCGTCACAACAGCCCCCACAAAGGAATGCCAGCACTGGGGTACACGGGCACCCACCCATTGCACGCTATGGCACACACAGAAGCAATAACCATACTCTTATACCCCTGCAGGACCCGAACGCCACCACACCGCCCAGGAGGGTCCAGAAATGTCCATCCCACCCCCAGAAGAGGCCCCCAGTAATGACAGCAGCTCTGTCTCCCTGGACCCAGATGACCAGCCCGGCCCATCGGGGACCTCGGGACAGTCGGTTCCCCTCAGACAGCCACAGGCCACAGCAGACCTACCCCCCTCTGGGAACACCAGCACAGCACCCACCCAGCGGGCCCATGCCTCTGTCTCCAGGACACGTCAATCAGCGGTGTGTCCACCACTACAGGGCACCCAGGTTAACCCACCACCCCAACAACAACAGGGACCTGGGGGCAGTGGTAGTGGGCACACGGTCCAGGGGACAGAGGCCCAGGGAAACAGGGGAACTGGGAGGGCTGCTGTGCGACAGGGGGGGGGACAGGCCCAGGGAACCCACTCTCCACAAGGCCCTCACCTCCATCATGGGAGCATACCACCACTCCCAGGAGACGATGGCGACGGTCCTGGCCAGGTTCCAGGAGATCCAGGTACTGCAGGAGGAACAGTTTATGGGGTTCAGGGAAGAACTGAGAAACATTAGTTACGCAATGGGCACCATCGTTGTGGCTCTCAACCAGATTGTCACCACATTGCGGGACCATGTGGCACCACAAAGGGCCCCTGTCACTAGCATGGACCAGGAACAGGCTACCACCTCCGCCGGCGCTAGTGGACAGGAGGCCCCGACACAGGAACAACCGGCCACCAGAACCCCACCTCCTGCAGAAGAAGAACCACCCCGCAAGCGGGGCCTGAGATCTAGGAAGAAGACAGAGTAGGCTGCCAAGACCCCCGCCAGGAAAGGATACCCCCTGATGTCATCCCACTGTCCCACATTGTCACCCTGTCCAACCTTAAACTGCCCCTGCTCCACCTTCCACAGGCATATGGACAATGCACCTGTGAGACTGAGAATCTGAACTCTGCCATGGACATTCCTCCACCATCACCCATCACGATTTTCAACCATGTCCCAAAATTGAGCACTTTAATAAACACACTTATTGCACACAAATAATCTGGAGTCTGCCTGTATTTTTGAAAATATGTATTAGACATAAACGTGCCAAAATGACCAGTTACATTGTGATGACAACATACCACTGTCACACAGCTGTAGTCCATGGGCAAACAAAGCAGAGGTCAGGCAGTGGGGCCCACATCTCTGAAATTGGAAGGGAAAGTCACAACTCTGTTAGCATACACTGGGTGAAAAGGACAGACAGTAGAGAGGCAGGAGACTGTAAGTAAATGTAAAATGCCGGTGTTGATTCTTACCTGTGTGTTATTGAAAATACTGCTGTATCACTGTGTCCCTGTTGTCTGTGTCGTCCTCTTCGTCTTCTTCCTCTTCACTCTCCGCAGGCTCCACAGCTTCTACAACACCACCATCTGGACCATCCTCCTGCAGAAAAGGCACCTGGTGTCCCAAAGCCAGGTTGTGAAGCATACAGCAGGACACGATGATCTGGCACACCTTCTTTGGTGAGTACATTAGGGATCCACCTGTCATATGCAGGCACCTAAACCCGGCCTTCAGGAGGCCGAAGGTCCGCTCGATCACCCTCCTAGTACGCCCATGTGCCTCATTGTACCGTTCCTCTCCCCTTGTCCTGGGATTCCTCACTGGGGTCAGTAACCACGACAGGTTGGGGTAACCTGAGTCACCAATTAGCCACACACGGTGTCTCTGTAGTTGTTCCATCACAGAAGGGATGCTGCTATTTCGCATGATGTACGCGTCATGCACTGACCCAGGGAACTTGGCATTTACATGGGAGATGTACTGGTCAGCCAAACAGACCACCTGATCATTCATGGAATGATAACTTTTTCTGTTCCTGTACACCTTTTCACTTTCTCTGGGGGGTACCAAAGCCACATGTGTCCCATCAATGGCACCAATGATGTTGGGAATATGTCCAAGGGCATAGAAATCACCCTTAACTGTAGGCAAATCCCCCACCTCAGGGAAAACGATGTATCTCCGCATGTGCTTGAGCAGGGCAGACAACACTCTGGACAACACCTTTGAAAACATAGGCTGAGACATCCCTGATGAAATGGCCACTGTTGTTTGAAATGAGCCACTTGCCAAAAAATGGAGTACTGACAGCACCTGCACTAGAGGGGGGATCCCTGTGGGTTGGCGGATGGGTGACATCAGGTCTGGCTCCAGCTGGGCACACAGTTCCTTTATAGTGGCTCGGTCAAGCCTGTATGTCAGAATGACATGTCGTTCCTCCATTGTCGACAGGTCCACCAGCGGTCTGTACACGGGAACATTCCTCCATCTCCTCGCAAGTCCCAGCGGACGGTGCCTAGGAAGGACAACAGCGAGCACAGAGTCAATCAACCCACAGGTACGTTCCCACAGCTTGCACAGTACACGATTCTCTATGCATTGAATGGCTTGTATGAGTGTCGATGCAAGGCCTAGGCATGTGTGACGCAGTAGAAATTAAGCCATGTGGGCCCTTGAAATGGCGGCTGCCTGACCTGTGAAGTGCAACAATGGGATGTGAGGTCAATGCGCTGGCGTGGCACACCGTGGCGGTAGGCGGTCGAAGACCGTGGCGCAAAGCCGCATTGGTTAACATTGAACCCTATGGGTTTCAGGAGCCAATGACGAAGTGCGCCGGCGGTCGCGTTACGCACCGCCGCGGTACGCACCGCCGCGGACGTGACCGCCATTTTCTATCTGCTTAATCACTCGAGACCTGATCATCCACAGGAGAGGACCTATACTGCAAGTGCTGCTGTGACCTCGGTCTGGAAGATACAATGGCTGCTGCGACTGGGGAAAGGGCCCCTGCCTTCACTTCTGAAGAATTGGAGAAACTCGTGGATGGGGTCCTCCCCCAGTATGCGCTACTCTACGGTCCTCCAGACCAACAGGTAAGTACACTGGGAGCATGCTTTGGGGGCAATGCCTGTGTTGAGTCGGGTGGATGAAAGATGGTGGGGAGGGGAGCGATTGAGGCATGCATCAAACGACAGATGAGAGCATGTGCCACATGGCAAGGGTGGGGATGGGGGGCCACTCACATCGAGCATGCAGAAAATTATGACAATGTTATTTCTCCCCCTGTACATGTGACATAGGTCAGCGCCCATCAGAAAATCGACATTTGGTGTGCCATCGCCAAGGACGTCCGGACCCTGGGGGTCCACAACAAACGGGGCACCCACTGACGCAGGAGGTGGGAGGACATCCGCCGCGGGAGCAGGAAGACCGCGGAGGCTCTGCTGGGGATGGCCTCCCAACATAGGAGGGGTGCCACTCGTCAATTGACCCCCCTGATGTCTCGGATCCTGGTGGTGGCCTACCCAGATTTGGATGGGCGCGTGAGGACATCACAGCAGACACAAGGGGGTGAGTACCAGCACATTCTGCTATCTTAGCGTGCAGTGGAGGTGTCTGGGTGGGGGAGGAGGGCTGTGGGTATCCCTAGGCCAGGGCGATTTCTGTAGGCTAGGCCCCTCCGTAAGGCATGTCCCTGTGCCCCAACCCCCCACCTCTGTAGGGTGCCAAGTACAGCTATCCATGGCCCTGTGTCACCTATGTGTGCAGTTGTCGTCCATAGGCTTGTAGGCCAAGTCCCAATGATTGAGTAGTGTACCCCAAGAGCGCGGCGTAGTGCAGGGGGCTTCTGTGTCTGTCCTCTCCGCCAACTGTGTTGCCAATGCATGCACTCAACATGTCTTTATTTCCCCCCCCTTTTTTTGCTGCTCTTCCTGTTCATGTGTGCATTAGCATCATCAGGCGGAGGAGAAGTGGCATCGGAGCACGAGGGAGCTGCATCTCACATGGCCCTGGAGGGCCATGCAACCGACTCGGAGTTCACCAGTGAGACGGAGGGCGAGGGGAGCTCCACAACGGGGACACGTGGAGACATCAGCGACACAGACACGTCCTCGGAAGGGAGCTCCCTTGTGGTGGCGGCAACATCCGTGCCCACCGCAACAACAGGTACAGCCGCCACCCAGCGCCCAAGCTCCACCCTCCAAGCAGCCCCTCAGCGTTCGCCCCGTGCCCGCTCGCACACGAAGGCGGGCATCTCCTTCGCCCCAGGCACCCCAGGCCCTGCCCCAGTTACCCCTGCTGCCCTCAGTGAGGAGGTCATTGACCTCCTCAGGACGCTCATTTTTGGGCAGTCTACCCTTTTGAATGCCATCCAGGGGGTAGAAAGGGAGGTGCACCGGAGCAATGCATACCTGGAGGGCATTCATTCGGGTCAGGCTGCCCATCAGCGATCGTTCAACGCTCTGGCCTCAGCACTGACGGCAGCCATTGTCCCTGTCTCCTGCCTCCCTCCTCCAACTTCCTCCACCCAGTCCCACTCCCCTGTTCCTCTGCCTATCCCAGACACACCTACAGACCAGCCTGCACACACCTCAACACCCAAGGGCAGCTCATCCAGACATAAGCACCACACATCACACAAGCATTCACACAAGCAACAGCCACATGCAGACATACCAACAGCCACTGCCTCCTCTGTGTCCCCCTCCTCCTCCCTCCCTGTGACGTCTCCACTCACACTTGCATGCACAACATCATCAGCCACTACGTCCATCACCAGCACACCCACCAGAACACTCCGCACACGTGCAGTCACCACCCCCACTGCCATTTACACGTCCCCTGTGTCCTCTCCCAGTGTGTCTGTCACCCCCTCTTCCAAACCACACAAACGCAGGCAGCAGCCCACCCAACAGCCATCCACCTCACGACAGCCTCCGTCACAAGCACCTGCACCCAAAGACACCACACTTGACTCTCCTACAACCACATCCTCTTCCTCCACTCCCATACCCACTGCACCTACCCTTCCCACTGCTCCTAAAAAGTTTTTCCTGTCCAAAATTAACCTCTTTCCATCACCTGACCCACCCCCTCCATCTCGTAAGAGTCCAATCAGCACCTCAGCCACCACAACCCCTGGACCTACATGGACCATAGTACAAGGATATTGGAGTCCACCACCTTCAAGGGCAGCTACATCGGCCAGCAGTAAAGGGACAGCCAGCCCACCCCCTGGGAAAAAATCCAAGAAAGGCAAGGCCCGGCGCGAGAGGCCAGAGACGGCAGCCTCCAAAGGCACTACCCTGGCACCGTCAGGAAGTGGGGTGCCACCTGGCACATCTACAAAGGGAGGCAAGGGCCACAGAAAATCACGGAAGGATGACAAGAGCAGCACGGCCGTCAAGTCCGGCAGCAGGCGAGCTGCCCAGGAGGGCCACACCAGCCCCATTCCGGGAGTGAAGGAGGACACCCACGGGCCCGAGACTCCAGCACAGGAGGGCCCCGCAAGCGAGAAGTCGGATGGCGAGTGAACTCCATATATTGGCCGGATATGGTGCCCTGGAGACACATGTCAAGAACCGTTGAATAGGGCCCTTCAAGACAAGCACCGCTGAACAGGGTCCTTCAAGAAAAGCACCGCTGAACAGGGCCCTTCAAGACAAGCACCGCTGAACAGGGCACCGCCGTCTCAAGAACCGCTGAACAGGGCCCTTCAAGGCAAGCACCGCTGAACAGGGCCCTTCAAGACAAGCACCGCTGAACAGGGCCCTTCAAGACAAGCACCGCTGAACAGGGCACCGCCGTCTCAAGCACCGCTCCGCTGGGCCCTTCATCTCAAGCACCGCTCCGCTGGGCCCTTCAGCTCTGCACCGCTCCGCTGGGCACCGCCGTCTCAAGCACTGCTCCGCTGGGCCCTTCATCTCAAGCACCGCTGAACAGGGCCCTTCAAGACAAGCACCGCTGAACAGGGCCCTTCAAGACAAGCACCGCTGAACAGGGCCCTTCAAGACAAGCACCGCTGAACAGGACCCTTCAAGACAAGCACCGCTGAACAGGGCACCACCGTCTCAAGAACCGCTGAACAGGGCCCTTCAAGACAAGCACCGCTCCGCTGGGCCCTTCAAGACAAGCACCGCTGAACAGGGCCCTTCAAGACAAGCACCGCTGAACAGGGCCCTTCAAGACAAGCACCGCTGAACAGGGCACTGCCGTCTTAAGCACCGCTCCACTGGGCCCTTCATCTCAAGCACCGCTCCGCTGGGCACCGCCGTCTCAAGCACCGCTCCGCTGGGCCCTTCATCTCTGCACCGCTCCGCTGGGCACCGCCGTCTCAAGCACCGCTCCGCTGGGCCCTTCATCTCAAGCACCGCTCCGCTGGGCCCTTCATCTCAAGCACCGCTCCGCTGGGCACTGCCGTCTCAAGCACCGCTCCGCTGGGCCCTTCATCTCTGCACCGCTCCGCTGGGCACCGCCGTCTCAAGCACCGCTCCGCTGGGCCCTTCATCTCAAGCACCGCTCCGCTGGGCCCTTCATCTCAAGCACCGCTCCGCTGGGCACCGCCGTCTCAAGCACCGCTCCGCTGGGCTCTTCATCTCTGCACCGCACCGCTGGGCACCGCCGTCTCAAGCACCGCTCCGCTGTGCCCTTCATCCCTGCACCGCTCCGCTGGGCACCACCGTCACAAGCACCGCTCCGCTGGGCCCTTCATCTCAAGCACCGCTCCACTGGGCCCTTCAAGTCAAGCACCGCTGGCCCATTGGCAGAAGGGGCAGGCCCGGATCTGTGTCGGGCAGGGCTGCACAATGCACTCTGGGCACCATGCCTCCTCCAGTACCAGTGGAGTCTGTAATCCACTTGAGAGACTGTGGCTTTGCACTCCCCATGATGTAACAGTGGGCAAGCCACCCACTGTAGAGACTTGTGAGACTGTGGCTTTGCACTCCCCAGGATGGCACAGTGGGCAAGCCACCCACTGTAGAGACTTGTGAGACTGTGGCTTTGCACTCCCCAGGATGGCACAGTGGGCAAGCCACCCACTGTAGAGACTTGTGAGACTGTGGCTTTGCACTCCCCAGGATGGCACAGTGGGCAAGCCACCCACTGTAGAGACTTGAGAGACTGTGGCTTTGCACTCCCCAGGATGGGACAGTGGCCATGGAGGCCCCTCGTGGATCTGGCGTCGTGGACTCATGTGGCTGAGGTGCCTCCCCTTCCCTTCCCCCTGAGGTGCCTGTAGTTTTTCTATCTGATGCCCCTGCAGTGTTCTCTCCAATGGATTCGGGTCTCCTGTGTGGGCTTTGCCCATGTGTTGAGGCCCATTGGCCCACGTACAATGACTGAAACCCAATTTGGACAGGACAATTTACATATGTGTATATAGTTATAGATGTTAGAAATAATTTTTTACTTAGCCTTACAATATATTTGAATTTCATGATCATTTTATTTTGTCTTGGCATTCTTCCGGGGGGTTTGGGGGGTGTCACTCTGAGTTGTTGCTCTGCATTGATGTGTAGGTAGTTGTGGGTGAGGGTGGGTGTGTCGCGTATGTGTGTGCCCGTAATCTTTTCTCCTCCCCCCTCCCCTGTGTCGTAGGTGCAGTACTCACCGTTGTCTTCTGCGCCGGCGTTCGTGCTCCTGGTAGAGGAGCAGGTAGACAATAGCTGGTAGGATGTGTAGTTCTGGTTCCATGCTGTCCAGATTCCTCGTGGAGTGTGTAGAGGTGAGCGTTTTCCCGTTTGTAGTCTGTTTCTGCCGTGTTTTTATCGGCGGGGCTCCCGCCCCGGAAAAGGTGGCGGATTGGTGAGTTGTGATAGGGTGGGCAGTACATTGTCTCCCGCCTGTCTGTTGGCGGTCACCGCCGCGCTGTTTGTTTGTCCCGCCGTGGCGGTCGGAGTGTTAAAGTGGCAGTCTGTGTTGGCGGTTTCCGCCAGGGTCAGAATTCCATTTTTTTGACCGCCTGCCTGTTGGCGGGTTGGCCGCCGCTTTAACACCGACCGCCAGGGTTGGAATGACCCCATAATTGTCTTATAGCGGAGCAACAACAGACATTCTTTCAACCAGAAAAGCTATTCAAAGCAACAGTTACAAGGTACATAGTGTGTTTTAAATTAAGGGACCATGTAGAGGAGATCATTGAGTGGTTAGGTTATTGATGTTTAACACTGACAAGAAAGTACAAACAAATGTCTCATATACATGTTTACATACCCCGATTTAAAGGGAACCATTGGATAGTCTGTAGCTGAGAATTAGGATGGCCCTTACTTGAGGTGCTCTTTGACAACAGCCTTAAAGGAGATTAGCAAAAAGATAGAGACCAATTGAGCCAGGGGTTCCAGCGAATGGATCCCATTAAGAAGTGTCTAAATCTTGTGGCTGTGCTTGGAGTTTTAAGGTAACCAAGAGACTGAGGATGCATTTGCATACATTGTGAATTGCACTGATTAGATGTAGTTTGGAGAGAAGTCAAAGAAGGCCTTGAAGACTAGGGGCCAGATGTAGCAAGTCGGCAATTTGCGACTTGCAAATTGCGAGTCCCTGCGACTCGCAATTTGCAAGTCGCAAATTGCTATGCAGTATGGTGTCTCAGACACCGACTGCGACTCGCAATGGGGTCGCAATGACCCACCTCATGAATATTCATGAGGTGGGTCGCAAATTGCGGCCCCATTGCGAGTATAGGCACTCGCTAACATGGAGGCCTGCTGTCGTCAGCAGACCTCCATGTTTGCGACCTGCTTTTCAATAAAGCAGTTTTTTTTTTTTTTAAGTGTAGCCCGTTTTCCTAACAGGAAAACGAGCTGCACTTCAAAAAAACCGAAACCTTTTGTTTCGGGGTTTTTTCAGGGCAGGGAGTGGTCCCTTGGACCACTCCCTGCCCTGAAAAAATATTTTCGGGTCCAGTCACAAAGTGGAAGGGGTCCCATGGGGACCCCTTCCAATTTGCGATTGGGTTACCATCCACTTGAAGTGGATGGTAACTGCGATGCCATTTGCGACCGCATATGCGGTCGCAAATGGTATTGCATCCCAATGCGACTCGCAAATAGGAAGGGAACACCCCTTCCTATTTGCGAGTCTGAAATGCATTTTGCGAGTCGGTAACGACTCGCAAAATGCATTTCTGCATTGGGATACGCGTTTAGCGAGTCGCAAACGGCAAATTTTGCCGTTTGCGACTCGCTAAACGTTTGCTACATCTGGCCCTAGATTATTAAGTTATAGACAATTCTACACAAAGCCAGCCTGCTTTGTGCCTATCATTAGAGGTATGAGTGAATTTGGAAAGTTTATAAGGGGTCCTCCTGGAAAGGGGGAGACCTACTAAAAGGATGTTGCATTAGTCAGGTTTGTTGTGGCCTCATGAAAATACTAGTGCCTTGACTGTGTGGACGGACTCACAGGTAGATCTTTCTATCGTTCACAAGTTTATTTTTGGATGGTGTGTCCATGTTCATGTTAAAATACACAGGTTTCTCAATGATGATATAGGATGTAGGATATCAGGAGGGAAGTATACATGGCAGAGAAGAAAGGAAGGTCCTAAAGTCACAGGAAAGTGGATAATTTCCGTTTGGATTAATTCTGTGTGAGATATATTGTAGTCATCCGGTAAATTATGTCTCTGAGATAGTTAGAAATCCGTATTTATAAGAGTGGGTGCCATCAGAGAAGACGTGATAAGAAAATTCAAAGGAAGAATGATTTGAGATCAGGTATGGGACTGGAAAAGGGGAGGTCAAACTATAATTTCTCCAGTTATGGTCTATCTCTTTACGTGAATCATTATTTTTTTCCTTTCCTTTGGCTGCTAAATGATACAAATGTTTAGTCATTTACAATGAGCAAATGCTCTGTGAAATCCGTCAATATGCTAATCAATGCTTCAGCCTTATTTGCACACAGTAATTAATGTTTATGAACATAATTTGATGATCAGATTTACAGAGGGCATAATGCACCATTTAGTTACCTTTTATTTACAGTTGATTGTTGATTAAACCCTTGTGCCCTTGTCACTGTGACACCTATTCAATGCAAACTATGATGCAATTTATGTTTTTTATTATATTTAAACCATCAATAATTACATTTACTGCACCTTTTTTCAGTGATTTGCACTTTGATAAATATGTGACCTTCTTATACTTACAAATCTTACTCTCTCTATTGTTATGTGATATTTTGGGAATGTTTTCCAATATGTCTACATTTTTAAAAACAAATTAATAATAAACCATGACATTTATTTGCACTCTTTGTGATTTAATATGATGGTTTTAGATTGTGTTTAGGTTTTAGTGTGTATTTAGTGTATTTTTTTTTATTTTTATTGTATTGAATGTATTTTGATTTGATAAAACTGTGAAGATGATTTTAAAATTATTATTTCCTACATAGATGGCAATTGACCTAGAGTATTTATAAGTATTTATAAGTGCTGTGGTAGCAATTATTAACATAATCCATGTCAAAGCATTAGAGCTGTCACAATAACTTCTAAACAGTATTTTGCAGGGTTTTCTTAAAGTCAACAGGCAGTATATTAAACTAGTTCTGTATGTAACAATATACGAGGAAAGAATGAAAATACTTATGTGTATCCATGTATTTCCCCATTGACACTGAATGGGTAAAACCCTTTAAGATATGAGGCCCAAAGTCACGTGTTCTCTCTGGAACATCTTTTGAAAATATCATAAAACAATAAATCTTTTGCTTTTCAGTATGGACACCAGATATTTAAGTCAAACATACCTATAAAAATAGCAAAAAAACGTAAAATGCACCGGTGTTGATAACAGGGACAAACATGTAGTCTGCAGGTACTGAGCCCTTTGGAAAAGACAGCATGCAATGGGAAATAACCATCCTGGACATTGTTAGTGGATACTGCTCATGCACATTAGAGATGTAGGCCAAATATAGCTTTGTATCCTTCTTCAGTTTTAATGCAAAAAATGATCTAAATCACAATTTACATAAATCAAGAGAGACCCTAATTAAGTGGTTCCTTTGGAAGAAAGTATTTGCGACCAATAGTTTACATTTCCTACCAACCAGCTAAGGACTCATAAACATTTTTGGCCTTCTAGGTTCAACATACATGTGCTCTATACATTTGAGCAACTGTATTTTTAACTAGGGATCCAGGCTCAAACAATCCATTATAATTTCACAGTTCAAAGAGAAGTTGGATTAGCGCCAATAGAAACCCATAAGAGAAGAGATGATAACTTGAAGTATCTTCCAGAAAGCTCAATCCCAAGCTCCTCAAGACAAGAGAAATGGGATGTACTTTGTGGAAGGTCAAAAAGACGTTTTATGGAATCTATTTTCCTTCACTTGGAGGCTATTTGAATCAGTAAATCCCTAAAAACCTGCACCACAACAAGCAGATGAAATACTTACTTCTATAAATATCCAACATGCATTTCAATGACTTATCAGCCGGTAACCAGTTAATTTAGTTACCTGGTTAAACAGCCCAGTGATAGTATAAATGTAAACCTCTATGATTGCAAAATATATATCTGTTGGTATAAATTATTGAAAAATCAATAGACGGTATGAAAAAGCCTAAACTTTCAGCAGATTAGGATTTTTAACAGAAAACATTTTAGACCTTGTTGTGCTAGGGCCCATAGCCAAGATATAAGACTTGGAAACACCTGTGTCTAAATTGAGTTCACCTGTATTAGATATGTAGCTGTTAATCAGACTCTTGAGCCCATTAGCTCTGCAGGCCATGTGCACTGCAGCATCAACATATAGTAAAACTGAAATAGTTTTGGCACCAAAATGAGGTATATCTTGCCCCTATCTCCTCAGAAAGGCCTCTAAATCATATGTATATATAGGAAACAGCAGCACTGCTAAAATGCACCCCTTATGGACCCACCTGGCAAATTCAAAACACTCACGGCCAGGTCTATAGCTGCCTTTGTCTGAAAGGTCAAAGTACAAATGACAGAGAAAACCTATAACATCAAAATCCACTCCTAAAGTGGCTGGCAAGGCCCACAGCTTTAACCTATTTAGTCGATCAAAAGCCAAATTAAGGTTTGTAAAGGCAAGATGTAAGAAGCCTTCAAGCATAATAGGATATTTGCTGGACAGCAGATTCAAATTTAGATACTGCTCAACTGCCTGCAGCCCTGCTCCAAAGCAGCTTCTTTACCAATAGAATCTATCTGCAATTCCGGAGATAGCAATGGGTATCCACTTTAACTCCCTTCTTTTAAATTGGAACAGTAATAGACAGTGGTCAGGAGATTGGTGTAGCATGGTAACAGCATTTTAAACCGTAGAAGGCGTAGGGTTCCACAGGTCAAGCTTGTTTTTGAAGCGGTCCCTAGGGAAATATTTGGTCCTAGCCTTAATGGCCTCAATAACCTCTTTCAGTTTCAATCCTAGTTTGGTTGCACTACAGGTGGACTAAGCAATGTTTTCTGCATAATCAGCAGTGCTATATATAGATTCCAAAACGCTGACCCAAGGACCAGCAGTAATGTGTACACTAGATAATAAATTGTGATCTTTCTGAAAATATATGCTGTTGAGTCCTTGCTGAGACTGACTGTGTTCAAATCTCCACTTTATCTGTAAGAGCAATCTTATAGTCTCAGACTACTTTTTTTAGAAAGTGTTCAACTAGGAGTAACTTGCTCTTTGTTATAAAGCAAGTGCTTCAAGGCACGATGGAAGTTACGATTTGCCAGGGAGCAAGAATGATTGAACCATTTGCAAGTCTTAATAAAGAGCCACCTGGTCTATTGGTGTCTAGGAATTCTGATTCAGGTGAAGATAAACATGTAGGTTTTCAAAGTGGTTTTGTATCTACTAAATTCCTCAAGACATGAAAGAATGTTGTTGGGCTTGAACCCTTTCTGCGGGGTCATCCTCAAATGTTTTGCCTTCCTACTCCTTTTTTTGCTGAATTTGTTAGCCTTTGGACTCTGTACACTTTACCACTGCTAACCAGTGCAAAAGTGCTCTATTCTTAAAACATGGTAGAATTGGCTTATATCCAAATGACATATTACATTTGCTTATAAGTCCATAGTAACGTGTCAGTACATGTGCCTGGGACATGTAAATTAAATTCTACTAGTCGGTCTGCAGACTGATTGTGCCACCCACTTTCATAGTCCTTTAAAGCATGCCTCAGGCCTGCCATTGCAGCCTTTGTGTGTTGAGCTTTAAACTGCCATTTTGACCTGGCAAATAAACCTTTTGCCAGGTCCAACCCATTTCTTGTCAATACATAAAAGTCACCCCTAAGGTAGGCCCTGGACAGCACAGAGGGCAGGATGCAATGTATCTGAAAAGTAGGACATGCACTTTTAAGTTTTACATGTCCTGGCAGTGAAAACCTCCTTTTTCACTACTTTAATGCAAGGCCTACCTCTCCCACAGGAGACCACTGGAGTTACCTTATTACCTTTTATGAGTGCAATTTCCAAATGGGAATAGGTAACCGGTTCCTATTTGAAGTCTCTAGAATACTAATTTAAAATCCCAATTCATGGTGAAATCGGATTTTAAATTGCAATTCTGAAAATGCCATCCTTCAGAAAGTTGGCATTTTAATGCCTTAGCAATTTAGTGCCTGTAGTCTGTCTCTGGTCACATGACTGGGTGTAGCTGACATTTAGGCTTTGTGCATTTCTCCTAAACAGCCACACACGAAGATGAACTTAGGTGTGATTGGATGCACAATCACTGGCAGATGTGTGGCAGCAGCTGGGGCTAGGCCCATCTTCACTTGAATAAGCTGTGTCCTGTCTCCACACAAAGGGCTGCATACCCCTTGCAGTTAGTCTGGAGCTAGGGCCACAAAGGCATGGTATCTGTGCACTTCAAAGGCATGCCTCTGAAAGCTTCCCCTCACTTCAAAGGCATAACTATGTATAAATACTGGGCCTAGGACACCAACTCTTCAGTACACTTCTGGACCTGTGGATACTCTGCCAGGAAGGACTGCTGTGTTGCTGAAAGGACTGCCACTCTGCTGGACTGCTGCTCTGAAGGGGTTACTCAACTCTTAGCACAAAACTTGAGAAGATAAACCTTCAGCAGGATCAACCTGGGACTGTATCTGACATGCGCTCCATTGCGATCGGCCTGAACTTATGAATTTGACCTAGTCCAGCACGACCACATAGCTGCAATTGGTTCTTTGTGCATTTAGGAGATAGTTTACACTTTATTCTTTAAAATTTAATTTCTCCAGTTCAACTGATTGGATTTTTATAGTTTTGGTCTTTTCTCAGTTAGAAAATTTAGCACTATTTTTATAACCAGGAGTTGTATTCTTTTTGTTTGGTGTTTTCCCTGTTTTACTGCTTGAAGTGTTACACAAATACTTTACACATTTCCTCTAAGTTGAAGCCTGGCTGCTCTGTGCCAATCTACCAGGGGTTGAGTACAGGTTAATTTGAGGTTTGACAATGATTGTGGTTGATGCTTGACCAGGGCTCACACCTCAGCCGACCAGTGACCTAATTTCTCACAGATGTCATAAAGTGATACATCCACCAAATGTTTCAGAACTGTAAACATTAAAAAACTATCCTTGCTCACCTTGCTACATGGGCTAACAATATTTTCTTGACTAACTGACACATGGCATACAAAAGATTATGGGGGTTATTCCAACTTTGGAGGAAGTGGTAATCCGTCCCAAAAGTGACGGTAAAGTGACGGATATACCACCAGCCGTATTACGAGTCCATTATATCCTATGGAACTCGTAATACGGCTGGTGGTAAATCCGTCACATTTGGGACGGATTACCACCTCCTCCAAAGTTGGAATAACCCCCTATATCTAGCAACCAAAGCAAGTGAAATCTCACCTTGGCTATCAACTTTATGCAAATATGAAATGTCCTCTGTAATCATATGAGTCATCAAAAAGCTCACAACTAAAGTACTTGTGATAGTTTTCGCATTAAAATCACCAGCAAGAATAAGAAAGACCCTTGCCTTGCCCATACTTGTTAGAGATTGTTACTTCTATAAATCATTATACTAATTTAAAATTAACTGATATGTATGAATGACAATTATCATTGTAAAAGTGAATTAAAAGAAAGTTATGGCTGTTCATACATGTTAAAATGAGTTATTTGACAACCTTGCAGATTAAACAAAAATGTTACAAGTGTTTCCCACGTAAATGAACCTTTGTTTAATGTGCTGGTAGCTTGGCGCAAAAGCATCTAGACTTAACTTAAAAGTAATGTGAAAAGTATTTATGCAGCACACAAACAGTACTAAAGTGAAAACACAACACAAGAAAAATCCCACACTAATTTAGAAAAACTGAGTAAATGTAACAAATTATTTGACACCAAATTTACAAAAACGCAATCATTAGACTCAGAAATTTGTAATTGTAAAGATTTAGGTACAAAATAGCGCCTAAAAGCACAAAGGACCAACTGAAGCTATTTGATCATGCTGGACCGGGACAAATCAACAAGTTCAGGCCGACTGCGACGGAGGGAGGGACAGATACAGGAACCAGGTCAGGCCCACTGAGAATTGCACCTATGTCTTGGATGTGGGGCATTGCACTTCACAGCGACAGTTCCAAGGTGCGATGCTGGGTCCAGCATCAAGTGTCATCGCACAGCACCAGTTCGAATTAGTCATTGTGAGGGCTGTAAGACAAGTTCTGCGTCGAGTTGCGTTGCACTGCGTTGGTTCTGTTGGGGCACTGCGAGGGCTGCAATGAGAAATCCTACTTCGAGTTGCGTTGTGCTGTGTTGATTCCGATGGGGATCACAGCTGGGCTGGCAGAGCGCCTTTATCCCCACTTTCAAGGGTCCAGTACTGGAAAGGCACCACTTTGGGGGATTAGGACTCAGAGTAGGAATGGTCCAGGTGATGGGTTCAAGGGTGCTCGAGCCCTTGGAGCCTAGTGGTCCTGGGTTCATGGTACAAGTCCATTCCTTCCTCCTCAAGCAGCAGTGCAGCACAGCAGTCCTTCTTGCATTCAGAGCAGAAGGGTGGTAGAGTAGTAGAGCAGCTGGGCAGTCCTTCTTTCAGAGCAGTGAAGCAGCTGAGTAGTCTTTTTTGCGGCAGAACAGCAGAGTAGCAGTGCAGTCCTTCTTCTGAGTCTTCCATAGGTTCATAGGTGAGCTGAAGAGTTGGGTGTGAGGGTCCCATGTTTAAATCCAGTGCCTCCTTTGAAGTGGAAGAAACGTATGGAGCTTCCCTCCTACAGAGGTGTCTGGAATTAATTTCTTCCCTTCCCTAGTCCCAGTCTGTCTGGGGTCACAATAGGATAGTGCCTTTGAAGTACAAGTGTGATAGGGGACAGCTCTGCTCCCTCACTAAGCCAGGATCTCTGCCCCGGGTGCAGACCTAAGGATGGCACTCGTAAATGCCCTTTGTGAATTCCCAAAGTCGTAAACTTAGTCGTTTGGTCTAAGTTTCGACAAAACATCTAAGTTTATCTTTGTGAATCAGGCCCATATTGTTTTGACTTAAGTTAGCCTAACTACTGATGCCATATTATACGTCGACTTTACACGTTTGGGATAAGAGACCTGTTTTCGCATGAAACTGTTGTCTTGCACACAATGGCCCATGTTTGTACTTTTTTAGAGCCGCCTTTGTGCCGCTTTTTGATGCAAAAACGGCGCAAACTTACAAAATACAATTGTATTTTGCAAGTTTGCGCCGCATATGCGTCACAAAATTACACAAATGCAGTGCTAAAGAAGTATAGATATGGGCCGATGTTTTTTTCATCCACTGCAGATGCTGTAACTTTCCAGAAGCCTTTTGTTGTCTAGTGAATAGGCATTTGTTATGTATTAGACAACTGATAGTGAGGTTCTTACAGGGAGGGGAGGAGATGGCAGGAAACACGACTCGTGGGAAGAACTGTTGAGCCACAAGATGTACGGTGTAACAACTCAGGGACTCAATTCTCTACTTTATTGTGAAGACGTGAGAAACTAGGGAGAATACCTGTTCCCAGAGTTTGCTGAAAATTGATTGGCTGGTGGGAATGGGGAATGTAAGATTTGTTACTACGGACGTTTTGTAGAATTATATTAGTGTGTATTGATTAGATGAGTTACAGGAGAAGGAATACCTCTTTAAAGCCCCACTCAAATCGATCTTTCTTTTATAGATCTTCCCCGTCTCGTCCAGAGTATAGACCGTGAGGATTTAAGAGATGCCTGCTGACATTCGAGCTGAGAATGCTTTCCAGCTTTGCATTTTTTCCACT
Source organism: Pleurodeles waltl (assembly GCF_031143425.1). Classification (NCBI taxonomy): domain Eukaryota; kingdom Metazoa; phylum Chordata; class Amphibia; order Caudata; family Salamandridae; genus Pleurodeles; species Pleurodeles waltl. The sequence goes on along the minus strand of NC_090443.1, from coordinate 870,831,323 downwards.
GCTTAAGTGCTAAGGCCTCATGCCTATGCATTTTCATTCTCTCCTTAGAAACCTTCATTTGGGTCACTAAACCTGACACCTTACCTTACTATTTAAAGAAACTGCCTTTTATTCCAGAAACCCTGGATTTCTTTTATGGAACACACTTGCTGTATTGTCTCTATTTTATATGTAATTTTTACTTTTGAAAAATTGACTATTGGATTATTTGAATCTGTAATAATTTAATTTAACTCAATTTGATATAAAATACAATTTAATATAAAATGTAATATTTACTGAATTTGATATTTACTAAATTAATACATTTCATATTTACTGAATGATTAAATAAATCTTGAATTAATTTGTTAATAAAATACTTTAACTCACAAAAACTCTCTTTATTGATTCTTGTGAAGCCCCAATAGAACGCCACTGTTCATAGTGTTTGATGTAAATGATTGCTCCTTATTATCTCTCTTTGTTGATTAACAAAGGTCTATATGACCAATGGGGGCAGCTATTTAATGATTATACTTGAAGGCTGAGGTACAGGAATCCCCACTTTGACACTAGTTACTGAAGGTGAGTGGGCAATAAAATGAGTCATATAATGATCCCGAAGACCTTAAGCATGTCTGCCTCAACCATTAGGGTCTTCCTAATGGACATTGTCATGATCAGGCCATCAGCATTACTAGCATTGCGGGAGAGGTCCTGGAGAAAGCATTCCTACCAAACTGCCTGCCTTTTTACTAGCCACACAGGCTGTATCAATTCGCAATTCAGTCTAGACAATTTCATCATTTATAGCCCTCACAGCCCATTATAAGAAAATTGTAAATCAGCAAGATGGTTGCAGATTCTTACACAGCTGGTCCTAAAGAGGTAGCGCGGAGGCCTTCCATTTACACCTGTTGCTGAATAAAAACAAAAACAATATTGTGCACAGAAAGATTCAAGTTTGAACATGGAGTGAAGAAATGCAGCTCCAGTTCTGAAGGCCCTTGGACAGCATAAGACAGGCTTCACCCAGCCACTATCAGGGGGCTCCTGCATGCGTTCCACAAAGCGAAGGATACAGAAAAGCAGAACTGAGTGAAGTTAAGAGTGTGCAGGAGACCCTCATCCTTTGAGAACCCCATGAGCCCAGTGGTCCAAGATTTCCATCCAGATGTCTCATGCAGTTGGACAGACAGTCACCTCTTACAACAGGAAAGCATTGCTGGCTGGGGCTGAACGTATGCAGGGGAATTTGGTCCTCTCACCCCACCATCAGTTCAGGTATAGCACAGTGCCACTGAGGTTCCTCCTTAGTGTCAACAGCCAAATAGCAATTACATAATTGAAAAAGTAGTATACAATGTTTGTTGTTGGTGTTTTTGGTTAAATGTTAAAATATTGCTATGAAAATCATTGTCTAACAGAAATATTGTGACCTAAATAACGCTAATAAAAATATCATCTCACTGAGTGTAGAATTTGTTTAATAGCAACTTGCATATGTCTTTGCAAATTATATTTAGGACACAATATTTCAGTTAGATAATATTTTTGTTAAGATATTCTTTTACCATACCATTTTATGAAACTCAGAAGGATAAACAAGATGAGAGACATACAGATTATAAAGGTTAAATGATTTGCTGTGAGTGAATACCCTCAGAAGACAGACAAACATTCTATTTAACAGAATGAAATGTAGTCATAAAATAACCTGAAACTTAAGAGCAATAGAAAGTATATGAAAGGCGATATATATGATATAACAGTACATTTAAATATGATACTAAAAGGAATTAAATCACTTCAGATGCAAACTGGAAGGAACAGTGTCTTTGTGCTGGCCTTTCTTTCTGATTAGATTCAGACATGCCTTTAGTCTTTAATTGCAGTCCCTTAATGAATGTTTAGAGAAGGATGTCGTAGAAACTGATTTAGTCTGATTGACATGAGTTTAATACCACATTACTTGTACTGAATATCTGACTGCATTTTTCATACTTGAACTCTAAATTCTGAGGCAATACCACAGCTGCAAACTGTGATCAATGTATTACCACGTCTCAATATTACTCCTGGGCTTTTGTACGCTATTAAGGGCAGAATTTGAGAAACACAGGTTTTAGCTCAATATTACCCCCACCCAGAGGTACTGATATATATATATATATATTTTAGCTATCTTTGCATATGTATATAGCATAGATATAACTCAAAGGTGCTAGGCCACTTTACAGGAGGAATATTTAATTACATGGAAGTTACAGATGGTTTAAGATAGACAATGCAGCAATACGTGTTTACAAAGTTTGACAGTACATCAAGGTAGATCATTACAGAAAACAGAAATTACAAAGGCCATAAGAAGGTGGTGTTTCTATCAAGAGTATACAAAAGGTATATAGGTCCCTAACAAGTGTCAAGATAGTGTACAGCAGGTAGTATAGAGGTCTTTGCCAAGAGTTGATTACAGTATTTTAGCTAAAATACCATTGGAAGAGAAGGACTTTCAGGTCTATTTTGAGAGTCGACAACGAGGTAACTGTGTGCAGATTTCAAGATAGTGAATTAAGTTGCTCTTCCTGAGAAGGACTGTGCCATTAGTCATTTCCTTTTAAAGGACAGGGGTTCAAGGAGCATTGTGTCAGCATTTTGTCATGGTCTGGAGCCACCTGATAGCTTGAGTTTCAGGACGTGTGCAAGGCTTCATGGGTGATGCAAGCAGTGTTGTATATAGCCCTTGCTTCAACTGGCAACCATCGGAGAGGGATCGTAACATGGTAATTTATTTTGGCCCTCTAGATGAACTGTGCTGTCACAAGTAGAATTGTTTTCAGGGGGTGAGATGGGTTTTGGGGAGACCCATGAAGAGAAAGTTAGAGTAGTCTATTTTGTCTACTTTGCAGAGCACCAGTGTATGAGCAAGAGATTTAAGATCTTTCACTGAGAAGTAACTGTGGATTCCTCATAGAAGCATAGTTTTTCACCATATTGCTGATATGAGAATGTAGGTTGAGTGTTTTGTCTAGGATGACTCCCAGAGACTTGACACAGTCAACAATGGTGGGTTTACTGTTGAGGATGTAGTGTATGTCCATCCAGGAGTGCAGATGAGATGTTGATTTTACAGAGGATATAAGTAGAAATTCAAATTCAAGTTTTAGAAGGGTTTAGCTCTAGCTGATGAGGTCATCCAGCCATGAACAGAGTTTAGGGTGGTGGCAAGCAGCAAGATATAATTATGTGAGGAGACCTTTAGATACAGCTGTGTGTCATCTATGTATTGGTGATTGAAGATCCCTGACTTCTTACGAAGGACTCTGAGTGGCTTGATGTTTAGGTTAAATAGGTTTGGGGCAAAGATGGTCCCTTGGGGGGCCCCTTGGCCCACCACAATTGCTGATAATCGATGGACATCAATTTTTACTCACTGTGACCTGCCCATGAGGAATGAAGCGAACCATTTCAGAACTGTGCCATCAATGCCCATTCGATTTTTTAATGTGTCTAGCAGCGTGTGGTGGTTGACCATGTCAAAGGCTGATGATAGGCTGAGAAGAACCAGGAGGCAAGGGGGCCTGTGTCTGAAATTTCAACAGCAACACTGAACATTAGTAGTAGAACAGTTTCTGTGCTGAAACCAGATCGGAATTTGTCTGGGATGTCATTGTTTTTAATGTGTTAGGTGAGTTGCAATGATTTTTGACAGATAAGGCATGTTGGAGATTGAGCGTTAGTTGTTGTGGTCATTGATGTCTGCACAGAGTTATTGTAAGAGAGGGGTGATATTGGACTTTTTTGCTTATGTAGGGTCATCCCCAATCTTTTTGCCTCCTGCCTCCTATTTGTTCTGACCTGTTGCTGCTGGCTTTTGAACTCTGAGCACTTTACCACTGCTAACCAGTGCTAAAGTACATATGCCCTCTGTGTAAATTGTATGTAATTGGTTTATCCATGACTGGCATATTTGATTTACTAGTAAGCCCCTAGTAAAGTGCACTAGAGGTGCCCAGGGCCTGTAAATAAAATGCTACTAGTGGGCCTGCAGCACTGGTTGTGCCCCCCACATAAGTAGCTATGTAATCATGTCTCAGACCTGCAGTGTCTGTGTGCGCAGTTTTAACTGTAAATTTGACTTGGCAAGTATACCCACTTGCCAGGCCTAAACCTTCCCTTTTCTTACATGTAAGACACCCCTAAGGTAAGCCCTAGGTAGCCCCAAGGGCAGGGTGCAGTGTATGGTTAAGGTAGGACATATAGTAATGTGTTTTATATGTCCTGACAGTGAAATATTGCTACATTCGTTTTTCACTGTTGCAAGGCCTGTCCCTCTCATAGGTTAACATGGGGGCTAAGTTTAAATCTGATTAAAGTGTAGATTCCCGTTGGGAGCGGATGGACATATGGAGTTTGGGGTCTCTGAGCTCACAATTTAAAAATACATCTCTTAGTAAAGTTGATTTTAAGATTGTTTGTAAATGCCACTTTTAGAAAGTGAGCATTTTCTTGCTTAAACCATTTCTGTGACTCTGCCTGTTTGTGGATTCCCTGTCTGGGTCAGTTTGACAGTTGGGCTGGTTGCACCTCTCACTAGACAGTTACACAAAGGGAGCTGGGGTGTAGCCTGCATTTCCCGATGAGCCATCTGTGCTAGGAGGGGGATGGAAGAGTGGTCACTCACACCTGAATGGGCTGTGCCTGCCCTCACACAATGCAGTCTCCAACCCCCTGGTGAGTGTCTGGGGTCTGGCCTGGGCAAGACAGGATTTCACATTCAAGAGGGACTTTGCTTTGAAGTAGGCCTACTTCAAAGGAGAAATTGGGTATAAGAAGGGCACCCCAAACCACAGACTTTTGAACACTTCTGGAAACAAGAGGAACCTCTGCCTGGAGAAGAGCTGAAGAGCTGAGGAAGAAGAGCTGCCTGCCTGTGACTGTGCTTTGTGGAGCTATCCTGCAGTTGCTGCTTCTGCCAGAGTAAGAGGGCAAAGCCTGAAGTTTGTGTGCCTTCTATCTTGTGAAGATCTCCAAGGGCTTGATTTAGAGCTTGCCGCCTGTTGTTTGAAGTCTCAAGGACAGCAAAGACTTCTCTCTGCCAGCACCCGGAGTCTCTGGGGCGACTCCTACTCTGCCCTGTGGTGCCCATCCAGTTCCTGGGACCCTGAAAGGTGAAGCTGGCAGCCTAAGAGGAGGAAATCCACACACAGAGTGCCGTGCAGGGAAAAGATCGACGCAACTCCAATCTGCAGCTGAAGAAACGACGCGCCACCGGCTCCGCAGCTGAAAATCGACCTCGCCGGAAACGCGACAGAAGAATCGACGCACGGAGTTGGAGAAAAACGACGCACAGGATCGCTAATGGAGGCTGGTGAAATTACAATCCGCGCTGCGTGGTTTTCGGATCATCGTGCGGCTGGATTTCCGCTGGGCGTGTAAAAACAATGCAAGGCCTGCCCGGACCCAAGAGTGCTGACTGGATCGACGCATCGCTCTCCTGTGGAGAGAAGAAACGACGCACCCGTCGAAAGGAGAAATGACGCAAGGTCTCGCTCGTGATTGAAATCGACGCATCGCAAGCCCTTTTTGACACACAGTCGTCCGTGCTAGGTTATTTTTAACGCACTCAAGGTACATTTTCACACTAACAGTGTTAGTGTGTGTTTAAGACTACATGAAGACTCTTTTTGCTTTTTAATTGATAACTTGACTTGTGTATTGTGGATTTTTGTCGTTTTGGTCTTGTTTTGTTTAGATAAATATTTCCTATTTTTCTAACCCTGTGTTGTGTCATTTTGTAGTGATTTCATTAAGTTACTGTGTGTGTTGGTACAAATACTTTACACCTAGCACTCTGAAGTTAAGCCTACTGCTCGTGCCAAGCTACCAAGGGGGAAAGCAGGGTGATTCTCTTTTACCTTGACTAGAGTGAGGGTCCTTGCTTGGACAAGGGGTAACCTGACTGCCAACCAAAGACCCCATTTGTAACAGGTGACTTGTCCAGTTTTGAGGCAGTCAGGAAATGTTCCTTGGCTGAGAGAAATTTACCAGGTTTGTTCAGTGGGGAAGCATGTACTTATAAAGGTCTTTTGTAATGTAACCTGGGATTGGTCTGCAAAGTGGTTGAGGGCTTTTTTGTTGTTGATAATATTGAGTAAGTCTTCCCCTGTAATGGAATTAAATAGTTGCCAAGTCTCTTAGGATTTGCCTGCCGGCAGAGAGGTAGGATGGACATCATTATATAGAAGCTGCTGAACTTTAGAGTTGAAGATCTGTAGAAACCACTCTCTGCTTCTTGGTTAAGTTCAGCAGGAACCTAAAATGGTTTAATTTGTGCCAGAAGATGTGTTTTTTGTATTGAGATATAGCATTTCTGAGGCAGGTGAGGGTGATGGTGGAAGGTGACTGTCTACATTTCTTTTCTAAGATTCTTAAAGCTTTCCTTTACTCATAAAGGGACTTGTTGAACCATGGTGTTGAAGGCTTAGGAAGTTTCTTTTTGCTTCTGGAGTAGCGCTGCAGTGTCAAGTGCATCAGAGTGGCATGTAAAGCTGTGAGAGGTAGTGTCATTCACATTTGTGGTGGGGCCAATGGAAGGAAGTGTCTTCTGACAGTGTTGCTATGAGTAATGAAGTCAATGTTTCTGGTGTCTCAAAACACGATAGTTGACCCATTACCATGTTGTGAGAGAGTCGTAGGGTGAAGGGAATGAGGGAGTGATCAGACCAGTCTACCAGGATTAAATAATTCATTGAAAGCATGTCATTTTGGGAGATTATTAGGAGCCTTTAGGGTATGTTAGCTTGCGGTTATTTTGAATCATATCATTGCTGAGGAGAGTGAAATGAAGTGGTTCACTGTAGAGACTTCTGTGATATCCCAGTGAAAGAGAACATCTCCTAGAAAGATCACTATTCGCTCTGTGTGGTTTGGTCAGTTATGAGGTCAGTGCATAACAAAGGCCACGTTATTACCTGGTGGGTGGTAGGTTGCATTTATTCTGGAGGAAGAGTTGTTTTGAGCACGTAGACCTAGAGTAAAGCATTGAAACAAGGAGAAGGGGTCATTTGGTATCTCCTTACATTTCAGTGAATCTCTGTAGATGACTAAGATACCGCGCCTGCCTCTGTCTACTCGGCCCTTTGTGATGATGGATTAGTTTGGAGGAAGTAGATCAAAGGTGTTGAGGGAAGTGTCATAGAACCAAGTCACAGTCAGCTTTATGAGGTCAACATTGTATTGAGAGATGGTGTCAGAGATTTCTAGTTTATGCTTCATAACAGATCTACAGTTTTGAAGCATGGCGCATAGAGATGAGGTGATGGATTTGATGTGAGGGGTGGCAGGTGTGTTGGTTACTATAGAGATATTTATCCTGATGGTAGGCATCTACTTTGGAAGAGACTTGTGTTTGAATTGGGTGAGGGAGATAGTTGTGATTCCCTGTTGGTTTGGAGTTGTATACAATAGAGGTTTTAGTAGTAGGAAAGGGAATATAGGAGCTTGGGTGTGGGTGGGGGGGTGCTGTAGCTTGCCAGAGGGTGAGCAATGTGAGCTTGGGCGAGAGTGGTGTGAATTCTGTGGGGCAGAGTACCCGACTATTCCTAGGTATTGAGCGAGGAAAGTGTGTCTTCAAGTGGGGGTTAGAGAATATAGGACAGGTGACAGTCTGGTGTTTAGCTGGAATATAGTCTCCTCAAGCTGAGAGGGTTTTGAGCTCAGGAGGTCTAGTTTGTGCTCTAGGCAGTGGGTTTCAGGAGACAGGGGATGGCAGGTGAGGTTTTGATGGAAGAGTGGGAGGGGTGGGATTTTTGGGAGACAGGGAATGAGGAGATAGGTTTGATGGAAGGGTGGGAGGGGTGTGGTGTGTGGTGCTGGTGTGTGAGAGGAGAATATGTTATGTGGGTGATCGAGGCTGAGAGGAGTGTTAGGTGGAAAGAGGCAGAGAACCATGTTGTGAAGTAAGTTGTGTGGTCTCAGTGGGGTTGTGAAAGGTGGAGTAGTGGTGGTAATTAAGTGAGGTGGGGCTGTTTGCCAGTTACTGTGTGCTGATGTCATGTGAGGGGAAGGAGTGAAGAGAGGGATTGAGGGTTGATGTGTAGAGAGAGTGAGTGAAGGGACTGTATGCATAGTCAGCAAAAGGTAGATTTAGGTGGAGTTGGTTGTTCAGATGCTGGTGACATCACTTACCCCAGCGGAGGAGGACGAGGGAAGGCAGAAATGACTCCGACACTACATGCATTTGGGACCTAACGTGGGGCAATCAGTATTCATGTGCTAAGTCCGGTTTGTCTTTCTGAGGAGTTTGACCCTAAGGTTGTTCCTTCTTTCAGCAGCCAGAGTCCCTGGGTGAAATATGATAATTTGTTATTACGAGGCCACCAGTCACTCCTTTAATCCTGAGGGGCTCATGCCTCCTCAGAGTGCCAATTTCATTGACTAGTCTTTTTGCTCGAAGCCGTTGAATGTCATGCCAGCTTTTATACAGGATAAACATGCCCTCCTTCCTAAAAGTGAGATCAGCAGCACGTCCGACACTACACTGCTACTATCTCATGACACACTTTTTTAGTGACTTTCCAGCATAATACACTACTGTAATGACCACAAATCAACATTCTGCGGCTTCTCAAAAACACCAGTTTGCTCAGAATAGGCCTACGTAGCTATAGCTAATTTAATTTGCATTAAGGAACCAAAACATATGCTTCATAAACTAAGTTAATTGCTGCTAAAGTGAAGCTCTGGATAATATGCATATGGGATATTTTTTCTTCAAACTTACTGTGTGAGATTTTTATTCTCTGTTTTTCCAACTACTGTGCAGTAAGTCAAACTTTTTATCATTTCAACTGTTGGCGAATTTAATCAGGCCAAAAGTTATTAACGAAGGCTGCCTCACTTAATGATAAACACAGCTTCTAAAAGCGAGTTATTATCCAGACTAAATCTGTGCACGGCAAATACCTTATGAAGTCACACACTTCTGCTCCAATTAATAATAAAATCAATTTTGGAAGGGCTTACAATAACTGGCGTGCTCACTGTACAGTTCACACTCGCTCTCATGAAAAAAAACCCATTCCGATCGGCCAGTGTAAATACATTTGGCAATGAAGTCAGATCCTGTTAGAACATTTTCAAGTGAATTAGATAATTTTGTCAAAATATTCAAATGCCTTAGCAAACCGTGAGGGAAAAACGAATGCCACGTTGCTTATTGACTTTGGCAGAGGATGGTGTAGCCCTTTTTTCAAAGCATTTAAATCAAACTCTGAATACCTGTCAAACGTGAGTGGAGTTTTTGTACCCGGTCTGAGGTAGGTCTTGGCCGTGCTTCCATTTTGATGACTTCAACACTTTCAGCTATGTTCAGTTGGTTATCAATTAGGCTGATTCCAGAGATGTTACACCACGCCCACGTCAGCACCTCGGTCCAATGGACAGTCTCTCTTTGAAGGATGGTCATTTGCACATAGACGTCGAGATAAGTGATGGATGGCAAAATACCTGATATATTTAAAAGCAGTGTGGGCTACTTCACACGAAAGAAAGTTGTGTCTGCTTCCCAGCATACACTTTGGGGGTCTCCAGGGTGTGTGTGCCAACAGTGGAAATCTATTTTTGGCAGTAAGCCCCAGTTTCCAAAACAAGACAGCCACAAAATGAGTACTACTGTGTGATCCTGCTATTTCTGGCACCCTCTAGGTGAGCCACAGAACTCATGTTTAATGTTTTGTGGACTCTTCTCATTGAAGTTGTGATGATGATGCAGAAGGGTGTCTTGTGCAAAATATTCATTTTTTAATGCCTTTCTTGCTCTACCTGGCATTTTGACCGACAGCGGCCGAGTACAGTTCATCAATAATGTGCTCTTTGAATAGTTCCTCGTATCACACTTCTTCTGTTTTTAAGCACTGTAAATAACAGGAATTACTAGTACTCATTTAAATGGAAGTCCGTTTACCAACTTTTGAAAGATGGGAGCTTAGTTGGGCTTTCTCGATGCTGCCTCGTGATCTGCCGATAACAGAAAATCTCATTGAGGCACTGAGTGCTTAACACACTGACCTGTACCGGGAGCACTTGCAACAGCTCCATGTTCAAGTCAGTGCTTTAAATGGAAAAATAGAAGTGCAGGTACTCTCTATCAGAGTACCTGCTTGTTTCTGAGAAGTGCCGGTACTCTCCAATTAAAAGTATTACGTTTTTCTTGAGATATGCCGGTACTCTCCCTCTCAAAATAAAAAAGTGCCGGTAGTCAGTACCGGAGAGTACCGGCCCATTTAAAGCACTGGTTCAAGTAAAAAAAGGCCTAAAAGGACATGACTCGAGGGAGGGAAACCGGTTCTCCCACCGATAATGAAAAAAGACAAACGTTTTAAATGTTGGTTATATGGATCCTGACGAAAATAACAAGTCGCAGTATAAAACACTAAGGCCCATATGTACGAACACATTTTCCCATTGACACAGAATGGGAAAAACCATTTGCTACATCTCGCCCTAAATTATTTGCCAGCAACCCGCGTTCAATACGAGTCAGCTTTTTAAATAATTCGGGGCTAAAATGTAATGTTAATTTCACCAGAAAACCCAATCAGTTTTGTGATTAAAAGGCAACGGGCAATTAAGACTCCCAATGTACCTTATCCTGAGAACTAGAAATACTGTGCAGCTCTCAGCCATTGATCTGTGGAACGCCACATTAATTTGATTTCCAAGAAACTAGTGGGTAACAATCAGCTATTAAAATGTGAATAAACCTGAATACATTTGAAAAAAATGACCCCACAAAGAAGATGCAGGATTATTCGAGGTGGTTCCCAGTTTGTTCTCCGGAATGCCCTTCAAATCTCCCCTGATTTGCCCCACAGGGGTTATGTCGTCCAAACATTTAAGCCCAGATTTACTTAGGAGTCATGCACCGTTGGGTAGCAAGTATCTATGACAACGCTGTGCTATTCAGCTCTCGCACTGCACACGCGCACTTTGGGTAACGTGCCCCAATGCAGATGTCCTTGCACCATGGTGAAAAGGTTTCTGGGATGTGGGAAGAATAGACTTTGTGCTGGAATGGATCCTTCAATACAAAACCAATGCTTTAGGTTGTTTCCCACTTTGTATGTGCGCTGTACAATGCAGCATGCATGCAAAGAGAGAAAAACAACAAGGTGTAAAAACATTTCTCCACACGACAAGGTACAAAAACATTTCTCCACGTTACACCAGCCTTGAGGAGGGACAGAATTGTGGAGAATATTGCTGTCAACAATTTTTTTGTAGATAGGGATTTGTGTCAAAATCCCTGGGTGTTTACATGGGAACTCCCATGCCCCATTCATCGAAAACCATCTTGATACAAAGTAACGCAAAGCAGTGCATTGTACAACTTTGTTTTAATTTGGGTTACAATCCTTACTTACAACATTTATTGATAGCAAAATGGTAGTTTTTCTTTCAGCCGTAGTATGTTTATAGCATAAATCAGTGATTCTCAATATTTTGACTCCTGTGGGCCCCCACTTTATCATTACTGGAACCTGGGAACACCCGCTGAATCATTATTGGAATCCAGGGACCCCCACTGAGTCACTAACGGTAGCCGTGGACTCTGACCTAAACACTGTTGATTTGACCCTCAAAACAATACACAAAAAAGTTAGAAACAAGCATTCATCAAACATATACAAATGATAACACATTTTATTTAATTTGCAAACAAATATTTAAAAAATAATAAAGGTTTTAATTTCACTAGGAAGGTTAGAGCTTTTTCAAATTCAACTGAAGAAACACATTGTTCATACTACATTCTAGTTTCTGCACTGCTCCCACGAGTGAATCTGACAATACTAATTTAATTTGTAGCCTCTTACTTGAAATTCCTTGACATTTACAGTATATTCTTAAAATGTTCAATTGTACATTTAGCAACTTTATTTATAGTTACTATAGTTAATATTATTTAATTTTCTAAGCAGTCGCAGAACCCCTGAAGAGGCTTTGTGGAACCCAGTGGTCCCCAGACCACAGGTTGGGAACCACTGACATAAAGTGCAGTTACTGAAAAATCTATAATAGAAAAGGGTAAAATAGTCCAACTCAAACACATAATATCACTGACATTTGCAAGTTATGATTAGCAATGCACATAACATGCCATCACTCAGACAACCCACCATGTTGTTATCTTCCTAGAAGTTTTTTGGTGACTGTGCCAATTGCAAATTGGTGTTATGAGCATGGCAGGTGGCACAATTTATGGCATGAGTTGTTGCATTGGTAACTGCTGAATCTTCAGTGGTTTTATTTATTCGAACCAGAACCATTACTCAGTTTTTAACTTAGTTTTTTCAGTGACTTCCACTGTTCTTTGGATGTATGATAGAACAACACATGCCTTTACAACGTGGTAAGCACAATGCATGGTCATTACCACGCATTCACTTGCCACAAAATGTTTTTACCATGCATAAACCCCTTTGCTTTGGAAACTTTGGCCCTCATTTTGACTTTGGTGGATGGCGGAGGCTGGCCGCCAAAGTACTGTGTCTGGATGACCACATATGCGACCATCCCTCAGCGGTACCTATTAAGAGTTTCCTTCTGGGCTAGCGGGCGGAAACAGCGTTTTCCCCTACCAACTCAGTGGGAAACTCATGACAACATTGATGCTGGCTTGTAATCAAGCTGGTGGCAATGTTGCGGTGCATCGGGGTGCGACAGCAGCCTTTGCGCTTTTCACTGCCCGTAAATCGGGCAGTAAAAAGCACGATGGGGCAGTACATGGGGGCCCCTGGCACCCCCTTTCTGCCAGGCTTTGCATGGCGTTGGGACCTCCATGCAAAGGCTGGCAGAAACTGAACTCGTAATTCATAGGGCAGCGCTGCTTGCACCAGGCTGGCATCAACCTGGTGGTGCCGGTGGTCAGACCGTGGCGGTTCAGCCACAGTCGTAATGTGGAGGCCGGACCGCTGCTTTGGAGGAGGTCTGACCTTTACCGCGGCACTTGTGGTCTCATGACCGCCAGGGTTGTAATGAGGGCCTTTGTCTTTAAAGTCACATTGCACTCCTCGTCATTCTTAGTCCAAAGTTTTGAGTCACAGCTCATTGGGGTGCTAAACCTGTGAATGCACACTTAACCATTCAAGTTGAAAGTTATGATTCTCACCGCTCACTCGAGTGCAAAAGTCTCTAGATCATTCGCTATGATTAGTATGCATATAATCACAATCCATAGTTTGCATGATTTTAGTATTCTTGATATTCACAATCCTGGGGTTGCATGATTTGAATTCTGTATGCTTAATCATAAAAGATCCACTCACTTGAGCGCAGATCCGCTACGTGGTTTATGGTTTAAAATTATTTCCTGTTATGATATGTACATGCAGGCATCACCATGATGCCACTTAGCTAACTGTAGTTTCCTGATTCTTTTATTTTTCAGGTCTGGGCAGGGTCCACCACGCTAATTGCGCCAGCCGAAGAAGATGCAATAATCAAGAGAGAAATTCAGGAATACGAGGTGAGGTTGAAATCCCCATGCGTTTTGGGAATCAGTACGGGCCGCTCAGGAGCAGGACATCTTCTGTTGGGGCCAGATTGCCTAGCAGTGTGTGGTCACAAAGATGTGGCTTATAGGCTCTCGGCATCCAAGATAGCCACTGAGACTTGGAATTCTCGAGGTGTCCTGCGGTAAGCCTCAAAGACCATAGACGTTGTAGAGAAATGGAGTCCTTCACTTGTGCGCTTTCGCTTGCCTATATCTACAGCCTTGCATTCCTGCGAAAATGCGCATACAACTCGCTCTACTTCTGGATTCACACATACAATCATGCATTACTTTATATAAGTGTTTGGTCAGTCAGAGTTGGTGGTATTGGTATCTCATGTGTTTTTGGCAATACGGTCAGAGGGTATGGAAATGGTGCTATACACAGGCACAGGTGTACTTATGTGTGTGCTGGTTGTACATGCCCAAGACAGTCTGACTGCTCTGTGCAACCATCTTCTGTCCATCATACCTGTACTTACTGTCAAACCCCCTAAATAGAACACCATTCTATTTCACTCTCAGCTTTATTCCCCTCACCAATCGATGCATCACACTTCCTCACTCACATTTGAAAAAACACAAGTGCTGTGCTTGGGTTGAGCACAGTTTAATTAAGGGTTTGCTTGTAACTTTACTGTGACAAAGATTGTGGTTCCTTCTTACGGCTACCTGACACATACTGAACACATGGAAATATGCTCATTTTTGGAACATTATTTTTTCCTTAATTTCCTAAGCTCAGATGTATTTACTCCAATTTGAATGAGGAGGGTTTAGAGAGAACCCAACAAGATCTTCTAGTTTTCTTACAATATGTATCCCAAACTGACAGACACCAACATCTGTTTCGTCTTTATAAAAGACTTCTTGAAGGCTGTAAAGGCACATAGAACAATGCATATCCATAAAAACACACATCGCACAAGAAATAAGACTAACTCAAGCAGCAATAATTTTGAAAGATGGAAGAAAAAGAGCTTGTGAGGTTATTTACAAAATGTGAAGTAGATCTGAATGAAACCGAAAATCACACCTAAAGACGAGGTGGTGTAGAGCATAGAAATCATTATTTATGAAAAGAAAAGACCAAAGATACACACCTCAGAAGAAAGAAAAAGGGTTCAGTCAAAATAGGATACAACACCCCAGCAAGTGCTTCACAATGTGCTACGTGGACAATCGTGAACAAGCAACCAAAAAAAAGATGATAAGCACGAATAAGTCAACCACCATATGATGGAAAATGGTATTCAATACCTCCTAGACTCTTTTCTCAATAACGCCACCAATTATTATCCCACGTGGTTAGGGTCAAGTTATCGGGGAATGGCCACAAACCACCAAAGTACTGCAAAAAATCAACCCATACAAAATCCAAATTAAAAAAGATCAGATAAAATAACGTAGGACCATACGTCCATGTCAAATCCAGCTTTTGTCAAGTGTAACATCAAGAGTATTCATGAAAATAACATCACAGGAATGAAACAGACATACTACCCTTTGATAAGAGTTTGTGTACTTAAGGAAAGAATATTAAAACATATGTAATGGAAAGTGATAACAACCATTACATTATTTGGTTGACTAAACCATCTGAATATCACAATGTCAATATTTCACAGTCAACAGAAAATACCACACAACAGCGTACATATAAAATATTTAAAAAGCCATACAGTAAAGGTGAAAAATGTTGAATGAATGTGAAAATGGCACACACCCCTGACCAACCCACTATGTAAAACCCACAATTCGCAATCAACTGGGAAAGGCAACAAAAACTAAAAGTGCCTGAAGTGGTCAGTAAGCCGCCAATCGCATGACTGTAATTAGTTCTTAACTTACGAATAATCAAATTGTCACTGATAACTTTCTAAATATTAAGACTTAAATCGGCATGAGCACAACTGCAAACAAGAAACAACTCCTGCTACCTATCTCCGTAATGTTATTTTAACAGACACAAGGACAGCAAACAATCAAACATCAAAGTGGAATCCCTTACTGCAGAGGGTGACATGCTAAGGTAGCCTAAAGCAGAAGAGACACAAAGGATGGACTACTGCACACGCGAACAACCTGTCCACACTGTTGCCATCTTGGAAGAAGTGTATGCATGCTTAACTTAAACTATCAGCCTCCAAGATACTGGGTAGACTGCGTCGACCACCAAGATTTAACATTTTCAGACTTTTAAAACTGGAAATGCATCAGATTCCTTTGGGTTTTATGAGGGTTGTATGGGAACACCCCAAGCAACACCCATGGAATGCCCCTTTCATGCAGTGTTATGCGTGAACGGGGTCCATATTTACACGGCCTTGATAAGTCATGCAAGGTGGCTTTGAGTGACCTTGTAAATAAGAGTAGGCACACAGCGCCACTGGACAGGAAAAACAATTACGCTCTGGTGGTGCTGTGTGCCACCCGGGCCTAGTAAATGAGGCCCTATGACTCTAAGAAAAAACACAGAAAATAATACAGAGTGTCACCCACAAGTGAACAATGTTAATGTGTGTAGACCCAAAAGTACCCATGAGACATAACAAAAGAAGAAAGGGAGCTCATGAAACAGTGACAAAAAATGTAGGTAACATCTTATTCCCAAAAGATATTCCAGATTATATTGATATTGCTAAAAAAAATGATTTTAGTCCCAATCTTTCAACATATTAGACAATAAGGCTTGCATTCATGTTTGCTACATTTATATTAGCAAATCGTCAAACAAAATAGATCCTATAATAGCCATATCCATATAAATTTTTGTATATGGTATACAAAAACCTTTCACTGAATACATGATAGATAGAACCAATTTTTTCTTGACCTTAGTTGTTTTGTGGGTGCTCCTGACCTGTTAACAGCTATATCTATCAACTACCTTGCATTACTTTGATCTCTCCTTCTTTTTATATATCCAGATTGATCACTATCAATTAATATCATGCATTGCATCCATGGAGACTTAGGGCCTCATTTCGAGTGTGGCAGTCTGAGGACCGCCGCACTTGCGCTGACGGTCCAACCGCTGCACTCCGGGTGGTTTGACGGCCCAATTATGATCCTGGAGGGCAGACCCGCCAGGGGACTGCCATCCTAGCTCAGAACAGTGTTTCCAAAGGGCTGTTGGCGGTTTTGGTTGCAGTCAGCCAGGGCGGCCCTGAACTCAGCGCCGCCTGGCTGATTACAACCTTGTTACCTGCCAGCCTTTTCATGGCGGTTTCCCCACCATTAAAAGGCTGGCAGAGAACAAGTGCAGGGGCCACAGGGAAGCTGAGTGCTATATTGTAGCACAGAATGCGTATTGCAACGTTTTCCTGCCAGTCAGCCTGACAGGAACACTGTAATACGCTCGGAGGGGATGCCCCCGCCATGGTGGTGGTGTCCTCCCCACGTGTTTGGTGGTCCCATGCTGGGTAGATAGAGCCAATTTTTCGTTGACCTTAGTTGTTTTTTGGGTGCTCCTGACCTGTTAATAGCTTATATTTATCAACTACCTTGCATTACTTTGATCTCTCCTCCCTTTTATATACCCAGATTGATCACTATCAATTAATATCATGCATTGCATTCATGGAGACTTAGGGCCTCATTACGAGTATGGCTGTCTGAGCACCGCCACATTTGCATTGATGGTCAGATCACTGCACTCCAGGCTGTCCGACTGCTCAGTTATGACACTCGTGGTCAGACACACCAGGGGACTGCCATCCCTGCCAGAAACATTGTTCCCAACTGGCTGACGGCGGTCTTGGTTGTAGTCAGCCAGGGTGGCGTTGAACTCAGCGCCACCTGGCTGATTACAACATTGTTCTCCGCCTGCCTGTTCATGGCAGTTTCCCCACCATGAAAAGGCTGGCAGAGAACAAGTCTGCACAGCACTGTCAGAATGCGCACTGTTGCTGTGCAGACAGTGCACTTTCCAAGGGTGCTGGACGGCCCCCTCTGTGCTACGATATATAGCATGAGTGATATATCGTAGCATGGTTCTCGCCGCATTGACCAGCAGGAACACATATTGCAATGTTCCCGCCGGTCAGCCCAGCAGGAACATTGTAATATCTTCGGGGGGATGCCACCGCCATGGCGGTGACGTCCTCTCGCTAGGTTTGGCGATCCCGTGGTGGGACCGCCAAACTTGTAATTAGGGGTAAAGTCTGCACAAGTATTTTAACAAACCCATTTATTAAAGAAATGGGGTAAGTTGAGCACCTCAAAGAATCTCTTCCAGATTTATGTATTATCATGATGACTGATTTGTTTTACCTACTAACAATTTCTCTTTATTCCTGCTACTGATATATATCCTTGTATAAATGGCACGGGGTATTTTTACAGGCATTATTAACTTCAACAGAAACACCATCAAGACTAAAAGGTTTCCTTTCCTTTTTTGTGCTTGTAGACTTTGTCTTCAGTTTTAACCTCACTCAATTGATCTCTTTCAACCAAAGACAAAGCATACGAATTTAGGAGAACCATCTGCATTGTGAATGAAAAGAGTTTTGCGTGTATATCTCTGATTGTAATAACTACATTCCTGATATTAATGTTTTTTGTTCTGTTATCTAATAATCATCCATATTATTCACATTTGTGCTTGACCTTTGTTTAATACAAAACAGAACGAGCCCATTATGCACTCTGTGTGTGTGTGTGTGGATATATATTCAACATATCTGCCTAAAACTATATTTTGACTCATATGTACTATCTATTTCTGTATCTATATATGCATCTTGCATCTTATAGATTAGTTGTAAACAAACGGAGTATGAGAATCCTGTGGAACAGGGCATACTGAAGAGAGATATCAGTTAGATGCCCACATTTTGCAAGCACCTGTTTAACTTACAGAGTTGCATTACATATTTTCCTTTAGGCATTTTATCTGATGTATGCATCCAATGATTGCACATGCACAGATGCTTTATGAATCAGTCTGGGTGTGTTTATTGTGACTCTCTTTGCTTAGTTATGCCTTCAAGCGATGGGAGATGGGAGAAACCCAAGGTCTGCTGAAAAACTGCTTGATTGGTTGCTATTGATTAATGGCATGTGTATGTTTGAAAACATCCAGTACAGAGCGGGCTTAGGAATAATGCCTGATTGTAACTTGAACTAAAGCAAAGTTTGTGCAGAAGTCATAAAAAAACAGATTTTGTTTTTGGACACAGGATGAGATTATAATGACCAAGCTTATCACCTTCTAAAAAGATTTCATAGAAATGCAAAACCTTACACAACACCATCTGAGAGAAGGATTCTGATGAAAGAAATCTGTTTTTACGAGGAGCAGCCTGTTTTTTGTACTTCAAAAACCATGGATCATTGTTTTAGCTGTTATACTGTGAACTTTGCAATGGGGTCATTTGTGATCTAGTACATTTATTGTGAGCTTGAGGCCAAATTCTGATTCTATGAAAATACATAATTTGTTGGAAAAATTCAAGATAAACTCAAGTTCTTAGAGTTATTAACAACATATCTTTCTATAAAATCATTGAAATAGGAAATTTTCCTCAGCAGGATAAAAATAGATGGGGTTCACAAACTGTACTATGGGCATTTGCACAGTGCATTGGTGTAGGGTGGCACAGTCTTTGATGTGGGATTGCAGTATTTTTGGTCATCCTGGCTTGACTTACTATGGCTTACTATGTGAATGAGAGGTTTGTTTCAAAGACGAGGGTCTGACTTGAGTTGTGAAGTTGTGCTATCAGTAGTGTGCAGGGTTAGATGAATCTATCAGCTTGAATGAGCAGTGGGTCAATGTTCTTGTTTTTTTTATGGGTAATGCCAGCGGGTTGTACTGAATCGCTTACATATCCTCAGGAATGGATTAAATGACAATGGTCTTACAGATGCATGTCTAAGACAACTGGGTGACTTAAAGGATGATTAATGGCATGGTTGGGCCGTGTTGTATGTATGTTAGGAGTTCTACCTTAATATATTCTGTTATGATAGTGATAATGGTACATTAAATTCGTTAGTATGGAACAATGCCTCATCATAACAATAATCATCATCTGGTCCTAAAGCCCTCGCGCTCGTGAGCAGTGTTCAGACTGGTGCAGAGTTTAAAGTAAAGTGCACCTTTGCTAGTTAATATGACCATCTTCCTTATTGAACTCTGACCTCTTAGGTGTGGAAGTCACTCCTCTACTCTTCAGACCTCCTTGTGTGTGCCAAAACTAACAATGTGTTGGTGTGGGAGGTTGCATAGGCACATTTGGTGTATCTGTGGTGTGCACTATACATTGAGCACACGGTGCACCTCATGATGTTGGCCTGTTGTGGCAGATTATGTCTGCTATGGGCAGGCTGGTGGGGCACCATACTTTCACTGGAACATCCAGTAAACATTGCTAGTGATAGCTGGCCTCTGTATGATTTGCTCTGATTTGTCCAAGTGATCTTGACTGGCTATGCACCTTTTTGCATGGGAGCTGGATTACTGGAGACCGTTGGCTCGTCTACTTATTCTTCAGGATCACAGGAGACAGTTGGCAGTTCTATGTGGGCCTCAGTATTATGGGGACATTTGGCAGGTCTAAGTACTCTTCAAGATTACAGGAGATCATTGGCTGGTCTACTTACTACTCAGGATTATGGGAGACGGTTGGCTGGCCTATATATTCATCCTCTCCAACTGCAAGAAAGTCCCTAATACCACTCAGTGGTTGCTTCATTCACAACTGACTCACAGGGTAGAATTATCTGATATAATGGGAGTTGCATAAATATTTCTTAGTTTTTAGTTGCAGGCTCGATGCACACATGTGACTCTTCAGGAACTGCTCCTGATTGTAACTGACCTGTGTAAAGCATGCAAGAAGTGTTGGAATATGGCTTGAACTGAGCCTTGACGCCACTTACGCGATTGAGGGTCTTCTTCATCTTTGGACATCTTGTTGTGACCTCTCTGGCTATTTTCTTGCTGTATTACTCATTGAGTAATTAAGTAATAGATATTAGTTTCAGCCATTTTAGCAAAACCTTTGCTTCCTACCTTTCATTTTATCACTCTTCCGTGGGGTGTGCGAAATTTGTGTAATTTCTTTTGCTAATTATATAAAATGACATAGTACTATGTACCTACAGTTGATGCAAGGATGTACTTTGTGATAAAAATAATGCAAAAAACACAGGTACTGTGAACAAGAGTTGCTCATGTTCTGCCCATTCGCGTTGTTTCGGTGTTATCACAATAGGATTTGATAGCCAACGGATACATCATATGATGCAATTTTGCAAACGTTCCAGTACAAAGTGTAACTTTAAATGCCAGAAACCAAATAAATGATGTACTGTAATTGAAGTTCCACCCAGTCCTACTCTAAAGATGTTTAATTTTGCCCATACTCAACTCTAAAATTGTTGGGTTCATGCAATCTGCTAGCTTGCCCGATTTTGAACAAGCGTGTGCCCACTGGATTTAATTTCGATAATGCAGAACTTTGTGTGTCTTTCATGTTCCTGTATTTTCACAATAAGCACATATAGGCAATGGTATTTTTTGTGCATGCACTTGTTCTGCACATTGTCCATAAATGTGCCCAAGGTGTGCCTCGAGAATGAATGCGAGAATGGATGTATTGAGTATATAACAGCAGCAATTACTGCTGCTGCTGCTGCAATCCATCATTTACTGGAAAAATAAATATAGGTACACATGCCCTTATTTCAAACTTTGTGGCCAGATAGGGTAAAGCAGTCGAGCGGGTTGGTTGTATGCTCATCTTAGAAAAAGCTAAAACATGGTTTTCTAACGAAGATTTTGCAGACCCTAGTCTCCTACTGCTGGGAAAGGAACCCTTGCACAGCATAGCTGAGGTGACTAGGACCTTGAGAAGTAAATAACAAGAGTTTTCTGGAAGGGAAGGTCCTAATCAAATACTTTCTATATATTCTGCACATAAGCGATGTGAATTGTGGTGCACAAAGTTTTTTTTTATAGAATGGAGCCCAAATTTGCACCTCTATAAGAGACCTGCATATTAATTGGTACACAAGGGACTATCATAGTTATAGGATAGAACCCAGGAGGCCCACTTAACTTTTCATCCTTTCGAGATCAACAAACTAATCAACAGTACACATCGAAGGAAAAATTTACAAAGAGTTCATGCTATGCAGCACAGCATTTAAAGTTGCTGTGCTCTATTGCATGAATGGGAGAGAGCAGAACCGCTCCATACCTACTAAGAAGTGGTACAGTTCTGCTCTCTCCCTGCTCTGATGCCCTTTTGACAACCGTGCGCCAATGCAGGTACCCTTGTGCAGTGGTCAGCATAGTTTTTGTTCAGCAAGGAATCTTGGTAGGTGCAGTATTTTGGCACAAATCCCTGCCTGCACTTCTTTGTAGATAAGGATTTGCAAAATACGGATGATTGCATGGGAAATCCCATGATCCACCCATGGTACACCCCCTTCATGCGAAGTAACGCAATTCAGTGCATGGGGTTGCGTTACCTTGGGTTACAAGCCAACGCAGATCATGATTTGCGGTGGATTGTAAATCTAATCTGTAGACTTTGCATCTGGTCTGCATTAAAAAAGTAATGTGCACTTGACACAAAGCCTTTGCAAATGTAGGTCCTGTTTTTAAGGGCACACGTGGCCAGGGATGAACATGCACTTTACAAAAACGCATGTGATTTTAAAGCAAAGTAAATCTGTAAAGAATGCAGGCATAAATGAAGAACATTTGGCAGCAGGCAGACAGAAACCCTTAGCTGACTGCTGGAAACTGAAAATCAAAACCAAGAACCAATATCAGTCTACCTAGCGCGTGTCTGACTTATAAGTGAATGAAGCTGTAATTTAGGCACTGAAAGGATCTGCCATTACCACAGGTATCTCTGATAATCTCCTTCACAGCCGGGGATTTTGAGAGATGACAATCAGGGATGCTACAAAGAAAGACAGGCTTCAGCTTCTCTTAACCAGGGACGTAGTAGTCAATAGTGTACCAGCTGCATTGGCGCCAGTGTCCTGATACCTTGGAGGCCACTAAACCCTGATTATGTACTTCGCTGCCCAAGCAGAAGTGAGTAGGCAATTTTCCTTGGATACAAGAGGTTTTTGGCACTCCTCCTGCCCATCTTTTGGGTTCTGTACAGTGACTACAGCTCATACGATCAAGTATTCAGCGCTGCATGTCAGCTGATCTCATAGCATGAGATAGTGCCAGTCAACGGGGTGAGAGGAAACATGCACTCATCAATGTGCAAATCAGAGTTTATGAAAGAGGAACAAGAACACTTTTTGTCACTTGAATGAACCTAGGGCCTGATTTAAAGTTTGTCAGATTAATACTCTGTCACAAAAATGACAGATATTCTGTACATCTTATTACAAATGTATTATATTCTATGCACTTGAAATAGGGTGGACAGGTATCCGTCATGTTTGTGGTGGAGTAGCCATCCACCAAACTTTAAATCAGGCCCTTAATTCCTAGGGTTTGGCGGATGGAGTAGAGACAGGGTGGTGGAGGACTTTACATCTACCACCCTAACTTTACTCTGCCCGCCAAATTCAGAGATGTTCACTGGCTCCACAGACATGTCTATACATTGGTAGGAGCCGCTGTCATGGCAGTTCCTGCCAATGTAGAAAAAAATTGATTGACTGCTCCATAAGACGTGATATTCGGAAGTCAAACTTTTTCAAAGCTCTTTATTTTCCAAAACCAAGCCCCCAATGGGAAAGTTTGTTTTTGAAAAATAAACTGATGACCCTCACACCATTTGAGTTTTCCCCCATAGTGTGGGGGTAATTTATCTTTATGTTACTGTCCTCGCATTCGAGGGCATGCCTGCCGGGTGAAGGCCCTGGTGGTGATGGAGAGTAAATAAAAGGTATCCGACTGCCCGCTCTAAATAGGGCAGTTGGATAGCTTTTACATCTCAGGACCTTGGGAGGAAGGTTTAGGCCATCAGAGCAAGCTATAGTCAGTCAGTGTAAGCCTAGTGGACCACCCACCTCTAAATCGGGCAGGCCCACCATTAGCTTGGTGAGGATGGTACCGCATGACCATTGAAATGTAGTACCCTCTCCACCAACCCCAATCATCCCCTTAGTATGCTCCCACACGTCCTGCTATTGCTAGGCTGCTCACATCTCAAGAAAAAACACTACCTAACCATCCACCTTATACAAGAACAAAAAAAAAAATAACATAAAGCTATACTTAGGGCCTAGCGCCTCCTTGCGCCACATTAGCGTAATTGTTATGACGCTAATGTGGCCCAACATGGCCAAATTTGCCGCACTATATTTACACTTTGTAACCCCTTGTGCCACATAATGCCTCCGCCAGGAATAATGTATGCAAGGGGGAATTCCCCTATTAAGGGGACCGCAAAAATGGTGGAGTGGAATCTAAGAGATGGTAGCCATTTTTAGTGGCTATTTTTAACGCCTGCACAGAGCAGGTGATAAAAGGGGGCACACCATTGTTTTCAATGGGTCCCTATGTACTCAGCAGGATTAGCGCCAAAATCTTGGAGCTAATCCTGCACAGTACATCAATAGCGTCAAAAATGTTGACGCTATTGCCCCTACCCTGCGCCATGGTCAACATATATTAAATACGGCGCACACATGGTGGCGGTAGGGGGGCGCTAAGGGGCACAAGAAAAGTGGGGCTGCATTGGATGAAGCGCCACGTTTCTTAAATTCGGGCCTAAAAATCTAGAACAAGTACTCTATGGGGGTGGTGACGTTTTTCAGTAAAGAAGCGAAAGGTGACATTTTGTTGTAGCACCCCCCATGGACACAGTTGAAATCTGAATTAAAAAATTGGATTGCGAACAATACATTTTTGCAGATAACATTATTATTTATGGAAAAAATACTGCTCATTAAGGTCGGTGCTATTAATTATGACTCCATGGTAATGTCAAGATGAAAAGCAATTACAAGAGAAAACAGGTCAGGGCATCGTACCATCTGCCACTTATGTAGACACTGGTCAGAAATGTCCCCGCTCAAATATAAGGAGATATCTGTTGTCTATCTCGACCAAAGCCCCCTCTACAAAACCTCTATAATTACAGTTGAATTTGTAGGTGCACAATACGTATTATAAGCTGCAGAGCGTCTGTAAAAATGCCCCACATTTTGGTTCATTTGCCTTTCAAGAAAGGCATACATAAATACAATTCTAGTGTGCTGTATTGTAGCATATGTTTAGCACTTACTATCCCTATTTGGGGGTGTGTAAGCACTTACCTTCACAGGTAGCAAGGTACACCATGTAGGGTGTGTGGTTGGAAAGGTGCTGTTTTTTTAACCTTTGTGGGAAGTGTTTTCATGTCGTGTGATGACCACTAAGGTCCAGTTATCGTGTTATGAGACGCAGAGTTGGGCGGTGTGATGGATCAGAGAACATAAGAGACAGATAAATGTGAGAAATTGGGTTGTTAGTTGAGGGAAATGTGAGCCCTTATCAAGCAATAGGCATAATCCTTGTCAGGGTAAATCACAAAAGTAACTAAATTAAAATAAACCTCTGGCTGCTTGCCCCAGAAGCAGTCGGGCTTAACATAGAGACAATATGTAAAGTATTTATGCAGCACTCAAACAGTAATAAAGTGAAAACGGAGACATACAATTTCAAAGTTTTAGGTAAATATAGCATCCAAAAGCATAAATCACCATTTGTGGTTATCTGATCATGCTAGACCAGGGCAAAGTCACTAGTGAAGGCCGACCGCTGTAGAGAGTGGGCCAGAAACATGGACCAGGGTAGCCTTGCTGAAAAAGTTACCTTCTCAAAATCTGGCACAAAGAGTCCAGTTTGCAGTAGAGGAGGCTGTGAGAAGCAGAGATAGCACCACGGATAGTCATCCCTGTAACACGAAGATCCTGTCAGGCATTGTGGATGGTCGTTGCTAGAGCTTCACATTGGCGATTAACGTGGGTTGTCGGTGCTGTATCCCAAAGGGTAGATCTTGTGTTGCCGGTTGTCGGTCACTGGCTGGTCATCGCTGGAGCTCAATATAGCTCGCAGTCAGGTCCAGTAAGAGTTTCACGTTGGTGGTTGTCGCAGGCTGCAAGATCTTGGCACTGACAGGCAAGATCACCGTACCAAAGAGCCCAAACGTCAGGATTTCACCTTTTTCTCCAGAGAAGTGCACTGTGATGCCAACCAATAGCCCAGAACCTCGGGAGGTGTCTCATGGAGATAAGGGGCTCACTCTACCAGAAGCTAGGAGAGCCCATGCAAATCCAGTTGCAGCAGGTCATCTGAGCAGTTGCAGGGAGGCCTCTGGAGCTTGGTCGGTCCCTGTAGATGAGACAGGAGGTCAGTCAGCTGACCCTTGGATTCACATTTCCTGGGATGAAGGAAGCAGGTCAAGTCTTCCTTCTGAGACAGCAGGGTAGGCCTCAAGCAGCATGGTAGTCCTCTGCCAGCATGGCCATATTTTTATGCCTGGTGACAGCTTTGAAGAGGAAGGAATTTCTGGAGTACACCACCTCCCTCACAGATTGTTCTGGAATTTCCTGCCTCTTCACCCTGGTCTCAGGGTGTCTGGAGTCTCAAAAGGCTAGTGTGAAGTGCTTTGTGTGTGTGTGTTAAGGCAGCTCTTCTGAAGTGTGAGTGGGGCTGTGCATAGCTCAGCACCTCGCATCCCCCTTTGTCGTCAATGTCTGGGAGGACAACAGCTAGTCATGTGATGCAGGATACAGGCTGCAGGCACCAAATGATTAGGACAAGAAAATTCCAGCCTTCTAAAAGCAGCATTTTGAGAATTATGACTCAAAATCAGAGTATTTAAAATTACAATTCTTTATAGACCAAACATGACATGTCTACCTTTTCCCAAACAAATCCAATGTTACCCTATGACAGCAGTAGACCTAGCGGTGGTGGAAAATGAATTTATGCGTTTTTTAGTACAAAGACATGTAAAAATTGAAAGTATGTGACCAACATTTTATATACACTGCTCCCTGCCCTAAGCGCTGTTAAGGGCCTACCTTAGGGTTGACATATCTGTATTAAAAAGGAAGGTTCAAGCTTGGCAAAGAGGTATTTTGCCAAGTTAGATTGGCAATCTAAAACTGCACACAGGCTGCAATGGCAGACGAGACATTTTTTATAATGCTACTTAAGTGGGTGGCACAATAAGTGCTGCAGGTCCACTAGCAGCATTTAATTGACAGGGCCTGGGTACATGTAGTACCACTATACTAGAGATTTAGAAGTAAATGAAAGGTGCCAAGTGGGTGTAAGCCAATTTTGCAAACTTTAGAGGAGTGAGCACAATCTCTTTAGCGCTGGCTAGCAGTGGTGAAGTACACAGAGCCCAAAACGCCAACAAAACGGGTTTCTAAATGCAGGAGGGGTGAAGGCAAAACGTTTAAGGGTGGCCATGCAGAGAGGGCCAAGTCCAACAAGGAGCACATTATAATTGTAATAAAGGGCTCAAACATATAGCAGCTACACAGCATCAGCCTGGCTATAGGGGTAGTGGAGTGCTATGTGATTGTACACCAAAAAAGAGAAGGAATTTTGAGAAGGCTGAGTAATCCATACAGCAACTTGTTCCAGGCAGGGATACTGGTGAAAGAGTAAAAGATGCCAAAAGGGCAAGATCTGTAATTAGGGACTTATGTAATAGCTATGCATCAATTATTATCATTATTAGTAGAAGTAGTAGCAGTTGTAGTAGTAGCAATAATCATAATATTAATCATACAAAAAAGAATTGCAATACTAATAACAATTTAGAACACGGATACTGCCTATTGCTGAATAAATACACCTCAAAAAAGAGGAAAGAAATGGAAGAGCAGTCAAGGCTGGCAACCTAAACACAAACACTATAGCCCACTGGATTGCCAGCCCTTTTTCTCTTTGTGCACCACTGTGTCACAAGATGGAAATTAATTCACTTTGCAGAGGGGTGGTCATGTGGGGCCCCTCCTCTGGGGTGGGTATGTGGTAACCCTTAGTGTCACCTAGAGGGGGAGGATGCCCCTAGATCTTACCCACATACCAGCAAGCCATGGAGAGACACCCCGCTGTCCCTCACACACCACCCAATCGTAGACCAGTTAAATACCACTTTTTCTTTTGATGGTATTCGCTTTTCCATCACCAGACATGAAATATAGATTAAGATTTTGTTGTTGGCAGTGGGAAGACACTGACACCATCTGGATGGAACAGGAAACCATGAAAATACTGTCCACATGCACACCTGCTAATTGTGGCTCCTGCTTCAGAGTGTGGGGGAGATCTGAAAAGCATAGCCCAGTCTACCACAAGAAAAAAAGTTACATTTTACAGATCAATGTCTTCACGACTAAGGGGCGTCTATACTGACCACATTCTATTGGCCAGTACTACATCTTTGTTATTCACAATCAGTATTTAAATGTAATCATGAATGTGTTGCGGTCAACATATTTTCCACAAGGGAGAACATTGTGTTTCCACTACGTAGAAGGATATTGGCACAGATGTTTACAATCGTGTACCTTTCTTCTGTATTAAATATTATAAATAGCTGCTGATTGCAAGGTTGTTTTTTTTTCACCCAGAGACCATATACAATTGCAGCGCTACACCCCAAGAGTTGAATTCCTTCACATAAGAGTCTTTCCATGGTGTGTTGTTAAAATTAGTACTGAAAGTACAATGACAAAGAGAGAAAAATGAAAGTCTTTGGCACTCAGGCACTGGGTCACACGGTCCAATTATATAATCATGAAATATTGAAAACATTTACAAAACTCCACAGCTGAGACCAAATCCACAAAGACGAACGTTCTGTACTTCCCTACAGTGGGATGCTTTTATCTCTGTTTGAAGCAGACTGTTTGTAAATGTTTTGTATTTCAAAAAATTATCTGGCAATGTAATGTTCCCATGTACTGCCTACAGATCAACCACCATACACGATACATGCTAAAAAAAAGTGGACTAATTAACGATTTTGCTAACATTTTAGGAGAACATAAAATTGTTACCCTATTCTCAAAGCCTGCAGCTTTATTCGCCTAAAGCATTTAGGGGTATTGTCTCCATACTAGGTCATCTGTTTAAAATCTGTGTTCTTCATCGTATTCCCGCAGGTATTCTATAAATGAAACAAGCATTGGCAAACTCAATAAGTCTGGTGTTGCCTGCCAGCCTTTTGGCTTTGTGGGTGCTTGTTTTCTCGTTCGTGTTTGCAAAACATTATTTTTGAAGATCTACCAGGTTCTCATCAATGTAAAAAAAAACATTGGTAGGATTTAACATAATTTTGTGCCTCATATAGCAAACTGCCCCAGAGTACCTAATCGAACTGAAGGGAACTACTTTGTGTGAATGTGCCCTTTGTGATAGAGCAGATGGAAGTCTGGAGAAAATGAAGAGGCAGGATGCTGGATGGAAGAGCATGTGAGTCAAAACCTTTGGTGCTGAGGGAACTGGTGTTACCAAACAAGTTTGATTCAAAGAAGCAAAAGACATCCATCATTAAAAGATAAAATTAAACTCGCCCATTTTTAGCTGACACACAAAACTAATAGGTATGGTGCCTGCTTATAGAAAGCCCTTCCATCCTCCACCTCTCGTTGAATCTCCCACCCCCCAGCTATACAGCACATGAGATATCTGGCCAGCTCTCCTGCCACCAGCCCGGTAACACCAGGCAGTCACGAATGGCCATATCATTGTCCGAGCCTGCTGTGAGGGCTGCCAGGCCTACTGGACTGTGGGTAATCACTATATCCACACCGCGGATGAGGGATCGAGGCACTTCCACTGCCTAGTTGGAAAAATGAGCAGTGTGATCTGCCACAGGGGGGAGGGGCACACTGCACTGGTCCAGCTTCTGAGAGTCCTCAGCAGGCTTTAAGCATGCCCCATGTGTCTCAGGGTGATCCATGAGCATCGAGGCGCTGGCTCAGGGCCAGTGGCAAACCACTTTGCATTTGTTATGGCCTGGTGAAATAGGAACACTGTTTCTTCATTTCAAGTAAATTGGTTCGTAATAATTAGAAAGCATTACAAAACTGTTAGACCATGTTAAATAACGGGCCGAAAACAGAATAACGTCTCTGTTTGTTGACGAAACATTTCTAGCCAAATATGAGTATTTTATGATTCTCGTTGTAAACAGGTGCAAGTGTGAGGTGCTAGTTCATTTCACTTGGGGAAAGTACTGTCAGAGTGGTACACACTGCTTTCAGTTGTTGAAACAAAATGCCAATAAAAATCGTTTGAAACTTGTTGTGCAATACATACATCCGCAAGGTCAAGTTGAGGAAAGGAAACATACTTTTACTTTTTTAAATCCTTTTTCTTTCCAGTTTAATTTTTTTTGCCTCACATATCTATTCTTCCAATCTGGCTCTGTTTTAAATGCCCAGGAAGTTAAACCTGAGCCAGTGTTCACCACATTTGTGTGGGATTTTTAAGCCACAAGAATGCCAGAAATAAAAACTTTAATTTTGTAAATCATTAATTATTTATTTAAACAACAATAGCGGATTAATAAAGTATCCATACATAAAAAAGCAACATTGACAATTTTAAAACGCTCTGTAGATGTGAAATTCGAAATTGGAGGCTAAAAATTGAGTTGGTATCCTTATATTGATTCGTGGGAGTGGAGAAAGTAATCTAGTATGGATAATTAGTGACCTCAATTGAAGCCCTGGTATGCTTGGAAAAGACATGAAAATGCATTAGGCACAAGCAAGGCAAAGTGATGTGCTAAGGTCTAGCTTCATCTTTCACACCTAACGCAACATTTTGAAAAGCTTAAACAGTCCCACTAAAATAACATTTTCGATTTTTGTATTGTATTTGTAAAATAAATATTTCATATTTGCATAGTAATTTGATGCATACTTGTTTCTGTATTTTTGTGTATTGTTTTGAAATTCTGATGGTAGAAATTACCTAGACTGGGGTCGCTGACTTCCAGTACTGATTAGGTGGGTGTCCACAGAAGTCAAACTCTTAAGAACCGCTGGGGTAAATTGTTAGTTACAAACACATAGCTTGCAGCTGCTTAGTACTTATGCTCACTTCATCTTTTCACAAATTATATAAAACGCACACTGAAATTGCAGAAATGGCAGAGGCAAAATGCTGGAGAATGGGGCTATGGGGAACAGCCAACTGACAGGGAGGTGTGTCCCACGGAGGTATTGGGTTAATGGTAGCACAGACTAGACGACTGTGCTATCTTTTGGAAACATCCGTTAAAGGATGTAGCTCAATATGCGGCCACTTCAGGACTGCCACCCACCATTGTGTGGTAGGTGTCCCCGGTGGCAGCCCCCTCCACAAAGTGTAGTCAGTTCAGCAGTATTCAGCATTTCAAAATATATTTAGCGTAGGGTGTTTGGTGTGGTTAGCGGAGGTATAGTTAATTGTTCTGATATTTACATGGCTTCCTGCATGTTGTCCCTAGTGCAAAAAGTCCAGGAGTCGCTCCGTCTGCTGGGCGCATGGACCTGGTGGTTGGAGGCGGCGCGTTGATTTGCTCAGTGAGGCGTGCCTCTAGAAGGGTGGCTGCGGCGATCCTCCACTGCTTCCCACAGTAGGAAAGCAATGCCGTCCGGAGGTATGGTAGGTTCTCAGGGCCACCTGCATGCTCGTGGTGCAGCCCAGAAGACTGCCAAAAGGCGGGTAAGGAAGGGTCTGCTGGAGATGGAGGATGAGGGAGGGTGAAAGGCTTTAGGATTGCCCTGGGAGCCTGAGCATGCAAAGGAGTGTTTGGGGGGTCTGCTACAGCAGGTAAAGTGTGAAGCCACCCCTCTTAGAGCATATATGGCAGAAAAGCAGGGCGAGGTCACAGAGGAAGCAGGTGGAGCAGATAGGTAGTTGGAGGTGGTAAAAGGAGCCCAGTTGCTGACTGAAGAAGGGTCGCCACTTGGGAGGAGGCAAGCAGAAAGGATCGTCGATTGGGACGAAGAGGAATCAATAAGGCAGGAGGGTCAGAGTTCTGACTGAGAAGGTGGACAAGAGATATCCCTCAGCCAATGGGCCTGGTTAGGCAGGGCCCCTAAGGCCCTGCAATCACAATGGAGGGTTGCAGGTTTGGGATGACAGCGAGCCCAGGGTCTTTTGGGGATGCAATGACTTCGCCCCCCCCCGCAGCTTATTAGGTAGTTTAGCGGTGATAGTAGGTTCCCTTCCTGCCATACCTGCAACAAAGTTGGAATGGAGCGAGGATGAAGGTGGAGTTGGTCCCACAAAGGGGGATAAGGATAGGCCCAGTTTTTTTTTCAAAATGTTTAGTGGGTGCCCCCATACATCAACAGTCACCTCCATTGTGCCCGGGCCAGCATTTTAGCATGCGACTGGGGACTCTTTATGCCAAGAACCGTGCATGATGCATAAGTCAAAAATTACCTCTAATATATTAGGGCCAGCATTTTGACCATCCCGAATATGCCATGGTAGCCCTCCCTGATACCATGAACTACCTGCAGTACAAGAGCATCAGCAGTTTGTTATGAGTCTCCCAGGTGTCAAGGATTACAACCAATGTGCCAGCTACATCATTTTCCAATGGCTACTCCATATGCCAAGGATTAAAACCAATGTGCCAATGCCAGCATTTTGCCATGGGTCCCCGATATGTCACAAATTATGTCCAATATTTCACATGCCAAAAATGATCTCCAATATGCAAGGATCAGTGCAAGGTTAACAAGAGTATACTTCGCACAAATGCACTCTCAGGCTCACGTTCACTCAATTGCTTTCACACTCACAGACTCTGTCACTCTCATTCACATTTCCTGACACTAATTCATTAGCACACGTTTACTGGATCTCTCACTCAAAGTGGCATTCTCTCCTCTCTCACTCTCACTTTGTTCAACTCATTCTCACTCACAGTTACACTCACTTTCACTATCAGTTACTCTCACTTCCATGCAGCTCACTCTCAATCATGTTTTAAAACACACACATGCGCGCACACACCCACAAACACAACCTACCTCTCTCTTGCTGTGTCTCTCTCACTCGCAGTGATGCACAGAACTGCTTTTTCACTGCTTTTTTAGCAGCAGGTGCTAGGTGGATTCTGATTCTTGGGACAGGAACGCAGCTAGCTCCTTTCCACCTCAAACACTGAAAGTTGGAACCCTCAAAGAGATGTTTAGGCTCCAGATTTCAAATTCTTGCATTTTCACCTCACCCTCTCCCACCCTGTTACAGGGTGGGGTGGAGCTAGTGACACGTCTCACGCCCTACCCGTAAAAAGATGAGAGACTTGACAAAATAATTGAAAGATGGCCCCGGCACTGCATGGCCTAAGTCTAAGCAGCCCGGGTCTACCTACCTGGGTAACACTTCAGTGTAAAATAAATAGGGTTGCACTGAGGTGAGTCTAACTTCTGAGGCCAGGGCTAGGACTTCATATCGTGAATACCTGGAAAACCTGCCTCATACTCTGTACATAATGATTAAGTGTACTTTACAGATTTAAAGTAATCCCTCAAGCATTCCAATGGAGGCATTTCCTGAAAGGCGGAAGGATACCCCAATTAGCCAATAGCATGAATTGAGAGGGTAATATTCCTCCGGGAGAATCCAAAGCCTATTCTAAGTATATTTGAAAGAATTGGTAACAATAAATGTTGAAGATAGCTGGCTGTCAGGCCACATGTAAAAATGAGAAAATTTCCAGATTATGAGAGGATGCTGACAACTTTTTTTACACCCATATGCGTGCACACGCACACAAACACTGTCACTAACACGTCAGGAAAATTGTTTTCCAATTCTCATATGGATGATGTAAATAATATTATATTTTATTTCATGCAGTGTTGGTGGTAAGTTTCAATCGAGCAATAATATCAAAAATATGAAGCAACAATACCTTTGTCCTACATTTATATTTTAAATCTTGAATTTACAGTATTATTGTAACAATCATATTTTATACTTTGGAATACTTTGGAATTTCTTAAGAGCAAAAGTCTAAACTAAACATTAATGGTCATCAATGCATTTGTGATAAACAATTCAGTTATGCGACAGATATAAAATGTGCTTTGGATACATACCCCTCCCTGGTGTTCTCCACTGTGGAGAGTGGTGATAGGTGGTGGTGCGGACTGGTCAGAGAGGGCTCCAGGCTGGGGTGCCTTGTGGACAAGTCCAGAGTGGGTGGCATGAGTCCATTGTGGGTGGAACCTGAGCCAGTGTACATGCCTGAGAGACAAACACAATTTTGCAAGCCATATGAGCAAACTCATATTAAATACAAATTCTGTAGTCATTTTACGGTTCCATAAAAGTACATGTCTGACAGAAAACAGGTTAGTTTTATTAGATAACGTTCTGTTCTCTATCTGAATTACGGATTCAAAACACATGGTGAAGGTTTCGAACATTTCCTTTATTTGACGGCCAGCACGTACTCACAACTTGTTCTCAGACACGGTTTTGATTCTGGCGAGTAATGCAGAATAAAGCAATTCTGAGTGACCTAAAGTATGAGGATGCACACCCATGTGTGCTTTGAATATGCATTTCTTAAAAGACGCACAAGTGTTCAAATCATACACTAGTTTATTTATGCTAATTTAGTGACTGGCCGTACCAACACTTTTTGAGTTACACACATATCACTTTAAAATTAAGTTGAGTAAATATTCTACAGTTATAGAATTGGAAAGCAATTTCATTCGATGCATTCGTTGACTACCTTGAAGCAGTTGCCTATGTAAAACATGGCGAAGAAAGGCACCTGGTCAGAAGACATCATTCTAGCACTTGGGGCAAAAGTTTCTTTCTTCCACGCAGTCCAATTGCAGCCCAGCGGGGTTTGAGGTCCTCGTCATGAGTGAGGCAGATGGTAATGAGGTATTACCCATACCTAGCAAATACTGACACTGCAGAGACAGATATTCACGGGATGTTTAACGGTGATTGGATACACAAAGCAGGTCAACCCACTCATGGTTTTTACCCTTGGCTTTCAAGTGAAAGTCAGAATCCTGCAGTGGGGAAAGGGCCAATGCTGAAGCAGTGAGGGTTCTTTGAAGTTGGATAGGTCATGGTCAAGCTCCTGCTGAAACCTTTAGTGTTGGCATCAAAAGCTCCGTCTGGAACAAAGCTACATTTGCTAGTCGCCAAGGTCACTTAACACTGGAATGGATTTGCACCCATGGCACTCCATGCCAAGTTTTTATATCCGGCTTTAGTCACATTATAGATTCATAAAATCCTCCAGCGGGACAAGGCTTAAAGCTATAGTCGGGTGAGGCTCCACCAGTTCAGATACCTGTTCCATGAGGTCCAGTTGAACCCGGTTTCTGCACAGCACGGCACAATATTCAACTGACATTAATGGGGTTTTTGTATCCGTCTTGCGTATGACTTCTTTGGAGAAACCTTGGGGAAACCTCAGCACTTTGTCCTAAACTTCTGGTCTCACTTTTCTCAAACTTGGATTTTGGAGAGATAACATTTACTATTACCATTCCAAAAAGCACAACTGTAGGGGAAGTGTTGGACTGAGAAGGGTTAACCTTTACTGTTCCCTCTCCAATCTGTGCAACAGTAGGAAAAGTATTGAATTGCAAAGAGGTTCATTTTACTATTCCCACTGCAGTCTAAACAAGAGTGGGGAAAGTATTTCAAACCCATTACATATAAAAGTAACAACTGAATGTACAAAACATATTACAATATTAATATAAAAATACATATTCTAAATAATGATAAGTAATAAAAACATAAAAACATTAATCAATTTACATAATTACTATTCACTATCAATTAATAAATAATTGTTCTTAAATAATTAATGAATTAACTTTCCGCCCTATCTGCACACCTAAATTATAACTTAAAAGATAAGTATTCTATAATTTACATATTTAAACTCCCCAGTGTATTTAAATGAGGTCACCTCCTGTTGGTAAAAGTCCAAAATGAGTCATCATCCTCTTCCTTGGAGACAAAGGGTTTAGAAGGCCTCTGGGAATGGATGAGAGTAGATCATGTTAGCCTAATTTTGGATCAGTGTGTCAAAATAAGTTTTTTTTTTCTGCCAACTGTCCAGTTCTCCTCCCAGATGCTATGTTATGTTAATTTGTAACGCGCATGGCTACCCAAAGGCCTCCAAGCGCTGGAAGCGAGACACTGAGAACCAACAGAAAAGTTATGCTTTGAACAGCCAAGTTTTTAGAGCTTTCCGGAAATATAGTTCATGGCTGATGAGGAGAAGACTGGGAGGTAGGGAGTTCCATAACTTGGCCCCCTGATAGACCAGAAAACGTCCACCCCATCTAGTCTTCTTTACTCTAGGAATCAAGGCTAGGGAGGCAGTAGAGGACCTAAGCTGTCTAGAGGGTGTATAAAAGGAAGCCAATGTCCTAAGCAAAGATGGACCTCTAATGTGCAGGGCTCTGTGGATGTAGCACAGGGTCTTAATTTCTATCTGGTGTGCCACAGGAAGCCAGTGGACAGACAAAGTTGCTGATTTGACTCATTCATGCCTCTGTACATTTAAAAGCAGATGGGCCGAGGCATTCTGCACCACCTGCAGCTTTCTAATCACAAATTTGGGGGATCCAATATACAAAGCATTGCCATAATCCAGACGCGAACTAATCAGGGCCTGTATGATGAGTCTTTTGGCAACAAATGGGAGGATTCTAAAAACCTTCCTCAAAAGCCTGAGCAAGCCAAAAGAGGTAGCAGGGAACTTATTGACCTGCTGTGCCATAGTGAGTTAAGGATCGAGCCAGACTCCCAGGCTTTTGATGAGTTCTTTAGGGGGCGGAAGATTTCCCAAACCTTCCAGGATAGAAGGATTAGATCTCAGCTGTGTGTGATGTCCCAGTATCATCACCTCAGCCTTATTATCATTGAGTTGCAGCCTACTTAGGGACATCCATCCACCACGGCTTGAAGGCATGAGACAAATGACGGAACATTTGCGCAGGAATTTGTAGATAGTGATACTACCAACTGCATGTCGTCCACATACGACACGAGGGACAGCCCAAATGGCTTAACAAAAGTAGGACCTGTCCAAGACCTGATACGATCTACCCTTCATAAAGGATGTCTAGGGCAGCCCCAGATATTCTGACCTCTCGTGTTCTACCAAGTAATATGTCAGAGTCAACCGTATCGAATGCAGCACTAAGATCCAGAAGAATAATTGCTGTCACAAAGCCTTGATCCAGACACCTTCTAGCCTCTTCTGTGACTGCAATCAAAGCTGACTCTGTGCTGTGAAGGGGTCTAAAACCCATCTGAGTAGAATGAAGTATATTGTTATTCTCCAGAAAGTGGGATAGTTGAGCATTAAAATGCCTTTCAATTATTTTAGACAGAGCAGGCAACATTGATATAGGTCTATAGTTACTGGACAATGCTGCGTCTAAGTTAGTTTTTTTCAGAAGGGGTTTCACAATGGCATGTTTCCACTGTTCCGGTACTATACTCCAGGACAGTGAGGAGTTCAAAAGATTAGTAATAGCGGGTACAGTAAGTGGAGCACCTAATGCCAACACGTAAGGAGGGGCTGGATCGAGGGGGGAACCTGACGTAAGAGATTTCAACACCAAATCTTCGGAAATAGGAAGAAATTCAGAAAAGGTGGCGGGACACAAGGACTGCTGTCCCATCACGTCCGAGGACTGAACAGCAGCTGTAGGAAGAGTCGAATAAATGTCTAGTACTTTTTTTTTAAAGAACCTTGCAAGGTTATTACTATGTTCTTGGGAAGCCTCCATAAGAACCGAGTTCTGCTGCGGCTGGATAATTTCTTTAAATGTCTGAAAAATCTCCTTAGCGGAGTCTGACGCCAGCACAATTTTAGCCGCATAGTAAGAAGATTGGGATACTTTAATTTCTCAGTGGTAGGCCCTAATGACTCTCTGTATTCTAGTTTTAAAGAATCATCATAGGATTTTCGCCATCTCCTTTCCAATTTCCTACATTCTCTTTTGAGGTGTTGGTGGTGAGGGGAAAACCAAGGAGCACCTTTCCTACGACATCCTCCAGCATTAATGGAACAGGGCAGAAGCACATCTAGGCTATTAGTAATCAAACCATAAAAGTTTCTAACAGGTCAGTAGTATCGTCCTTGAAGGAGGGTTTCAACCTCTCCAAGGTGTTAATCTAGGTGCTGGCTTTGAGATTATGCCAGCGTCAGAAGTGTGGAACTGTGATGTGAGAAGGTCTTCTGGGTATGTGAATGGTTAATTTGAGGGTTATAAGGAAGTGGTCAGACCAGGCCAGAGGAAGGGGAGTCATGGGAATCAGCTCCTCAATGTTTGTGAAAAATAGGTCAATGGTATGGCCCTTGAAATGCGTAGGGCCCTTGATCAATTGCTCAAGGAATAGAGAATTCATATCCAAAAGTAGTAGAAAAGTACATGGCAAAACCACTCTTTCTTTCCATATTTTCCTGCTGTGCTTGTAAGCTGGATCCAGCAAGAGCTCAGCAGTGCTCCCGGCATCCACATATTTCAAATGTCAAAATATGTCAAATATGGACAAATACTTTGAGCAAAAAGACTTATTGCATCCAGCTGTTTCCCCTACTTCATGAAGGGTAAGCAAGTTATTCCAATAACGACCACAGATTCACAAAGAAGTATACTGATAACAATAAAAATATGATCTAAATATACTTAACATAGAAATGCATTTAGTTTGAGAGGCACATCAAGGAAATGGACTAACATTTGACTTTGAATGTGCTAAGCTATGATCTAAA
This sequence comes from Pleurodeles waltl, assembly GCF_031143425.1. Lineage (NCBI taxonomy): Eukaryota > Metazoa > Chordata > Amphibia > Caudata > Salamandridae > Pleurodeles > Pleurodeles waltl. The sequence goes on along the minus strand of NC_090443.1, from coordinate 870,793,046 downwards.
TAAATAAATGTAAGATGTATCCTAAATGAAGACTTGGAGCTGGCATTGCGATATCCATGGATAAAGTGTCCTACAACCAATTAACTAAAGCCTACTAAGCTTCATGAAAATAGATTATGCCAATGTTATTGTCTAGGTGTTAGCTTCAGTAAAAGTAACATGTTGTGTGCCTATGCACGAAGGGTTTGACGGGCCAAACTTTATCTAAAAGCTACAAAACCTTTTGAAAGTAATCTGTAGAGTACTATGGGAAGTCCATATTCTTAAAAAGAAGGACAACTGAGAGCATGATTATATTCAAAAATATATAAAATGTTGATGATGCACACTCTTGGTGGCCTAAGCATGGCAACCCTCAACAGGAAGTAACACATTTCTTTATGAGTTTCAAAACGTATTGGACATATCAATATTTGCTCTCTGGTATGTATCTATTGCAACTATTTTGGCAATTTTATTAATAATTCACCTTTTTTGCAGGATTCACAATGTAATAGATCTTTTTTTTTCAGGAGCTTATCATTTATTGAGGGCATGAAGGAATAACTACTTTCTTGGAAATATCTTTGCAAATATGCCATCTGCCTTGTGACAACCCACACATCAGGTTTGACCTGGATTCAGACCAGATGTCTGTGTACCTGCTCAGATCTCTAGGATTTCTTTGAAAGCTATGAATACTTTCCTCGTGGACAGCTGAGCAAAGCCACACAGATGTCCACAGACCTCTAAACCTACTAATCCCTAAATCTAATTGAAATATACATTCTTAATTCACTGGTATTAGCTAATATATTTATGAAGTTTGGAAAGTGAAACCAATGTATCTCAAGTACATTTGATGGGATTTTGCTTTTAAACTACACTTTTATAACAGGGTGTAAAATAATATTTTTATCCCTTCTGTTAGCTCCAGCTCCATCAGTAAATGTTTTTGACAGGACTGATTTTAATAGGGGTACCTATGTTAATAAACCTTTTTAGCAAAGACAGGTGCAGAATTGTACCTTACGCCAACCTAGCAAAAACAATCAGCTTGGAAATGACCCCAAGTACTCACCTATTGTTCTCACAATGGTCAAAAAGGACTTCTTACTCGATGACTATTTTATAAGTTTCCACCACTTTTGTGTCAAAAAATGACATAAAGGCAGTGCTAACTTTTCTTAAATCAGGCCCCAAATGCTTGCTGTAAAACATCAGATGTCATGTTTACAGATGTAGATGTCATTCCCATAAATCAGGCATGAATTTCTTCAGTCAAACAAATATAATTATATTTTGTAAGTTTGTGCTGCTTTTGAGTCAAAAAAATGACATAAAGGCGGCGCTAACTTTTCATAAATCAGGCCCCTAGTATCACTAAAAAGTAAAAGAATACACATTCTTTGTTTCAAATGAAGTTCACAAAAATCAAAAGAACACTATCTGGCACACACAATAAAGAGAGGGTGGAGAATAATAGGATCAATCATGGACTCCTTCAAATATATGCACTGTTGATCCTTACATCCCCCAGCATTTCTCATAAAGGAGTCAAACTTCTCAGCTCTCTCTCCGTAAGGGTGAGACAAAGATAGTTCGAAGGTGCCATTTAACCTTGTTATATAAGACCCCCGCATATGGGTGGAACTCCTTCAAATAGTCAATACAACCAACATCATACATCAATACACCACCCAATATAGATTTGCAAAACCCCCTTCATACACCAAAATTCACACCATCGTATTCCAACATACCCACTGTGACATGCCAGCTAGCTCCATGTCATACTTCAGCACAGATGCTGTCATACATACACTTGCCTACCTCATATATCCACATACCACTATCATAGGCTAATCCACACACAATAAATCCATACAACCAACATCATACAACACATCCACCATCAGATGTCAACACAAGCAACATCATAGGTGAACACACTCATAATCATACATCCGCAGAAGCACCATCAGTTGTAAACACACCTATCGCCATCCATCCACTTAACCAACATTGTATACCAAAACAATCACCATCTGTCGGGATACATTCTAAGAGGGTTAGGAAGAGTTAGCACAGTATCCCAGTGTCACACAGTAAATGTCATTTGAATGCACTTATCAATTTATATGGACCTTGTGGAGAAAGATTCCTGCTGGGAACGAGAAAGATACTGCGAGTGGCGGAATCTGACAGCCAGAGGAAACCTGGATGGTTTTGTCGCTACACGTGACGTGAGTTGGCTAGATTGGATTATTTTGCAATCTTTATGTTCTACGGTTGTAACTGACTTCTTGCCAATCCAATATGGCTTCAGTTTGACTTATTTTCTTTTTCGAAGTAGGCATGGCTGTGGTCGTATAAAAGGCAAAAGTTCCATTCAGTCTGTGCCTGGCAACATTGCCTGTTGGTGGGTTTAACTAACTTTTATGAAGTTTGCACTTGATCTACCTCTGCTGTTCATCTTTATTATTTGCCCCTCTCCATACAATTGTGCCACAGTGTCTGTGTTTGTATTATCTCGACTTGTGTCCCCCTCAGTGCTAGTGTAATAGTGACTTGCTGCTGTCCTAGACTGATTTGGAGATATTCTTTGTCCTCTTCTTTGCTGCTTGATAGCACCGGACAAGTGATTGCACTTCCTGGGAATAGAGTTGTGCTCTCAAAAAGGTTACATTATTAATGGCTACATTTGTAATCCAATACTTCTATCTTTCATAGCTCTCCCCCTCAGGTTGCCAGTACCTGATTACCTTACCTCTTCCCTTGTTTTGGTTCTCTGTTTTCCTAGAGTCATTGATACCGGTATTATGTATCAGTCTGGGTGTTGTAGCAGTGGTTGTTTTTAACCTGTGGTCCAGGGATAGCTGGGGGTTTGCAACCGTTCTCAGGGGGTCTGGGACTGCTTAGAATATCATATAATATTAGCAGGTTAATAAAGTGAATATAAATAAAAACGCAGGATGTACCACTGAAGATTTTAAAACATTCCTTATATGTGAAAGAATTGGAAATTGGAGGCTAAAAATTAAATAAGTATCCTCAGATTGATTCCTGGGATCAGTTTAAGTGCATCAAACAGAATATAGTATAGATGATGAGTGGCCTCAATTGATTTAAGAAAAGGTCCAATCTTCACATTAAAATTAACATTTTGATTTTTTGTAGATAGTTTGCAAATTAAATAACATGTTTTGTCATTTGTTTATTTGTCTGATAAACTCTCTTTGTGTATTTGTTGTGGTTTGTTGCAGTTCAAATCATTGAAAATGGCTAGGCCGATGTCCCTGGCTTCCAGTAATGACTCAGGGGGGTCCCCAGATTTCAATAATGATTCATTGGGGGTCACCTGTGCCAGTAATGATTAGGTGGAATTCCGCAGAAGTCAAATGTTTAGGAGCCACTAGTTTAGAGGATGACTGGGAGGAAAAGAATCAGCGGCAGGGACTGTTGGGCCCTGTATATGTCACCCTGCCTATTCTGGCTAGGTCAGAATTTACATGATAGTAGAAATTACTCAAGGAAATTTGCCTGGTGTGGTGCAAACCTGTTCCTTAGTTTTTGGAGAAATTAGTGTTAAAAAATGGTTTCAGTCTGAGCAAGAAGAGGTCAAATTATAGTGATATCTGGACCGTTAATCTAGGAAGGTCTGCAAACCTGGGTTTGTAGACATGAAGCTCAACGACATGGTTCCCGAGTCCTGAAAAATTTAAGTGAAAAAAGCAAAGGGGGGCACCCCATGACCCCCATACTCCGTTGGGGGAGTCCCCAGGGGCTCACCCAAAGAAGAAAACATAAAAAGGTTTATTTTCTTGTGGGGCCACAGACCCTGCTGGAGGATTCCAGGATCCATATGTTCCACTGAGATCCATGAAATCTAGTCAGATGATGTCGTTTTAGACAGTATTAATGATGTCATCAATGATTTAACATGTCACGAGTGATGCCTAAGCACATATAAATATGTGGAATATTTAGATTGAAATGAGAATGTTGAAAGAGAACTGGTTAGAAAACAACTATTAAGTTTGCAGATGAAATACAATGACCACAGTGAGCTATGAGACCGTGCACTAAAAGGTCACAGCAGAAAGGAATTTGCAGTGAGCAGAGTTTTCTTGTGTGTGGCCAACTGTAGACTAGATAGATAGACAAATGATGGATGGATAGATAGATAGATAGATAGATAGATAGATAGATAGATAGATAGATAGATAGATAGACAGATAGATAGAGAAATAGATAGATAAATAATGTGTTGAATGCCATTCAAAACTGGCTGACTACTAGGCCTGCACAGGCAGTGTATTGTATGTAATAAGTGGCCTAGATAAAAAATAGTTGTGTTTTTTATGCTTTTCTGTATTCATCATTTCACTTCGGAAACCAACCCAGTACATATTGAACCAATTTAAAATGCAGCATGGGATAAGCAAATCAATATGTTCAATTAAACAAAATGAGTGGAAAGCGCGGTCAGAAAAATCACACCCTGGAAAACTGCAAAACTGCGAAGCAAGCGTGCTAGCCTTCCATCCAAGGCTAGAGGTCGCCATGCACAATTGGAATTGCTCGAGCGCCGCTAATGAGGCGGAGTGAAGGTCGTTTGTGGCTGGAATGACTGCGATGCATGTGGTTTGGATGTAGGAGACACAATGAGATTGGGCCGCACAGGGTTCACAGGTACATTTTTACTTTTTAGGAAGAAAATGGCATGTTAATTCCAAACAACTTTGTATCCCTAACGTTGCCGCACCATTACTGTGGGCATAGTTGGACAACATAGGAAGTGAGCCTAAAATCCAGGCGCAATGTGTTATGGGCACTGTTATGAGTCATGTATAGCTACATTGAAGGAAGTTGATCACAAATTCAAACCTTAATATGCCTGTGCTTTATCCAAATGCAAACCCACACACCCTTAAGTGGCGCTTGTGTGCCCAAAGTATGCCAATGTAGATATATTACAATGACCATATGTGTTGACCATCAAATAAAAAAATATATATATATGGTTTACGTTTGGGACATCAGAAATTAACGAAGTTAAATACTGTGTAGTGAAATGGCTAACAGAAGTGGAAATAGAGAACACCAGTGTGAATTTGTTTGAGGTGCCCAGTAATATATAGTAGGACTCATGGAAACGGCAACGCCCCAGGTAATGTTCCCTTCATCTGCTGAGCATCTTTTGTACTGTGCCACTTCTCTACTAGTACGATAAGGGCCTAACAGAGAAGTGGGTCCCATTGAATGGAGGAGGCCACAAACATACAAACCTTAGAATAGTTCTCACACTATAATTATACGGGAAGACAGAGGTGTGGCTTTTAGGAGGAGGCAGGGCCATGCAGGGTGGAGCTTTGGACTCCCTGCACTACTCAGACCCACCTACCATTACCCGCAGCAAGAACACAATTAGCTGGAGAAACTTTGCATTCCTGGGGAGATTTTAAATGGAGTTCAGCTGTTCAGAGCATTCACACTTGAGCTGGAAACCTACTGTTTGGAGGGGTTAACAGCTCACCATGAGTGGCTTATCACCCAACTGCTGTTGGTCTGTTATGGCTTACGGCATCTTATGGTAAGTTTGATGGGAGTCAAATGCAAATTCTAGGGACAGGGGAACTCAAGGGATGTTGTGCCCAAATGTCAACCAGAATCCCAAGCATGCTTTAGGGGTGAGAGGAGTGCTTTCAGGCCATACGTAACAGGCTTTTGAGGCAGGGTTCAGGGCAGAAGGAATTAATATAGTTGATCCCATGAGCACAATAATACTCTCTACCCAGTGCAGTGAAGCCTGTTTCTAGCAGGTACTGAGGGCATAAAGCTAGGGTCAGATTGCATCCAGAATACCTGCTCTGACGCAGAAACAGCTAGGCGTGGCCAAAAGCAGTGTTTTGTCGGTTCAGGGGCAAGAGCATGCAGTGCACTGCATGACTAAAGCCAACTTATTGGACCCACATAGACGTACTGGGCATGGTTGAAGGTGGCACTCATTAGACTCTTGAGACTGAGGGGATGGGCTCCTGGTGTAGCTAAATACAATGCCCTATTCTCAGAACCTAGTGGGTACCAGAGACCAATTGCTGCTGGGGCATATCAAAGGGTGTAGCTGGATAAGATGCCCTGCAGCCAGATCCCACTGCCCATGGGTAAAGGCTTAGTCCAGTGGGCTTTGGAGTGGGGAGGTCATTTTGTATAGCATGGCCAACTGCAATGTGTTGCACCCAAAGCCTACTGGGGCTGGCTGGGGTCAGAGGGTTGTGTCTTACATAAAAAAATCACCAACAGCTGACAGAATGTCGTCAAAAAATGAGATGCAGTGTTCCAAGGAGTCACTATCTACTTGGGCAGGAGCCTTGCCAGGAACAATAGCCCTCACTTCCCATTAGGAGACATGCTTCATCATCGGGCCAAGCTCCTCCTCAGGCCGGCACTGCAATGCCTGACGGGCCCACTACAGGGCTCTTTACCAGAGATCTTTTTGATGAAATTGCCAGACATGAGTACAGGAGTGAGGGGTTAGGCAAAAAAGTTCGTTAAAATTGACTATGGGTGTCAAAAAAGACAATCTTTACTGGGACCTGATACCCATGTCAAAGTTAAAAACAAAGGAAGGGGAAATAGGGCATAATGAACTGGTTCCCTCGGATCTGTACCTAGTGTGTTCCTAACACCTTGATTGTTGGTGTCTGCATGCAGGTGTTGTGTGTGGGTTGTTTACACTATAGAACCCATAAACATGGTTAACATGTTTCTCACTCAAATAGTCTAAAACATCTAGTGGCCATTCATCAGGACATAAACAAATCCTATTCCTCATTAAGAGAGTAAAGGTACCTCTTGCCAACTTTGTGTATGATGCCAAATTTCTTACAATAGTACTGCAACACAAGCAGGGACTCTCATAGATTCAGGTGATCAAGCCCCTTGGAGATAACATGGGCTCTAGTTGTTCTTCCAATGAACCATTTGTTGCCAGGAATGTAGCGGTTTTCATGCTTCCTGATAGAAATGTCCCCTGCATGATCAACAGGTGTCTGTCACTGCCCTGAATGCCCAACTCTATGTGAAACTGGTATCCCAACTTTATATTTCGGCCACATCATCATGCCATTCTAGTGTGTGCATGGAGGCCTAGGCCTGCCCCTGGCATGGGACAGTCTAGAACCTTTTCTGTGTCGTGGAGTGGCATACAAAGCATGGCTTATTAATGGGCTTAGGATGACTATCTATGCCGTGAGTGAATCACACAAAGCGGAGGTGGCAGTGTACTGAGTTTTTGTGAATCTTTAGTGTGATTTAGACCCATATTCATACTTTTTTTGCACTGCATTTGCGTCATTTTTTGACGCAAAAGTAGCACAAACTTACAAATTACAATTATGTTTTGTACGTTTGCACAGCTTTTGCTTAAACAAATTATGCAAATGCAGCGCAAAAAAAGTAGAAATATGGGCCTAAGTCTTTTCCTTTGTGTCAGTGTGAGGAGAGTCTACTTATGTCTTTCATGTAAAGTTCTGTTGTTATGTGAAACCAATAACATTGTGCAGACATTCTATGTGTGTGCCCAATTATATGTGCAGTGAGTGTGTAACACATATCCTAGTAGGATCCTCTGTGTGGTATGGGCCTAAGTACGTGGACCAGTGGGCACCATTTAGGATGTCTCTTAGTTTATCATGGCACAAAATGAAGAGTGATACACTTTCCCTCTGGCACTGGAAGTGTACTGACTGCATTCCTGTGTAGTGGCAGTTCCTTCGTTTGGGGTGAAGGAGAGTCGCCCTCCGATGCGAGTGCAGAAAACATGAAAATTAAAACGGTAATAGAACAATTTATAACCATTTTATTTTTCATGCTGGCAGCTGAGTCTGAGGGTTGGGCCATTGCTGCTGATTGGCTGCAGGGAGGACTGATGTGCACTTCACTTTAAAGCGCACATGTCACTTTGGCTGCACTTTAAACCTCTGAAATCCAAGCTGTCTTAGACAGATGGGTGGAGAACATGCACAGGCCTCCTGTGTCTGAGAGAGCATCGAGGCAGCCTGCTCAGCCCAGTCCTGGTGGTTTTCTCATGCTGCCTAACATTATCAGCCGCATGCCCTGGGCGGCTGCTGAAAAGATGTCAAACTTCACTGCGCTTTTGTTGTGGTCATTGCCAAACACCACCCCTGCAGTATTTTTTAACAAAGTGTTGCAGGTCTTTATTGAATGAGTTGTGACTCTATAGATATATTTGATAATATCGTGAATTTATACACAATGAAGAACTGTATATGGAACATATCCACGCTGTTCCTGACAATATGCATAAAATTATTTATCCGCAAAATTGAAAACATTAAAATCCACTGCAGGCTCAGTGGGTATTCTAGGATTCCTTCTTACCCCAAACAGGAACCAAATAGACCTAAAAAAAATTCAAGCAGATTTTAATTATCTTCAACAGATGCTTGTGATACATAATGGTTCCTGTATTTTGTAAGCTGCTGTAACTAGAACAGCCCAGACGTTTCATGGAGTACTGCCACGATTTTATGTCTTTTGAAAAAATATACTCACTTTAATTGGTCATCTAAGGCACACCTAGTCTTTGCTGATGAATTAACGATGATGTTTACAAATGCGCCTTTTTGCTTCATCTAGACACACAAATATCATTCTTGGTTGGTGGCAGCCACTGGCGCACAGATCCAGACTGGCCTTTTATTCCGGTGGCCTGGAGACACTGGAGGCAGGTTTCAAAAGCCCAGGGGCACTGCTGGTCCTCTGCCACTTTCTGCTCTCGGAGATTAATTACAGCAGGCACAGGGGCTTTAAGGGTTCAAGAGGGGACGAGAAGGTGAGTGGTCGGAGAAGAAGAGAAAGAGGAGAGATGAAGAGAGAGATAGAATGGATGGGTGAATAGAGAGAGCTAGAGATGGGAGAAAATGGAGCAGGGCGGGTTGAAGCATTTTTGCCGGGTCAGCTTTAGGCATCCCAGTGCGGCCCAGCTGCCACCTCCATCACTCTCTTCAGCTTCCTGAGATGATAGAAGCAGGCACACCACAACCATAAGCAGGGAGACAGAGGTGAAGGAAAGAAAGAGGATGGTAAGAAAGTGAGCGAGGGGAAGATGGAGAGAAATCTAAGCTACAGAGAAGAAAGTCTGCGGTAGGAAGAAAGAAAGAGGGTGGCTAGATGGATGGGATGACAGAGGGGAGGATGAGGCTAGAGGATGGTAAGACCAAAAATAAAGGAGGGAGAAAAAGATCAGAGGAAAGGGAGTAAAAAATAAGATCAGGAGGAACAAAGAGAAAGACAAAGGCTTGCTGTTGTGGGAGTTTTGGGTGATTTTTGATCATCAGGATGCCAATGTACCTGTGTGTGATCCGATTAAAAACACACATCTATATTAACAGTTGAAAATGTACATTCACGAAAGGAGCAACTAGTAAGCAAGCATGCCTGGCACATGAGAATTCTGTGGATTAGGCTCATCCTCGTCTCTAAGGGAATGTGCAGTAAAAGCTGCCCACTACTCAAAAGCAGCACTATGAAACAATGTGTTCAAATATTGCATTGTAATTGCATTTATATAGCGCTTACTATACCTGATGAAGCATCTAAGCGCTTTATACCAGGCAGCACATAGCTGAAGAACCCAAAGTTAGTGTTTTTGTTCAGTAGTTATTAGGATTAGTTTGTGCTCTTAAGGAAATAACTCATTGCATTTACTTCAGTTTCTATTTGAAGGGTGGACATTTAAGGCCAAAACTGTTTAAACAAGTCACCCTGAGAATCTAACCTACTAGCATGAGATCCAATTTAGGGTAGGGGTGGTGGAGGGAAGAACTTCCTGGATGGTCAAGAGTATTGTGTCAGGAAGCCATGTTCCTGGGCAATGCCTTGTGAGAGTCAAACAACAAAGCTAAAGATTGCAGTCCTGCGGGGCAATTCCAATAGGTGTCAGTATAGGTTGATCCTTGCGTTCTTACCTGCACCTACCTGCATCAGCACAGAGACCAGCCAACATAACTGAACTCTCAACGAGAATTCAGGGAGAATTAAGGACGCCATAAATGAATAATCTGGCAAAATAAATGATAAATCTGAGAAAGACTTCACTATCTCAAGTGGAATCAGGAATTACTTGAAAAGTATTCCTTACAAATAATAGCACAGATTGTTTATGTGCTATGAGGCTTGGCATGAGAAAATAATCATATAAAGCAGACACACACATATGCTGCATATATGTTGGCAAGATGGTACATCAGCATAAGAAAGTAGGTGATTACATCAATACAGTGCTTCAAATTGAAATATAAAAGTGCAGATACTTACTGCTTAGAGTACCTATTTGCTCCTGAGAAGTGCTGGTACTCTCCTGTTAAATGTAGTGCTGAAAAGCACAGGTATTCTCACTCTCAAATGACATAGGTGCAGGTACTGAGTACCGGACAGTACTTTCCCATTTAAAGCACTGCATCAGTCTGTTGATACGCAGGCAGCAGAGTTTGGAAGTGGTGCAATAATAATATTCATGAGGAGTAGCTAGTAGTTTAATGCTGACATCCATGAGGCGCAGCTAGATCAGAGATAGTTCTGATACTAAGGAGTCTAATGTGGAAATGTATCCTGTATTCTGGTTTGTCATGAGCTTTGCTTTAAGACCATTATTTGTATGTAGGCATGTGGCTTCTTTAACGCCAACTAAACTACAGAGCAAAGGAGCACTTTACAAAAATCAAGCGTAGTGTACTTAGGTAGGGGGAAGGAGCCTAGAAAGAGAGAGAGGAAAGTGCAGTGAGTGGGCTCAGGAGTGGTAGAAGTATCAATGAGGTAGAGAGGACATTGCTGAATGAGAATATGTTCTTCAGTCAAGGGAATAGCCAGAAAATTAAAATACCCCTGACTTTGAACCAAACCCTTTATGGAACCATGTGAGCAAAGCATGCAAGCCTGAGCATTCCTAGAATATTTCCCTTCGCCCTTAAATCCATAGAGCAGTGGTTCCCAACCTGTGGTCCGGGGACCCCTCGGGGTCTGCGAAGCCTCCTCAGGGGGGTCCGCGACTGCTTAGTAAATTAAATAATGTTAGCAAACTAGGTCCCCAGCTTTCAGTAATTACTAATTAGGGGGTCCCCGGATTCCAAAAATGATTCAGTGGGGGTCCCCAGGTTCCAGTAATGATAAAGTAAGGGTCCAAAGATGTCAAAAGGTTGGGAACCACTGCCATAGAGCTATCTATTCATCCTCCCACTCTTTCAACCACTCATCTAGTCATGCTTTCGCTCTCTAATCTTCCTTTCACAACTCATCCCTCTAATGACTATTTCATTCACACGCTAATTGATCCATCCGTCCTACCAAACATTCCTACACTCTTGCATCCACTTATCATTTCACCTTTCCTTCCATCCATCCATCCATCAGCCTGTTCACCCATCCTTTCATCCATCTTTCACTGTTCCTTCCATCTTTTTTACAATTTATCCTTTCACCCTTGCATCCTTTTATCTGTCCTTGCGGCCTCCCTACCTTTGTTTTTTTATCCTTCCGTTCACCTTTCCGTTTACCTTTATGTCCTTTATCCCCTTCCTTCCATCTCCCCTTCCTCCACTGTCAGCTTCTGTAGACCATCGTTCTTTTCTTCTAACCTTACTTTTCTTGCCTAGCTGTGTCTCTCCCACTTGCCCACTTAGCAGCTCACTCTGCCATTTTTCATAGTTACATATGTTTTCTTTCTCTTCTTCCTTCATTACATTTGGCTCACTTAGCATCCCTCGGCTCCCACCCCTCAGCACCGTCCTGGTATTCTCATGCAGCGTTTTATGAGTTTTTGTCTGTAGACTTTGAGGCAGAAGAGGCCATCATAAAACTAATAAGCATTTTACTAGGACCCAGATTACAAGCTATGGGTCATGTGTGTACCTCCACCTTAGCCGTGAATGTGGGTAGAGGCTCATGACACCGCTGTCTTCAGTTGGTGGGACAACGGGAGGTTACAATGAGGTGAGATTGTGTGAAAAGACTGCACCTTTCTTGTGTTAGTTGTTTTAAGCTAGTTTGGGAAATGAGGGCACACTCTATCGCGTTGGGGTTCAGTTTGAGGAAGGATTTGGACACCCATGCGTGTATGATGGCAAGTCAATCCTTCAATACCTCGATTTTGTGGCCAGATCAATTTTTTAAATGCACTGATGTTTAAAGGTAAAGAAAATCCCATTCATTCAAAACAAGATTTATTTCAGGAGGCCATTCTGATTTTAAAAGAACCTTCAACCATATTGTATCTAGTTGACAGGTGTGTGGCACACGTGATAAATGTGTGAAGAATGTAATGTTCTGCATGGCTTCTTCTTGTTGGAAAGCGGTGCTTTCAAATGCAGAAAACACAAATGTCTGAGTTTCCTTTTGTTACTACCTTGCTATTTCCCCAGGTCACACATTTCACTTTGGTCGCCTGCCCAGTCTCTCCAAACTCTGTAACTCTGGCTAGAACAGGTTCATTTTGCAGCTCTGCAATTAGCAGCTGGAAACATACCTTACCTTTCCTTGTTCCTCATCTATGAGGGCCCCCTGGCCCTCTAAAAGCATCTGAGTGGATCTGTATGCTCGGTTCCACCACCTACAACTGCCAAAATTGTCTCTCTACTACACCCTACCTGGAATCGCAGCTTCAGCATAGGAGGAATTCTTCAGGGTTTACACGGAAGCAAAGCAATGACATTGTAACATCTGATGATGAAGCTCCCATACTCATACCCTGATCACTCTGTTAACAAATCACCCCCCTTCAAAAAGAGCCTGAAAATTACTGTCTAAAAGGAGGTGTTTTGCCTTTTCACCCAATCTAATGGCTAACACTGATAAAAAAGGGCTGGACCCATGAACTCAATGCAAACCCCCATTGTTTGACCTTGCCATGGAGTGTCACCAAGTGCCCCTTAATCTTCATATCTGTGAGAGGGATGAAGCTGGAAATGTCATCGCACCAATAGGATAGATTTTGGTGGTATGCAAATCCCTTAAAGAAATTCTACATTTTTCTGCTAACCACACAGTCGCATCAGTTTTCATTCGTCTGGTACAGGATGCCCAAATGCTCTGCCCATTTGCGAGTGTGCTACTGGTATAAAGGGAAGCCAGATCATACGTTTCTGCATTAAACAGGGAATGCCTACAGTACGTACGTAAATCCTGCTACATTAAATCAGATATTCTGTTCACTGTTGCTTTAGTATATGGTTAATGCCCTTTCTGAGGATGCATTTTTAGATCTGGACCAAGATCTTTTGATGTTACTTAAATTATATATAAAATATCCTTACTTATATGGGCTTTCAGTCAGGGCTGTTCAACCACTATTCTGTTATTGTGTTATTCACATTTTTGTTTTGCCCACTACAACACTGAGCAATGGGTCAGCCCAATTGAGCCACTGGATAACTTCACTGTGAGTAGTGGCAGTGCGCCGCTTCACAAGGAGCACATCCACACAGAAAGCATTTCCCTTAAGTACCAGTGGCTAGCAATGTGTGCTTTATGCTACCAAAATATATTTTTGCCTTTAGCCATGTTTTTTTAATTGATGAGGGGCCAGCAGTTATCGCAAGAATAAAGTTTTTCAGAAACCATGACAAACCAAGCTTTGATAAAGCTAAAAGGCTGGCGGCCAACGCTGGACCTATTGAGTTTGCTACTGCTTGTTTATGATTGCATTCGGAAATTTCTTTCCACGTTTTCTGCTAAGTTTGCATATTTTTGAGGACTGGTGGGTGAATATCCTGAGAATTTTAGGGAATATAGGCGAATTCTGTTTAATTCTCTCATATTTTAAGGTGGAGAACAGGAGATCTTCTCAAAACCGGGGAAAATAGGGATATTCGTGTCAGTAATGCTTGCAAAATAAACGAAAACTTTGATGAAAGCAGAAACAAGGCAAAATTGATTATACTTAAAATTTACATTAATTGACTTCTCGTAGAAGTGGAGTACATCACAGAATAAAATTACCTACACTTCATACAACTTGTGTGAAATCTTTTACCTACTTTACAAATGAGATTCGATTTTAGAAGTCGTTGTCAGGAAGTACATTTTCTAGAAGCAAAGAACACTTAACTGTTGATCGACGTCATGATCTGCCATAGTAGGGAAAGACTCTAAGAATAAAGTATTGGTTATTTAATCAAGCAAACAATATTCTCTGACGTAAAAGGCATGTCAGCTGCTACATGGTAATCTTAAAAGAATGCAAATGCGTCAGAGGTCACGCTTTTGTAGTGTCAGCAAGCTATTTTCAAATTCCCGGTCGACGGTTTAAAAATAATAATAATATGTTTTGAGATTCAAAACGCGATGCAAATCTTAAATGTGACAGTTGTCATTAGCGTCTCGTATTATCCGGCCGTAATGTACTGCTTGAGGATTTAAATCTATAGTCTCCAAACACATTATCCTCTTCAATCTATAAATACATGTCATCAATCAAAATCCTAAACGGCTTAACCTTTGGCTTTAACATCTGTTATCTGAACGGGCCTTTGAGCAGCTGTGATTAGAGCCGTTTTGACCACATGTTTCAGACACTGTACAAGGAAACATTCGAGAAAATAAACGCATTAGGGGCCAGAAAGGTTACGTTTGGCCGGGGCCACGGCGGCTGAGGGTACTCCTCTTGCAGTAAGGGGCATTTCCCTTTTATGTCTCCCCCATCCGCCCCCTCATTTCGCCCCGTCCCACTCTGAGGCCGCCATGTTTACGCGCGGGAGCTGTGCGCTGCGCACGTGCCGGAGGGAGGACTTGCGCTGGTCCTTCCAGCATCCTCCTCTGGCCTGAGCACACACTGTCTTTGAAGTCTGGGACGAGGGCGGGGATCTTTTCAAACAGTTCATCTTGGTACGGCCAGCTTTCATCACTGACATTTAAAACACGCTACGGTTTTCACTGGCGCAGGAAAATAAATAAATAACTGTCCAAAGTAATTCAAGAAGTCCCAGGGGCGAACCGCTCTGCAAATTAATACTGCGGTTCCTTTGAAAAAAAGATGCATGCGCGTTTTCAGGTAGAATAAAAAGTCCATTATATAGTTCTACATGTGGAATAGTATGTAAACGTCTGAAAGCTGATTCATGCTGCGGTGTGAGTGGCTTATCGAGGCCACGAGCATTTTTTTCACACGGTGTGGCCGGCTATGGAGTGTCCTCTGAGACTCTCTATCACACACACCACATGTTCTGCAATATACAGAAACGTGACTGCTTTTTGACCTTCAAAGGAACAATATTTTACTAACTATAAATTATTTTGGGTAAAAATAAGGAGTACCTTACCCAGGATCAAATACAACTAAGCTTCTGGTACAGATTTAGTTAGTTAGGGCTCTAAGCACGTCAGATGCTTCTGTAGTGCACGCGTCACAAACGTCATGTGGGGCCTTTTATAGTATAATGAACACTTAGTTTTTAAAATGACAAACAATGTCCTGTTATACATTTTCAGGCACTTCCGGCATATGCTGCCTCTTCCTGGTGGCTGGTGTTTCCGCCTCTTAAAGAATAGTCACAAAAGATACCAAATCATGCTTTAGTGATATATAATATCGCACGTTTGTGGAGGCGGCAGGAGGCGGCAGCCAATCGTGCTAGGGCAGGAGCCCTTTAAACTTTCCTCGGCGCTCCCGCTGCTAGGGACGCGCGTTTGTGGAGGCGGCAGGAGGCGGCAGCCAATCGTGCTAGGGCAGGAGCCCTTTAAACTTTCCTCGGCGCTCCCGCTGCTCGGGACGCGCGTTTGTGGAAGCGGCAGGAGGCGGCAGCCAATCGTGCTAGGGCAGGAGCCCTTTAAACTTTCCTCGGCGCTCCCGCTGTGCGGGACGCGCACGGGCGGCGCCCGGGCAAAGCCCGGGCCAAGGGCGGGCCCGTCCTGCGCCCGTCATCGTCCGAAAGAGGCTGGGCTGGGCCACCCCTCTTTCGCTTATAGTAAGGAGTGATTGCCCAAATTCTTTTCATCTACCTGATACATTTTTTTGGTGTCTCTATTGTGTTGCTAGTGGACTTTTAATCTTCTATTTATTCTGATAACGCTTTAGTAAGCTGTATACTTGGGCTCCATTTAATTGAGTTATTGTGCCTTCTGGGAAATATATACTTGTTGTTCTGTGTTACTGCTGATATATGTAGGTGCCCTTTACTTTGTTACGATATATAAAAGTTCTGTGTAGGGGAGGGCTATAAATACTAAATACTAGACAGTCCATCAAGTATTTTATCAATACTAGTAGTGGTTGTTATATACGTGAGGGTGGTGTAGAATGGCTATAAATATTTCCACCCTGGATAATTACTTGGTTAACATGGTGAGCAAGATAAACATTGATAGAAGGATATCCTTAGGGAAGGAGTCCACCTCAGAAATTTTTTCTTCTGTAGACGATGGTAGCGGTTCTAATATGGTGGATCCCCCTAATATTGAAGCTTTGCCTTTGGGAAACTCAGCCATTTTACCCTTAGCTTTAGAACCACCAACTCAAGACCCATTGGAGCCCCCGAGTGAGCCTGCATTGTCTCACTCTCCTCCTAAGAGAGCTGTTAGAAAATGCAGAAAAACGCAAATTAAGCGGTGGAACATACATCCTAAACCAACGATAGAATATGGTCATAGAAGTAATGTAGCTAATAACGAGATTATAATTAATAAGGACGATGTGAATTGTGATCTCTTGGGTCACATCGCTAAGCTATTCGAGGAAAAACTAGACCATATGACTAAACCTCTTATAGAGAAAATTGAATTGTTATCTACGGAGGTATCTAGGTTGGGTGGTCTTTTAGATAAGATGAGTAAGGAACAGACTATGAAACGGTCTGAGCTACCCGTTCAATCCGGTAACTCTGCACAATTGGCTGTAGCACAGAGGTCATGTTTACCAGAATCTAGGGAGCCACCATGTATGGTGGATAGTACCTCTCATATGAAAGCAGCTGCATCTAATATCGTGAGGTACACTACTCCCGTGAACAGACCAAATCATATTGATCTCCCACCTGATTGTGAACCATATGTCATAGTCCTCTCGAATGTCCCTCCCTTAGACCCAACAGCAATGAATTTCCGTGAGGAATCACATGATTCTCTCAAACGGAAATCAGTTGCTTGGTTAAACAAAAATTGTGGCTTCCCCCCACATCTATCCGATCATATACTGTCTACCAGACGGGTACCATGGATCGGAAACGCGAGGAAAAAATGTAAGGGGGATTGTGTAATTGTTAATTTTAGGCACCCTCAACATGTTGCGACTGTTCTTCTTAGAGCAGCTTCTTTGGATGTAGAAGAATCTGACGAGGGTGTGCACCCTCTGGGTTATTTTTATAGACATTTAGCCAGTACATCAGAACTCTCTAAAAAACACAGACTCTTGACTAATAGAAGAAACACAAATTTGTATATTCCAATTGAAAATAGATTTTCGGTACTGAGTACTTTGGATGAAAACGATTGACTCCCACGAGCAGGGGATTCTATCACAGAAATGTTAGTATATACCCAGACGTGGGATCAAAAACAGAGTATAGAATATTTAGAACCGAAACTTATAGTACCTCCGAGCCCCAGAAATTCATGGACAGTTAAATTGGCAAATAGCGTTAAATCCCCTTATTCTATTTTGAGTAAGGTAATCGGTTTGGGCGTACCTGATAAGTGCCTCACAGTGACTATGGAGGTTAATGACGTTAGTAAAGACTATAATCAAGACAAAGAGTTAAATCCTTTAGTTGAACTAGAGGATGTTACAGAAAAAGACAACTTACCTATAGTATTAGATTCACCCTGTGTAAAAGGGGAAACAAATATTAGACTGATATCTTGGAATATAGCTGGCTTAGCCAGGAACCTTGAGGATGTGGTATGGTGTTCCTATATTGAGAATTACGATATCATATTCCTACAGGAAACTTGGATGGTAGAAACCCCCCATAGGTTGAGGTATAAAACATACTGTTCTCATGCTATTCCATCAACTAGAGGTAGAGCCTCAGGGGGGCTGGTTATCTGGGTTAAAGTGACTCTAGAAATAGATGTCACCCAGTTATCCATCCCCTCTCAGGACCTACTAGGCCTTAAAATTGATACAAGAGGGAAAGAAACTATACATTTAATAAACATATATAATAGACCGTCCCCATCTAACAAGGAATCAGAGGTGGTAGAACTCTTGGATTCCTCTTTAGATTCATTAGGAGATAATGTAAAGGTGTTAGTTGGTGGGGATTTTAACTGTAATTATGAGCCTGTCTTGGGGTTGGAAAAACTATTTGATGAACAAGATGCTGCTAATGATATTTTGCCCTTAGAATCTGAAAGCTCAGCTAAAAGCACAAAAGCCGCCTTACAGATTTTACAGTTGACTGTGGTACATGATCTAAGGGCTTGTAATGGTCGATTCCGATCAGACAGACCAGCAGCTCCAACCTATTTTAGGGGAAATTCCAGGTCACATATAGATTTTGTAATGGCTACCCGGAATATATGGGACCAAATAACTGATTTCAAGATAGACCATAGGACGGAGAGTGATCATTTCCCTCTCCAACTATGGCTAGACTCTCAATCATTTATTATTAGATCCGTAGAAGAGACCCTATTAAATACCACGGTCGCGGAGCTAGAGGTAACCAATAACAGGCGTGCTCTAAGATGGCCATATATCTTGGGATCAGAAAAGACGCTGGAAAATATTTACAATGTATTTACTGAAACGGTAGGAGGCTTACAGCCAGCATTAGTGGGAACACAAGATGTTCTAGATTTACATCTTAAGCTGGTAGATGCACTAACTCCACTACTGAGTAAAATTTATTAAAAAGATGGTAATAGGATAAGGAACCATCTTGAGACAGCAAACCCATGGTATAATAAAGATTGTCGAATAGCAAAATCAAGACTGATCCAGGCAGTAAAATCCGGGAACTGTTTGGATATAAAAAGCGGTAGATTAGCCTACAAAAACACTATGGCCCAAGCTAAAAAAGTATGGGGTGAAAGTTTTTGGGAGGATCTCTTGAATGCAGCTAAGTTACGGGATCAGAGCATGTTCTGGAATTTAATCACTAAGGGAAATAAGCAGGGTAGATCAACAAAGGATATTTTCCTAGATGAAAATACTTGGTGTGATCACTTCACTAAGCTCTATGCTAACAAAAAGGAGAGTTTGCCCTTCGGGGACTATGAGCCAATTTTAGAAATGAGTATTGCTCCATTAACTTTTAGTTTAGAAGAAACTAATAAGGCTTTATTAGCTGTGAAAATGGGCAAAGCCCCAGGCCCTGATAAAATTCCTGGCGATCTACTAAAATATGATGTGGATGTGTGGGGGCCTTATATAAATTACCTGAGTAATTCCATTGTGGCAGGCACACCAATCCCCGATTCATGGAAAGGGGCAGAAATCATAACAATTTTTAAAAAAGGTGATCGCTATGATCCAAGTAATTACCGCCCAATAAGTTTAATAGACACTTTTCAAAAGATATATGCCAGACATATTTTAAATAGGCTTTTAGACTGGATTGAAGAGACTAAAATACTAACCAAATATCAGGCGGGTTTTAGAATAAAAATCAGTACGGTTGACCAGGTGTTTAGGTTTATGTGCATCTGTTGGAAGTATATAAACATAAGGAAGGGTAGTCTCTATGTGGCATTCGTGGATCTAAGGGCCGCCTTTGATCTTGTTCCGCGCAATATGTTGTGGATTACATTAAGGAACATGGCGGTCCCTGGGGAACTACTTAAAGAACTTATTAAGCTTCACACAGGGAACTATGCAAAAATAAGATGGGGAAAAGATGGTGAAACCTCAAGGGCCATACCTGTAGACCGTGGTGTGCGCCAAGGTTGCGTGTTAGCACCTACACTCTTCTCATTATATGTTAATGATATTCCGAGCTACTTAAGGAATTGTGTACATGACTCCCCGAAGCTAGGTGGTGAGCCGGTTACGGCATTATTATTTGCCGATGATACCATCCTTATTTCTCAAACTCCGAGAGGTTTGCAAAACTTAGTGGAATCTTTCCAGAAGTATTGTGTGGGGAAGGGGCTAGAAATAAATCCCACCAAAACTAAGTATATGTCCATAAACCCCAAGAAATCCCTCAGGAATAATCTGTCCTTGGAGAATCAAAAACTGGAACAGGTAGGGAGTTTTAATTATTTGGGGTTAATGCTGGATAGTAATCTGTCCTGGAAAGGACAGATGGATAAAAGCATCTTATCCCTTAAACAAAACTCAATGCCTATTTTAAAAGTACACGGAGCTAGTTATTCTAAAGCAATCTCACCGGCACTTGAAGTATATAAAGCGAAGGCCCAATCGACCGCCCTTTATGGTGCTGAACTCTGGGGCTACTATTGTAACAATCATTTTGGAAAAACGGAAAACCACTTTGTACGAAGGCTACTTAAAATACCGACAAGAACTCCTCTAGTCCCTGTTTTCCTTGATATTAACCTTAAAAGAGCAGACTATCAAGCATTATTAAGACCACTGCTGTATTGGGTTAGGTTATGGGTAACCCCGGAGTTGAGTGATTACAAGAGTGGATTGACTGAATTAACTCAGATAGATGGTTATATGAATACCCCTTGGTTAAAATATGTATCTAAGTGGTATGAGAGATTAGGTTTATCACACCTATGGGAAGTTCCTCAGAATATGACAACATGTACCAGGAAATATTTAAAGGACACCTTCTGGTCTTATGTCAACGGAGAGCTATTGCATAGTTCATCGATTGGTATTCTGACTTTGAACTTTTTGAACATAAAAGATACACCTAATTTCGAACAATTTTGGATGAGATCGGTCCTCCACTGGCAAAAGCACTATATCTACAGTTTAGGTACGGGGTCTTACAGATTAATGCATACACATGCAATTGAGTAGGGGTAAAAGGTTGTGAATTGTGCACTCTCTGTACTTTAGGGGCTAAAGAAGATGTTGTTCATCTACTCTTCTTTTGCCCAGTATACAAGAAACCAAGGGATTGTTGGATCAAACCCGTTTGTAAATATGTGGGGGTTAGATCCTACAAAGAAGCAGAGCGCATATTTCAGTCTAATACTTCACAATTAGTGGTGTTTGGCACGAGTAGATTTTTATTTAATGTGTACCTTATCAGAAAACGCCTTGGTCACAAACTGTAATATTTTGTTAGGTGGCCCGCTCTTTCCCTTCCTTGTATAGGTATATGATGCACTGTTTCTTCGATCCAAGTTATTTAATTTTTTTAGTTCTGGCTTTTAATTAATTTATAAGTTGTTATTTATATTTTTATATGCGGTACTGCTTAATCATGGAGACATCTATATATTTCTTGCCAACTGTATGTATTGTATCTTATATTTAATTGTGAAATGTATATATGTATGTTGTATCTATCTCTTGTCTTGACTTTTATGGCAATATTTGCCGAAATAAAGTTTAACGTAACGTAACGATATATAAATACATACTGCGCTGCTCTCTACTTAAGGTTGCCCTACACATATAAACATAGCTTTGTTTACACATACCTACTGGGTCCTAGAAGAAGCTTGATAGGGGCCAAGAGAGAAATACTCACTGAACTTGAACTGAGGACAACAGCTTGGCACAACCTTAGAGGGGGTCTGTTTGCTGATCCATAGGGAACTAGTATGCTTGGTAAAGTCACTTTCAGCCTTAGCCCCCGATTCCACGTGGGTTAAAAAAAGGAGGAGGTGAATACCAACACCCTGGGGGGAGGTACTTAACGGCTGCAACAAACACCTCACATTCCAGGGTTTCATCTTATAAATGAGGCACTACATGCAAAGCATTTAAGGAACCACATTTTACAGGCTTTGGTTATTTTGGGCATCCCTATTTCTCCAATACTTTTTGGTGGTCTGACTTGCCAAAATGTGGTAGGGGAATCCAGGGGTCTGATATCTCCTGTCCGCACGTGGATTTGAATTATTCCCCTAACTCCCAATCGGAGCCTCAGACTCCAGTGAGCTCTAAAAGTCTCTCCTTTAGGAGCTGCAGTCCGAGTCCAATGAAAGCTGC
Source organism: Pleurodeles waltl (assembly GCF_031143425.1). NCBI lineage: Eukaryota > Metazoa > Chordata > Amphibia > Caudata > Salamandridae > Pleurodeles > Pleurodeles waltl. The sequence continues at coordinate 870,770,971 of NC_090443.1, read as the reverse complement.
TTGTCCTCAGCCTGGCCCAGCCCATGCCCTTAATTGAGATGCTTGACGGTGAAAGTGACGTGAGCAAGATCAGATGATGAAGGATAAATTAGAAGACTCTCAGAGTCTGGGGTTAATGAGGTAGATGCTTCATATAAATTGTCGGGTCAAATCAGAGATGCCTCTGAACTCTCATTGGTGTGTCCTCCAAAGATGTAGCGTTTACTAATGGGGTCCCTGCAGTGCCCCCAGTCAGTGTTAAAGAAATGATTTCCACACTTCGCGTTGTTTTTGCATTGAAAGGCATCTGTCACAAGCGCATAGTTTGATTTATGAGTGTAAGGAACTGACAAGAGGTGGATATGCAGTCATAGACTGTTGGACCCATGCATTAACATTACCTTGACATCATTTAATATTTGGAATGGCCGAGACTGCCACCAGTAATGGGACGTGGATGTTTCCGAGCAGGAGTGCCTTGAAAAGTTTTGTGACGTCGGAAACTTTAACATTTGTGAGTATTCACTAACTTCTCCATGATCCATTCCCACAATAGAAACAATAAGAGATTTACTCCTGTAATTCACAGTCCAAGGCAGAAATGAGAAAGAAACACACCCAAACATAGCAGAATGGGTTTCCCCTTGGGAGAAGTATTTTTTTCTGTGGGGAAAGAAAAGTGCAATTTCACCAATAAAAAGGAATTTTATACCCATAAGTGTACTCTATGCACAATTACGCATGTGGAAAGCCTTCACATAGACATAATTAGTAATTTACAAAATGTTTCCAGGAGTATTCTTGGAAACCCGCAGCTGTAACAAATTACCGGACATACTCTTGGAGAGGTTTATAAGTTCCGTACTACCTTCATATTCCACTTATTTTATTTTGTAGGTCTTCTTCATTCGAACTCCCTACCTAGAGATGGTTTAAGGTATGGGAAATTTGGGCAAATGCCCAGGGGCACCACCTATAAAGGGGGGCCCCGGGACTCTGAACATACTCTTTCTTTGACCTCTGTTGATTCTCTTCCCCTATCTGAGCCTCTTTCACTCTCTGTCTCCCGTACCTCTAACTCAGTGGCATCTTAAAGATTGGGCAAGGCTGTGGCCTTGTTCAAATTAAATATATTTAGTACTGTTTGGCAACATGTGGGCTTGAAATGGGTAATACAAACCAAATGTGTTCCATACAGGAACCTCAAAATATGTTTTACCAGGGGCCCCCAAAATCCTTAAAATTAAACTGTCCCTATCACCAGATATTCAAACACCTCCCTTCTCCCCAGAGACGCAAGTCCCAATAAAAATATGAATTTTTGCATCTAGGAAGGCATTAGTGAGCACTGCTGCTCTCTGCTGTGAATATGCACATCAATAAAACCGGCACAGCTCATACCACAACTTTGTCTTTTTCACTTTATGTTAATTGCCACAAACTCACTGCTTATGTACCACCGCCTTGGTTGGTAAAATGTTTATTTCCAAATGTTATTACTGCTAATTAAACAAATGATTCGGACTACAACATAACGCACCCTGTGGGTCCGTCTTTCACAATTTTTATTTTTTATTTTTTCAAAAGCAGTACCAAAATATATAACAATTGCTCAATTTAAACTGAGGTTAAGAATGTCTATTGTACATGTTAATTATCATGCAACACATTTCAATGAACAAATGGGGCAGCGCAGCGCACAGCAGTGTCCAGACGTAATGAGATTAGAATTGACTGAGAAGATTTCATTGTAAAATTACAAAAAACTGCAGTCTATTGCTATACACGAAACCAGAAATTAGGCAAACCGGTAACTAACAGAATGTTTTAAATACTGAAGTCTTACATTAGCATTTTTATAGACACATCTAAAAATACATTTGTTCTTACCTGTTAGCATGTCGTGACCAACAGGTCTGCCACATTTCCCCTCCGCAATATGTTGGGATGACGGGTGAAGTTGCTGGATGCCTAAGCATTCATTCAGTACCTCTTCATCAGTGCGTGAATGCAGCTAAAAATGAGATGAAAACTGTGAGGTCTGTGTCCAAAGCGAGGTAAATCACCGCATTTTGAAGTAGCATGGACAGTCGCCAACGGCTATGCACACCGGGAAGGAGTGGGTACAACTTTAAACATCTCTTCGTTACTGAGGGTCAATGCACAAAACAAAAAGTACTCAAATTTATGACATTTGAACATCTAGCATCCACTCCACGTCCTCCTTACATTATTCGATTCCAATTCCACATTGCATGTCCTTATTTGAATCCAACACAAATCTGCAGGCCCTCTGGCTTACTTTCTTTCATATACTCGTGTGAATTGCCCTGTGTGAACCCATAGCCTATAACCTCTTCCTCCTACAAGCTGGAAATCACTTGACTTCAAACTATTAATCTTCTAAACTTCTGCTGCTCTTTCAATTCAGTTACTATTCAAACGAGCATTCCCAATACCCTCCCACACTGGCATTCACATCTCACTTCCTAATTGGAGATTATTCTACACTTTCTGTTCACCCAAACAGTCAATCCCATGATCTGACATCTCTAACCATCCACCATGAACTGACCACCCACTCTATGACCACTAACTCCCGCCGGTTGCCCCACAAACTGGGACAATGCATGTAAGGATTTTCTGCTGAGAACTAAAGACTGAACTCACTACCCCAAACCCACCAAAATATCCTTAAATCTTGGGATCTGGATTATGGTGCTATTCCCTATAAACTCCCTTTATGCCTCATCAGAGGCAGTAAGTGCTACATAAATGCAATTATGGATGAAAAAATGAATGACATTTCACAATATGGGATTTTCCATACCTTCTATATGCATCAACAAAAACATTTTCTACTCAAACCAGTCTTTTACCGGTAATTTGTGTGACTTTTTTTCACCCAAGGTACACCCTAGTGTGATATTTTCAAAGACACAGACAAATTTCATTTTATTGTAGGTACAATTCTGCATATTTCTTTGTGAATTTTCATGAAATTTAATGGAAAAATATAACATTTTTAATTCTGTTTATAACTAGGGATATTCTGCTTGCATGGTTGACTTTCCATGATGGATGGGTGCAGGAGGTGGCTGTTGGAAGATATTAATCAGTCACAACGTCCTAACTGTGTGGACATTCGCGTGCCTTCCCAATAATTTTTTACCACACCTTACGTGTGTACTTCCTCCAAATAAGGTTTGAGTACATGTGACAACAATTTGGAAAAGTTACCGAAATACCTGCATGTTTAATAGGACTGTAAGGATAAAAATGTCTCCTCCTGAAAAAAAATGTTTCTGGGGAGAAATATGTGCCAATGCTCATTTCACCCACATTTATTCTTGCGCTGGGGGTGTCCATCGTTGGGAATACATGCATTTGCCATTCCACCGGGATCCTTCAAAGTCTAAATATCCTCGTTGACAAGGCAGGATTAGCTGAGCACAAAATTTACAGAAACATGCTGTAAATCAAGACGAGCGCCTGTGCTTATCACATCCGGCGCAGCGACGGTTCCGCTTAGGCAGACCGGTATACGGGCGTCGCGTCGAAGGCGACGGCTTTCCATTTAAATTAATGTTTTGGCAAAAAAGTGTTGGAGTCATGTTCTGGAAAACCGCAAAGTCGGTTGTATTGAAAACAGCAGGAGAGGAGAATTAAGTTAGAAAAGCATTTCTAATTCCCTTTTAAACAGCACACAGTTGCCAAGCTGCGGTTTTAATAGCGCGCTCGAGTTACCGCGCGCCATCCATCATAGCTCGTAGGCATGAGCACTTTGGTATTGTTTCAGGAAGACACGGCTCGAATACTGACCTCTCTCGGGATTGGCTCATCCGAATAGCGTGTCCTGACCCTGCTATCCGGAAAATGAAAATACTGTTTGTGCTTTCCTTTACTCAAGATACTATCGCGCATAACGGGTCCTCTTTTTCACAGCTGTGGCCAATAAGGCGTAATTGCAACCAAATAAACCACGAGGCATCCTGAACTTGTTTACCATCAGAGACCTACATCAGTTGCTGCCAGCGTTTTCTCCCAGTGCATTTTTATGACCATTTCGGATAAGCAGGTTAACTCAGGCAGTGCTTAATTTGTAAAAGAAAAGGTGCCGGGCTCACAGTCTTGCTTAGAAGCCGGCTGCCGGAGCTATTCGATGTTCGGGTTGCGAAATATCAAAGGCTGCGTTGTCTTGATTATAGTTGTAGTTATTTATTTATTTTAAGTTAAAAAAAAAAATGTTTTACTGAACATTGGATGCCAATTTAGGGTAACCTAGAATCACTAAATTACAGAAAAAGGTAAAATGAAATAAAAGTTACAAGGGCAGTCAGAGATCAGTAAAATGAAAAGAAAGTTCCTCTCCGGCATTGCTTTATCAATCCCCTAGGATACATTCTTATTTGAAATGACCTCCAATCTAGCCATATAACCCACTATAGCAGGCTATACTGGCCATTAAAGACCTGCTCCAGCCTTTAACAAGGGAGCGGGACTTTAATGCGTCCATTTTCTTGCGATAATGGCATTACTCCTAGTCCTACTCCCTCGCCTTCCTTTCAAACCAATGAGGCTTCCTGCCTCCCACTAGACCCTCCCCTTCCCTTTTAAACCCCCCCCCACCCCTACCCCCGCCTGTACAAAAACCAAGCCCAAGCAGCAACTCAGACAGTCCGTACCGGGAGGGCGGGAGGGAACGGAAAGGAAGGCGAGGGAGTAGGACTAGGAGTAATGCCATTATCGCAAGAAAATGGACGCATTACCTCCCGTCCCTCCCTCGCCTTCCTTTCAAACCAATGAGACATAGCAAGAAGCACACAGGAGACGGACACTGAGTTGCAAGAAGTTCAATATCATGCACAAAGGCCACCAAAACCCCACCCCTAAGACTACATAGAGGATAAGACCCGGTGAACCAATACCGACTCCAAACAACCCAAGTCCGACCGGCCAGAATGCCGAACGAACGCCAAAGGTGAGGCCCAAGTGGCGGCCCTGCAAACTCCCACCACTGAAATCCCCTGAGACTCTGCCACCCAAGCCGCCATACCCCCGGTAGAACGACCCCAAACCCCCTGATGAGGAACAACCCCCATCAAGGAAAAAAACAAACAGAATCAATGATCTCACCCCCCGACTCAAGGAAGCCGTGGAAGGCATCTCCGCTACGGGCCGGCCCAAAATTTACAAAAAGCGAATCACCCTTACGGAAAGGAGCCACCACCCTCAGGCACTCCAACAAAGCCCTGCGTACATCCAACAAAAGCAAACGAACCACCACCACCAAAGCGGGATTCGGACAAAAGGAAGGAAGGATGACCTCCTGGCGAGCATGAAAAGAAGAATTGACATTCGGGATAAAAGAAGGTACCGGAACCAGAACCCCCCGATCCGGAAAAACTTCCCAAAAAGGAAAGGAACAGGCCAAGACCCCCAAGTCTACTAAACGGCGAGCCGAAGCAATGGCCACCAAAAAGAACGTCCTTAAGGAAAGAAGACGTAAACACAGTCCCCCAGAGGTTCAAAAGGATAATCCATTAAAACCTCCAATACCAAAGAAAGATCCCCTGAAGGAAAAGAACGTACAGGGCGAGGAAACAAATGAAAAAGCCCCTGAAAAAATCCCGGCAACAAATGACCCTTAACCGGAAGGCTGCGCCACGGACCTCAAAATGCCTGAATAGCCGCCCACTGTACCAGCAGAGACACCCCAGACACCCTCAACTGTGTACCGTCCTGCAAGACCTGCATCACATCAAAGAGAGACGTGCCAGTAGGATCCAATACATGCCTCAAGCATCAAGAAGAAAAAAACCTACCACAGCCTACCCTAAGAAAGTAAAGTGGAACGCCGCCAGGAACCCAGTAAAGTAGAACTTAAAGCCACTGGCACCCCCAGACCCGTCAAACCTCGGCGGGCCATTCCCAGGCAGTCAAGCGTAACCTCCCCTAAGACCTCAACGAGAGGCCGGGAAACTCCAGGGGAGACGGACACAGAGGAAGAGGCCACATCCGACCGGAACCAATTCGCCCTAGGCCAATGGGGAGCAATCAGGACAACCCTGGCCCCCAGAAGCCGCACCCTTAACAGCAAAGGCCCGAGTAGCTGAAACGGCGGGAACGCATACAAAAGGCCCCTCGGCCAAGGACACGACATCCCGTCCACCTCCCAGGCTTGGGGACACCGAAAACCGGGAGCCGAAGTGACCAAGCTACGCGTTTTACTCGGATGCGAACACATCCAGCACTGGAAGACCCCAGAGCCGAACCAGATGAAGAAACAGTGAACTCTGGATGGAGAAAAGTTGAGAGGAAGTAACACAATGCCCGAACGTATGCAGCCCTGAGAGCAGAAACCCACTCCTGAGCCCACACCAAAAAAATCTTCCAGGCCAGACCGAACAAAGCCCTAGACCAGGTCCCCCCATGAAGTATGACATAAGCCCTGGCCACTACGATGCCCGAACAAGCACAGCAGAACCACCAAATGACCTTGCAGCCGCAATCATAGAAAAGCACGGAGGGCCGTCTGTACCACAACCATCCCCACCATGGACCGGAGCACCACAAACTTCTTCACTGACACTGCCACCAAGCCAAGAAGAGTCCGAAACTGAGACCCCAGAAAAACCAGATCCTGGGATGGGACTAAACCGACAGCCCCCCGTTGATTAAAAAAACCGTGGTTCTGCCGGACACCAGAACTCGGGCAACCTGCTTCCGAAATAGGGCCTGCGAGGTAGAACGGAGCAAATGTCGTCCAGATATGGATGAGTAAACACCCCTTCTGAATGTAGCAAAGCCACCAGGGGGGCCAGTACCGTCGTAAAAATCTGAGGAGAAGTCTTGCGGCCGAACGGCAGAACACAAAACGGACAGTGCACCGGATCCACAGCAAACCTCAGGAACTATTGAGAGGATCCTGCCACAGGCACGTGTAGGCAAGCATCCTGCAGATCCAGTGACACCAGAAAGTCCCCTCGTCTGACCAATGGAAAAATAGTCTGAATGGACAGCATGCGGAAATGCACTGTCCTGATCCAGGTATTCACCTCCTTTAGATTGAGCACAGGCCGAAATCCCCCTGAAACTTTCTGTACAAGAAACAAGACCGAATAAGTGCCCCGACCCCGTTCGTCTAGCGGAACGCGGGAAATGGCCCCTTTGACCAGTAAGCCTCGCACTCCGTTCAACAATGCTCTTCTCCGTGACCCCCCTGAAGGCAGAGGTGTGGGACGTACCCCTGAATCTGGAGGAACCACAACAAAATCTATGACATAACCATTGGTCACAATGTCTATTACCCAATGATCGTTTACACTGTCCTCCCAAGCTGACAGAAAGTGACTCAGTCTTCCCCCAACCGGCCCTCTGCCAGGCCCACAGTGATTGTCAGGACCCCTTCTTGAAACCACCCCGGGTCGCAGGAGCAGACCACTTAGGCGAAAAACCCAGCTGAAAACGTCGTTTCCTGAATGAAAAGGATTTAGCAACCCTAGTAGGAGAAGATCAGGAATGCTTCTTCCACCCTTCACCCGAAGAAGAACCCCCTTTATAAGGTAAGGCATGCTTCCTCTCCTTAAATGCCTTGGAAAGCATGGACGGCAATTGCCCACCAAATAGGTTACGGCCTTCAAACGGCAGTCTCAACAAGGCCGCCTTCTCCCCTGGATCAGCCTTCCAGGAACGCAACCAGAGGGACCTACGAGCCCCAATCAAAGCCCCAGAAGCCAGAGCCTGATTACGGACCACATCTGAAGACACATCTGCCAACAACCAGGCCGCTGCCCCATACCAGCCAGGAGCTCCGAACACTCTGCCCCATCCTGAACAGCCACTGCCAGTTCATCCAAGTCCTGCACCAACGACTGGGCCGCAGAAGCCGAAGAAATACCTGCCCACAGAGCCAGATTCTCAGCCGCAAAAAGCCCTCTTAAGCCCTGAGTCCACCCTACGGGCCGTGGCATCAGCAGGCACACAATCCTCCGGATTGACAGCTGTTTTGCCAATCAGGGTAGCCAAACGTGAATCCAGGAGGACCGAGGGAGGCCATACCTCCTCACCCTAAAGTAAAGAACGTAACTGAATGAACCGTGGAACCTGAGCCATATCCACATCCTCCACTCCCAAAATACCATATCCTTCACAGGTCCCCGAAAAGGCATGGAAAATACAGACAGCGTCTGATATCGTGGAAAAAAAGAGAGCCAGCGTTGGCAGGACTAAACACAGGAAACCCTTACATGTGCCATCACAACCCACATCACCTTCCTGGAGCCAAAATCACCCCCAGAGGACGTAGATGGAGCATCCCTTCCCACACCCTCAGAGGAGGACTTCCCTGCAATTGCAGGAGAACGGGTAGCCCAGCCCCACTAGGCCAGGCCATCCCCGCATGAAGAGCTCTGGAAACAGCCCCCTCGAACATCTCCTGCACCTCCTCCCTGGACATGATGGGCGCAGCACCACCACCCTGAATCAGGGGGCTCCCAGGAGTGGAAATGCCATCAGCACCACCCTCCTTCGAGGAGGAAGAAGAAATAATCCTCATAAGAAATTTTAAGGGTGTAGGCGGGAGTCGCACCACTGTACACAGGTAACCCGCTGCACCAAAGGTACTTGACCTTGCCACTGAGCTCTAGCACCTGGATTCCGGCCATTAACTGAACTGTAGGCACGATCTCATCCACAGATAAAATATACAGGGCCCAGGAACAATATCCCAGAACCAATCCAAATGAAGGATAAAACAAGAATTTCAGTCAAAATGCGGGCAGAACGCCCGTCTTACCCGCACAGAAACCCAAAAACACTCTTCGGCATCCCTCCGCGGCGAAGAAAAAACAGAACTGAACGCCCCAGCCACCAAGAGCCGGCCGACCCCGTCAGCCGCCTCCCAGGACGCGTCTTACGAGCAGCTCCGCCTGCTCAGAAAAGACGCGCCCGGCCGAAGCACACCTCGCGGAGCTCCGCATCCCGAGGAGTGCATCCAACGATGACCTCCAGGCCCCGCCGTGAAGGTAAGTGAAAAGGGAAAGTCTAGCGTGGGCTAGACAAAAAGAACAGGAGGGGGGTAGGGGTGGGGGGGGTTTTTAAAAGGGAAGGGGAGGGTCTAGTGGGAGGCAGGAAGCCTCATTGGTTTGAAAGGAAGGCGAGGGAGGGACGGGAGGTAATGACGTATAGCCCATCTAGGGAGGGCTACAAGGCTATTAGAACATTCTGCCACTAGAGGGCAGAATGTTTTAATAAATAAAACAAAGGCCTCACAGAGCCTGAGGGGATTCAAATCCCCTCGGGCTCTGTGAGGCCTTAGTTCACAGCCCAGGCTGTGAACCAAAAAATTGGAACGTTGGAGCTCCGGGCTTCTACCGGCCATTAGAAGCCCGAAGCACTCTATTGTTTTCAATGGATCTCCCAACATTCCAATGTTCTAATTAGAGCTTGGCAGCAGCACAGCATCCACTAAAAATGACAGATGTCTTCCCTGCCTAACTTATGCTTCCCTGGCATAAGTTAGAAGTGGGAGAACCCCAGGCATTCCAATTGCCAAGCCTCATTTGGTTCCACTATCAGATACCTCAATACCGTAGACATGACAGATTCAATCATAGGCGTGTCAGGTCACAGTGGCTGTTGTGGTATCAGGCTAGTGCGTGCCACGCGGTGAGGGCTGAGGGATCAAAGTCTGCGTGATTCTAGAATGGAATGTGTTGTGGAAAAAACGGTTGTTGGATGTGGACGAAGGAAGTCGTGTACTACCTGCTCTCTAATAAAGAAGCGTACAACTTACCTATGAAAGTCAGATACTTATTCTACAAATTGGCGACGAGTTGCACCACCATGCTGCAGTCGTGTTCGTAACCGGTGGCCATTGGAGAGCAGGTCCTTACGAAGCTGCTGGGCTGTAAGTGGAACTTGCGCTGTGTGCTGGTGGAGTCTCCAGTGTTGTGGTCACTTCAGCTTGAGTCGCTCTGGATTGATCGTCCTTCTTGCTGGGGCAACCTTTCCTTGCGGGTTGGAGCTTGGGGTTCGCCTCTGGTCATGCGCACAAAGGCAGTAACGCGGCGATGCACGAAGGGAGCGTGCCGCCATCCTGGAACCAGGTATTAGTGCACGAAGGTAGCAACGCAGTGACCTGCAAGGGTGCGTGCCACCATCTTTATACAAGGCATTTGTTTCACGCTGTTCAAGCACTAAGGGAGACGCCATTCTTTAGTCAGGCAAGAGCTTATTTGGATTCAGCTTCGGTGATGTGCACACCATACAAGTATATCCATGCACACCTGAATGACAATTGTTCGTGATTTATTTCAGTGATGTGCACACTTTCTATGCTGTTTGTTGACAATTCTACTTATTCTAGAGGAAGTTTCATGGGTGATGTGCACACCGTAAGTGTTTTACGATGCACACCTGAAGAATAATTTCAAGATAGCCTTTGGTGTGTCACCCACCTTCTTCATTGTAAATTAGCTTATGTGTTTTCACTGCACTGTATGTGTATATTTACATAGTGATTCATTGGGTGCATCAATATTAATTTTTAGAAAAAAGAAAACTGTATACAAATCATGTGTGCGCAAGCATTTTCGCTAACTCCTGTAGTTTCGCTTCTTCCCAGAGCGGGGGAACCTGCAATGAAATGGGTTGATTGGAAGGATTATTTCTTAAACTACATTGCTGCCATTGAAGAGGAGTTTGGGGAAAAAAAATTGTGTGTAAGAAGGAAAAACATACTTTTGCATAGTTTCGGTCCTGAGGGTCAAAGATTTTTCACGCAGATGGAAAAAAAACCAAGAGCTTGTGATGATTTCGATGTGTTCAAACACGCATTGGAAGATTTGGACGCACATTACCAACCTGTTGTTTGTGCGGACGGGGACAGACTCAATTTCTTTCAACATAAGCAAGGCAAGGACGAGACTGTTGAGAAATATGTATCTGCTCTCAAGAAGTTGGCAAACACTTGCAAGTTTGGGCAATCACATGATGAACTTATTCGCGATCAAATCATTATGCATTCTAATAACGCAGGGGTGCAGGATAAACTATGGGTTAGTGGTGATGCTCCCATGAATGAAATTATTGCCATTGTAAAGAAAGCAGAGTTATCAAAGTGTTGTGCCAAAGCTGCTTTGAGTAATGGGAGGGAAGTAGACTTGGTATGTAAAGTTAAGAATGAGGAGACAAAATTCACCAATACGAAGAACGCTGAATATAAACCTGGTCTGAGGAAAAGTCTGCAGCAAAAGGGTACTTTGTGTTACAGATGTAGCAACAAAGGACAGTTTGTGAGAGAGAAGTGTTGTCCTGCAGTTAAATCTAAGTGTGTCTATTGTGGTATCATGGGGCATTTTGCAAAAGTGTGTAGGAGGAAAGTTAATGATTCTAAGATAAAGTGTGTGAGCAAAGGGCAAGAATGTCCTGTTGAAGATTCAGTATCTGAAAATGAGGAATGTATTTTAGGCATTGAAAGTATTGTGTTAGGTATCAATGGATTGCAAGAGAAACCTTTGTGTGATATAAAAATTGGGGGTGTATCAATACTTATGGTAGCTGATTCAGGATCACCGTACATTCCTATTTGTAAAGATATTTGGGAGGAAATATTTGCAAAGCTATTTGGAAGTGAATTATCACCTTCCAGGGTTCAATCAGTTACATTTACGGGTGAGAAGATTCCTATGGTGAGATGTAAGAGTTTACATTTTGAGTTTAAAGGTAGGGTGGCACCATGCACTCTATTTGTGGCAGAAAAAGGGTCTTTGGTTTTGGGGTGGAAGGATCAAGGGGCATTAGGGGTCATATTGAATCCCAGAAGTGACACACACACGTGTTATCTCTTGAGGAACCTGGTAAACTTTTAGAAGAGGAGTTATTGAGGAAATTTCCCCAGGTATTTTCAGGTAAGGTGGGCAAAGTATCTAAATTTAAACATACAATTGTAGTTAAAGAAGGTGTTACCCCTGTGTGCCATAAAGTTAGGAACATCCCTTTGAAAGTGAAGGAAGCTGTTATGCTCAAATTGGACAGATTAGAGAATGATGGCATAATAGAACCCACTGAAAGTGCTGAATGGTTAGCACCCTTGGTAGTGGCTCGTAAGGCGAATGGGCAAATTAGGCTCTATGTCGATTTGAGAGAACTAAACAAGAGCTTAGTTGTGGTAAATTCCACTTCCCAAAATAGACAAGTTATTGACTAAATCTAATGGGTGTCAGTGGTTTTTGACAGTCGATCTAAGGTTAGCATACCATCAGATCCATTTGCACCCTTCTAGTAAGAAACTGACATATTTTATTACTCCTTTTGAGTGTTACAGGTTTGCTTGTATGCCGTTCGGACTTGTTTCCGCTGCGGCTGTTTTCCAACAGCTGATGCACAAGATTTTGGGTGACATGGTAGGAGTTACTTATTTCCAAGACGATATACTCATTATGTGGAAGGACAAAACGGAACACGATGCAAGGTTAATGCTGGTTATGGAAAGGCTTGCCAATGATGGGTTGACAGCTGAGCTCAATAAATTAAAATTTGCAAGGGAATCTGTTACATACTTGGGGCATGAAGTGGGTAGGCAAAGCATTCTTCCAAAGGATAGTATTTAGGCTGCGCTCAGGGATGCTCCAGCTCCTGGATCCAGGGATGAATTGAGGTCCTTTTAAGTGCTAGTGGAGGTCTACGCAAAATTTGTGGAACACTTTTCCACTAAAACGTATGAGTTAAAACAACTTCTTAAGGAAAAACAGAAATTTAAGTGGGAGGCTGAATTGAATAATGATTTTGAACAGATTAAACAGGAGATTTGCTCCACCTTTACAAGGTTTTGACAGCCCAGAACATAGTATCCTAACTGTCGATGCTAATGGCAAGGATCTTGGTGTTGTACTTACACAAAAGTAAGAGGATGGTTTTGAACGCACAATTGCTTTTGCTTCACATGCTTTATCTTCCACAGAAGATACATTTTCCGTTATTGAAAAGGAAATGCTGGCAGCTGTTTGGGGAATGGAAAAATGTATACATTACCTATGAGGTTCTAAATTTGTGCTGAGAACAGATCATAAGCCTTTGGTTAAGCCCTTAACGTCACAGGGTGCTGTGAATGCTCCTCCCCACATTGCTAGAATGTCGTTAAGATTATTGGACTACGTCTATGAGGTTGTGTACCTTCCAGCTCTTAGAAATAAGGTGGCAGATTACTTGAGCCGGTCACCATTATCCATGCAGGGAAGCGGTGCATGTGAGTGGGATGAATACAGTGTTGCTATAGCAGACGTTGATGAGGTAAGCCCCACTGAATTTGAGAACAATTTTATGGTATGTAGGAATGGATAACTTCTTACCACAATGACACTGTTTTGCATGCGGTAATGGGAAATGCTAGATTAGGGTGGCCTAGCAAAAATAAATTGGCCTAGGAATACCTTAAGTGGTGGGAAGTCAGAGACAAACTGACTATTAATGACGATGATTTTCTTATGAGAGGTGAAAAGATTGTGCCTCCTGATGTACTTAGGAAGAACATTCTTAACGTGACACATGAAGCCATCTTAGCATTGTAAAGGAAAAAAAACTGTGAAAATGTTGTATTGGTGGCCTGGTTTGGATGGGGACCTTGAAAGAATGGAGCGTAATTGTGAGATGTGTACCAATGCTGACAAATCGTTTAAGGTATTTAGACCTGCCTTAGGTGTAAGTTCATGTTCAGAAAGCCCATGGGAAGATGTGGCTGTTGACATATTGGGTCCAATATCTAATTCTGTAGGTGACTCAAAGTATGTAATTGTCCTGTCGGATCTTTATTCTAAGTGGCCTGAATACAAAGTGTGAGAGAAGATTGACTCGTCGGTGTTAATCTCATTTGTGTTGTGCGTGTTTTTGAAGGAAAGTATCCCTAGATCTATTCTGAGTGACAATGGACCTCAATTTGTGTCAGAGAAGTGGAAACATTTCTGGTCAAGGAATGGCATTAAGGAAGAACATACCCCAGTTTACCATCCTGCTGGCAATGGGGCTGAGGAACGTTTCAACCCTGTCATTATGGGTTCTGTACAGACAGCCATTAGTGCAGGCGTGGATTGGGAAAAGGAGTTAGCAAGCATGGTGTGGGCTTATAGGATAATCACATCTCTTACCGGATATAGTTGTTTCAAGATACTAAACAGAAGAGAACTGTACACAAAGGATAATAGGGCTTTGATGAATCTGAAGATTCAGAGTAAGTGGTCCCCTGCAATGGTCAAAAGCAATATTTTGAAGGCACAAAGGATATATAAAGAACATTACGATCAAAGTCACAAGGTAAAAGATGTTAAATTGGTGCTAGGTGATTGGGTCAAAGTAAAATTGGCGTGTAAAATGCAAAAAGAGAGAAGCACGTTTTCTAGTCCTCTTCAGGTTGGGAAGGTTTTTCGAAGTTCAGCCTTGATGAGTGACGGGAAAATGTGGCACCTGGGCAGATTGACTAAATGCAATGAAAATGTGAAACTGAATCAAGGGAGGTTTGTGCTTGGAAAATCTGGATCTGATTTTGACTGGTTATGGCCAGATGTTGTGGGAGAAAAGAATCAAGCTGTGTTAGAAGAGGAGAGTCACCTACATGAACAACATGAAAATCCATTTGTGGCCACCCAGGTTGGCAACCAGAAGGCACTGCCTCCGGTGACTACCCATAGTGGCAGACTTATTGCACAACCAAAGAAGTATCAAGATTTTGTGTTGAGTACTTAGAGTCTATGTGTACTTTCCCAATTCCTTGTATTTGTTTTATTTGTTTTGAACAGTTTTTAGGTCAAAGGTCTGTTAGCATTTTAAGTAAGATTCTTTTCATTTCTTACATTGTTAAGGAGGAGGGATGTGTGGTATCAGGTTAGTGCATGCCACGGAGCCGCGCACGCGGCCAGGGCTGAGGGATCAAAGTCTGTGTGATTCTGGAATGGAATGTGTTGTGGAAAAAACGGTTGTTGGAGGTGGACGGAGTAAGTCATGTGGTACCTGCTCTCTAATAAAGAAGCGTACAACTTACCTTTAAGTCGGATACTTATTCTACATCTGTCACCTCACACTATTTAGAGTAGTGTGTCTGTGATTCGATTGTTCTACCAGACCCCTCTGGTATAGATCAAAACATCACCTAAATAGACAATGCGGAAACACGGAAATGAATTAAAGGTCCCAATGGAGCTGTGTAGAAGGGTCCCCCTGGAAGTACAGGAGCACAAATGGCAGATTAAACATGGTGAGAATTGAGTAACTGGTTGAGGGGTTGAAACCCTACTCCCACAGCATCCACAATTTCTGTCACAGTAAAGTCACAAGGAAACCCTAAATTAAACAGTGCTCAGCACTCAGGTAGCTTGGCACAAAAGCAGTCAAGCTTAAGTTAAGGGCAATCTGTAGCACTCTAAACAGTAATAAAGTGAAGACAAATCTCAAGAAAAATCAAACATCAATATATAAAAATAGAGTAAAATTTAATAAATTATTTGAGACCCAAACAACAAAAATCCAATTAGTAGAACTAGAGATATACAGTTTTAAAGATATAAGTGAAAATAGTGCCTAAAAGCAAAAAGAGCGAACTGTGATTATCTGGACTGGAACAAAGTCACAAGTTCAGGCCAACCGTGATGCAGCACAGGCCGGACACCAGGACAAAGTTAGGCCTGCTGAGCAAAGTTCCTTAAATCCTGGTTGCAGAGCATTGCGAGATTCCAAGTCAAAGATGCTTCATGCAGCTGTTCCCGGGAGTTGCAGGGTTGCAAAGCGAAGTCCTGCGTTGTCGTTGAGGATGCGTTTGATGAGGGGCTTGCGGTGCAAAGTCCTGCGTTGAGGATGCATCAAGCTGCAGCTGTTCCGATATAGCTGCAAGGAGATGAGTCATGCTGTGTTGGTTCTGCTCACAGCACCACTGATGGACTCGTAGAGCACCTTTAGGCCCACGTCCAAAGGTCCAGGACTGGGCTGGCACCACCTTGGAATTAGGACTCACAGCAGACAGCGTTCAGCTGATGGGTTTAAGTTGGTTGGAGTCTTTTCAGTCCCTGATGTTCTGCTCAGGAGGCCAGTTGACTCGCCCTTGGAGTCACTCTGGTGGTCCTGGCTTCAAGGCGCAGGTCCAGTACTTTCACTCATGCAGCAGGGCAGCATAACAACAGAGTAGCAGTACTTCTTGCACAGCAGCACAGCAGTCCTTCTGAGTCTTCCACAGGTCCATTTGGGTCTCACAGGTCCATTATTTATACCTGGTGCTCACTTTGAAGTAGGAGAAGGTTCTGGAGGTTTCCAGAAGTGTTTGGAATTTCCTGCCTCCCTGCTCTGGCCCCAGGTTGTTTGAGGTCACAATAAACTAGTGGAAAAACCTTTGTGAGTTTACTCAGGCAGAGTCTTTGTGATGTGCAAGTGTGGTAGGTGACAACCCTTCCCAGTCATCCGGTCAGAGATGGCCCATCCTGCCAACACCTATGCTTTTTTATCTCACTGTCTGGTAGCAATGCACAAATACCAACTGCCAGGTACACAAGGAAACAGGCTGCAGACACCAAACGGTTAGAAAAAGAAAATGCCAATTTTCCAAAAACAAAGTCAAAATTGTGACTTAAAATCCGACTTTACCATAAAAAAGAGGTTTACACTACAATTCTTTAGACACCAAAGTCGACATTCCCACCTGCTCCCAAATGAAAGTTATAATTTATCAAATGTAATAAATTACCCAAATGTTATCATATGGGAGAGGTAGGCCTTGCAGTAGTGAAAAACGAATTTACGAGTTTTTCACTACCAGGACATTTAAAAGATAAACATGCATGTCCTACCTTCAAGGACCGTGCCCTATGAGCTGTTTAGGGCCTACCGTAGGGGTCACTTATATGTATTAAAAATACGTTTTTGGTCTGGAAAAAAACATATTTAAGCAGGTTGAAATGACTGTTTAAACTACACACACAGGCTGCAATAGCAGGTTTGAGACATGTTTAAAGGGCTACTTAAGTGGGTGGCACAATCAGTGCTGCATGCCCACTAGTAGCATTTAATCTACAGGCCTTGTGTACATGTTCTACCAGTTTATTAGGGACTTAACCATAAATTAAATGTGCCCATCAGCTGTAACCCAAATATACCATGTTTTAAAGAGTGAGCACACACACTTTAACACTGGTTAGCAGGGGTAATGCGCACAGTGTCCTAAACCAAACAAAAAGAAATTCAGAAAACAGGAGGCATGAAGGAACAAAGTTTGAGAGCAACCGTGCAGAGAGGCCCAAACCCAACAAACAACATAGTAAGCCCATTTGTAAAAAAAAAAAAAAAAAAAGAAAAAGTCCATATTTTTATTATGTCTTAAGGGAGCAGTGAGATATTTATAGAGTTTACACAAACGCCTAGACATGAGAGTGCTGAAGAAACATATGGTTTGTATCAGTGTACAAAAAAGAAGAATTTATTATTGAATTTTTAAAACAATTCTGGCTTGGGGTGAGCAAACACCTCAGCAGTAAAAGGGTAAAAACGTGAAAAGAACATTTTGTTATTTTCAGCTTTCTTTTTTTGGAGGCACTCAAAGACTCACCATCAATTGAAGCAGAGGGCAGAGGTTGCATTTCAATATAGATGCCTGTATCTAAGTGCTAATCGGCAAAGCTTAACACCCCTTTAAAACAATGGGTAATGCTAAAAGACCTTTTGCCCAGCACAGTGACAGTCTCCACTATATGGTTTGAGTCCTGGGATATTTTGAACTACTTGCGACACCCAACCCTCCTGTGGTTCCACTTTTCAGAAGCAGAACAAGCTGAAGGCATATCCCTCAAAGAATAAAACACTGTTGCCCTGGCACCCAGTCCTTTAGCTGTTCCCAGCCCAGACCTTAGTGCCTTTCACGTTTCATGCCCAGAGACGCTTCCATAACATGCACCATCAAAGCTGCAGCCATGACTGCAGCAGACAACGGAGTGGAGCTGCTGAAGCCCTTTTGCCCTATTGGACCTTGATTGCCTGGTTCAAAAGATGAAAATGTATTTGTGCAAAAAAAACATACTTTTCAGAACTATGCCGGTGTGTTGTGCAAGTGGAGTTCATAAAAAACTGTTGGATGTAAATGCTTAAACCCAGACGCTGTATTAGCTGTTGATTCTTCCAGAACAATTCTGTCATTATTAGATTATCTGTACCCAATAAACCCAAAGCAAATCTGTGGCTGGTTTAATTCCTGTGCTGTAGTGATAGAACCTACCAATCTGCGCTGGACTACTCGTTTTGGCAGGGTTGGGATTGATTTGCTTATGTTTAACACTCTTTTGTTCAGCCACAGCTTGTCCTTTGGGGCTGAGGGCCAAGCTCCCCCACCTTTTGCCCCTCAAGAAGAGTGTTTGTCAGGCTGAGCAAAGGTCAACTTCACAGACACTCTTCATTTTCAGGTCAGGCAGCCAGGAGCTTGGCATGAGCTGTTTGCACAGGCTTCGAGCTGCCTGAGCTGATCTTTGCTGGGCTGAAGAAGTCACAGCCCTGTGGGTGTGACCTCTTCAGCCTAGCAAAGGTGCCTCAAGGCCCTCCCCCTCATGCGAGGAGGAATGTCACCAATAGCCTCGGGCACTTAAATTTTAAACCCTGAGGCGCTCAGGGCTTAGCGTCAATCAGTGACGCTGCGTCACAGAGTAGGGTAGGGTCAGCAGTCTCACTGACCTCATCCCACTCTGTGACGAGTTGGGACTGCTGCCTTCCCTCATTGGCTGACCTTAGGTTAGCCAGTGAGGGAAGGCAGCAGTCTCAACCCTCCTGGGACCTCTGAGGCCGAGCTGACAGTAAGTGTGTGTGTTTTTTTTTTTTAATGAATGTTTGGTGCATGAGTGAATGTTTGAATATTTGATGATGAGTGTTGTGAATTGATGTGTCTGTGTGTGTGAGTGTGAATAAATGTGCTGCCACTACTTTCTTAGTAGCACAAGGCAACTAAAATGGTGGAATGTAACTTAGCAGAATTCCCAGGGATTAAGTAGGGACATAGCTTCAGGGATGTGTTTGTAGTGTGCAGCAGATAAATGCATTCTTGGTTTGGTAGTTGGGTCTGCGGTCCTTGAGATGGGTCTGCTATGTCAGTGTTGTTTGTTTTTTATCAGGCAACAAGAATAAAGGATAATACAGTGAATTCTGATGTAAAACAGGAGTCAGAGAGAGATAGACAGAGAGATATGTAGAGGGTGTGCATTTTGAAAATCTTGAGTTCAGGATGTGCACTGTACAAGCACATCTTATGTTTGATTTAATAGATATCTATAACAAGAATCTAAACCATGTTTAGAGTTTACATGACTACTCACCCATCTCTTGGTTCACTAATTACATTGCCTTTGGGGCGGGGTCGAGTCATTAATGTTTCTAATTTCATGTTTAAAAATTATCATTTTAATAAATGTCTGACTGTGCTGTTGCATGTTAAGGGTGCAGCATAAAATATGGCTCCACAACTTCAACTTATATATACACATAACATTTCATGTAATGTGTGTTTCAACGGTATTAATGTAAAGTGTTGCACTTTAATTCAGAAACGAAGGGAATTCATTGTAGAACTAGGGAATCATATATACTGTGTGTTTTAACATTATTAAATGTAAACATGATCATTTGAAATGATTTAGAAACCATCCTCATGGCATGGAAATTTATTAACTCAAAAAATGAGAAGTAATCATGGAAATGTGTGCATTAATGTTTTCACTTTGGGATTAAATTGTAGTTCCTGGATGCATTCATATTCATGTATTTAAAAAGTTAATTGCTTTTGCTAAAAGATGTTACCTGAAATTAATTTGTAGATTATGTACTGACATTTTCATTAAGTTGAAGTTACATGTGCACAATGACACACATTTTAAAATGTGCACAATTGCACTGTACGTTTAAGTTGACTAAACTTGGCTTCGATTTCTCTCAACATGAGCAACTATTTTTCCCTTTCTGTTGGTATGTCTTTTTCGTTGCAGATGTATTCACATGAAATGTTAGTTTGGAAATAGATGTACTATTGTCTTAGCAATAGAGAGTTTCCGAGAAAGACCTTGATGTAAGAACGTGGAGGGATCGAGTGTGAGCTGTCAGTCCCTTATTCAGAAATTGTTGCCAGTGATGTCCAGATAATCAAGGTCGATATCGTTCTCAGGACTGCTTTAGGAGAATACCTGAATGTTACAGTTTACAGCTTGAGACCGAAGAAGACAATGGAGTTTCTGATGGAGCATTGAGAGGTGTTAATTGACAGAATTGTGTGGTATTAACTAGTGTTCTTACAGATTGATGTGAACCATTATCCCTTAGTCATCGAGAGGTACAGACCTCTGACTTTTTCCCCTTGTCTTTATGCTTTGCTGGGTGTGGCTTTGGATAATACTTCTTCCCCAATTCTAGACTAGTCATTCTAAATAAGACACATGACCGAGCTTCTAAAATGCTGACACCTTCCTTATGTGCATGGGCATAGTTTTCCTTTGTTTCCTAGAAATTCCCCAACCTTTTGAGATTTTTCTCCAGATTTAGAAATCCTGATTGATTTAGGTCCCGAGCTAGATGACTTTAGAAATTACTCATGCTTAGGAGAAAGAATCAAAGATTGTCCACTGAACACCAATCTTATTGCTAATTTTCTGTATTGCTGTAACTGAACTTCGTGTATGCCTTCTGCTGATGCGCTTGAACTTCTTCAGGAGATTTGGCTATCCTGTTGTGATTTTGTATCTTTACATCATGTTTATGAGATTGGTTTATATTAACCTGACTGTCAACTTGTATTAAATCCTTAACTTTTTTCCTGATTCATGGTCCTCTTTCTGTTACACTGTTAATTGGAAACGCTAACTCACATCACTCTTGGTTCGAAAAGAAAGATCCTTCAGAAACCACATTTTTGGAATGGTGAGAGCACAAAGGAGACAGCACTCCATCATTAAAGAATAATACTTTTTTGAATTTTTAAAATAATGTAATATATTTTTACCTTTACTCTTTTGCGCCGACCTCTATTTGCGGCTTGGGCTTAGTATATGGAGCTGTCAGTCACTTAATAAAATGATCTGTAAGAGGCAAGGACTGTAAACATGAATCTCTGCTTACATGCACTGATTGATAACTCTACCATCAAGGCTTCTGGTAGCAGAGGCAAGACAAGAGAGCGTGCAGTGAAAATACATTTAAACTAAATGATCCAAGGACTCCAGATTGTTGTGTTGTACATGACCATATTCATCTGTTCATAGGGAGAACTACCAGGCGTGATGGGCAGGGGCATAGCTTCAGAGCTGTAATTGAGTTGCGTGACTTCCTTCAAATGTATTCTTGATTTGGTAGTTGGGTCTGTGGGCCCTGAGTTCTGTCAGTTATGCCAGCGTCAGTTTTTCACATCATTCTCATTTAACTAAGGGCTTTTAACATGGTAATTTTTTGGAGCTGAAAGGTAAATATATATAGTAACCTGTTTACCCAAAAGTAGGATCAGAAAAGTAGGAAATCTGTAACAACAGAAGTAGTCCTTGAATGGGTGCAAATCTACCACTTTTTGCAAATCACAACCATTGGCAGAAGTAAGCCTGGAAAGCTGTGCCAGTCTCAGGTTTCAAGGCATACTACTTGCAATCAAACATCCAAAGGGTGATGGAATGAGTGCTTGCAAATAGTGTAACCAGTGGCAAACACTCAGGGTAGCACTCCAACCCATCAGTTTTACACCACTGTGCCACTCTAGACAGAGGCACACTCCAGACAGAGGTGCACCTAATGCAATTCCTCATGGAAACAGTCCATTTTGAACCTTGGTCATTTCACCCCTCCATCCTGTAGCCTACTACCTTTTTAGTTGGGAAATTTGAGATTTACACCTCCCCGAATCTCATTACCAAAGCTACGCCCTTGGGATTAAGCAACATACGCCCGAGTATTTACATTTAGCTTTCAGGTCTATCTTGACAGTCTCTCTGCTGGAGATTTTGGACCTGACTTAGAACTCAGCGGATGGGTTACTCTGTCACAGTGTTGACAGATATCCCATCTGCCAAAATCTAAGTCCCATTGGATAGAATGGGATTTAGTTTTCTGCGGATGGGATATCCGTCACCGTTATAACGGAGCAACACGTCCGCCGAGTTCGAAATCAGGCCACTTGTGTGTGTCTCTCTCTCTCTCTGTCTCTCACACACACACACTAATTACACTGAGGCAGATGGCACTGGGAATTTATAGATAGGTCAGAATTTCTAGAGAAAGATTTTTTTTTGTTTCACTTAGGGCTATGGCATGGTTTGATGCATCTCCACAAATCTAAAAAAAACTTTATCCACCTCAGCACCATCCTGCAAAGTTTCAGAGCGATCTGTCAAGCAAGTGAGCCTCGTTGAGGGAGGCCACGTGACCCCCTCCTGTTTATAGATAAAATGGACCCTGATTTCCAGGGCCATAATCAGTTTGGGGAGGAGAGGCCCATGCACATCCCCTCCCCATAATGTAAAAAAAGAATAACGCCTTTGTAGACCCACAATTATATCTACTCTGCCCTTTATATTGTTTTTTAAAACTTTTTCAGGACAAAGGGGCTCATCACGAGTTTGGTGGTTTGTCGTCCGCCATGGCTGTCTGACTGCCGTCAGGATGGCGGCCAGACCACCATCTATTGAGTCATGCTGGCCTATAAAACAAAGACAGCCGCTGTTCCACTAGCACCGCCAGGCAGCACTGACCACCGCAGTCACAAGGCAGCACAAACAGGCAGGCGAAGCCTATGTTTATGCTGGACACATTACGAGGTTGCACCCCTCCAATGTGACCGTGGAGGTCCAACCACCACATCTCTGAAGGCGGAAACGGACAGTATAAAGGAAGACACTAACCTGCAGACAGCTTTTCACATCTGATGCCGCCATGGAACCCATCACGCACGTCCTGCCGCTGTTGTTGATCATCAATGGAGCATAAAATCAACACTGCCATGGGCGCAATCGACTATAAGTACCCATACCTACCCGCTAATTTCCGATAACAACAGATCGTTGTGCTGTCATTCATATCATACAGGGGTCACGCTAAGGGGACCAGGTGCAAGTCTCATCGTGTACACAGTCCAAATCATACATAAAGATTACCCATTCACAGTCACAATCGGCCCACTTTGGGCAGGTCACTCACACTGCTTAGCCACACTACACAAAAACACATGGTCACACATCATAGGTACAGGGATATTGAAGGCTACACAACATTGTCTCACACATCACCAACAACACACAAACATCACATCTACAAATACATCTCATACACTCACATTCCACACTGGCCATGGGCTGTCATCACATACAACACACATAGGTATCAATGTGGCATGGAACACAAACTATATCATCAGTAATGGTGTGGGGTAAATGGAACACAAACACCACTTCCAGTAAACAGCACTTCAATGGACACACACATCACACACATCACAGTACAATGGAAGAACAATGGCATGCACAACAGACAGGGAGACAAATAGATAAAGAGCTCTATGCTGCAATACCTGCACAGTAGGGATAGGTGCATCAGGAGCACTCAGGGGAGGAGGCTGCACTAGGACACATATCACTTTGCACACACCCCTCAAACAATACTTTCACAGGAAATGATCCTACATGTGTCACAGGGACAAACAGTACTATACCCAAATGACATGCCCATCTGCACAATGTGGGAGTGCAAGTCAACAAAGCACATACAACTCAAATTGCATGGGACATACCTGTACAGGATATAGCTGCAAGGTACACACAGCTAAATGGACACATGCACAGTCAAATGCAAGCAAAGACAGCACAACTGAACACACTCCATGTCTGCACAAACAAAACTCAAGCTGAAACACATTAGATGAATCCATAAGCCATATCAGGGGGACAAGTCTAACACCATACCTGATCACATTGGACAACACAAGATGAAATACTTACCATAACAAACAGTGCACAATGCCAGAGGACCACCAATGCATTTACCCCACACATCCATACACTCAACATATACCCTTGTCTTGGAGGACACCAGCACTGCCCATAAAGTCTGATACTGTAAACAACAGCAAATGGATCAGCAAGCATGCTGAAACACACATAACTGTGGACAGACAACACAAGTCACTCAGGCACAACATTAAGGTAGAAAAGAAATTGCAGGACAAATGTTATACTAAAAAAAGAACTGTTTGGGATTATTAACTGGATTTTATTTTAAGGCCACTGGTCAGTCCATTTAAGTCCAATAAGAGCACAGTTTTGTGCCTAAACTTGACTCCCAACTGTCATGGGACCTCCACAGGAAGAGGCATCAAGGGGGCAGTCAGGCTTATCTGGGGGGGGGGGTTGGATTTGGGAGAGGGGTTTGGGCTTGAGAGGGGTGGTCTTTTTGGGAGGGGGAGGCTTCTCCTTTGAGGGGGAGAGGTATGGGTGCTTGCAGGGGAGGCCTGGCAGGTGGAAGGGAGGGGCGGAGAGCTGGATGGGAGCCTTTTGGGTTTGGGATGGGGGGGGGATCGAACAAGGGAAAGGTCCAGGTCTACAAAAAACCTTAGGAACATGGGGGCGGTCAGCAGAAGGGGTTCGAGATTTCAAAGTAGTGGTTGTCTGCTCTGTCATTGTGGATGTCATGGGTGCATGCTTCTGGGAGGTCTGTTGGGTGGGCGAGGGAGTGCATTTGTGTGTCTTGGGGGACTGGGAGGTGGAGGTGCAGTGGGATGGAGTGGTAGATGTATGTGTGGATTTTGGGGTGGTGACTGTAGGTATGCTGATGTGGTGGATGTCTGTGTGTCTGTAGCTGTGGTGTCTGCGGGTGTGGTGCTTGTGATGGATGTCTGGGGTTCTGCTGGGATCATGCTTGTGGGTATGCTGGACATGTGTGTGATGCTGAGGGTGGTGGGGGTATCTAAGGAGGTTGTGACTGTTGTTGTGTCTATGGTTGGCTGTTGCTTGCTTGTGTGCCGGTGTGTTTTGTGGTGCCTGTGTTTGTGTGTGCTCCTCTTGTGTATTGATGTGGATGCGTGCGGACCTGTCTGTGTGCTTTGGGCAGGTAGGGGAAGGGGGATATGGATTGGGAACAGGGGGGTTGAGTAGAGACGGAAGGTGGGGGGTGACTGGCTGCCGTCAGTGTGGAGGCCAGAGCCTGAAAAGATCTCTGTAGACCAGACATTGCACCATGAATGCCTTCCAGGAATGCATTACTCTGTTGTAGCTGAGTTGCCAATCCCTGGATGGCATTTACAATGGCTGTCTAACTCTCAGAGATACTTCTCAGGAGGTCAATAGCCTCCTCACTGAGGGCAGCAGGGGGAACAAGGGCTGGAGATTAGGTGCCTGCAGCAAAGGAGATACCCACCCTTTTGGGTGAGCGGGCACGGCCAACTTGGTGGGGAGCAACAGGGAAGGTGATGATAGCACGGGGAGTGGCAGACAAGTATGGTACTGGGGGATGCCCCGATGGGTTCGCCACCACTAGGAAGTCTCCACTGGAGGGAGAATCCAATGATGGTGATGATGTTGCGGTTTACCCTGTGGCACTCTCATCATCCTCCGGGCCTCTTTGTCAGTGGTGTCTTGACCAGAGGTCCGGTGGCCAGATTCTTCCCCACTCACGGGTGCCCAGTCTCCTTCGCTTGCTAGTGCAAATACGAAGAGAAATAGGGTCATCACATGTTCCTGATTACACTTAAACCACAGCTCTAACTGGCATACAGTACCATGATGCTGAGTAGGCCAGGGCACCTAAGTGGCATATATATGTGCGATACCATATGCATGCATGGCAACTGAACTGTCAACAGCTGCCCACAGGAAAATTTGGATCTCACACAACTCCAATTGCATGGCTGAAGTTATGAAATCACAATGACCATACAACTATTAGGAGACACCATCACCTTCAAAGTTTTGGCCCATGGAGCAGCCCACAATCACCTGTTGGCATACAAAAGTAGGCCAATACAAAATAAATTTCCACAGATTCCGCACAAGGTCATGCACACATCTCTCTGTCACATACATGATAATGAGAGTTGATGATACAAAATCATGCCATGTTGATGACAACAGTACAGTATCATGGAGAAGGTGACATGGAAATACCCATGTCACTATGGAAACATATCAACAATGTACAATTCACCAAGTGAAATTTGTCCCAATAGAGCCATGGAGGTAGTATTAATGCTGTTCAGATAGGCCACACATTTGGCATGGACATGGACACTGTAGATATCATGTGCAATATGTCAGGGAGAGGTGTCCCCAAAATACACAACACAATGAATCAGCAAGCCCCAGGGTAATCACCACTTATGTCTGGCACCCCTTACTGTGACATACTCTGAGTGCATCAGCAGAAGCCATTAGCCCTCTGAATGTTGGAGAGGCCCTGAAATTGCAAGTACTTGTTGATGGCCCTCAAAATGTTGCCTAATTGCAAGCTACATCACTCTCCACATTTTGGTCATGCAAACCCAGATGTCTGTGGATGAATGCCTATGCCCAAATAATGTGATATCTACATAACTGCAAGTCCCTCCATAATGCATGTTAACAGTCTTGGAACATACTTTATACACTACACATGTGCAGTGCACTTTTCCACATGATGCCACTTCAAGGGCATAGATACTCACATTGCGGCTCTAAACGTCAGTCCTCCCTGTCATGTTCCTCATTGCTACTGCAGTTGTGCATGCCAATTGACATGCTATGATGACTGAGGGTATGTGTCAGCCAATAATCAATGGTGACACACACCTGTCTGTGGCACAACATGAAATGTACCCCATTGTAAAATGTCCTGTTTCAAACAGGTTGGCATGCACATGTTTGTGAAGGAATACAGATATCATACAATCAAAATAAGTAGTTTATGCATAAAAGTGCAGCTCACAAATGTTTCATATAGAGAAAGGGATACATGCTGACATGTAGGCATAAAGAATGTTGGCAACAGTGATGGAACATAAATCATGTCAATGGACATTCACCACTTATCAAGGGAAAGTAGTGATGCATAGCTGCATCCAAAAAATGTAATCCCTGTCACATGCATGTTGGACATCCCCACATTACAGATTGCAATCAAGCACCAGCACCCATCATATGCTGAAGACAAATAGCTCCTGGGTGGCAGATGCCTATGTACACATTTGCCGATACACATGTTACGAACGCCACGAAAGCCATGGTGGTAGGCGGGGTAATAATCCTGCAGGTGGCACAATGTTGGCCGTTGGGCCGGAGATGGCTATCTCCAGCCTGGTGGCTGTTACCGCAGTGGCGATCGAGTGGTACAGTAGTGGGTTGGTTTCAGCCAACCCGCCAATGCCATAATGTGGCGGTAATTACCACCGGCCTGTTGGTGGTACTTACTGCCACATTATCGCTGACCGCCGGGGTCATAATGACTTTTATGTTGTGCATGCCTCCACATGTGATGGAGACTATTGATGACACACATATTGACTTGGCCCCACTGCATGCCAATGAACAAGTATACTGCAACAGAAAGAACTTCCATTCCATCAACGCCCAAGTTGTATGTTTGGCGGACCAATACATTTCACAGGTCTGTGCACATTATCCGGGTTCAGTCCGTGATTCGTTCATTATTCAGAACAGCACTATCCCCCAGCTGATGTCACAACTGTGCCCAGAGAGGGCTTGGCTGGTTTTTAAGTTATATCTGTCCTGTTTGTGTGTGTGCAATGTCTGGTACTGCAATTCTGATAAGAGGGACTCATTATCGCACATATGTCCCATTCCTTAACAGGATACTCTGCATATCCAAATCGTCCTGGTTGTTGATGCCAGTAAGGAATCCAACTATTCGAGGGAAAGTCCGCTTCAATGAGGCACATGGAAGAACAAGGCGGGTAGTGGAGCGGGCTTTTGGGCTCCTGAATGCCAGATTTAGGTGTCTGGACCTCACTGGTGGTGCCCTCCCCTACTCACCCAGAAAAGTGTGTCAGATCACTGTGGCAAGCTGCATGCTCCACAACATTGCCTTGAGGAGGAATATCCCATACAGCCCATAGGAGGGGGAGCCTGCAGTGCCACCGGGTGAGTCCCCTGAAATGCCAAGTGAGGACAATGGTGAAGAGGAAGGAGCAGACTTGCAGGAAGCTCTCATCATTAGCTACTTTTCTTGAGTATAAGTATGGCATGTGATGTAATGACTGTGACTGTACGAAGAACTGTAGTTGTCAGAATGTGTAGAGTAGAGTGTGTTGGCAAAAACTGGGGAGCTAATGCTCTACAATATTCAGCCACAGGGTGTAAGAAGGGTTAGCCTTTGGCATATCCCCACTTTAATGCAGCTACATTTCTGTGTCAGTTTCATTGCAATGTAATTTCCTTTCAAGATGCTTGCCATTTGAATTGTGTCATATGATTTTTTTTCAAGCCGACATTCCCTGTCTTGCCTTTTTCCAGGTACCTTCACCATGACATCCTAATGTGGACTTTTCAGAGTTGTAAATTGGCAGGTATCAGATGTTGTTCCGACATAGGAAGTGGACATGGATTGTTCCAGGTAATGTAGGTCACAGATTTGGGGTGTGTGAGACCTGTGCCAAAGCAGCTTCAACAGTGTTTCGGTAGAAGGTCAGAAGGATACATTGTATTGTGCTATGCTGGGCCGATCGCATTATGTGTGTGATCATGTGTCCATGAAATATGTCATCATCAGGTGCAAGCATGGCATTAACCCTTAACATGGGCTAAACACTCTTCTTGTATGACCTGTATGTAGCTGTAGATATGTTTCATCATTGCAAGCCACAGTGCCTATGCCACAACACTGACATATGTTTGTGTCATACCACCAGATGCAAGGTAATCAGATTATGATGGACCTGGGATAAGGGACTGCTATATCGCCCTCTATCTGTACCTTGGTTTGTGTGATGTTGGATTACTGTTTCATGTTTTTGTTTGCATATTTTACAGCACAATGTCTGACAAGGCACTTCTTTTTGTGGTCGGGGGAGATGTACCTTGGCATATCTATCTTGACACAATATCAGTCAGCCATGCTTGGATCAGACAGTCCAGGCATATGGACAGCCTATGTGCTTTAAAGTGAAATGAAACGTTTCATTTGACCAGACATTTTTTGCAATATGTTTGTGTGTGTTGTTAGTAATCCTTAGCAGGATACTGTACCTGATACATATCCCCCCTTGCATTAGTATCTTGTGTCTTCCTCATTTGCCTCACATGGTCTGACATCTCTACATAGCAAAATGTGGAACAAAAGCAAGCAGACAATGACTTTGTGATAGGTGGATTTATTGTAAAAGTGCGCTTTAAAATTGAATTGGGGCATTGTTGAAAAGAACAGTGAAGGGTTCTGTCATGGTGGATGGAATCATTGAAGTTGATTCCACACATTTGTAAGTCCAAAGTCCAGTGTACTCCTCTCATAGCGAATGACGGAGTGAATATGTGGCCCACAAAGGAGGTTCTTTAGGAAGAGGTCACTTGCTGGCAGTGGTGGGTGTCTTGTCATATGTACCTCCTAGAATCTTTGCTGGACGTCCCCTCTTGCATGGGGAAGGAAGGGTGATCTGCTGCTGCAGAAGCAGGGGTGTCTGTGGCGGGTTCTTCCCATGACAGGGCCACCCTTCCAGTGACTTGTACCGATGAAGGGCCAGGTGTTGCTGTGCCAAAGGAAGGGATAGATTGTTGTTAACAATCCCTGATCGGGGTGATGTTAATGTTCCTCAAAACCCCTGTTAGGGAGGCTATGTTGGTATTGTGGGCCTTCCACTGTTCACACACATCCCTATGGATGTCCCTCTGCAGCTGCTTTATCTCCTGGAGTTCTGCAAGTACCAGGCCTATCACGCCTTGGGACTCCTGATAGACCCCCAAGAACTGGCTGATGGTTTGCTGGCCAGGCCAGGAACATCCCCAGTGGCCTCACCCCACTGGCCCACAACATCCCTGTCACCCACCCTACCCCGGCCGGCCTGTGCCCTTGCCACAGGGTGCCCCCTACCACTGGTTCCATGACCATCAATGTCCAAGGTGTGGCGCTGCAACTCAGCACCCTGGACTGGGGGGGGCACAAGATGGTTGCCACTGTCCTAGGGACACAGGTTGGGGGGTGAATAGCTGCCTGTGATGTAGAGGCAACCAGGCTGGGAAGTGTTGATGTGGCCACAAAGAGTCTCACAGTTGGGGTCTGACCAGGTTGTGCATATGGGTCTGAACCATCCTCCACGTCCAGACATCCAGGAGTGTCTTCTTCGCTGAGGGCTTCAGCCAAGGGAGTAGTGGGGGTCTCTTCTGTGGGCCCTGTGTGGCCAGTGGCCAGTGGCAGCTCGACCTGTTGATGTGAAAGATACAATGATACAATGTTACTATTTGGATTGTGACATCTACCTCCAAATGTTTACAGTGACATTTTGCAAAGCCCTTGTACATAGTTGAGTTGCAGGTTATCCTATTGTGACAGCTACCCATGCTATTGGTTGTCTTGACCTAACATTTGTAAAGTATGCCAATTCCATTAAAGTCATGCAGCTGCTGAATAGTGCAGGTCATTAGCATTTGGGAGGATGGGCTGAAAATTACATCTTGCCACCAGTGCATGCAAAACAGTGGCTAGGCAGGATGTGGCTTTGACCATTTTGAGGCCTAGTAGATTGTCATGCAGGCAGACCCAGGAGTTTGTGGTCAGTGCAGGGTGAATGTGTCTGCTACCAATACCATTCTGATGATGCATCTTGAGGCCTTGATGATAATTTTTGTTGCATACTAGGTGAGCTGTTCTTCCTGTCCTCAATAGTTTCATCTTGGCTTAGCAGTTCAAGATAGAGCTAGGTGGCCAGACACATCTCTGAGTTGAGCTATTTCTGTATCTTGGTCCTTCCCAGGTGAGTAAACTACAATTGAGAGTTAGCAGGTAAGGGGTTGTGGACAAGTGACCACTGTTCTGCTGTTCGGAGTCACTTGAACAGTGCCTCATAGGAGTTGCAGTCAGGTCACTCTCACTACTTCCCAACACTTGACAGTAGGTATCCTCCCAGTTGAGTAAACTTCATTTACGAGTTCAATAACAGATACATTGTCACAAGTGGACACTGGGCTGGTGATTCAAGTTAGCAAAACATGGCCCACTAAGCTTTGCAGTCATGTCACTCCCTCTACTTCCCAACACTTGACAATTGGTAACCTCCCAGGTAAGTAAACTTCATTTGAGAGTTCACGAATAGATGCATGGTTACAAGTGCACACTGGGCTGGTGATTGGAGTTAGCAAAACAGGGCCACTGGGCTTTGCAGTCATGGCACTCCCTCTACTACCAAACACTTCACAATTGGTAACCTTCCAGGTGAGTAAACTTCATTTGAGAGATCACTAACAGATGCATTGTGACAAGTGCACACCAGGCTGGTGATTGGAATTAGCAAAACAGGGCCACTGGGCTTTGCAGTCATGGCACTCCCTCTACTTCCAAACACTTCACAATTGGTAACCTTCCAGGTGAGTAAACTTCATTTGAGAGTTCACTAACAGATGCATTGTTACAAGTGCACACCGGGATGGTGATTGGAGTTAGCAAAATACGGTCCATTAGGCTTTGCAGCCATGTCACTCCCTCCACTTCCCAACACTTGACAATTGGTAACCTCCCAGGTGAGTAAACTTCATGTGAGAGTTAACTGACCGAAGCATTGTGACAAGTGCACACCGGCCTGGTGACTGGAGTTAGCAAAACGGGGGCCATTGGGCTTTGCAGCAATGTCACTCCCTCTACTTCCCAACACTTGACAATTGGTAACCTCCCAGGTGAGTAAACTTCATTTGAGGGTTCACTCACAGATGCATCGTGACAAGTGGCCAATGGGCTGGTGACTGGAGTTAACAAAACAGGGACCATTGGGCTTTGCAGTCATGTCACACCCTCTACTTCCCAACACTTGACAATTAGTAACCTCTCAGGTGAGTAAACTTAATTTGAGAGTTGACTAACAGATGCATTGTTACATGTGCACACTGGGCTAGTGATTGGAGTTACAGGGGCAGGCTCTCCTGTGAGTTGCATTCATGTTACTCCCTATCCTACACACAGTATACAAAAGGTATCCTCCCAGGTCAGTACACTTCCATTGCGATTTAACAAACAGGGGTATTTGGAGAAGTTAACACTAGGCTTGTGTATTGAGTTGGAGGGACACAGCCTCCTGGCCTTGGCAGTCATGTCACTCCCTCGACTTCATACACCTGAGAAATGTCATCCCCCCAGATGAATACACTTCATGTGAGAGTTTTAAAACATGCTTTTCGGAGAAGAGAACCCTGGACTGGTGGTTGGAGTGACAGTAAGAGTGTCTCCTGTGAGTGCAAGTCATGTAACTCCCAGGTAAGTACACTTCAATAGAGGCTTGGAAGAGAACACTGTGCTGGTGGTTGGAGTTACAGACACTGGGCCTGCTGGGAGTTGCAGTCATGTTACTCTCTCGAGTACACTCAATATACAAATATTATCCTCCCAGGTGAGTATACTATGATTGAGAGTTACCAAACAAGGGTATTTGATGAGATCACAGGGATGGCTGAGTGGAGTGAAAGTAACAGTGCCTCCTGGCTCTGGCAGTCATGTCAGTCCCTATACTACACACACTATTCATATGTTATACTCCCAGGTGAGTACACTACAGTTGGAAGTCAACAAACAAGGGAATTTAGAGATGGTGACACTGTGCTGGTGGTTTGAGTGACAGTAACAGTGCCTGCTGGGAGTTGTAGTCATATCGGTCCCTATATTACACACACTTGGCAAATGTTATCCTCCCAGATGGGTACACTTTAGTTGGGAGTTGACAAACCTGGATATTTGGTGAAGGAAACACTGGTCTGGTGTTTGGAGTTGCCGAACTGTGCCTGCTGGGAGTTGTAGTCATTTAACTACCTGCAATACACACACTATCCACAGACGTTGTTCCCCCAGGTGAGTCTACTTCAATTGTGAGATGCCAGACAGGGGTCTTTGGACAGGTAGACATTGGGCTGGTGAGTGAAGTGACAGTGAGGGTGGCAAAGGGTGAGCAGTGAGCATGCATGACATTGCAATTTAGTGACATTTCTGGTGTTGTGACTTACCAGACTCCACTCCCCCAGGTATTCCTGTCAAGCACTCAGGATGCAGGATGGTCAAGACTTTCTTCTCCCAGGGATAGAGTTGTAAGGGGGGAGTGGGAGGGCCACCACCAGTCTTCTTGGCCTGCAGCTGGTGTCTGAAGACCAGGGAACAAACCATGCCCCTGAGGTTGTTCCACCTCATCCTGATGTCCTCCTTTGTGCGCAGGGTGGTGCCTACAGCATTCACTCTGTTGACTCTCCTATCCCACACTTCCATCTTCTTACTGAGAGGAGTGTGCTAGACTTGTCCACCATGACTCTTAACACATCATCTGTGAAATTAGGATTTTTGGAACGTGACATGGGAAAACAAAAATGTGTGACAGTGACTTACTAAAGGGGGTAGTGCACAACGTGTGACTAGACAAAATTGTGTGTTGGATGTGAAAAAAGATGGTGAGAAAAAGGGGTGCCTAATATCTGTGTGTGACGGGGTGTGTTTTATAGTGTCCTCTGCAGGTGTGTTCAGTGTGGCAATGTGTGTCAGCTGTTTTGTTTTCAAATCCATGCAATGTGCAGTTGTATATTACTTTGGTGACCGGTGACTGCCATGGTATGGACCGCCATTGGCTGACCACCATGGGTGCCCGTTACGGCAACTTTGGGCTTGTAATACGGTCAGTGGTTGGTCGCTGTGCTGTCGGGTTCTATTTCAGGGTCTCTGCGCTGCTGCTAGTCTGCTTTTTTTGGTTGGCAGACATCAGTCCTGCCTGTGTAACTCACAATAGGGCATCCTGTAAGACCTCAAATATGGTGTTTTTTTCAGGACAGCCAACATGGCAGTCTTACGGTCCGCTCGCCAAACTCGTAATGAGGCCCAAAGTCCCTGAGTCCTGTAACGGCTGCCACAAGATTTCTTTTCATGTTGAGGCCAATCAATCAGAGTGGTCACTCTCACAGGACACTCACTCCCATCGAAGCGAGGTGCCCAAAGGGGAAAAAGCCACCTCATCTAGTCAGAATGCTGTATTTTTTAAGCTGCGGCATCACAGGACTCTCCGAGAGACCAGCAAACCCAACCATTCAGAAATGCAAAGTTTTTCGTCTCTAATTTCTCAAAAACTACTGAACCAATTTACACCATGACAAAAAGCACATTTTCAAGACCAAGATCTAGCATTCTGTCAAATTTGGTGTAATTCTGTCCAGCCATTTTGGCTGCAGCACTTTTCAAAAATCCCTATGGAAAATACATAGGGAAATTTCATTTTTAGACCCCCCCCCTGTTTTTCTCTGCCCCTGCTTGCCGGATCACCCCAAATCTTTCTAGGAAGGAGTGGAGGTAAATAGAGCACTGTTTTGGAGCTTTTCATGAAGATTCATCAAAAGGAAAAAAGATATCAAAGTTATCCTATGAAAAAAGCCGTTGGAATATATATATATAATTACCTAGTAGGTTGTTATAGTTAGGACCTAATTAATTTTTTGTTTTGCTAATAACTGGTGCCATTTGACAAATCTTCACAAAATGTTAAAAAATAGTTTGCCACTCACTTCAACTGCTGTCTGAATTCTTTTGGGTGATTTTTCAAGCAGGGGGTGAGCGGTGGGGGGGTCCCAAAACACGTTTTCCCCATGCAATTTCCCATAGGGATTTTGAACATGACTACAGCCCGAACTGCTGAACGGTATTACACCAAATTTGGCAGAAAGGTAGATCTTGATCCAGAAAGATCTCTTTTCGTTATGTGATATAAATCTGTTCAGTAGTTTTTGAGATACTGAAGGAAATATATATATAGCTATCTAGGGACACGGATCCTCCACCGATCTGACAGTCCCATGCAGATAACTGATTGGCTTCCAACACTTCAACCACAAAGTGTTGGCAGCCATTTTGGAAATGAGACTCAGCCGAGTCCCAAAACAAAAGTGAAAAAAGGAGAAGGGGGCAGTGTAGTAAAACCCTGACCGTATAGTCCTGGTGTCCCCCACTGAGGCCAAAAAGCATTCTTTTAAGCATTTTTGCTGCAATAATCATAAGGGATCTGCAAATCTTGGCAAACGTTGCTTAAAAACTAGCGCTGTCTTCTGTGCTTGTTTAAAATTCAGCCCTCGGGTGGTCCAGATCCCGGGGTTATATCACAATAGTAACAACGGAGATGGGGCACATGCAGATGCCATCCTCATGGCCGATTTGAGCCCCGGGGTCTGCCATCTCCCCAGACAGGCCAGTATTAAGTGAGGGGGGGCTGCAGGGCCCCCAGACTGCCATCTCCTCGTGACAAGGACTGTGTTTTACAGTGGAGGGGGCTGCACAGACCCCCATCCTGGGCCCTTACGGCCTCAGGGTCCACCACTTCCCTGTGGCCACGCCAAATGACAAAAACGTTCGGTAAACATGTCAGTTAAAATATACTATTTTAAACAAACAAAACCACTGAAATTCACCAGTTACAGTTATCTCAAGTAACTATAACTTTTGCCCTAAAGTGATTATAACTCACACTCCTGCCATGCATTGTGTTGTTATCAGTGATGTCACTTCAGATGTTGCAGTGATGTAATGAATCATGTCATGGAACATGTCATTGAATGATTTAATATGTGAGGTATCTAGCTATCTAACTGTAGTGTCCCTTTAACCTTTGAGTTTTTTCAGAGAATTTCTAAGGTTTTTTAAATATAAAGTAAGATAATATTACAATTCCTAACCTTACGATCACTTTAATCTTTATTTTTCTCAAAACATTTCGCTGTTTTTTTAACGTAAAATGATATGTCTATCACCGTGCGCAGTACAGGATTGGGCGTGCCCTTGGTGCCTTATCCCTGTCGCGCACAGCTTTTTGATCATGTGCAAGGCTGAGTTGGGTGCAGGACTTGGCCTGGGGCAGGCCCTGCACCCACCTCCCATGAGCACCCACCATGCCGCCACAAACAGCCACCACCGTATAGAGCTATGTTATGAAACAATATAAAGGGTGTAATTCAAAGTAAGGCAGACATATTGTCTTTGTCAAAGGATCAAAATACCAAAATATACAAAGTAGCAGGCCAATTGGCTTTATCAGGTGGCCAGCTTTGTTAAAAAGTCACCAATAGCTATAATGAAATGCATACTTCATAAATTCACACATTTCAATGTTTAACAATAGTGATTGTCTTATAATATTTTCAATAAAGCATTATTTAAAACACATTAAACATGTACTTGAGTATTTTTTAATGTTTTTCAGGTCACAAAGTGCAGCCACAGAACCAACCAGAAGGGGTTCCTGCACTCCAGCTGGACAGCATACAGCTCTGGCTTTCAATGCTTTAAAAGTATGGTAAGCTCTCCTGGGGTCATGGATTCAATGACCCTAAAGACTTACTGTGTTTTTTTTTTACTGTTGCTGTAGGGCTGCTGCGCTCCCTGGGTCACTACACAACAATAAAAACAAGCATTTGCAATGCAAGAGGCATTTCTCAGAGTTACAGCTATTAGCAGTTGTAAACTCCCAACCGGATTTTTCTTGCCACATTGAATGGAAAAAAACAGTGCGATAACGCTGCTACAGTTCACTCGTGGTGAAACCTATCAGCAAAAGTGCAATTATCTACGTAACCGGCAAAAGTGAAATTAACTATTTAAGAGGGTCGATGTTATGCAAAGCGCTCGGCTTCTGCCAAGCGAGATCGCGCTGCGAACAAAAGATAGAAAGTAGTCCACAAACCTGACGGGAAACAGCGAGCCTCGCATGTTTTCAGTACTTGCTCGCTGCGCTCGAGGAGGGCTAACCACCGGAAAGGGCATGACATATGCATGCCTTCGACTAATGAAAGCAAGAAGATTTTAACAGGCAAGCCCACGAACCAGTGAAAGATACTGACGTGACATGGACGGGGCTCCAAACCCTTTTCTAACTCCTAAAGCATCTTGCAAGCGAAATGCATGCGCAAGCGCATGCAGCGCAGGCTCGAGCCTAGAATCTGGTGGTGCACATGCCCCTTCTAGAGGCACCACCAGGAGCAAAGAAATGTAATTCAAAAGCCCGTGCACGGCATTATAAGGCACTCCTTTCCTAGAGCACTGAATAATAAAAGAATGGCAGCTGACGCTCATTTATTATTTTAGTTTTTTTTACCCAACTGGGGCATCAACAAAAAGGCAAGATATTGTGGGTCGCAAGGGGAGCCCCAAGGCCCCAAACTCCTGTGGCCTCTCCAGCCAGCTCTCATCCTGGGAGAATTAGGTTCGCTTTCCCTGCCTGCACTCTCCCAGGCAGGGAACTGCAATGT
This sequence comes from Pleurodeles waltl, assembly GCF_031143425.1. Taxonomy (NCBI): domain Eukaryota; kingdom Metazoa; phylum Chordata; class Amphibia; order Caudata; family Salamandridae; genus Pleurodeles; species Pleurodeles waltl. The sequence goes on along the minus strand of NC_090443.1, from coordinate 870,733,574 downwards.
CCTGAAGAACTTGGTCTCCAGGACACTACTTTGATCAGGCCCCGGGGGTATGTACTTCCTGGGGCCAATCTATGTCTCAGGAAAGGGATCTATAACTCACTTCCCCATAATAAACGGCCCTGGGGATGGGGTCCCCGGGGCCTCTCTGCTGCTTGGGGAGTGGTATCAGGCAGGGTGGCTGCACAGCACCCCACAATTACTGAATCTGCCCAGGGGAGGTGGCGTACCTAGGGCCTAACACAGGCTCAGGGAGTACGCTGCATGCCCGCTTCCCCTAAATATAGTATTGGCCTCTGGCGAAGGGATCCCGGGTCCTCCAGTATGCCCAGGGAGAGGGCCACATACCCCCCTTTCCAATATATACAATTGCACTGACACTCCAGGCACTGGCCCTCCCTGGTGGGGCGTATATTTTAAAAGGGGGAGCCTGTGCTTCTTTTTAACTCGACCACATATCAGTGCAATTCAGACAGCTGGTTTGTGCGCCCAATGTCTGATCTGGACAAATAATGGTAATCTTGCTTTCTGCTCCTGTTCACATTTTACCTTGGCTTCCTTTCTAATAGTGTTACTTCAGAATAATCCAGTTGTAGGTGCGTCTGGGAATTTATCACAATGTGGTTAAAAGGTCTAAAGAATGTGTTTCTTATTTTCACATTCAATTTGAACAGCTCCGGATGTTATCTGATGATGTAAGTTTCTGCATTAACTAAGAGTTATTCCCCAGCAACTGGATACATCAGAGTCTCTTTTGGTGCCGGATTTAAATATCTTCAGTTTACTATGTATTAATAAGCGTGCAGTAGAAAAAAACTCTCATGTCCATAAAAGTGGGTGTATTAATTAGCACATAGAAACTGGTGGATGCATGTTATGATATGATCCTGAAGCCATTCAGTGCATGTATGTTTCTTCATCTCTTGATTAGGTTTTGCCTGCAAACAGCTTCAGCCAAAAAAGACCTAATATATGTAACATAGACTTTGTGCCTGACAATTACTCATGACTTGATGGTTTTCTTGTCTATCTCACTTCCTTGCTCCTAATTTTCTGGCTTTCCTCCCTATTCTTATGTTTGTTCCACCCACAAAGCATTTGATTTTCACCATGCTTGATTGCATGAGTTGTATCCTTCCACTGCTACTGTCATATCTCTGTATTGCAGTGCACGAGGAGCTATTTTCTCTTCCTCCATGAGTCTCCCTGCTTTTCTTCCCACCTTTTCCCCACTGCTCTTTAATTTATCAGCCCCCTTCAGCACCCTCTGGCCCCTCCAATCCACTTGGACTCTCACTGTCACTCACCGCATAATAAACGGCCCTGGGGATGGGGTCCCCGGGGCCTCTCTGCTGCTTGGGGAGTGGTATCAGGCAGGGTGGCTGCACAGCACCCCACAATTACTGAATCTGCCCAGGGGAGGTGGCGTACCTAGGGCCTAACACAGGCTCAGGGAGTACGCTGCATGCCCGCTTCCCCTAAATATAGTATTGGCCTCTGGCGAAGGGATCCCGGGTCCTCCAGTATGCCCAGGGAGAGGGCCACATACCCCCCTTTCCAATATATACAATTGCACTGACACTCCAGGCACTGGCCCTCCCTGGTGGGGCGTATATTTTAAAAGGGGGAGCCTGTGCTTCTTTTTAACTCGACCACATATCAGTGCAATTCAGACAGCTGGTTTGTGCGCCCAATGTCTGATCTGGACAAATAATGGTAATCTTGCTTTCTGCTCCTGTTCACATTTTACCTTGGCTTCCTTTCTAATAGTGTTACTTCAGAATAATCCAGTTGTAGGTGCGTCTGGGAATTTATCACAATGTGGTTAAAAGGTCTAAAGAATGTGTTTCTTATTTTCACATTCAATTTGAACAGCTCCGGATGTTATCTGATGATGTAAGTTTCTGCATTAACTAAGAGTTATTCCCCAGCAACTGGATACATCAGAGTCTCTTTTGGTGCCGGATTTAAATATCTTCAGTTTACTATGTATTAATAAGCGTGCAGTAGAAAAAAACTCTCATGTCCATAAAAGTGGGTGTATTAATTAGCACATAGAAACTGGTGGATGCATGTTATGATATGATCCTGAAGCCATTCAGTGCATGTATGTTTCTTCATCTCTTGATTAGGTTTTGCCTGCAAACAGCTTCAGCCAAAAAAGACCTAATATATGTAACATAGACTTTGTGCCTGACAATTACTCATGACTTGATGGTTTTCTTGTCTATCTCACTTCCTTGCTCCTAATTTTCTGGCTTTCCTCCCTATTCTTATGTTTGTTCCACCCACAAAGCATTTGATTTTCACCATGCTTGATTGCATGAGTTGTATCCTTCCACTGCTACTGTCATATCTCTGTATTGCAGTGCACGAGGAGCTATTTTCTCTTCCTCCATGAGTCTCCCTGCTTTTCTTCCCACCTTTTCCCCACTGCTCTTTAATTTATCAGCCCCCTTCAGCACCCTCTGGCCCCTCCAATCCACTTGGACTCTCACTGTCACTCACCGCAGTATTGATGAGCAACCATAATGTTTACATAAAACGGTAACCAAATAATGCAAACAACACCGACCGAACAAGCAACAAAATAACACAATGAAATGATGTAACAATAAGAGGTTAGCAAGTTACACACAAAATATTCTAATCATTAACTAATTGAAGATGCATTGTGGTTCATTAATAAAAAAAGCATGTGAATGATTGTGACCTCATATATGGTAACTCTTAAAAAACTACTTTTTGTCACAATATGGTGCCAACCCTAGAAAATGTATGACAACACTCAAGATAAAACAAACAAACTGTGTGGATGGAATATGAGATTTCCGCTAGTGCCTCGATGTTCACATTCAAAAAGTACTCAACCCAGGACCTGGTGTCTGAGTCAGTTCTCATTATTGAAGGGAGATAAATCTCTGTATTGAAGAGTAGTGAACCGTGGCCGAACTCCCTGGAGAATAGCTGTCTTAGCCCACAGGCACAAAGGTGCATTTAAGGAACCACAGGACGTCTTATTTGACCTGAAACTTTGTGTTGTATTTCTGAACAGATGCGAAATGACAGTGAACCCCCAAGTGTGGCTCTGAAACACATCTTCCAGAACCACGCCATTTAGACTTGAGATTGGCCCATGCTCACTCTACTCCGGTATGAGATTGGTGCATGCTGGAAAAGTGGCAAGGTAGGGATCTCCCACAATGATGAACTAAAGCAAACATTTGCACAGGGAAGTAGCATGGTCCGCAGGCCTAGTCACAACTTCGACTTGCAGACAGATCACTTTTGGACATCATCTTCTGTTCCATGGTGGGGCAAGGGAGGGATTCTTGGTCCTCTCCCTCCACGTTTCTATTTGCTTTGGGAGGTAACTATCTTTAAATGGATTTTTGGCCACAATGTGTATGCAAGCGCACACGTGTAGTGGCTATCTTGGGACGGTGTTTGTTTTAATAACAATCATTCAAAGATGGCTACTACAGTGAATATGCATGTGTGTCAGCCATTCTTTAATTATTTTTCTTAAATTAAAAGAGGAACCATTCCAAGATGGTTGCTAGGTTTGCATACACATGCACAGCAAGCCGTTGGGAGAAAAAACAAGCGTTGCTGAAACTTACAAATGCCTTTCTAAACCTTTTAGCTTTTTTACCACTTGTAATATAGCATGTCCTTGGCATGCTTTACATGAGCACAAGATCATATTACACAAGGTCAGATTTAGGTACATAGAGATTAAGGGCCACATGTCGGTAGCTTTTTGCACGTTGCAATCAGCGAATTTCGCTGTTTGTGACGTGCAAAAAGCACATCGCAATGCACAAACCCAGTTTTGTGATTCGGTAACCTGGTTACCGAATCGCAAAACGGGTGTGCGACTCGCAATTAGGAAGGGGTGTTCCCTTCCTAATTTCGACTCGCAGTGCAATATAGGATTGTTTTGTGACCGTGAACGCGGTCGCAAAACAATCGCAGTTAGCACCCAATTCAAATGGGTGCTAACCCATTCGCAAAAGGGAAGGGGTCCCATGTGAATGTCACTGAAAACATTTTTTCAGAGCAGGCAGTGGTCCTGTGGACCACTGCCTGCTCTGGAAAAATGAAACGAAAATGTTTCATTTTTTGTTTTTGTAATGCATCTCGTTTACCTTTAAGGAAAACGGGCTGCATTACAAAAAAACTGCTTTATTGAAAAGCAGTCACAGACATGGTGGTCTGCTGTCCGCAGCAGGCCACCATCCATGTGAGGGCCGCCATTCTCAAGGGGGTCGCAAATTGCGACCGACCTCATGAATATTCATGAGGTGGGCATTTGCGACCCCCTTGCGAATCACTAACAGTGTCATGGACACTGTTGTGCATAAGGTTTTCCGAATCGCAAATTGCAAGTCGCTCTGACTCGCAATTTATGAGACGCAAAACCAAACGTACGTACATGTGGCCCTTTGTCATTTATCCAGAATCAGAGGAATCAGGGAAATTTGAGCTGACCTGGAACTCCAACCTAGTTCCCCAGTTCCAAAGTTGGCACAAATCTTCTCCCATTTGTTTTGCCAGTTCTTCTCAACAGTAAACAGAAATTGTAACCATGGCAACATTACTATAGGCACAATGCAACATATGTAAGGGAACTACCTTTTTCTGTTACAATGTTTGTTGCAGATTTTCTCAGTGATAGATGCAATCTGGGACAAAAAAGCCTCTTGATAAGAACTAGCAATTCAGTCAGTTTCTGTTAGGCCTGTGGGCTTTAGGGTGGCCTTCCCCCCATTATTTTGCCTTCTCCCCTTTACTGAATTTGTTTTTGTTAGCCTTGGGACCCTGTGAACTTTACCAGTGCCAAAGTTCTCACTCCATAAAACATGGCAACATTGGCTTACTCCTGATTTGCATGTTTAATTTATGTAAAAGTCCCCAGTAGCGTGGTATAGCATAAGCCCCATGCTGGTAAATGAAATGCTACTAGTGCGCCTGCAGCACTTATTGCTCCACCCACTTAAGAAGCCCCTTAAAAAATGTCCCGGGCCTGTCACTGCAGCCCGTAGGCAGTTTTAAACTGCCAATTTGAATTGGCAAAATAAACACCTTGACAGACCTACAGCTGTTTTTTAATACATATGTCACGCCTAAGTTAGGACCTAAACGGCCCATAGGGCAGGGCACCATAGGGGTAGACACAGGTTAATTTAATGACTTTTTTTCCGTTCACCCTGACAAGGATTGTTTCTGTTGCTTGATTAGGGTTTCACCCATGCAAGCAACAACCTAATTTCTCACAATTTCCCTAATGGGTGTATATAGGAATTTAGGGATGTTATTGTTTGGCAGACATCAGTAAGTTTCATTGGCAAGCAGAACATGGTTCATCTTATAATGAATAGCAGAGACAAATGTTATATAATGGAGCTTTCAAAGTCTTTCACAAACAGAATAATATGGTCGCCATGTTTGTGCAGAAACTGTTTGCAAAAGTCCATAGAATGAAACTGAAAATATTCTGCTTGGTTTGCATATCAGTTCCAAAATGGGTCAACAAAGTCACATCTAATTGAAAATGTAAACTGATGTTTCTTCCCTAGGACGTCCCTCACACTGCTCCATCCCTCCACAGCTCAGACGACTGAATATTTGTTCAGTGGGTGAGAGTGTAAATTCAAGGCCTTATGCATCTCCCACAGAGCCATTCACAGTCAAGGCTCAGCTTTTATTCAATCTAGAACAACATTTTTGTAAGTTTGCGCCGCTTTTGCGTCAAAAAGTGGTGCAAATGCAGCACTAAAAAAGTATAAATATGGGCCTTAGTCGTCAAAACCTTGGTCTGATTGCCCAGCTGTGGCGCCTGTAAACTCATAATCAAGCGATAATTGCCAAAACCAATGGGTTTGGTGAGTTGATTCAAACCAGTCATTCATTGTAAAGGCCCTGTCACTGACCCTTCCACTCAGAAATCTATTCATCCACGTCTACTCATTATTGCACTTACCCAATTGCCCATCCACAATTCTATATACACAAACTCCCCAACCTATAAAGAGGCATTTTAAGTTATAAGGAGGTATGGGTGAAATTTTAAAACATGTAATTTGGGGAATTTTGCATTACACTTGTTCTACGGAATCCCTGAAATTACGCCATTGTGCCACTTCATGTAACTAAGCACCCCATTTTCAGTAAAATTTTACAATGAATGCACAGGTACAACAGAACGCGAGCAACTGTTCGTTGTGCTTTCGCTTTTTTGCACCTTTTTGCAGTCGCGGCTCACGGGTGTTAAAGGGGGCGAGGTGGTGCGTGCAGAGGGTAAGCGGGGGTAGGCGGGAGGGGAAAATATTAATAACATTAAAAAAATTAAAAAACATACTTACCTGAACGCCGTGCTCTGTCTGATACCGCTCACCGTCTCCTCAGCATGCTGCAGGCACAGGCTCCCAGCCTGCCCTGCGGCCAATCCTGACGCTGCTCAGAGCAATTTCAGGATTAGCTGGGAGCACCCAGCCAGGGCACTCCCAGACAGACTGGAGCCTGTGCAGAGCCCTGTGCGCATGTGTATTTGGCTGGCCTGAGACGGCCGGCCAAACACAGATGCGCTCTGAGGGGAGTGCTCTATGCACTCCCCTCAAGTGCTTGTCACCCCAGTGGCCTGCTCCTTTTCAAGAAAAAGCTAATAAACACAGTTTATTAGCTTTTTCTTGAAAAGGTTTTGCAGCTGCCGCTGGTGGCGGGGAGCGATGCTCCACCGCCTTGATGGAGGAGCCGCCCCTGCCTTTTTGGCTCGAGTAATGCTGAGATATAGCGCTAAATGACAGATTTCCACTTTGCATAATTACGTGTAATTTCTCATAATCTTGCATAAAGTGAGCTTCGCAAAGTGAGCACACCCCTGGTTATCTTAGTTAGACCAACTGGTTGTGATGGTACTCGTTTCTCCAGATATTGAGCATTCGGACACAATTTTGATAAAGGCTTGGCACTTCGTTTAAGTTTGTGAATCTGTTGCACATTGGTTGGGTCATGTATCAAATATACAGAAAAGTGCAGTCATGAGACAAATATGTAAAATAGAAATTCTGTGAAGCAATGCACTGTTAAGAAAGCACCTAGGCCCATATTTATACTTTTTTAACGCCACATTTGCGCCGTTAGAAAATACAATTGTATTTTGTAAGTTTGCGCCGCTTTTGCATAAACAAATTACGAAATGCGGCGCTAAAAAAGTATAAATATGGGCCTTAGTATATTTGCATTTACAAGTCCATCCTTTGGGCCAGCTGGTGTGGTCTCTTAGCATCACTGCGCTGAAATGCTGCTAAAGGACTCCAACACAATTAGCAATTAAATTAAGCATACGGATGACATGTCCTCTCGGTTTTCACAGGAGACTGACACTTGGTTGATTGATGCCTTACCTTCTTACGCACCTGTTGTTCTTTGGCAGAATGGGCCTTGACGTGTTTCCGCAGAGAGCTTGGGTCGGTGTAGCGTTTGGAACACCCAGGAATCTGGCAGGCATACGGTTTCTGCAAGCATGTGAAAAGAATAAGGGTTGAAACTTTGTTTTAAGAGCCCTGACGAACAGCAAGAATTGTGTGAATGAGAATACTAGGAGCACTTCTTTTTTGGCAAACAATTAACATAATGTGTAGTTTTTGGTTGTAAATACTAATTTGAAAGGCACAATCCTAGCAGCAGGACAGATGTAGACCAGAGCCCTGTGTGCCTGACCTTAGCCTACATGTGAGCAATTCATGCAGCTGCCACAATAAGAGTAGTCTACAAACCTATTATCTCAGTCATTTCCAAACTGAGTAGCAATCCTCATACCAACACCCCTGTGTAGTTCTTCTTTGAACCCTTGAATACCCTATTGGTGTCATGCTTTATCATCGGGTCTCATCCCAGTCCCTATAAGCCAGTAGGGGCTCTACCATCTCATTCTTTATTTTCGTCCCAGTAATCACATACATCAGATGTGAAGTCACCCGCAGACCGATAGATCACTACCTCATTCTTTTTAACTCTCTACTACCTTTATGCAATGTAAACCCCACCACTGTCATTGCACAGCCCCACAAATGGCAGTCTTTTTCAGAAAACCTCCTATTTTAACTTCCTATGCCTTAGACTGAAGCTCCAGATAGAGACACCTGGGGGGTAGTAAATGAAGGGAAGGGAGTTATTGAGGATATTACCAGTAAGTAAAGAACTCTTTACCTTTCAATTTCCTATCTAATCTCGGTGCAAACATTACCCTAGGATATTACCAAGTGGTGTGTTCCAACTTCAGACATAGTACTAATAGCACAACGCAGAAGATAATTGTGGGAACTGGTTGCAGTACCCCTCCACACACACACTTTTGCCTGGTATTTGATGCAACTTTGACTGATTTGCATACAGTCCCTGCCATCAAGGTCCCCAGGGCCAGTGTCCTTCCTCCCTAAACTGTACAGTTTTTCCCCAGTCCTGGGTAGATTTTGTAGATTTTTCAGTAAAAACACTAGGTGGTTGGCTGAAGGGAAGTAAAGTGCATACTTACGATGGGCTTTATAATTTTCTTGTGAAGGAATATCTATTAAGTAACTGTACTTATGAAAAGTTGCATCAGTACCTGGTGGACCTGGGGCCAGTCTCTCCCCAAGAGTTGGGGAAGAAGACTGATGACTGAGTAAAATCCAGAGTGTCCCAAACTTGACATGGAGGAGTAGACCAGAAGAAAGAGGACAAAAAGCCTCCCCAAGAGAAACAGGTGGACCACTCTGGAGGTAAAGACAAAAGTAAGGAGTCCTCTGTAGGACCCAAAAATCTGTCCAGGAGGGTGGGCCCCAAGATACCTCACAAAACAGAAGTAGGTACATGGGTTAAAACTGGGATGCCACAAAGGCATGGTGTTTTGACATAAACAGACAGGGCACAGAACCAAGGAAACTCTCTGTCCTAAAAACACGCCGACTAGTGTGCCCCAAGGGGATTCCAGTGTAGTCTTAGAGGATGACTCCTCAGATGAGGAGATCCTCATAGCCTCATAGCCTTTAACTGGCAAGTGGACCCAGCAAGTGAGTTGGAGATTTCACGAGGGAGTAAACACTTCCATCACCTACTGGTGAATGGAACCTTAAACACTGCCCTGAGAGACACTTGTGCTAGTCACACCACTGTGCATGTCAGGCTGGTACTCTCAAACCAGTATATCCCAGGTGAGACTGGCAGAGTAACAGATAGCACAGGGGAGGTTACTGTTAGGCCTGTGGCTTTAGTACCCCTAGAAGTAGCTGTGTCCCTTAGTTGGAGAAGTGTGATAGTCAGTACAGACCTCCCCCATGACTGTCTCCTTGGAAATGACCACCCAGAGGTTGAACTAAGTCAAAGTGACTCACTGTTCCAGTGCCAGTCCTCACCTCAGAATTCTGGAAGTCCTAACCCTGCAGTTAGTACAAGTAAGCCCCAGAAGAAGACAAAGCGCAGGAAAGGTGGGCAACATTTAGCCAAAGTTCAAGTGAGCCAAGGAGATTCTATCCCAGTAGAGGGGAACTCCAAATGTGGCACTGGTGAAGCCCTACCTGGCCCACAAGAAGTCCTGACTAGTCAGGCAACTGTTAATACTGAGATCGTAACTCCTCAACTTACAAAAGAGAGAGTTGAAGGAAGGTGCTTGCTACAGGATGTAGTAACCCTGACTCTAAAATAGCAGACAGGCAACCTGAACCCAAAGAAGCCTTCATGTTAATACCTTCTCCTGCCAATGAAGAGCTAAAGGTGTGATTCAGGGTACTGACAACTGTCAGTGGCCGCTGCTGGGTTTCAACCTTTATGGCTGCACTGTCCCTGGTATGGTGGTCTGACCCTATGTCAAATGGCAAGCTAGTCCCTCCAACACTGTTGGTCACGGTGGGGTTACTCAAGCTGTGGGTAACCTCTTTGGGTAAGCTGGGGGTTGCCCTGGCTAAGATCAGGGTTAGCAGAGGTAGGCACATATGATCTCAAGATAAAAAGAATGGATGAAGACACTGAAGAAGCAGACAAAGGGCATTTTTCATTGGGTCCTATCACTGTTGAGTTAGGTCAGTTCCCCAGAGGGAGAATGATCTAGACAGGAGGATGTAAGGCAGAGTAGGGTCTACAACGATCCAGCCTGTTCTCTTAATCTTCCTCGGCTAACAGACTAGTATGGCTCTCCCAGGTTTGGCTGAGTCTCCTGGCCTGTGGGCTTGGGGTGGGTTCTGGGCTGGGGGCTAGGGGTGGGCTTGTGTAGGGAATTGGGTTTTTGTGGCAGTACCCCCCCCCTCACACACACACACATTTTGTGCCTGGTGTTTTATGCAACTTTGACTGAAATGCATTGGGTCCCTGCCAACCAGGGCCACAGTGCCGGTGTGTTCCTCCCTAAACTGCACAATTGTTTCCCCAGTTGGCAAATATTTTAGCATCTCTGTAGGTTCCTAGTAAATGATACCCTTGGTACCTAGGGCCTGATTTTCTAAAGATTGTCGCTAAGGACTGGAGCACGAACCGTGCCACCCTAAGGGACCCCTCACCAGGCACTAGTCAATACGAGTTCCTCATCTACATGCTGGCTTCACTTAAAATAGGGATATCTGGTACCACATATATTGGATTTACCAATATGTGCACCCAGAGGGCACCTTAAAGGTGCCCCCTGGAAACCTACCAGTCTCTGGTGTGCTTGCTGACTGGTTTCTGCTGTCCTGCCATGATACAATGTTCTGGTTCCCTAGGGTATAGAGTCCTCTGCTCTCTGGAGGCCCAGCACCAAAGCCTGTACAGGAAGAGGGTTAACACACCCTCCAACAGGATGACCTGCTGATTAGCCTTCCTAAAATGGCAAGCCTCAAAGGTCTGCTGCATTTGAAATGAGAATCTGGCTCCCCTCACAGGAATGGAAGTCACCCCCTCATCCAGAGCCCACTTGGCACCTGGACAAGTGAGAAAATTAGCTAGTCTGGTAGGCGTACCACCCCCAGAGTAATACTACGCCCAATTGTGGGATACTACGATGTGGATACAAAACTTCAGAGGTAGCCATCTTTGTGATGGTATACCTAGGAATTCTGGGAGTGGGTTATACCCACTTCCCACAGGAAGGGGTCATATTGGGGGTGTAGTGACCCAGAGGGTCAGTAGCCCATTGGCTACTACCCTACACACCTCTAACACCCCTAAATTTAACATTTAGGGGAGCCCCTGGCACCACAGAAGCAGATCCTGATAAGCTAAGAAGGCCAAGAACACACAAGAGCCACAAAGGCAGAAATAGGAGAAAAGAAGAAGCTGGCTTGGTACCAATCCTAGTAGCTTGTCTGCATCCCTCATTGAAATCTGCACCAAAGTCGAGTCGTCCTGCAAGTTTGACTTCAGAAACCTGAGAGGGCTGCCTGCCTTTAATATTAAGACCTCCCATGAACAGCGGAACTGTTCTCTAGCAAACTCCAAAAGAAGGAGCTCTGAAGCCTGTGGAACCACCAAAACCCAACCCCTGAAGTCACCACTGCTCCCACTGTACCCCCACCCAAGCTGAAGTATCACTCGTGCCAAGGCTCCCCAGCGCCCAAAGTCCGAATCCATTGTGGTTTCAACCCTTCTGGAATCTCTAATAACACTTTCAGCCTCTGTATGCAGCCCCCCTCCACTGCGAATGCTCTGGTAAAGAAAACCCAACACCTAAGGATACCTCTGCACCCGTCGCCCCTGAGACTTGTAGAAGAGGACCAAAGGTGCCTACATGCACCCAAGCAGCGTGAGGCCTGAGCCCCCCCTGTTGGTTTAGCCCGATTGGCCTCCTGGCCAAAGTCTGCAGTGACCGATCTCCTTTGAAACGCATTGGGCACACAATGCTGTTTTGCACCCTGCACCCGGCTGGCCCTGTGCTGCTGGTGGTATATTGCTGGTGCTTTCTTGGACCTTGCCCACTACTCACCGTAACTCCTGAAAATTGGTCTTGTAGCTCGCTGTACTCTACCTGTTTACAGAACTGAATGATGAAATAAGTAGTTTGGCCTAGGTAGCTGTACTGCAAATAGCATAAGCGAAGTCATTTGGCACTCTGCTGAAAAAGAAATGAGCCCTGCTGGACCAATCCTTAATTCCTATAGTCAGTTTTGCATCATGCAAAACATCCTAAGCCAAAGGGATACTTATCTAAATCCAGCTACATAGGGTGGACATAGAAGGCATCAAGTCGTTCTTGGGCAGGATACATTTCCCAAATGCAATATCGGACCTGCATATATTCCTGCACTAGGGATTACATAGAGAGGAAAAATGACTGCTCGGTTAGTAGCCTTATAAAAGTATGGGTAGATTACAGTTTGCAGTTTTCTAATGAAACTATAGGCCACGTTAAGAGCAAATCCTAGTTCATATCTGGGTCCTAAGTGCAAAGGTCAAATTATCAGTGAATACCTGAAGGTAGGAAACCTATGAACTCAGAGAGCCACTCCTCCCCTGGAGTCTAGAAATGTACCATTACATTGAAAAAATCTTTTAAAAGAAAAACATCTCCAAGTCACCTCCCCAAACAGCTCAAAAAGTGGGTAACGCAAAGGGCAGACCCATTGCTGGTGCGCAAAAGTTGACCATGTCGCACCTCAGGCACACCGGAGCAGAACCGCTAAGGAGCCTAGAAGCAACCACATCCATAAATCTTAGCACCCCAAGATTCTCATGACACCTCAATGGCTGATCACCAGACTCAAAGGGTGACAAATCCCAACCCTAGGATAAATCCCTCTGGCAGTAATGGTGCAGTACAATGATCTCACAGCCACTGGTCAGATACCCTAAAGATGGCATCTTGGTGTTAATCGAAAAGAAGAGAGACGGAATAATGCCTGGACCAGGAGTCAGGGAGGTAAACTCTTCTGAAGTTCTAGCTCAAGACGGGAAAGATCACTTACAAAGCGGTCAATGCAACGCTATGCATTTACCATGCTGCCGTTACCACGCATATGTCTAGCATGCATGCCTTTATCACGCACATGCGTAGTGACTGCAGAGAGAGTGGTCTATCTGTCCGGGCAGAACAGGAAGGAGCAGAGAGCAAAGGAGACCGAGGTAAGTGGGGCTGGGGCTAGGGTTGGGGTTTGATGGGGAGGTCGTTTTTAGGACAGGGCAGGGTCGGGGGTCAGGGTAGTTTTTAGGACAGGGCAGGGTAGGGTTTAGGGTTCATGGGTGGGCTGTGATATTGTGGTAGTTGGTAGGACAGTGAGGGGTAGGTTTTATCATATGGGGCGGGGAAGTCAGGTAGTTTTTAAGATAGGGTGGGATAGATTTTAGGGTTCAGCATGGGAGGGGTCGGGTAGTTTTTAGGACAGTACAGGTTAGGTTATAGGGATCGGGGGGTCAGGGAGTTTTTAGGACAAGGCGGGTAGGTTTTAGGGTTCAGGGTGGGGGTCGGGTAGTTTTTAGAACAGGGCAGGGTGAGTTTTAGCATTCAGGGCAGAGTGGTTGAGTAGTTTTTAGGACAGGGCATGGTAGGTTTTAAGGTTCTGGGTGGGGCTGAGTAGTTTTTAGGACTGTGTGGGATACGTTTTAGGGTTCAGGACGGGGGGTCCAGTAGTTTTTAGGACAGGGCAGGGAGGGTTTAGGGGTCAGGGCGGGGGGTCAGGGTAGTTTTTAGGACTGGGCGTGGTAGGTTTTAAGGTTCAGGCCACGGTGGTTGGGGTAGTTTTTAGGACAGGGCAGGGTAGGGTTTTGGGTAGCGGGTTGGGGGTCAGGGTAGTTTTTAGGACAGGGCTGGGTGTGTTTTAGGGTTCAGGGGGTTGGGGTAGTTTTTAGGACAGTGATAATAGATTTTAGGGTTCAGTGTGGGGGTTGGGTAGGTTTTAGGACAGGATGGGGTAAGTTTTAGGGTTCAGAGTGGGATGGGTCAGGGTATTTTTGAGGACAGGGTAGGTTTTAAGGTTCAGGGCGGGGTCAGATAGTTTTTAGGACAGGGCGGGGCAGGTTTTAGGGTTTAAGATGGAGGTTGGGGTAGTTTTTAGGACAGGGCAGGATAGGTTTTAGGGTTCAAGGCAGAGGGGTTGAGTAGTTTTCAGGACAGGGTGGGGAAGGTTTTAAGGTTCAGGGTGGGGCAGATGTCTGGGTAGTTTTTAGGACAGTGTGGAGTAGGTTTTAAGTTTCAGGTCAGGGGTGTCGGGTAGTTTTAGGACAGGGCGGGGTATGTTTTAGGGTTCAAGGTGGGGGACAGGTTGGGGTAGGGTTTAGGGTTCAGGGCAGGGATGGGTCGGGTCATTTTTAGGACAGGGTGTGGTGGGTTTAAGGTTTTAAGGTTCAGGGTGGGACAGGTGTCTGGGTAGTTTTTAGGACAGTGTGGAGTAAGTTTTAGGGTTCAGGGGAGGGTGGTTGGGTAGTTTTAGAACAGGGTGGAGTATGTTTTAAGGTTCAAGGTAGGGGACAGGGTGGGGTAGGTTTTAGGGTTCAGGGCAGAGGTGGGTTGGTCGGGTAGTTTTCAGGACTGGGTGGGGTGGATTTTAGGGTTCAGGGCGATGACAGGGTGTTTGGGGTAGTTTTTAGGACAGGGGGGGGCAGATTATAGGGTGCAGGGTGGAGGGGTCAGGGTAGTTTATAGGACAGGGCAGGGTAGGTTTTAGGGTTCAGGACGGGGGTCAGGGTAGTTTTTAGGATAAGGCGGGGTAGGTTTCAGGGTGGGGGTTGGGGTTGTTTTTAGGACAGGGCAGGGTAGGTTTTAGGGTTCAGGGCGGGAGGTCAGGGTAGTTTTTAGTATAAGGCAGGGTAAGTTTCAGGGTTCAGGGTGGGGGTTGGGGTAGTTTTTAGGACAGGGCAGGGTTACTTTTAATGCTCATGGCAGAGGGGCTTGGTGCTCAGGGCAGGGGGTGGAAGGGGCAGTTTTAAGGGCGGGGTAGAGTATGGTATTTGGTGTAAGGGGGCAAGGCGGGGGAGAATTTACCATGCATGTTCCTTTACCAAACATGCTTTTACAACAAAATTCGTTGTAAAGGCATGCGTGGTTAAGACTGTCGTTGAGACCGCGTTGTTAAGGCGTGCACGATATACGCATGCATTGTTGCATCATACGGCCGCTGAAGACAGACATAAAGTAGGTGGTGTTCTGGGTAAGGCTGCTGTTTATGTGGCCTTCCGTGAGAGGGGAGAGGTTTATTTGAAAGGAATGTATGTTAAGGAAAGGTGTCTGTCATCATAGTATGGGAACTCACCTCGGTTATTGTAAGGCCTTTGATAGGAAAGTTGATAATGAAGTCACAGTAACCAGGGACAAAGTGGATGATGAGGAGATGGTAACCAAGGACAAAGTGGATGATGAGGAGATGGTAACCAAGGACAAAGTGGATGATGAGGAGATGGTAACCAAGGACAAGGTGGGTGATGAGGAGACGGTAACCATGGACAAAGTGAATGAGGATGAGACAGTAGTCAGGGACAAAGACAGAAGCTGAAAATAAACATAGGTCCATTTCCAGGCAGCTTCAGAACAATTTACACTCATTACTTTACCTTTCTGCAGAATATGCCTATCTCAGATTGAAAGCAATAGAAACAAATGAAAGAAGAGGAAAGAAGAAATAGTTAAAAAGGAACAGATTGGAGTTTAAACAGATATTTTCAAAAACCGACAGCGACTTTAAATCATTTGCCTTTAGGAATGACACAACTCTTCCTACAACAACTTGTCAATAAATTGCAGCCATCTGTCAAATCGCCTGCTCCCAATAAAGTATGCCAGAGTCAAGTAATTAAATTCAGAGGTGGATTCAATTTTCATATAATACTGTAAATTATTATGTAAAAAAAATCAGAAATCAGAAAGCACACACATTCCTAGTTTCTACCCAAATGAAGCAGTGTTATTGCAGGAGTGATTGCATTTGGAAAATATGAGCGAGGTAATTTTTCCATGCTTATTTGTTTTTTCAGCGCCTCGTATACATTAAGAATCCCAAATGATGAATGAGCTCAAATGTTTAGCTGCCTAAGAAGTGAATATGGGTTAAATGCAGAGAGGGCGCATAAACATTCGGATGCAAAATAGCCATTTCGAGACATATACTCAGAGATTCGTGCTGGTGCTTTTATGTAAGTGAGATGAGTTGCCACCTTGGAAATATTCAAAGTTCTCTATTGATCGCCGTCCACGTCGCAGAGAGTAATTATGACATAATTCATTCAGTAAAGTACATTTAGGACAATGCAGTAAAAGAAATCCTTAATGTCATAGGTGTTTTAGGATTTTTTGAGCAGGTGGGTCCCTTAGTATAACCTTATCATAAACTGAATTTGGCCATTCTTTTCTGTCTTTTTAACAATACACGCAGTTTTTTGTTATTTGTAAACAGTGTAAGTAACAGGTGCTGCTGTCGCCCAATTTAATTATACTCAATGTATGGAAGGCTGTGTTGACCATGTCAAGATTGGAACTTGAGGTCTGCAGCCCCTGCATAGATTCCAGCTGCAAGTGCCAAGCTCACTGACACTGATGCCCATATTTATACTTTTTAGCGCCGCTTTGCGCCAATTTTTTACGCAAAAGCGGCGCAATCTTACAAAATACAATTGTATTTCAAAAGTTTGCGCCGCTTTTGCGTTAACAAGCGGCGCAACTGAGGTGCTAAAAAAGTTTAAATATGAGACTCTTGCGAGCAAAGACCAGACGCACATTTTCAGACCCTCGTGTATATTCCAGTTTGCCTAGTGCACATGGTGTGTCAAGTGCCAGCACGTTGTAGTCAGTATGACCAAAACGACAATACATGGACAGGTTAACTGGTTACATTTATAAAGAAATACCAACTGAAACCAATAGCCATCCTTAAAATCAAAAGTTCCTAAATGCAACCAGAATTTTGGGAATTTTCTGAACAGCAGGTCATGAGATATCTGAAGACCCATGTCCTTGAAAACATTGTCACGGAAGAAAGGACTCTGCACACATTGACAGCTTGGCACCACCCTCACAATGTAAGCATACAGATGTGTTCTCTTTTAAAAACATCCTGCCCAGTTGTTTGCTGTTAATACTGACGTAGCATCACGGATCCTTTCATAAACCACTGCAAAACCTGGCTTTCTTCAAGATGGTTTACCGGAAGCACTCACCATAGACCCACTTAATGAACAATACAACAATTAGTGGTAACAGTTCCCCATAGATCCTCAGGAACATCTTGAACCAGCTGTCATCTCTGACGGTATTCACTCAAGGTCTTCATATTGGATCAGATTGACAACGTTGTTGGTGAGAGTAAGTAACTTTCAAAAGTCATTTTCCCACTTACAAAAACATGGGAGCTGGTATCCCAGGCAAGGAATGCCCTTGAGGTGTGTGAGCATCCACAAACTTACACCCTTGTGGGTATTCACAAAATCCTCTCCAAGTCCTTGAATGACCAGGGAGTTCTTGTGAGGAGTCAGCAACAGGGGGCGGGGCAGCGCGCGGTGGTGGGGGTGGCAGAGGGGTAAAGGAATTTAAATGAAAAATAAAAAAATAAACTTACCTTCGAGACGCTCCTCTCTCCTGCATCGACGCTGCACGCAGGCACAGGCTCCCAGCCTGTCCTGCTGCCAATCCTGACGCTGCACACAGCAGTGTCAGGATTGACTGGGAGCGCCCAACTAGGGCACTCCCAGGAAGACTGGGAGCCTGTGCATGCTCTTTCGAATTGCCGGGCTGGAGACAGCCTACTGCGCATGTATGTTTGGCCCGCCGGAGACAGCCGGCCAAAAATTCATGCGCAGTGAGAAGAGTGCACAGTGCACTCCCCTCACTGCTCGTCACCCCATGGTGGGTGACTTCTACTGCTGGTGGGTGGGTGGGCGACGCTCCTCTGCCCAAGTGGAGGAGCGGCCACTGGGAGTCAGGAAGTAAGGGCCAGATGTATTAAAAAGTTTTGCACTCGCAAACGGTGCGAATCGGTAAATTCGGCCGTTTGCAAGTGCAAAACAGTGGTCCGCGATGCATGAAATGCATTCGCGGACCACAAATATGAAATCGCTAAAATTGCTATTTCTTGCATTGCGACCTGGAAATTGCGAGTCGCAATTTGCGATTCGCAATTTCCAGGTCGCAAGGCTATGCTGGAAAAAATCGCAAATAGCGATTTTTCCAAAAATGGCATTTTGCACTTGCAAAATACCATGATATGCAACCAGGTGGTAACCTGGTGCAAAATTAAAAAATGCAGTAAATCTGCATTTTTAAATTGAACATGTAAAGCACACATGCCCTTTTGGCATGTGTGTACCTTACATGTTGAGAAAAATGATTTTGGGGTGCAGGAGAGGGGGCCTTAGGCCCCCAGCACCCTGGCCTTTTGCATTTCCAAAATTGCGATTTCTGCTTCAGAAATCGCAATTTTGGAAATGCGAAAAATTTGCAGCTAGGAGCCAACAGGCCCATAGCTGCGAATGGAGCCAGTATCGCAATTTGCGATTCGGTAATAGCATTTGCGATTTTTAAGAAATCGCTGTTAGTGATTCGCAAATGTGATACATGGCCCTTTGCGAGTCGGTAATAGCGATTTCTTAAAAATCGCTATTACCGAATCGCAATGGGCCGTGATGATACATCTGGCCCCAAATCTCTTTGGGATGGGATGAAAGGGGAAAGGAATACCCCGCAAAAGGAGTGGGTGAGTAGAAGAAAGAATTTCTCAATGAGGAAAATATCTTCCCTGTTAAGGAAATAAAGAAAAAAGTCAGGAAGTGCATTAAAGAGTGTTTTGTTTTCCTCGCACGTGAAAATAAAAATCATCAAAACGTATCCAGGATTACGCCTGGAAAACTGCAACTGGGGTAGGCATTTTGAAGTTATATGGAAAGGTTTTGAGAATTACAAAGTTTTGTAAGGGAGGCATATAACCTCTGGATGTACATTTAGAACTGTTTCTGAGAATCAAGTCCGCTATGTTTTGGAGCCTCTGAAACCATCACGGGTCAGTGCCTAGGATGCTCAGATTTCAGAGATATGCCCCAGTTTTTCTGTCATATTGTGAACAAATGCAACACTCTCAAAGCTTTCAGGGCAAAATTAGAAATACTGGGCCATTTTTTAGAAGATGTGACGCAACCTAGCAGGACACCTTGCTAAGATATGGTGCATTCCTGGTATCTCCATACACTGGCGCACGAAGTGCAGCCTAGCAACGACCCAGGCACCCTTGCACCACACAAGGGTACCTGTGTTGTTTCTTCAGAAGACTCCAAACCATTCAGAACACCGCAGCCAGGCTAATCCCGGACCTACCAAAACAGACTCACATCACTCCCCATCTCGGACACCTCCACTGGCTCCCCATCCAGAAGAGATGTCAGTTCAAGAGCCTAATGCACGCTTACAAAGCACTGCACAATCAAGGGCCATCTTATATCAACCACCATCTAAACTTCCTGCGCTCTGCCACACTAGCCCTCCCACACACTCCCAGCGTCTGCCGCAGCCGCACCGGGGGGCGCTCGTTCTTCTATACCGCTGCCAAGACTTGGAACTCCATACCAATACACCTCCGGACAGCACCCTCCCTGAGTTCTGAAAAAAACTCAAGACCTAACTTTTCCATTGAGACAAGACACCAAAGCGACCAGAGACCAGGGATGACAGTGCGTGCTCTACAAATGGATCGATTGATTGACGATTACACAAAATAAAAATAAATAGAGTCTAGTGTGCATATTTCCTTCCTTCATCTGAGATACTGCAGTCCAGTCAATAAACAAGAAGATTTACCAAGCTTTTTTCTCTCCATCCGAAACCTGACAGAAATAGCATTACATCACAGTGCAATCCCCTGTAGCACAATCTTCTCGCACAATTTGAACCAAGGAATCTGCACAATTGCTGCTCGCTTATTAGCTAATAAATTGCCGCTGCCTACTTAGTACGCCTAAATGGCCTCTCCTAGCATTTATCCGGAATCATGGAATAATGAGCTCCGTCCAAGAAGTAATGAGTGCACGTGCACGCCGTTTAAAAACAATCACTGCTGCGCCACGGCAGGCTTTGGTGATGTCATGCTCTGTCCGAAGTGTCTCCAGCATGAACTTCTGCACAATGCTTCCTCTTCTGTGGTTATGTTTTATTACGCTGGCTTCTTCTAAAGGAAACTCTTCCTCACCAATACTTGGAAACAAAATGTTGTTGGATGTTACCCTTTAAACTGCAATGAGAGTTTTTTTTTAACAGTCCTTGACAATTGCTGTGCTTGCATAGCTCGAAAGCTGGTGAAAATACCCATCCAAAACCGCTGTTTGGCTCAATATTCATTTATTTATTTTTCAGTGCTATGTGTATCTGTTCAGTTATTTCAGGGCACTTAGTGGTCAGAGTCTCTGCAAGGTAAAGAAAGAATGGGAGAGTTGGAGTTCTGATGATGCCTGATGTGCTTTTATTCAGTAGCCCAGGAGGTGTGGGGTGTAGTTAAAAGAAAGATAGAGGAGTTCGCGTTTTACTCCTTTCCTGGAAGAGATGTACTTTTCTTCACCTTCAAGATTGGTTTCCATTACTTCCACAGTCTAGGTCCCTGTACTCCCAGAGATCTTCCTTCGCGTTTCTCCTGCTTAAAGGCCGTGGAGGCATAAAGTTTGACATTGCCAATTAGAGGTGTCTGTTGCAAAGGGCTTGAAAAGCGAGCATCGCATCCCCGTAAGGGTTTATCAAGGACGTGCACTAATTTGAACAGTAACCTCAACAGACTGGAGCACTTTTCAAAGGCGGAAGCCTAGTTATCTAATTTAGCCTGATGAATGGCGACTTTGTACCTTTTTTAAGTGTGCAGATTAGGGCGCCCTATACTCATCATTCTGATGTTTGATTATTTTGTCTTCAAGTCAGCACTTAATTAAGGTACATACCTTTATGGGCAAATAGAGGGAGTGTGGAAAAGGATTCTGAAAAATAACTACTGACCAGGCTGAACCATGATAACTTTCATGAGTCTAGTATAACCGAGGTTGGTACCGTCAGATGATCAGACCGGCCAACTTAAAAAAATAACTCACTGTGTGAGGAAGGGGTGGGCCTCGGAAGGTTGGGGCCTTGGAGGGGATGGGCCTCGTTTTGAGAACTACTTCCCTAAGGTGCAATTCTTGACCCCTTGACCCTCAATTCTCCCAACCTGCAAAAACACAAACACAGAGAAAGAGCAAACACTTGATAAGGCTGCCGTGGCTGATGTCCTGGGACGTTTCTACACCCCTTAATGCATCTCGGATGTTGAGATCCTCCAAAAACAACTGAAACCCCACTCTGTGGCGTGGTTTCCAGATGTTTTCTCTTCCATCACGTGATATTGGCTTCTCACTGTGTGACCATGTGAAGAGAGCCGATATTATGTTACACAAGTAAGTAATTCCTTGCAACTATTGTCTGAGAATTTCACAAAAAGTATGAGTAATTAGTTTCCTTGTTACTTTCTTCTATAGGATAATCCCAACTGCCAGGAACTGGGGCTGCAAGTATTACTTATTACTTGGACTGAGAAAAGTGTGGGGAAGCCATACTTTATACCATTCATGTTGGAGGCCATTGCAGAGTATCAGCGCTGTCCAGGATGAGGATTCACATGCACGGAGCAGGAGGGATGGCCATCTTGAATATCTGAGTATAACGTTCCTCATGGCCTAGGGCTTCTTTGCTAGGCATTCATGATAAAATGTTGCTGCAGCCCGGGCTGCTCTTGTGAATAACCTGCTTAGCCCTGAGGATTTGTCACTGAAGGGGATTGGAGAAACGCAGAGAAGTGTTTCAAGTAGTCATGATTTCATCATAAAGCTTGCATGGTTCCACAGGCACTATGGGGTTGAAACATGAACAGCAGGTACCGTAGGAGCACCATGAACCTCACGGTAGGGCTACTCTGGGTCCAGCAGGGGTAGCTCTGTACCCACTGTACAATTTTTTTAATATTATGGACCCTTGAGGAGTCCCTCTTGTACCCCACCCTATTTTTTTAAAAACATTTTCCAGGCAGAATCCTGTTACAGTGGCCACAGCATTATCTTCTGAGTGGCAGCCAGCCAGTCAGATCGATCAGTACCATAGGACTGCAACTGAAATGGACGATGGGAGAAAGATCTCACTGGCCCAAAAAGAGGACCTTATTTTTAAAATGTTCAGTATCACAGGACTTTCATAGAACCAACCATCTAGATATTTCTAACTTTTTAACCCCTTTCAGCCCAATCCAAGCATATCTATTATTGCATATCTCTCAAAAATGGCTGAACGGATTCAAACCACATCACAAGGTTTCTGGGTAAAGGTCTAACTTTTTGCAAAATTTGATGCAAATCTGTTCAACAGTTTTTTCTGCTTCCAAGAGAAAAGTTTTCTACAAGAATTAGCATGGAAAATCCACATTTTAGGACCCCTTCTTTTTCTTGACTCCCACTTGACAATTGGTGTGAAACGTTTCAAGACACAGCTGATGATAGTTGAACTTTTTGGGAAATGATTGTGCTGATTCGTGAAGCAGGATGAAAGTTATTAGTAAAACAAAAAATACTTTTTCTACTCAACCTCTGACCTAACCATAATTACAAAGTGGCAACAACCACTGTATGATATATTTAAATTTCTTTGATACTTAGGCGTGGACTAAGGAAGAATGAAAGTATCCTTAGCAGTATATACATACCTCCACAATACTTTGCTAATCCAGGCCCATTACCAATCCTAAGTAAAAGAGGTGAGAATATATACATCAGAAATCACATATCACGTGAATATCAGTTGATGACAGGCTTATGTAATAATAATGTAATCTATTCTTGAGAAGGAGATATGTTGAGAAGAATAATGTGTAGCTTTTCTGTAGCTTACCTGGTGTGAAACCTGCCAGGCATCATACTAACCCCAGGAAGAATCCCAATCAAATAGCATCATTTTCCAATGTGGTCAAGCAACCTTGGGCCCAAATATGTCTGCTTTTTCATCCATTACTGTGTTAAAATCTCCTCCAGCAGCAGTAGGCCTTGGAGAGGTCAATACCACACCCAGTTGAGTACCCTAAGTCTTAGTCCTGTTGGTGCAGATACAGAGACCAAATCTGATATCTGATCCCCCTCCCAGTTACAGTAATGAAACAGCCCTGTGGGTCTGAGGTGGATTTAATGACCACCCATCAGCAAGGTCTTGTGCAGCAGGCCCTGCACTCCCCTTGCCTCTCAGAAGAACCCGGCATGGGTCACCTGAGCTGACTACATGGCTTCATTGAATTACAGTTTAAACCCATCAGATGTGTTCCTTGTAACATCAAGATATCCAGGGCATAAAGTTGGCATATTGAAGAACCACCCTCGTTTAATCTTATAAAGCATACCATTCACATTCCATGATACGATGATGTGACATCTCATCACATAATTAGAAATTTAGTTATCCAATATTGGGAGACCTATGTATAACTGTAGAACATTTCACCTAAACAACAACATCCTCCTCCTACCACACACTTCTACCCAGGAAGCATATGTCGCTCCTTATCATAACATAATGTAACATAATGTAACAAACAAAAGGGAGGGGACCTAGAAAACCACATCCTGTATGATTATTATTGCTCTTGTAAGAGGTGAACTTTTCGCGCTCTGCCAAATCCTATATTATAGTTCACATTGTCTCTATGTTCATAACTCAGATCTATCAAGTTGGCATTTAATTCTCATCAGAAGGTAAAATAGGATCAGGACTTCAAGATCCCAGGGCTGTACTCTCAGCATATACCCCAGATCCTATTCTGACACATGGACCATTTTTTGCTCTTTGGACAAGGCATGGACCTTGAACTACTGTTTCCATCTCTGAGACCTAGTTCACATGAACATTTCAAGGTCAGCTCCTTAGCCCAGCACTTTGCTAACTCAGGGCTTTAAAAAAAGAAAACTTCGACCTGAAATATAACCTTAATTCTAGTGGGTAACACTAATCTATAGTTTAGCTTCATTGCCCTGAGTTTTACATCCATTGCCCTGAGTTTTACTTCACCTCCAGTGAAAGGTCTAAGAAGGTTTTGGGGCTGCCTTGAATAGTATGGGAATATCATAATCAGTTACTTCCTTGGTAAACATCTCCTTTGAGTATTACAACCTTCAGGGCTGCCTATCTGTATCTGTACCTGTAATTAACAGTTGGGAATAAAGGGCCGTGGCTGGGCTCCCGAAGGAGGTCACGCAGCCAGATACAGGTGACAAAGCAATTAGAAAGCGTTAGAAACCCATGACTGCAACTATGATGTCATACACCTTTCAGGTACTTGTCCCTCTGCCCCCCTGGTGTTACCACCATGCAAATGGTGCTTCATCTGACCCTGTTTTCAGCGTCGTCCACGCAGGTCTCTAACAGTTTTGCAGTGTCACTGAGGTGTTTCACAGTAGGCTTCAACGAGTGAACCTCATCCTTTGTCTCAGAATTACACCCTTCTGCAGTGATGACTCCTTCCACAAAATTACACAAGTCTTGGCACAAGACTGAGATATCTGTTACCCTCTCACCCATCTTCTTTTAAGCAAGGACAAGATTCTTGTATAACTTGGGGTAGTGTGTGTAGGGTGACCTGCCCAACAGACTGCGCGCTACTGTACTGTGACATGTACCTTTACACTGAGCCCGGATTTGCAAAGTGAATAAGCCTTTTTTGGACCTGAGACATAAGGGGCTTATATTGCACCATCTTCTCATTCCGTGTTAGGTCAACCACACACTTATCTGCAAGGTTGTTCATGGGGGAACAGTCGATGATTTGGGACCCAAGGTCCATGTAATGTAGTGAATCTGACAAGACAGTTTATAATCTGCCCCACTCCATCACACACGACATGAGCAGCCAAACAGGGATAAAGGATCCTTTCCTATTGTCGACACTGTCTCTTCCAAGAAATGGGGGTAGTGTCACTCCAAGCTGCAACTCAAAACCCCTCCAGGGTGTAGGCCATCTAGTGCAAGTTATAGTGGAAAACAGCAAGCTCAAAATAAAGCACCCCACAATCACTGCAAATCAGCCCACCCCTGCCGCTTGGCCAGTGTGGGGTGGAAGCCCTTTCGGAGCAGTACCCAAACCATTTCCCCCATCAGCTTCTCTCCTCAGTGCCACAGGCTCCCAGATGGGCAGGAAAAAGGGTCTTTCACTAGACAAAGGCATTCCGGTCTCCCTCAGCAACTCAGTGTACTCCGCCGGGTGCAATCACAGGCCACAGTTCATAGAAGTCCAGAAAGGGTAACTATTTATGCGGCCACGCCCCGGTACTTGTGGTTACTTCTAAGGATGACTTCCCGCCTTTGTTCACTTGTCATCGAACGTGGATGTACATGCATGTAAAACTGACATGCCAAAGCTAGCAGTGAAAGCAAACTGGCTAAACATAATATTGAGGCATATTTTTGCTTTCGATATAGTGTTCTGCAAAAAAAAAAACATATTTTAGGTGCAGAAAAAATATAATTTCTCCGGCCTAAATTCGCTAAAGAAAAGAGGGGAGACGTGGTGCATCCACAGTGAAAACAAACAGAACGGGAGGAGGGAACAAGTGGCAAAAAGCCCTCAGGGGGGAAAAGGGAAAATCCAAATTACAGTCGAAGTGGGACTGGCTGTTGGGTTGGGAGATAATGCCATTGTTTAAAATTAAGAGGAAAGCCAGCCCCTTATTTTGAAAAATGAGGAATAACATGTTGAAATTTCATAGATATAATATTTTTTATATCAGTGTTTTTCCAATTGATAGTGGCACACAAATGTATATGTGAAATTACCACTGGTATTGGAAACAATACATTGCTTACCACGAGAAACTACTGGTCAAGGGAGGAAACATAGTTGAGCTAATTATTTACAAACCTGAATAATTTCCCCATTCCTAGACTTTACACACTCCTTGCTGGTGACTGCAATGCTAAATTTCAGTTCCAAATGTGAAAGAATATCCTGCTTGATCTGCATGGTATACGTTTTTTGCAGCAGGTATAGTACCCCTCTCGTCTACCTTAAAGCTTCCACTAGCTAAAACTCGATCTCTCTCCACACAGAACACTAATCACCGGAGTTATCTTGACATTTTTATTGTTGCCCGAACATTGCTGGAAGCAAGGAATGCTGCCAAGGTGTTTTTAAAACTATAATATACCTGCAAATGGTGCCCCCAACTGAAGTCAGCAGCACCTGGTGCAGTGGCACCGTTTCCACCGCTCTAGAGCTGCACTGAGCTATGTACATAAAATGCTTTTCTGTAATCTGCATAGTAAACGTTCTTTACAGCAGGCATTTTAACCCTCTGCGCTACCTTAGATAAATCAAAACTGGAACAAGAATCACCAGTTATCTTGGAACTTTTATTGTTTTCTGAAAGCTGTTGGATATACAAGGAACTCCACAGTGCTTTTAAAACTGCTGCACTGCTACATAACCGATCCCAGTATCAAAAGCGGCCCCCAGCCTACCAGTCTCCCGGGGAAACGCCCAGTATGGCCAGTCCGTTCTTGATTACCGCCGGGCAGTAAGTTGCTGTAGTTGGTGACGGCTGCTGTATTTGTGCCTTTTACCATTGGCGGCTCTTCCGTTTGGGTGGAGGCGCGTTGCCCCTCCGCCAGGAGTGGCAGCTGCAAAAACTTTTAAAGAAAATGATAAACTATGTTTATTATCATTTTCTTTAAAAGGGTTGGGCCATGGTGTGACATGCACTGAGGGGGAGTGCTCAGCACTCCCCCTTCAAAGCACATGTGTGTTTGGCCGGCCGTCTTGGGACGGCCAAACACACATGCGCTGTAGGCTCTCTCCAGCCTAGCAACAGCGTTGCTGGGCTGGAGAGAGCCCGCAGAGGCTCCCAGTCTGTCTGGGAGTGCCCTGGCTGGGCGCTCCCAGCCAATCCTGACGCTGCTCTGAGCAGTGTCAGGATTGGCGCAGGGCAGGCTGGGAGCCTGTGCCTGCAGAGGCAGAGGAGCGTTGGGGGATAGAGGAGCGGCGGAGGAGCTAAGTGTTTTTAAAAAAAATAATTAAATGTAATGTTTATTCCCTCCCGCCTGCCCCCCCTCCCGTGCCTCCCCACCCCTTCCACGTCCCTCAAGCCGCTACTGCCTTATACACTATACAGTGGCAGTTCTTTTAATACAGGTGCAAATAAACAAGCAATATATGGTAAAACAGGTCTTAAAAATGAAGAAGAAAGATAGTTAAGTTATATCTTTTAGGGACACGTGCTTTTTTTCATCTCCCAATGATTTGAATTCTGTTCGCGAATAATTCCATTGCACATTAACGTTTTGCATTCTGCTGTTGAGGGTGGTATTTCTCTAAGCGCTACCACATTGTAGCTTCCCTGCACGTGAGGTCTGTGGTTAAGAAAGGCTGTGCTTACAGTGTCCAGGTGGGTTCGTTGGTGTTTGGCTCTGTCACTGGAGTTGCTGAAAGCTTTCTGGCAGCCAGGGTGCTGGCAGAGGTAGGGTTTCTCTCCTGTGTGACTCCGCAGGTGGATTTTAAGGTTTTCCAGCCTCGAAAACGCCTTGTTGCACCCTTCGAACTGGAAAGAAAACAAATAAAAACACTCTCTTAGAACGTTTTTCAAATAAAGCATCGGAAACCGCTGCGAACACAGTTTGACACCCAGGCTGGATACAGCTATAAATCTCAGAGGCACACGCCAGAAGCCGCACACGGACAGGAGGACATTACATCTGTTTCTGTAAAGGGTCACTTGCAAGCACACTTTGGAATCAGGGTTAAGAACGAGTGCTCATTCTCTCTCATACATGCTCACGCAGGGCTTGATTACTTACACTGAACATTTTGCAACACTAAGTGAAACACGTTGTTTTTGTTCTAGTCAGGCAGCGCAACTGGTAAGTTTGCGCTTGTCAGTCACTGCACAACGTGGAGAAAATTGCTCGAAAACACAGAAAACGTGCCTGCCCAGCACCTGATCTCAGCCGAAAACGTTTTGTGGGACAAGTGCACACGAAACTTTTTTTAAAACAACTGTGGACGTGGACATCTCAAAACTCAAACCAACATTTCTTGCTTGATGTATCCTATTTTTATATTGTTGGGCAAACCATTCTATTTTACTGCAATTTGATTTTACCTCCATGTAAACTAATTTTGTCTGGGGTTAAGTGTACAGAGTTCACACAGTACTTAAGGTGCTCGTTAGCTGTCAGGGATAAGATTAGGAAGAATGTTTGAGGTAAACCTTCAAGTGCAATTGTCTTTAAGAGATGGTTCTCTTTTGGTGATGTTGGTGCTCTGTGCTTTTTAGGATACGTGTGGATTAGGTCTGCTTTCTCAGGACAGCTCTCTACAAGACCTATTTTTAATAATACTTACATAGAGTTGGCTTTGGCAACGTCCAGAGAAATCTTTTTTTGGTCTCTAATGCTATTTATTGGCTGTTTGGTGTGACATTATGCCTCCTGTGGAACGCTTGCATTGTAATGCATAATGAACTTACTACTTTACATCCACACTGTACACAGAATCATTACAAACTGCATTTGTTACGTCATAGATGCATTGTATAAGAAATCAATCGTTTTTTAAAATTTTATTTTCACTGCCGCTGGCTTTTAATATTTTAGGGTCTAAACCGGAGTTTATAGAATAAGGTGCTCTGTCGCAAGTGCATGAGGTGACACAGAAATATTATTTTCTCTGTCCCAGAGTCCCATGCTAGGTGTATTTTAAAGTATAGTTTCCAGGGTGTATGGATCATTATTATTATTATTTTTTTCAGAAATAAACTCTTGCTTATGGAGTTTGTTTCTAAAAAGCATAAAGCATAAAACATAAAAGTCCAATGTACGCCCGCTTACCTTAGGGCATCCACCAAACTTGTAGTGCCTTCAGAGGAACTACCTTGACTCTGGTTCCTCTGAAAGTGCAGGGATCACTTCTTGGCTGGCAGTGATCTTTAAATTTGGCAGGCTAAAGTCAGGGAGGCAGATCTAACGTCCTCCGCAACCCTTATGGGTCACGGGCCATCAGCCAAACACTATGGCCCTCATTCCAACCCTGGCGGTCATGGACCGCCAGGGTGGAGGGACACGGAAGCACCGCCAACAGGCTGGCGGTGCTTCCAGGGCCATTCTGACCGCGGCGGTAAAGCCGCAGTCAGAAAAGGGGATCCGGCGGTTTCCCGACGGATTTCCCCTGGCCCGGAGAATCCTCCATGGCTGCGCTGCTTGCAGCGCCGCCATGGGGATTCCGACCCCCTTCCAGCCAGCCTGTTTCTGGCGGTTTACACCGCCAGAAACAGGATGGCGGGAACGGGTGTCGTGGGGCCCCTGGGGGCCCCTGCACTGCCCATGCCACTGGCATGGGCAGTGCAGGGGCCCCCTAACAGGGCCCCATAAAGATTTTCACTGTCTGCTTTGCAGACAGTGAAAATCGCGACGGGTGCAAGTGCACCCGTCGCACCCCTGCAACTCCGCCGGCTCCATTCGGAGCCGGCTTCATTGTTGCAGGGTCTTTCCCGCTGGCCCGGCGGGCGCCCTTTTGGCGGTCGCCCGCCGGCCCAGCGGGAAAGTCGAAATGACCCCCGCGGTCTTTCGACGGGGTTACTTTGGCGGGCGGCGTCTGCCGCCCGCCAAAGTCAGAATGACCCCCTATATCAGCCCTCATTCAGGACTCAAAATGCAATACTGACCCAATGGTTTTGCCAATGCATGTTTTTATTTCGTTTTTACCTTCCCTGTCATCTATTTCAGCATCAGCAATTATGGTAAACATGATACACTAATTTCTTTGCTGTTTGTTTTTTACAATAAACACACTTCAGGAAGTAGGGTTGGGGGATTGTTAGGACAACTTGTCAACATTTTATAACATTTCTACCATAAAAAAATGTAAACGTTCCTATTTACAAACATAGAGGTACGGGTTTAACAGTTTTTCATTGTTAGTAATCACCGGATGTAAACACAGCCATAGTAACAAGGCTACTCGACTATGCATTTATACTGTATTGATAGAATGACCAAAGAGCAGCCATGACAAATCCAAGTGCACAACCGTAACCATTTTAAAGGAAACATACATTTGAAGTAAATCACATGTGGATGTATGATGTTGACACTGAAATAAATTGTAATTTTAAACCCTCTTCAATGGTAAGTCACAGTTATGAAAATGCCATTTAGAAAGTTGGCATTTTCTTGTCCTAACCAGTTGTGCTTTCTGCTACTGTACTGGGTCTGGTGACTGAAAGGCTGTGCTGTTAGGGTTTGTGTATGTCTTCTAGACACGGCTCTGCTGTTGGGGTTGTGTAAAACAAAAGGGGCTTAGGTGTGGACAGGATGAGCCATACAGGCAGGATGACTGGGAAGGGCTGTACCCAGCCCCACTTACATTCCAAAGGGATTTGTCTCCTGCAAACACAAAGAAATCTGACCCCTAGGCCAGTCCGGTCTTTTGCCATCCTTGACAGTTGGGATACTTTGGAGTTGTGACAGAAGTAGGGAAAGAATGTTCCAGAACCAGATATGTACAGGGAATCCCCCCGACACAAATGATGGAACCAGATATAACTATTGGACCTACAGAACACTCTTGGACCTGTCGAAGTTACAGAAGGACTGCCTTGCTGCTAGAGGGCTGCCATGAAGCTGAAGGGCCCAGTCTGCTGCTGAGTGTGAGCAGGAAGACTGGACCTGCCAACCATGATCCCAGGCTCACCAGTGTGTCTCCAAGGGTCTGCTGGCTGACCTCCTGTGTGAGCTACAAGAAAACACTAAGCTTCAGAGGCCCCCCTGCAAACGCACAGCTGACGCTGAACTACTGCATCGGACCTGCAATTGGACATACCTGAGCCCTGCTTCTGGCCTCTGCCTGGAGTGAGACCAGATCCCCAAGAGGTGCCTCCCAGATCCTGCGCCCTTGGCTGGCATGAGAGTGTAGTCCTTCATGCTTAACTTTGGGTCCCCTCAAAATCTGCTGCAGATTGGTGCAGGAACGTGCATCGCAGTCCCTCTGAGATACTGATCAGCAGCCTCACTGGAACTGACGCAATGCAAGGCACCTCGATGCAAGACTTTGCATCGCAGTCCCTCACACCTCCTGATCAGCAGCCTGATAGGAACTGATGCAGTGCAACTCAACTCGATGCAGGACCTCACCTCGCAGCCCTAGCAGCTCCTCGGTGGAACCTATGTAGTGCTGTCCAACTCGATGCAGGACTTTGAATTACAGCACCATGCAGTTCCTGATCGGAACCAACGCACGTGACATGAAGCCTCGCATCAAAGGCATAAGGTACAACTCTCAGCGGGATCAACCTGGTCCCAATATCTGGCCCGCCCTCCATCGGGGTCAGCCTGAACTTGTGACTTTCTCCTGGTCTGGCATGACCAAATAACCACAGCAGGTGCTTTATGCTTTTTGGTACTATTTTTACTGAAAACTTTAAAATGTGATATCGCAGGTTCTACTGTAAGGAAAGGGGCCATTAGTTGTGAGGCTTGCACAAGTTATGGTCCACATTTGTCCTCCACTAGGAACCAAACACCCCAATATAGCGCTTAACTCTCTCAGGATAGTGGAGCAGAGCAGTCCAAGGCATGATCAAGGGAGGTGGTGTGGGCTACTAATCACCATGCGCAGGCACACAGAAATAACAGTCAGTAAATAATTGTCCACTCTATGCTTTTTCTTTTGATAAAGGAAAAGTACATTTATTACATACAAACACACTACTCAATACTATGCAGTAATTTACAAATATACATATGGCTGATGGAAATATCTTTTGATGACATTGCGTAATCTCCTCTGGCCCCCTTAAAGGGGTCAAAATCAACAACCCACATGTCAAAAACAACCATTTTAGGAGAAAATAGTCAACAAGAACCATGAAAGAATGTACTTATTAATGTTATTACAGGATATGCATATTTTCTGTGGCCCTTCTAAGTTAGGGTCAGTGCTTTAGAAAAAGATGGTTGGAGCCTCCTCTGGGGAGTTGTGACTCTTCTACAGCTCCCCAGCACCTTCTCGGTGGCCCACAGTCCTGGGACCGTCACAACAACAGAATTCAGTTAGCTTTTTCCCACTCCAGAGGGCATTATGGGGCACTCCCTCCTGTGAGGGTGAATAATCGATGAGCGACTTTTCCACTGCTCCATTGAGAGCCGCTGTTTTGTTTCTTTTTTCTTCTTTCTTTTGTTTTCGACCATGCAGCTTCGCACTGTACAGTTCATTTCTTTTTTTTCTGGCCTTGGGTGTGTCTGGTCCCACCGTACTGGGATGACGCAGCAGTCTCTGGTTCCCTGCCCACTCCTGCAGGCAGGGATATGCATGGGGTGGAGGCTTCCCACCCCAACCCCCAGAAATGGGCAAATGGAGTGGGAGGGCAGGTATGCAACTTCTCGGGAGGGTGCAACAGGGCTCTCTCTACACTGTTTCCTCTAGTGCGGCCCAGAGTTGGGGGTTCTGAGTCCTGGCTTCTCTTTCCAGGGTGCCATGGCACGTCCTGTCTTTTGATGGTGCTGGTGGACATGGAGTTGGGGGGTCCCAAGGCCCCGCAAAAATAATCTGGGGCCCTCTTGGCTCTGGGCATGGCACCCCATGTATCCCATCAGGGCAAAGTTACATTTGTACTCCTTGTGGTCACCCCTGGCCCCTGGCCCAATCCATATTTGAAGTCAGCAGTGGAGGTCCAAGTGTTCCGGGCCTTGGGGGGTCAAAGGTCAAGATCCATCTCCTACTAATATCTCAAGACCCATCGGGCCTTTTGCACACTTTTGGGCTTATTGTGTTCCAGGTACCAAGGCCTAGCCACCCGGAACACTTTCCTTAGGCCTCATGGCCTCTAAGATAGTGAACCTTGCAGGTGGCTGGTTCCACTGGCTCCCTGCACCAGCCTTTGTCCTTAGTTTTCTCTGGGTTCCCTCCTTCTTGGTGTAGCAGTCCAGGTCTTTCCCCAAACTAGTCCTTAGGGGTTTCTGTGGTCCGGGGGAGAGCCCTACTGGTCCTAGGGTCAACTGAAGTTAGAGTTCGTAGTCCAGAAGCCCGTTAGTGGGTTCTTCCTTCCAATTGTCCATGGCTACCACCTCCAACCCCAGTGTCCAGCAGAAAATCAAAACCAAGAGAGAGAGAACTCTCCCCCTCGAGCAAGACCTTTTAATTGGGGGCGGAAGGTTTGAGAAGTGAGGCATCTCTAGCCTATTCTGCGGTACCACATCACCTCCCAGCCCATGTCACAACATTGCTGCACAGCCTGCTGGGACATTTCAAAATGGCGTCACCCAGGAGTCACTAGTCACGTCAGCCATGGGGGCCTCAGCTCCACCGTACGCTGACATCGCTGCCAGGGTTTTTCACACCAAATCTTCAAAGGGCGGCCCCCCTCATGTGTTGGCTCCAGAGGTATGGGCTCCCTCCTATGTTTAGTGGACTTGGACAGGCCCATCCCTGGTACAGTGTAATAACTGATTGATTGATGCAGATCATTCCGCCCCACCCCTTTCTTCCACTGAGTGAAGCACTGAGTGAACCACTGTTAATGGCTACCTTTGTGTGGAGAGGCCTTTGTTTCTTCTGCTGGAGAGAAATGTGATTACCTTGGAACAGCAAGGTGACAAAAGGTCTGGGCTCTGATCCTGAGCTGAGCCAGAGAAATATGACAACCCTGAATGACCCACAAGCTGTACAGTTTTGTTTTCTCGAAAAATTGATTTTCCCACACTGGTTACACCCCAATTCGATATGTCACTGGTCTCTGTAGGCCAAAAAGAAGCGAAGCTTCACTCCAAGGCAGCCTTCCCCGTTGGCGTATAATGGAGTGTCACTGCAGACATGACAGTAAATTGCACTGACTTCCCAATGAGTGTATACTAACATTTTGAGGCCTCCCCCAGGTCAATATCCAATCTCGCAGTTTCCCGTCAGTACCAGGCTGCCTGTGCACAGTTACCGGGCTTCGCATGATAGGAGTCTCCCACACATAGCCATCCTCACACATGTGCAGATACATGTGCACAGGTGTTCATGTGTAGCCAGCCAAATGTCTCTTACCTTTGCTGCATCCCAGTGGCTTTATCCTAAAAGGCACTGGCGGTAAATATGCATAGTCCATTTATCATGAGTTTAACGTGGGTGAGCCACAGGTAGCGAGGCTCACCTACAGTAAAAAGTAAAAAAACAGGTCATCAAAAAGTGAAAAATCCAGGCAGATTAAATGGGAAGATCCATCATCTCACATCTACTGATTTGATTTTTGTCATGCTGGTATAATTTAATTTCTTAAAATGTACTTTGGCTTGAGATTTCTCTTGTGTTTTCACTTTTTTACTGTTTGTGTGCTGCATAAATACTTTACACACTGCCTCTAAGTTAAACCTGACTGCTTTAGTGCCAAGATACCAAAAGATTAAGCACAGGTTTATTTATTGACTGTTGTTGTTCACTTTGACAGGGGTTGTGGTTGTTGTCTAATTGGGGCTTCAACCTCTCTGAACCAATAACCCAATTTCTTACACATGGTTAGAATTCTATAACTGACACACGCCCAGAGAAAAACAGATTACCATTGTCCATAGAGTTCCACGTTGCAGACTACAAAATGGCACATCGAGTTACTGCACCAACTAACATTCATGAGCAAATATTGCAAGGTTTTTAGGAAAAAAAAGGCCAAGGTGTAAACATACCAAAAGAAAGCAGTAAACGTTATGCTCTACAGGTAGACCACTATTCGGAATCTACAGAAGACTTCACTCACTTAATAAAAATGTCAAACATCCTTAATTAGGATTACAGGCAAGTTCATATTTGGCAGAGTGAAATGCCACATAACATTCGACTAATTTAATCAGTCTGCTGTAGTTGCAGGATGAAGTAATGCACACTGAGCTTTCAGTACAGCTTTTTTAATGAAGATGCTCTAAATCGTTTTAAGAACCACTGTTCTTAGAGTCATCAGCATGTACAACTAACAAAAATATAGTACAGTAAAGCTATAAAAAGTATTTAATAAGTAGAATGATGCAGTAAGAAAGAACTTGGGATAAAGCTGATGGATTCTGTGACTCAGGCTTCATCTCGTCTTTTCTGGTGTTTAGTTACATATATATATATATATATATATATATATATATATATAATATATATATATATGTTACTTGGACATTATAGTTAGGAAATAGAATTTAAAAATACATAGAAATTCATAAAAAAAAACAAAGGTTACAGGGAGGTTATAGTTAGGCTCACATTTTAAACGTAAAAAACCACAGAAATTCACCAGTTACAGTTACCTCAAGTAACTATAACTCGTGCCCTAAGGGAACTATAACTCATGCCTCCGCCATGCACAGTTTTTTCATCAAAAAATGTACTGCAAGTATTACATTGATATTATCAATGATGTTATCAAAGATGTGATGAGTGTCGTAATTTGTGGGTTAATTAGCAGTGCATGGAGAGGGTCTGAACCCGAGTCCCAAGATGGCTGCCAACACTTCAACAGCTTCTGTTGATGATATGTTATCAGCCAATCAGATCTCAGCACCAGATCGTTAGGGGTCACAAATCCTTTGCGTCCCTAGATATACAAACTTGATTTCCCCTTAATTTCTCATAAACTACTGAACAGAATTACACCACAACAAAAAAAGCACTCTTTCTGAACCAGGACCTACCTTTCTGCCAGATTTGGTGTAATTCCGTCCAGTAATTTGTGCGCTATCACTGTTCAAAATCCGTATCGAAAAATGAATGGGGAAAACATGTTTTGGGACCACCCTTTTTTCTCGGCCCCCTCGGACGGATCACCCTGAAACTGTCCAGGCAGCAGTTGATGAAACTGGCAAATTTTTTGGGAAAGTTTCGTGAAGATTCGTCAAGCGGCGCCAAAGATATAGGCAAGTAAATAATGCTTTTTATATAGAATATATATATATTGATATATATATATATATATATGTCAAAACAAATCCCTTTCAGGGTTAGAGTGATGCATAAATTATGCAAAAAAGAATAGCGAACTCTGGGTAGTTCCCAAGTTTAGGTGGAGAGCAGCTCCAGTAAGGAGCACCCTGCAACACCAGCAACACTCTAGATTTGCTCACCTCAAATGTCTGTTTATCTAGCAAAGTTTTTAAGCATAGGATCAGCACAATACTATCCACGCTGAGCTAGATAGAGACAAAGGGCCTGATTACAATTTTGGAGGACGGTGTTAAACCGTCCCAAAAGTGACGGATATACCACCTACCGTATTACCAGTTCCATAGGATATAATGGACTCGTAATACGGTAGGTGGTATATCCGCCACTTTTGGGACGGTTTAACACCGTCCTCCAAAGTTGTAATCAGGCCCAAAGTCTTTTGCCATTTGTACAGCCAAGTCTTTAAGCATAGGTTTGGCGCAGTGTCAACCTTGCCAAGCTGTAAAATGACAAAAGCCATTTACCACTCCAGGTACAGTATTACAGCTTTGGACTAGTAAAATACCATCCAAGCCAACCTCGAATGAGTAAAAGCAACCATTGACACCTGTTTCACTTTCATTAGAGCTCATCAGAGAGGTTTAGCTTTGTCCAGACAGAAGGCAGCACCCAGTATAAGTCAAAACAAATCCCTTTCAGGGGTAGAGTGACGAATAAATTATGCAAAAAAGAATAGAGAACTCTGGGTAGTTCCCAAGTTTAGGTGGAGAGCAGCTCCAGTAAGGAGCACCCTGCAACACCAGGGACACTCTAGATTTTCTCACCTCAAATGTCTGTTTATCTAGCAAAGTTTTTAAGCACAGGATCAGCACAGTGCTATCGACGCCAAGATATGAGAAATATCTCATTCTAAGTGTATCATTCATCAAAACCTAAAAAACTCCCTATCTCTACTTCTCTCCCTCTCACTCTCTTTCTTGCTCGATTTCTCTCTTTTAATCTCTTTCTCACACACCCACTCAGACCCTTACGCACCCACTCACAGACCCACTCAGACACTCACACACCCACTCACAGACCCACTCAGACACTCATGCACCCACTCACAGACTCACTCAGATCCTCATGCACCTACTCACAGCCCCACTCAGGTCCTCACGCACCCACTCACAGAACAACTCAGACTGTCACACACCCACTCACAGACCCACACAGACACTAACGCACCCGCTCACAGGCCCATATATAAATATGTATCGTCAGTTCAGCTGCTGTCTTGAAAGTTTTGGGGTGATCAGACAAGCGGGGGCCGAGAAAAAGGGATGTCACAAAACACGCTTTCCCAATACATTTTCCCATAGGGTCTTTAGACACGACTACAGTCCGAACCTGCATACTTCTAGTAGCCCTAACTAAGGTAAAGCTCCACACAATATTTTAGGTTCTGTTGTTATGATGACGAAACACCTATTTCACAGGGAACCATAAACTATTTACCATATATTTCATGGTTCCTTCTGAAACAATGATTTTAAAGCACTGCATTTTGTTTGTGTAATAAATATACATATATACACACACACACACACACACGCACACACCAAACATGTGTACATATATATGCATAAATATTCATATATATGTATGGACACACACACATATATATGTACATGTATATCTAAATATATTTATATACCACCTTCTGGCGGTCACCAGTAGGTAGTTATTGTTAGGATCTAGTCTCCATAGGAAAAGCATTTTGTGTTTTACTAATAACTTTGGCACTGACTGACGAATCTTCATAAAAGTTTCAAAATTATTATGATAGTCAGTTCAGCTGCTATCTTGAAAGTTTCAGGGTGATTTTTCAAGCAGGGTCAGAGAAAAAGGGGAGGTCACAAAACACATTTCCCCATGCATTTTCCCATAGGGTCTTTAGATACGACTATAGCCCAAACCGTTGAATGGAATTACACCAAATTTGGCAGGAAGCTAGATCTTGGTGCACAGATGAAGCTTTTTGTTATTTGGTGTACATCTGTTCAGTAGTTTTGGAGTTAGTAAAGGAAAAAAATATATAGATATCTGGGTGGAGCCTAAGCACAGATCTCATGGTTGATTGGCTGAGCAACCAAACCAAAATAAAATGATGGTTGGAGTGCTGAAACTTTGCAAGCACTCGCCACTCGCCACCAGTCACAGATCTATGTCTCATCCGTTGTTATTGTGCTCGCCATGTCACCCCACCTTGGAGCCAGCCATATGCAAATCAGTCTTGAACCTCCTCCCCATGGGAAAAGTCCAGCCAGAACTGCAAATCCAGGTTCTCCCTGGACCGGAAACGCACACCCTGGAACTGATTCCGGGGTATCACCCCTCATCAGCCAGGAAGTGCCGCCAGCCTTCTTAGGGGCAATATACATGATCACTCCCCATTGAAATGCAGGCAGGTTTTGACTGTCACAAAAAGGAGAACATATAACGGGTGATAACAGATTTTAGTTACAATATTGTTAGAAATTGGGTTTTTGGTTGGCAGTCAGGTTACCCCCTGTCCAAGCAAGGACCCTCACTCTAGTCAGGGTAAGTCACACACAATCCAAATTATCCTGTGCACACCCTCTGGTAGCTTGGCACTGAGCAGTCAGGCTTAACTTAGAAGGCAATGTATAAAGTATTTGTGCAATAAATCATACAATAACACAATATAGCACCACAAAAATACACCACACAGTGTTTAGAAAAATATATAATATTTATCTGGGTATTTGCAGGTCAAAACGATAAAAGATGCAATATGAAATTGTAGAGATATCACTGATATCAAGTGTTTTAAGTCTTTAAAAAGCAAACAAAGTCTCTTTCAAGCACAAAGTACCTGGTTTGGAGTGTAAAATCTCCGCAGAGGGCCGAAGAGGAGGAGATGCGTGGAAAATGGTGTATGCATCGGTTTCGCCCCTTCACACACGGACTTGCGTCGTTATTTTCCATGCGGGGAGACGTGCGTCGTTCTACGGGAAGAAAAATGGTGTGTGCGTCGGTTTCGCCCCTTCACACACGGACTTGCGTGGAAAAATGGTGTATGCATCGGTTTCGCCCCTTCACACACGGACTTGCGTCGCTATTTTCCATGCGGGGAGACGTGCGTCGTTCTACGGGAAGAAAAATGGTGTGTGCGTCGGTTTCGCCCCTTCACACACGGACTTGCGTCGTTATTTTTCACTCGGGGAAGACGTGCGTCGTTTTCTGTCACGCGGACCATCTCCTTCTGTGGGTCGCGGGATTACCAGATGTCCCAGGGGCTGTGCGTGGAATCCTAGGCTTGTTATCCGGCTGCGCGTCGTTCTGGTGGGCTGTGCGTGGAATTTTCTTCCTCCCGGCAGGCGTCGCGTCGATTTCCTCTCTGGAAGTCGGGCGGCGTTGTCCAGGCGGGCCGTGCATCGAGGTTCCGGTCGCACCGCAGGCGTAGTGTCGAGCGGCGTCTTTCCGGATCGGCTTTTGGTGAATTTCTCACTGTGGAGCAAGCTGTGCTTCGAATTTTTCGGCGCACAAGGAGTCCAGTTGAAAAAGAGAAGTCTTTTTGGTCCTGAGACTTCAGGGAACAGGGGGCAAGCTCTATCCAAGCCCTTGGAGAGCACGTTTGCAGCAAGACAAGAGTTCAGCAAGGCAACAGGCCAACAGCAAGGCAGCAGTCCTTTGTAGAAAGCAGTCAGGTGAGTCCTTTGAGCAGCCAGGCAGTTCTTCTTGGCAGGATGCAGGTTCTGGTTCAGGTTTCTTCTCCAGCAAGTGTCTGATGTGGTAGGGCAGAGGCCCTGTTTTATACCCAAATGTGACTTTGAAGTGGGGGAGACTTCAAAGAGTGGCTTAGAAGTGCACCAGGTCCCCTTTCAGTTCAATCCTGTCTGCCAGGGTCCCAGTAGGGGGTGTGGCAGTCCTTTGTGTCAGAGCAGGCCCTCCACCCTCCCAGCCCAGGAAGACCAATTCAAAATGCAGATGTATGCAAGTGAGGCTGAGTACCCTGTGTTTGGGGTGAGTCTGAGTGAATGCACAAGGAGCTGTCAACTAAACCCAGCCAGACGTGGATTGTAAGGCACAGAAAGATTTAAGTGCAAAGAAATGCTCACTTTCTAAAAGTGGCATTTCTAGAATAGTAATATTAAATCCAACTTCACCAGTCAGCAGGATTTTGTATTACCATTCTGGTCAAACTAAATATGACCTTCCTGCTCCTTTCTGTTAATAATGTATTGAGGGCAGCCCCAATGTTAACCTATGAAGGGAGCAGGCCTCACAGTAGTGTAAGAACGAATTTAGGAGTTTTACACTGCCAGGACATGTAAACTACACAGGTACATGTCCTGCCTTTTACCCACACAGCACCCTGCTCTAGGGTTTACCTAGGGCACACATTAGAGGTGACTTATGTGTAGAAAAAGGGGAGTTTTAGGCTTCGCAAGTACTTTTAAATGCCAAGTCGAATTGGCAGTGAAACTGCACACCCAGGCCTTGCAATGGCAGGCCTGGGACAAGGTAAAGGGGCTACTTGAGTGGGTGGCACAACCAGTGCTGCAGGCCCACTAGTAGCATTTAATCTACAGGCCCTAGGCACATACAGTGCACATTACTAGGGACTTATAAGTAGATTAAATAGTCCAATTGGGTATGATCCAAAGTTACCATGGTTAAAGGGAGAGAGCATATGCACTTTAGCACTGGTTAGCAGTGGTAAAGTGCGCAGAGTCTAAAGGCCAGCAAAAACAGAGTCCAAAAAGTGGAGGGAGGCAGGGAAAAATGTAGGGGTGACCACCCTAAGGCATGTCAGGTCTAACAAATATAAATAATTTGTTGATGGTACCATACTAATTTTAGGAATTGTGGTGTTTCCTGAGGTGATTTTACCCTGTGAAAAAGCCTTCTGCTGGAATTTCATGAATCTTGCTGCAAAAAAACTGTTTTCTCTTGATTTTCCCATACAGGTTATGAAAGGTGCCCCAGAAGCTAAAATGAGAGCATTTGTTTTGTAAATTCACACTATCTTTCTCAACCCTATGAGAATGAAGTCTGACATTCTCAGAAAACATGTACTTTCAACAGGAGCAGCCTGTCAGTTGATTCCCTTGTGGTCTACTGTAGCATCCCAGAGTATTCTAAAGAACAACTAGAGTGCTAACAGCCTTACTTTTGACAAAGGTGTGGCACACCGGAAGCCATCTTGATTGAATCATACTGGTAAAACGTACAACATTTAGGCCCGTATTTATACTTTTTTAGCGCCGCATTTGCGCCGCTTTTTGACACAAAAGCGGCGCAAACTTACAAAATACAATTGAATTTTGTAAGTTTGCGCCGCTTTTGCATCAAAAAACGACGCAAGTGCAGCGCTAAAAAAGTATAAATAGGGGCCTTCATTTATAAAGGAACAACATGAGGGAGTTCATTTTGTCATAGAAACTGTGGTTAGTGCTGTAGAAAGAAAAATAGGACATATTTTAATTGAGTTCTTAAATACCTTTCTCTTCAATTGTATTAAAACAATCTGACATGCAGACTGAAACATGAACTTTCAACACTAGCAGCAGACTGCCAGTTAACTCCCTGGTGATCAGCAGCTTTAATAGAGTGTTCTAATGAGCAACTAGAGGGCCAACATTTTGAATTTATGCCAAAAGTGTATCACATTAGAATGTCATCTTGACGGAATTGAAGTGGAAAACTGGAAGCATTTTCTACTGAGTATACTGCAGAAAATTAGGAGATTAGCGAGCTTCATAACAAATAAGTCTCCCAAGATGGCCACCAGAGACAAAAGAGCCCAAATGTAGCACAAATATCACCCAAATGTAGCCAAGTATAGCCAATGTCAAAACTGCACAAAACACTTAGGTCTGATTATGAGCTTGGCGAATGGGATACACCACCACAAATGTGATGGATATCCCTGTGGAACTTGTAATACAGCGGACGGGATATCCGCCACATTTGTGACGGAGTATCCCATCCACCAAGATCGTAATTAGACCCTTAACTTTTTGATGTTTTGCAGTTTTATGTAGCACAGACCTGGCCAGAGGAAATGGAGTGACTTACATGAGCATCAGTTACATTATACAGGGGCACATTCATTTTGGTTTTAGGCATGGGGAAATTAAGTGATTTGCCCAGAATCACAGGATTTCGAGCTGAAGCCTAAACTCGATCCTGGTTCCCCAGTTGCAAAGTCTGCAGCTCTGGTCGCAATGCCCCATCTTCTCCCATAAGTGTAACATATTATCAAGTGATCAGCTTGATAAAAACATAAAGATAGCATATAATTTAAAAGTGCTTTGTCGCTATCT
Organism: Pleurodeles waltl; assembly: GCF_031143425.1. Classification (NCBI taxonomy): domain Eukaryota; kingdom Metazoa; phylum Chordata; class Amphibia; order Caudata; family Salamandridae; genus Pleurodeles; species Pleurodeles waltl. Next base: position 870,691,387 of record NC_090443.1, on the reverse strand, counting down.
GTGACCTCAGAAATATATGTCCTCTTTAGTTTTTTAAGAGAACTTGCCATAATTTCTATGGGAATAAGAACTTCGAATTTTTATAATTCTGAAGGAAAGGCATTCGGTATTATAGTTTTGATTAAATCAGATGATGTCACAGTCTTGTAACAAATATTGAATTTTAGCAATCTAGTTGTTCATTAGAACACTGTGGGGATGCAGAAGCCAAGGGCACAAACTTGGATAACTGAGGGCATGGAGGAGGGTGCAGAGGCAACAAGTTGACCACGCTGGGCAGGGGGGAGGGGCAGTGGCAGAAAATGGGACATGGAAAGCAGGGGCAAAAAGTCAACCATACAGGGAAGGCAAGTGAGGCTGTGGTAATATTACAGACCATTGAGGGTAGAAGGCAGGAGACTCATGATGTTTTAAAGCCCAAAAGGGCTTTATTGTATCTGTCTCCTGCCTAAAATCCCCTCTTTTTCAATATAACTCAATGGGAAAATCAATTCCCCTGTTTTTTTCCCAAAAAACTCCCTCTTACTAAGTTCAGAATGTTGGCCAGTGTAGTAAATTTTTTCACGGAGGGCAGGAGGAATGGGTAGGGACAAGGAGTTAGATAACAGAGAGCAGGAGGGAGATGGTGGTCAGAGGTTCCAAACTGACCTTACAGGACAGGCATCAGGGGTTGCAGCAACACAATACACCACACAGGGCAAGCAGGACAGCAGTGCAGCACGGCAGACCCTGGAAAGCAATAGGGAGGGGACAGGGCAATGCACATAGACAACAGAGTGCTAAGGGAAAAGAGGCATGGGCAGCAAGCTGATCATACTGGGCAGACAGGAGGGCCAGTTGCAGCATAACAGACATGAAGGGCAGGAGAGAGGGGGCAATGGCACAACAATGGACCAGACAAGGCAAGAGAAAGGGATGGGGGCCTACACATGGAAAACAGAGGGCAGGGAGTAAGGGGGCAGGGCAGGGGCAGCAAACTGCCCATGGAGGGCAGGCGGGATGGGCACTGGAAGCACAACATACCATGGAGAGCAACAGTGAGACTATAATGGCATACACACAGATAACAGAGGGAAGGTGGAAGGGGGTCAGGGGCAGAAAGCTAACCACACAGGAAAGGTGGGAGGGGTTGTGGAAACACAGAAGTCCATGCATGGCAAGCAGGAGGGCTAGTGCCATGGTGGACAAGATGGAGGGGGCAGTGGCATGCACAAAGGACCATGGAGGACTGAAAGGAGGGGTAAGGACTGGACATAGACAAAGGAGGGCAGGGGAAGGGGCTTCATAACAGACCATGCAGGGCAGGCAGGAGGAACAGTTGCAGCACGACAGAGCATGGAGGGTAGAAGGGATTGGCAGCAAAATGGGCCATGGAGGACAGAAGGGTGGGGATAGGGGCATGGGACATGGACAGGCAGGGTGGAGGTGGCATGGACAAGCGGCAGCCATCTGACTATGATAGGTAGGTGGGAGGGGCAGTGGCAGCATAACAGAACACTAAGGGTGGACAGACGGGGCAGTGGCAGGTCCATGGAACATGGAGGGAGCATGGGCATACAGACAGACATCTGAGTGAAGGGGGAAGGAGGGTATGGACAGCAAGCTATGCATAGAGGCTAAGCTGGAGGGCAATGATGGGGCATAGAATTGGGCAATGGAGGGCAGGATGAGTGGGCAGGGATATCAAGCTAAATGTAGGGCAGTGGAGGCCCATCGGACCATGCAGGGCAGGAGGGAGGGGGCTGGTGCGTAGTCTTGGACAACATAGGGTAGGGAGGAGGTGGATGGGACAGCAAGCTTACTGTTCAGGGCAGGTGGAAAGGGCAGCGTCAGAACAACAGCCACACAGGATTGTAAAGAGGGAGCAGGGACATGGACTAAGACAATGGATGCCAAGGAGGAGGGGGCAGGAGCAGCAATCTTGCCAGGCACTGCTAATTACCCCAGATATTACATCACTCATAACATTTTCTATGACATCACTGATAATATCACTGTGACATTTGCCTTACAATTATTGATGAGAAAAATGTGCATTGCGAGGGTGCTTTGTATGATTTGAGGCAAACCCGTTCAGCAGTTTAAAAAAAATTAAGCTACAAAATATTTGTACATCTGGACGATTGGGTCAGCGAGAGGCTTGCCAGCAACATGAAAAAAATGACTTGAGGTTTTAAAGAATATATAGCATAAGGAGGGTGGGTAGGGATACACTGCCCCCTTGGGCCCCATGGGGAGGGAACCAGGGGGTCTCTCCTGGGGCCAAAATACAAAAACAATTAGCAATTTTTACTGCAATTCAACTGGACTGTGCCAAAAAACAAAATGGCTGGATGCAGACTTATGCTCTGTTTCCCTGCCCACACTAATGTATGCAGGGAAACAGAACAGATATTGCTGCAGCCCTCCATCTGGGAGGGAGCAATGTCAGCTCCTGGACCATGTGGTAGCTGGATGGGGCCCTGGTGGCCTTGGGGCTCCCCCCCCCACAGCTCCCAATGTGTGCTTGGTGGGTGCCCTGGGTAGGCCCCAGGGCACCCACCTATTTAAAATGTAGGCCTTGGGGGATAGTGTCCCTCAGGCCAAAATAGGATCAGGGAGTGAGTCTGCGTAGTCCTCCCTCCCCTTTTAAAAAAAGACTAGCCCAGGGGAATGGGTTCCCCCAGGGCTTGAGAAGGTTCAGGGAGGGGGCTGCACATCCCCCTCCCTTTTACAAAATGGCCGTCCCCAAGGGATGGGGTCTCTGGGGCCCAATAATGCTCAGGAAGGGGAGCCAAACTGACCCCTTCCCCTTTTTTATTATACATGACCCTGGCGGATGGGGTCCCCGGGCCTATTAGTGTTGGGGAGGGGGTACGCAGCCCCACCCTCCCTGAGCCTTCAAAGGCCATGCGCAGCAGAGAGTTGGCATTACTAATGGTAATAAAATATTACTGTATATTACAAAATTCCAGAAATTTGCTGACAAATACGGTTATAGAAACATTATATTTAGACACCATAAAAAGATCGGCTTATTTTTAAAAAAGCTTTAGAACTTCACTGAAAAAACAAAGGTTAAAATGAGGTTACATTTAGGTGAATATCTTGTTTTCAACTAAAAAAACACAGAAATTCACCAGTTAGTTAGCAGAGCTAACTATAACTTGCACCCCCGCCATGCACTGCTTATGACCTCACATATTACATCACTCATGACATGTTCTATGGCATCATTTATGACATCATTGATGGCATCTTAAATTACATCATTGATGACATCACTGATAACACCATCCAAGCTTCTTTTGCACACATTGCTCTATAAATTAGTATAGCAGAAGAAGTCTGAAATTTTGAACAAAATAGATCATAATAATATGACGCAACATTAAGGCCATCATACATTCCACTCCTTTAAGTGAACCAAGCTTGTGTTATGTGCAACATTGACCTTAAATCATACACTTCATGTGTGACTGAGTAAATGCTGACTATCAACCATAGATAGAAGGGTAACCCCTACTGCTCACTGTGTTAAATCTGTATACAAGTGTTTAGAGAAAACGTTCCACTAGATACTCAATTTCTGTAACATAACTAATGACCCAATATGGAAATCCTTTATCTGTATCAAATTCCTCACAGTCATCATACTTTCATTGAGAAATGAAGTTGATATGACTAGAAAAGTGGGTAGTGTAAACAGTCTTTACTCTATGGAACAAGTTTTCCCTGTACCACACTGTTTTGAGACAATGAAACCCTTATAAGAAATACACCACAGAGTATTAAAAATTATCTTCTAAAGTGTTTTCTAAATGCAAAGCTTGTCCAAATAGAGACTATTCACTGAAAGTAACAAAAGTCTGAAGGTGCAAAAGATCATACTCCCATCAGCCTTCATACTGTGGTGAAAACTTTACACATAACCCATCTTCTGAAGGACATCAAGCACATGTACATAGGTTAGCACCTGGTGCACAGACTTCTATTTTATGTATGAACTGTCATGCTGTCTTACTTACTACATACTCATACTCAGTATGTAGTAAGTAGAATCTTTGCCCTGTTGGAATTTCTTTCTGCAGAACAAAAAACATGTGTGCAACATACTGGGCACAAGTTTTCAACTGTCACGTGCACACAGAGTTACTCCTCAATACAACAACTCATAACGTTTTCAATACCTCAACATGATGATGCATTATGATGCATTACCAGCACATGGGGTTTGTAAACACTCACATCTGTTAGCTGGACACAGGCTGTACTAAATTAGGTAAAGAAGTAATATGGTATCTACCTGACACTATGTAAACTATAAAACAAACACATTCAATGGATGATGTCATCAGTAATGTTATGAATAATGTCATTTGCGATGTCATAAATTATGTCATAGAATATGTCATGAGTGATGTAATAGCTGAGGTCGTAAGCAGTGCTTGGTGGAGGCGCAAGTTACAGTTAAGTTATAGTTAAGTCTGCTACCTAAAACTGGTGAATTTCTGTGGTGGCTTGAGTTAAAATCGTTAATGTTGTCACTGAGATATTCACCTAACTATAATGTCACTTTAACCTTTGTTTATTCAGTAAAAGTGTGTGTGTGTGTGTATAATGTTTGTTTATGGGGACTTGGGGGTGGTATAACTCACGAGTGCTGCAGCCTCGAGGGAGTCATGAAATCATTATCCTCCATCAACAATGTGAATAAATAGCATAATATACTCACTGCATGGTATATATGGGTTATATCATGGTATTACTTCATGTATATTTGTTTTAACAAAAGGTGTGCAACAAAAATCATGATTCAAGAGCTTAAATTTGTGCAGTATGATAAACATATTGTAACTATCAGGACACTTTGGCTCTCATTATGAACCTGGCGGACGGCATTATTTTAGAGAAAGGTACTGCCAACAGGCTGGCGGTACCTTTCCCCAAAATATGACATTGGCGGTTTGGCTCAAGCCAAACTGCCAATGTACCACTCCGTCCGCCAGGGCGGTAACAGCTGCCGGGCTGGAGACTGCGGTCTCCAGCCAGGCGGCCGTCACAATCTGATCCTCAGGATTATGACCCTGCCTACTGCCATAGTTTTCATGGTAACCTTACCGCCACAAAAACCATGGCGGTAGGCACTATCAGTGCCAGGGAATTCGTTCCCTGGGACTGATAGGGGTCTCCCCCACCCCCCTCCACCACCCTAGTGTCCTCCCCCACCCTTCCCTTCCCGCTCCCGACCCCCCGACATACACACACCTACACGCGCAGACATACACACTCATACACACATGCATACTCACATCCACCCACGCATGCATACATTCATATACACACACCTCAACACACACTAACATACATAAAAGCATGCACACATTCACACAACACAACATACACGTACACTCACGCCCATTGATGCACACACGCATTACACACACCAACCACCCACATTCATGCATACAAAAACAATCACACACACCCCCCCCACACACACAACACCCCCCGCCCCCCTCCCCTCCCCTGTTGGAGAACCTGACTTACCTGCTTGCAGGGGGTCTTCCGGCAGGAGACGGGATGCGGCGCTGCTGCCAGCAGCAGCGTCCGCCAGCGGAACACCGCCACGCCGTATCATGTGTCATGATACGGTCGGCAGCGTTCTTCTGGCATGGCGCTGCTGCTGGCAGCAGCGCCACCTTACCACCGTCCGTGGCCATGACCGTAGCCGGAATTCTGCCAGCCTTCTGGCGGAATTCCAGCTATGGTCATAATATGGTGGACGGTAGGTAGCCACGGCGATGGTCTTTTGGAGGCCGTCGTCGTGGCAGTAGGCGGGATTTACCGCCTATGTTCTGATGAGGGCCTTTTTCTTGTACATAAAGCAATTGTTAATGCAACCTGCGGGGCAGTAAAACGTGGTTTTCTCATATGGCAGTATTGTGGTAATAGAGTTTGACCTTTGAACTCCAGTAATAATTGTGTAAATGACCCTTTGACCCTTAAACTCTAGTAATAATTGTGTAAATGACTCTCTATATTGTTCAAAATAGGAAATAAAATTTTAAAAGGACCCAATATTGTAGCATGCACGGCCTACGCCCGTACATGGGAGGGGTTGCCCGCAAGGCCTAGGCTGCCGCCTGACCCTGCGGCCAACACCCCTAACCACCCAACCTTTAGCTGCGCACAGCCCTTTGGCCATGCACGGCCGCAGCCTATCTCTCTGGGTGTGAGAATAGGTATGAGAAGGTGTATTTGGGTGTGAGAGTAGCTGTGAGGGTCTCTGGGTGTGAGAGTGCATGCATCAGTGTCTTAGTGGGTGTGTCAGCGCAGGACTGTGAGTGGGTGCAGGAGGGTGTCAGTGGGGCTGTGAGTGGGTGTGTGAGAGTCTTAGTGGAGCTGTGAGTGGGTACACGAGGGCCTGAGTGGGTCTGCGTAAGGGTCTGAGTGGGTGTGTGAGTGAGAGAAAGAGATTGAAAAGGAGAGCGAGAGAGAGTGAGAGGACGAGAGATAGAGAGTGTTTTAGGAATGATGCATGATATACTTAGAATTAGATATTTCTAGACAAATTGAAAAGAAAAATGTATTTGCCAATTAAAAAGAGGTAGATCACATTTCAGTATGAACCTCAAACTTTTGAAGTTCAAAAGAAATTAAAGAAGGAAAATGATCCCAAACACACCTGGTGTAGAACCCTCAACTGTCACTGTGAAGGTCTGTGACTCCAACAATTAGGCCACAGGTGACTCCTTGATGGACTGGTTTCAGACATACCTATGACATGCAACCCACACATGTAAAAGGAAAGAAACGTGAATGTTCTAGGAAGGTTTAAGAGTCAAAATTATAATAAATAAACAAACACACTGCCAAGGGATGCTAGGATTTGAACCTTCAGCCTACTGAGTGACAGTACAAGAACTTGACTATTAGGCCAGCAGTGACTCTGGTCTGCTCTGCATCCACATGTAACTATAACATTTGTACCAAGCATCTTCTTACGCTTACTCGTTGAAGTCTTTACATGGAGAGACCATTGCAATGACAATCTCTCTCTCTTCCATCCCATTATGGGAGGGAGGAGAGAGAGAGAGTGACAGGACCACAGGGGAGCCTCAAGGCTCTGTGGTCCTGTCCTGCTCCCCGCGTCCTGCAGGAGCTGGCATTGCTCCCAGAAGCAAGGTGCTGCTTTAAATAGCAGTTCCCTGCTTGCAGGAGCAATGTTTTGATCTGTCTTCCCTGCACGCATATTTGTGTACAGGGAAGACAGAAGAAAACTCTGCTTTCTGACAGCGGGAGCTGTCAAACTGCTCCGGCTGTCAGAAAGCGGATAGCTCCTACCAAGCAATCGCAAACAGCTATATCCTGGGTGTGCACACCACAGGACATAGCAGGAGCTGGCCCTAGGGGTAGTCGGTGGCTCCCAGGGCCAGCTATGGCTCCTCAGGGGGGCTGTGCTGCGCCCCTCTAATGTTACACAGCCCCAGCGAGGTGGTGGTCCCAGGGGCTTGGGTGTCCCCCAAGATTCATTCTATTATAGCCCCAGGGAGATCGTGGTCCCCAGGCAGTGGGGGGCGATGCGGCCCCCACATCATAGTTCTCAAGTAACTATAACTTGTGCTCTAAGGTAACTGTAATTCGTCCCCCACCATGCACAGTGTTTTTGTAAAAAAAAAGTACTGCTAAAATTACACTGATATTATCAGTGATGTTATTAAAGTTGTCATGAATGCTGTAATTTGTAGGTTAATTAGCAGTGCATGGCGAGGGCACGAGTCATAGTTACTTGAGATAACTCTATCACTGGTGAATTTCTATTGTTCTGAATGTTTAAAATATGAGCTCAACTATAACGTCCCTGTAACCTTTATTTTTTTCAGTGAATTTCTACTTTTTTTAAATTCTATTCCTAACTACAACATCTCTGTAACCATTGGTTTTTTTTCACTGAATTTCTATTGTTTTTTAACGTATAGTAATTTTCATTACTATATGTTAATCCAACCACCGCCGCGCAGGGCCTTTGGCCATGCGCAGTGGTGATTGGCCACAGGGCCTGGCCTATGGCTAGGCCATGTGGCCATTCCCTATAACAACCCAACCCCAAGCTGCGCACGGCCTTCAGACGTGCACAGCAGAAATTGGCTGCAGGACCTGGCCGGCGACCATGCCCAAGCAGATCAACCCCTAAAACCACCCAACCCCGTGCTGTGCACGTCCTTCGACCATGCACAGCAGGGGTTGGCTGAAGAACCTGGCCTGCAGCCAGACCCTGCGCCCAAACCCCATAATCACCCAACCCCACACAGCCGAACAGTCTGTCTCTCTTTGTGTGAGAATAGGTGTGAGATGGTGTCTCTGGGTGTGAATGTCTGTCTGGGTGTGAAGGTGGGTGCATGAGGGTCTGAGTGGTTCTGTGAGTGGGTGCATCCGTGTCTGATTGGGTCTGTGAGTGGGTGCATGAGTATCTGAGTGGGTCTGTGAGTGGGTGCTTCAGTGTCTGAGTGGTTCTGTGAGTCGGTGCATCAGTGTGTGAGTGGGTCTGTGATTGAGTGTGGGAGTCTATGAGTGGATCTGAGTGGGTGCATGAGTGTCTGAGTGGGTGTGTGAGTCGACACATGAGTCTCTGAGTGCATATATGAGTGAATGAATTACTGTATGAATGAGTCTGTAAAGTTTTTTTTTTGCTTATTCATGATTGATCTTGATCAATCTCGATTAATCATGAATATCGCGCATGGTGAAGAAAAATTATTTTAAATCCATAATTTGACCCTCAAACACCCCTATATCACACTAGGGCAAGAGTTATAGTTACTTGTAATAACTCTAACAATAACAGGTGAATTTCTATGGTTTGGTACGTTTAAAATGTGAACCCAACTATAATGTCCCTGTAACCTTTGTTTTTGAAGTGAATTTCTCAGTTTTTTTAATTCTATTTTCTAACTATAACGTCCCTGTAAACTTTGTTTTTTCAGCAAATTTCATTTTTTTTTAATGTAAAGTAATTTTCATTGTTATACGTTAATCAAACCAATGCCATGCACGGCCTGTGCCCAGGCCCTGTGGCCAACCCCTATATCCACCCATCCTGCTCTGCGCATGGCCTTTGGCCATGCACAACAGTATTTGGTCGCATGTCCACAATCCCCCCTCCCCCAGCTGATTTCGACCCCGGGGACCACGTCCCCCAGGGCTCGGAGTAATTATTTTTTGGAGGAGGGGGAGCTGTGTGACCCCCTCCCCAGGCCATTCTTTGCCCTGGGGACCCCATCCCCTGGGACCTGGCCTGAATACTTTTTTGGGGGGAAATGGGGGGGGGACCATATGGCTCCCCTCCCCAGGATGATCAGGGGCCTGGGGACCCCTTCACCAGGGCCCAACCTAATTTTTTATTTTTTTTGGGCAGGGGGCCACTTGGGCCCCCTCTCCAGGGTTGATTTTCGGCCCAAGGGACACCATCCCCTGGGGCCAAGCATTCTAAAATGTTTATTTTTTGGAGCCAGGGCGTGCGCAGCCCCTTCCCCAGGTTGATCTTCGCCCCAGGGACCCCATCCCCCGGGCCCTGGCCTAAATATTTATTTATTATGTTTTTGGAGGGGGGGCGCGCGTCACCCCTCCCCAGGGCGATAAGGTGCCTGGTGGCCCCTTCCCCATGGCCTGGCCATGTGAACTGGTTGCCCAGTCACAATGCTGGGGGCTCTCTGCCTCCTGCGGGAGCAAGCATTGCTGTCACAGAGAGGGGGCTGCTAAAACAACTCGATCTCTATGGAGCACTTTTCTCTGTTCGTAGCGAGGGAGAGCTGTTTGACTGTTACAGGAAACAAGTATGTCTCATGACATAGCAGGAGCTAGCCCTAGGGCATGGGGTCCCCAGGGCCCCTGACTGGCCTGGGGAGGGGGGACATGGGGCTCCCCTCAGCAAAAATAGACCCGGAAAGGTGGTGGTCCCCAGGGTTTGGAGGTCCAAAACAGACCCCCTTCACAGTTTTAATATAGCCCTGGGGAGGTGATGGTCATGGGGCTGTGAGGGAGGGCACGTGAACCCCCCCATCAGTATTTTTTTCACACTGCGGGGAGGTGGTGGTCCTCAGGGCAGCGGAGGGGCGTGCAGCCCCCACATCATATTTGTTTAACACACCGGGGAGGTGGTAGTACCCCGGGCAGCTGGGGGGGGGCGCATGGCCCCCCTGCATTAAATTTAATAAAGGTCTTGGGGAGATCGCAGTCCCCGGGGCAGCAGGGGGCCACATGCCTTCCCCCGCTTTAAATGTAATGAAAGCCCTGGGGAGGTGGTGGTTCCCATTGCAGCAAGGGTGGGAGTCAGGTGCCCCTGCATTAAAATAACAATGCCCCTGGGACCAGGCCCACCCAGGGGCTTATTAAAAAACAAGCGCAGGCGCTCAAACTTGTTTTTTTTTTTTTTTAAATCAGCAGATCATCCCTGATGTCTGCTGAACATTGTTTTTAAAAATGCTTTTTTGCCCTGGGAGAGTTCCTCTGGGATTCCACCACCAGAGATGAGGTGTCAGGGTATCTGTACCCTGGCCCCTTTTCTTATTTTTTATATATTTTTTACACGGATGACAACACTTCCTGGTTGAAGTGTTAGTAGTCAATCAGATCTTAGCACGAGATTGGGAGGATTCTTCACGTCCCTATATATACAAAGTATTACAGCTTTGGACTGGTCAAACACCGTCCAAGCCAACCTGGAATGAGTAAAGCAACCCCTGACACGTGTTTCGCTCTCATTAGAGCTCTTCAGAGGGGTATAGCTTTGTCCAGACACAAGGGAGCACCCAGTATAAGTCAAACCAAGGCCCTTTCAGGGATAGAGTGACGCATAAATTATGCAAAAAACAAAGGAGAGCTCTAATGAGAGCGAAACACGTGTCAGGGGTTGCTTTACTCATTCCAGGTTGGCTTGGACGGTATTTGACCACTCCAAAGCTGTAATACTGTGCCTGGAGTGGTAAATGGCTTTTGTCATTTTACAGCTCGGCAAGGATGACACTATGTCAATCCTATGCTTAAAGATTTTGCTGTATAAATGGCAAAAGACTTTGGGGGTTATTCCGACCCCGGCGGGCGGCAGGCGCCGCCCGCCTGGCGGGAACCGCCACTTGGCTGCTCCGCGGTCAAAAGACCGCGGAGGCCATTCTGACTTTCCGGCTGGGCCGGCGGGCGCCCGCCAAGGGAGCACCCGCCGGCCCAGCGGGAAAGGCCCTGCAACACAGAAGCCGGCTCCGAATGGAGCCGGCGGTGTTGCAGGGGTGCGACGGGGGCAGTTGCACCCGTCGCGTTTTTCACTGTCTGCTATGCAGACAGTGAAAATCATGCTGGGGCCCTGTTAGGGGGCCCCTGCACTGCCCATGCCAGTGGCATGGGCAGTGCAGGGGCCCCCAGGGGCCCCACGACACCCGTTCCCGCCATCCTGTTCCTGGCGGTAAAAACCGCCAGAAACAGGCTGGCGGGAAGGGGGTCGGAATCCCATGGAGGTTCAGCCCAGCCAGGGGAAATCCGGTGGGAAACCGCCGGATCCCCTTTTCTGACCACGGCTTTACCGCCGCGGTCAGAATGGGCAGGAAAGCACCGCCAGCCTGTTGGCGGTGCTTTCCATCGTTCACGGCCCTGGCGGGTTTTACCGCCAGGGTCGGAATGACCCCCTTTGTCACTATCTAGCTCAGCAAGGATAGCACTGTGCTAATCCTATGCTTAAAGACTTTGCTAGATAAGCAGACATTTGAGGTGAGCAAATCTAGAGTGTCGCTGGTGTTGCAGGGTGCTCCTTACTAGAGCAGCTCTCCACCTAAAATTGGGAACTTCACAGCGTTCTCCTTTGTTTTTTGCATAATGTATGCGTCACTCTATCCCTGAAAGGGCCTTGGTTTGACTTATTCTGGGTGCTCCCTGGTGTCTGGACAAAGCTATACCCCTCTGAAGAGCTCTAATGAGAGCGAAACACGTGTCAGGGGTTGCTTTACTCATTCCAGGTTGGCTTGGACGGTATTTGACCAGTCCAAAGCTGTAATACTGTGCCTGGAGTGGTAAATGGCTTTTGTCATTTTACAGCTCGGCAAGGATGACACTGTGTCAATCCTATGCTTAAAGATTTTGCTGTATAAATGGCAAAAGACTTTGTCACTATCTAGCTCGGCAAGGATAGCACTGTGCTAATCCTATGCTTAAAGACTTTGCTAGATAAGCAGACATTTGAGGTGAGCAAATCTAGAGTGTTGCTGGTGTTGCAGGGTGCTCCTTACTAGAGCAGCTCTCCACCTAAAATTGGGAACTTCCCAGCGTTCTCCTTTGTTTTTTGCATAATTTATGCGTCACTCTATCCCTGAAAGGGCCTTGGTTATATATATATATACATATATATATACACATACACACATCAACATTTTAACTGGTTATAATGATAGAAACTATCTTATAATACATTTTACAACGTTTTTTAAAAAGCAGCACTAAGAAAAAATTAGCGTACGACCTCCCAGACATATTAGGTGAGTACTTCCATATCTCTTATGTTGTAAATAACTTAAGAAACTATAATGTCCATTTTATAAGTGCCTCATATGCGAGTTACAATGTGCAGGCTGTTTAAGCATATCTTGAAGTCTAAGGAAATGCCATGGGGCATTTGGAAATAAACTTGAAGACCTGCGTGTTAGATATCACTGGAGACGAAGTGCAGAAACAGGCGGAACCATCTCCGCGGTGAGATAGCTCAAACAGGGCTGACACTTTCTTATACATTTTCAGCCCAAACTACACATTGAGCTCGCACGTGGAAAAATACAAATGAAAGAAACCGCAGTACATTAGGCCTGACTGGACCACACATGAACTGCATTAAAAATACATTATATCATTCAACACATACATTCAGTCACATAGAGAGGTAAATAAAGATTTCTTTCACACTGAGGAATAACCTAAATCCTGAAACAGGAATCAACTTCAACATGGTACCGTTTTTGAGACTTTGCACATCTTAACTTGTCCCTTTCTCTCTAAGCTAACCAAACCGAGGAAAAAAAGAGAAGTGAAAAAAATGACAAAAAAAGCCTACATGACAGGAAATTGAAAATGTAAATAGTCACTATTTAGCTTTACTATTAGAAATAAAATTTCAAATAAAGTTCCATTAGACATTTTCTTAAGGGGGTGTTCTATCATTCATAAAAGACTCTAACTCACGTGATTTAACTAGAGCAGTGGTTCCCAACCTTATGACTTCTGTGGACCACCCACTTTATCTTTAATGGAACCCGGGGACCCCACTGAATCATAATTCGAACCCCAGGACCCTCTACTGAGTCATTACTGAAAGCTGGGGACCTAATCTGTTAATATTTTTTTTTTTTTTAAGCAGTCGCAGACCCCCTGTGGAGGCTGTGTGGACCCCAAGGGGTCCCCGGACCACAGGTTGGGAACCACTGAACTACAGCCTTACTTTGTTTTAGGTTTCGGCTCCACAGAACTTTATCTATTCGTTGAACAGATGTATTGTTTCTAGTGTACATATAATGGGATGTGGGTCAGCTCTTACTCATGATTGGATGGCTTTGTTGCTATCTCACTTGCCCGCTCCTGATTCCATGGCTTTCCACCCCAATCATATGGCTGCCCTGCCCTGAAGCATTTCAGTCTTCTGATTGGTTTGCTTGCATTTCTCCATTGCTGACCTTTCTTGCATTTAGTACCTTCCACCTGAATGTATGTGTTTTCTTGCACTCTCCTCTCGTGCCGCATTTCCCTCCATCCTTTTCCCACCCTAAATCCCCTCCATCCTGCTCTTTTTATTTTTAAGGCTCCTCCATCATCTGTTCTCATTTCCTCCCCCTTTAACTCCAATCCCCAAGCGTAGATTCCCATCCACCAGTGATTTTTTGGGACGCATGTTAGCATAAAACTGCTACAATACCGTTGACAACTTTTTCAAGTGTCATTTGCTTTTTTATTTCTCCTGAATATTTTAATTTCTTGATCCAAAGTGGGAGTCCACAACGTTAGACTGGTAAATAAAAAATCGCTGCATGTAGTGTGATGCCGACCCCAATCTTGTAATGTATTTTATCAGAAAACGCATTCCAAAATTGTGATCATATGCGTGCTTATGTACTAGCAGACATGTGAATGCATGTGATTACAAAACAAACCACTTGTAAGGCCAATAGCTCAGCATTTTAGAGCCAAGACGCATTGGTTTTGCCAATGCTTATTAACTTTATATTGCCCCACTAAAGTGATATTTACAGTTAAACGAGGTGGCTCTCTATCTGTGGATCATCCAAAGTGAAGCTTGTTTCGGTACAAGCAGCCCCCTCAATCACACACTTGTTAATACATTGGAGGTGGACTGACATGAGCAATGGTATACGCCCTCCTCCATCACCTGCCAGAGGTATTGAAGAGAGACTGAGATTGTAGAAAAACTAAACAGTGGTATTCACAGCCAGAATTCTACCACTGTTTATGTTAAATATCTCTTCTTTAGGGCTGCAGAAAATTGTGAAGATGGGCCAAGTTTTTTTCAAAAAAGCAGAACAAGTGCACTACAATAGGTTATTTATCCTTTTAAATAGTACATCTTCTGGCCCTGTATTTAGCATGGAACTCCTTATCTAACTTGAGCTGTCGTTATTGCTAAGAGCCTTGTACTGTACAGCGGGATATGTGATTCATATGTGCACATACATACATACATAGAATTTACTGAGTGTTAGGAATTCATAAGTTCATATTTCTATACTTCAGATCTGAATTGAAATTACTTTATAAAATCAATATTTCAGTTCTCTAATCGCTGTCTCAACAAATGTGTAGAAAATATGAATTATCTGTGTGAATCTGCTGTTAACCCTCTCAAGGCTGTTGACAACACTCTTGAGACTGTGAATCACCCTAGATACCTAGGGGCATACTTAAGAGCCCCTAACGCCACTCCAACGCTACATTAGCGTCATTTTTTAAATGCTAGTATGGCTTTATAAGGCCAAAAAAGTGCCATATTTACAAAGTGGTGCAATGCATGCATACATGCATGCACCTGGCATAATGTAATGAAAGGGGGCGTTCTCCCGTTAGGGGGGCCAAAAAAATGGAACAAGGAAATCTAAGAGATTTCTTTGCGCCATTTTTTTGGCACTTTTAACGCCTGCTCGGAGCATGCGTTAAAAGAAGGCTTCCATTGCTTATAATGGGCCTCTGGGTGCTTTGCAAGATAAGCGTCAGAATTTCTGCAAAGCGCCGGAGTAGCGTCAAGAATTCAGACGCTAGTCCCCTAACTTCTACCATGGTGCGGCGTAATTTAAATACAGCGCACACATGGCGGGTTGGGGGGCACTAAGGGGCGCAAGAATAGTGGCGTTTCACTGTGTGCACTGCCATTTTTCTTGAATATGCCTCATAATGCGTAAGGAGACCATGACAAAATGTGGCGATTCCTGATTCTCTAACAAAAACCACGTTAGAAGCATTAGCCATAAGACTGAGATGAAATAGACAGTAAATTAAGCAGCATACACTTGAAAATACAGAAATGTTGTCCACGTTAGGAATGCAGGGCCATCAAGAGGCTATCATCTCAATGTATTGGAACCACGATAATTTGGTGCAACAAATTAAACTGACACAGAGATTATTAGCTGGCAACATACATCAATTAGTTAACGCTCCCTCAAACATCTGGAGTGATTAGAAGGCAAGGAGTCTTCCGCCTTGCAGTCCTTCGTGGTACATAAATGTGGTACAGCAGATAGGGTAATAGTAATATTTGTTATTTACGGTGCTTAAACGTGGCAGAATTTATTTTGAAACACTATGATGAGCAAGTTACTACAATAACAACTGTTCTTTTATTTCCTGGTACCGTTCCATTTGCAATGCAAAGTCAATAGCTTTTTTTTTTTTTTTTTAATGTGGGTATTAATCTGCAGTTTGCATTTATGGGACTTCGTGCGTATCAGGGAGTCCTGTGCCTGCCATACCACACTCTCTAGCCTCGAACGGTGTTCTGGTCCTTTGCTTTGAAAACATTTCTCAAGTACTTGAAAGCGGAGTCTAGTTAAAATGACATAACTGTTGGTCTTTCTTATTCGATTAAATCGCTCGAGCACAAGACAAAAGGGCCTAGAACCAATCGATCTTGTACAGCTTTCCTCCCCGCCTTTCATTTTAATTCTCATCCGCAGCTGTGTTTCTAAGCAGGTTACTTTTCAGATTTCCAGATGTTACGCCGATTTCCTAAAGCATGCATCAAAAAACCAGAAGGAAATCCCTTTTCATTGAAAGGAAGACTGGAGTTGCCAAAACTCCTTTGCTCCCGGTGGCCTCGAGCCAATAAAATATTAATATAACAGTGAAATACTACTGTTTCTCTTTCAAAGGCATCTCGTCAGTGCGGTTTTCAATTAACTGTTCTCTGCTGCAGTCTTTGGTGCGTGGGAAAGCCAAGGGTTTTTTTATTATTATTTTTTACTAGAAAGGAGTTCCTCAGGTTCTCGCGCACGCGGAAATATTTAGTATCGAACCCGGGGTAGTTAGAAGGATATGTTGAGACCAACCGGTTTCCTATTCGCGAAGAACTTGCTCAGAAACCTACTGGCTTAGTTTACGGACCACCAGGTGAAAAACGGTATTAATGTTACACTTTCCATAGAAGCTGACTCCAGAAAATGTCTCCTCCGAAGCCCGAGCTTGTTATCCCCACATATGGTAAGCACAAATCATGTGCCTGGTCCAGGCCCACATCTGAAAATGGTTAAGAGGGACATTGCCTAACTCCCAAATGAATCCCACTGGCGCTAGGGATGGGAAGGACATCAATATTGTGCTCCTCCAGGCCAGCTGGACCACTGCTCTCCAGTTAATCGATGTGGAAATCTGACTCATATTACACAGTTGGGATATTATTGTTTTCTCAGTCTAGATGTTATTGGTGAATTCCCAAAAATATAATGGGAGAAATTATACATTTTCATTAGTTGTAGCGTAGTTCATAGAAGAGTGCACTAGTTTTTACTTTGGACTTATAATTTTAAATATGTCTGGGCCATATTAGAAAAGATCTGATCCAGCTGGCCGGCAACTGAAACACCACTGTCCTTGTCGTTAGAGACCTCTCTAAAGCCTTGATCTCACACACAAGACCACACTTCAAGTATCTCAAAGGTTGCATGGATCCCTCCGTCGCAGTTGCTTTGCCAACTACCAGCAGAACTACCCCCTGCCTAATAACCTCTCCACATCTCATCCCTTGTAAAAATATAGTAGATATGCTGATTTGTAGAGCGTAATGTGCTGTTTATTACCATTGTTGTGTGTGAGGAGAGGCCATGTCTCTTGAGACCCGAAGCATTGAATCAGTGGTCCAGCCCCTCCTCCCTTCAACAATTGTATTAAATAGTATGTGCCTCTGGCTCCTCCAGGTACCAAAAGATGCCTTTCATCCATGGAGTCTCAAAGGGTCCCATACTGTCTGCTGTTATCTTCAACCCCTACGCGGAACCACTTGGTGCTCTACTAACAGATAATAGAATTAAGGGCCTGACTTAGAGTTTGGGGGAGGTGTTACTCCGTCACAACGTGACAGAGAACCCGTCCTCCATATTACAAGTTCCATAGGCTAAAATGGAATTGTGATACAGTGGACGGGATATCTGTCACGTTTGTGACAGAGTAACTTCCTCTGCTAAAATCTAAATCAGGCCCTAAGATTCTCTAATATTCTAATAATACACAACTGTACTTGAAAGTCTCCTCTGCTTCAGCAAGCCAGCGCCTCAAACACTCTCTGCACATCATCCACATGTGGATGTCTAGCACTTCCGGAAGCTCAACCTGAATCTCATCCCAACCTAGACAAAATTCCTATTATTTACCAAGAACACCAATATGAAAAAGTACAAAGTAGGCTCAATTACATGAACCTTGACAGCTTCAAAACCCAACCTTTCACTGAATTCCAGGTCACTTGGGTTAACCTTGGACACTAACCTTGCTGTCAAGGAACATATTGACAATAAAATAAAAACAGTCTGGTACCAGCTCTCTCTTCAAAAGAAAGTGAAACAGTTTATTCGAGAAAGTGATCTCAGAACTGTTGTCAAGGCCCCCAAACTCTTGCATCTGATTGCTGGTAATGCCCTACTCCATGGCCTCCAAGACTCCATACCTGCACCCTACATGCTGCGGCACATCTCATTCAGGGCCTGAGGAAATACAATCACTCCAAGCATGGTGGAACTCTATTGGCTCCTGTGGTTGGCCAGCACCATCTTCAAAACCAGCTGCATCATTTACAAAGCCATCATGACTAGAGCTTGTACATAAGCTCACCATATCCAGTGGCTCTTGATACACCTATATCCAGGACATCATCACACTAAAGAATAAGAAGTGTAAAAAAACAAGGCAGCAGGCATTTTCCATCTTTGCATCCAGGATCTGGAAAACCATCCCTGTATCCATCAGGACCACCCCAACACTGCTCCTTTTTAAGAGAGTGTTGAAGCTCCACCTCTTTAAAGTCCACTACACCACAATGCATTAACCTTCCACAGCTCAGGTACCAGTCCTAGCACTCATTGACTTTATGCCTGTCTATGACCTTGTACAATGTTCCACTGCCTTTTGGCTAAGTTTGTGTTATAGAAATACCATATACATACATACTTACATATGTGCAGGTATAAATAAATACAGACATACATACATACATAGTATATTAATTTCTGCATACCTGCATATATGACTATCTCAGTGCAAACACCCACAGTGTGAGCATTGAAGATCAAGAAGATTCTGGTGTGTACCGATCTCTCCTCTACTATGATCATAATATGGGATTTGGCATATGCATTATAGAAATAAATGACTTATTCTGTATTTATTACTACACTACCTCCATAAAGCATGTCTTATTAGAAACATTTATTTTCACTTTCAGAGCATTATTTAAATACATATCGATTCTTCCATTATTCATGATAGCCTCCCTACAATCTTTCAATAAACTATGTAGTTATACTTCATATTTGTCCTTAAGTTTCTTGTGTAATATGTCCCTGTGAACTTTCTCTTCAATCCATTGTCAATATGAATATCAAAATTGCCTTCGTACTTACAGCTGCACGTAATGAATATAACAATTCAATACATATTTTTCACCCCCATTTTGCACACATTTATTCACTTTCCTTGAATTTGTGCATTATTTGCTACAGTAATTTTCCACTGAAGGAATATTATTGTACACATTGTTAGTTACTGTGAGAAAGTAAATTACCAATTGGGGTGGACGCTAAAGGTCACTATATTGTTAAGTTCAGTTAATGGTTTTAGCAATTTAAACTTGAGCTCAACCCCCAGCAGCTTTGGCACAGAACAGACATGCCTACCCTAAGAAAATACAAAAGCATTTAGAAGTCAAGAACACAATGAAGCTCCCTTTAGAATTTAAAAACAGAGAATAATTTGATGAGTAAAATGGCATCATAACAACAACAAAATACAATAAGGGGAATCTGAAACATTTGTTTAAAAAAATCTAAATAATAGCAGTAAAAATGCAAATTGGAAATGAACAGTGGCGGGAGACTGGGACCTAGATGCAATTTCAGCATGACAGCGATGGAGGACGGGTTGGGCACACTACCCAGTTTTGATCTGATGAGTGGTTTTATCTTGGTACTAAGTCCCAGATTTACAGATAGATTTA
This sequence comes from Pleurodeles waltl, assembly GCF_031143425.1. NCBI lineage: Eukaryota > Metazoa > Chordata > Amphibia > Caudata > Salamandridae > Pleurodeles > Pleurodeles waltl. The sequence continues at coordinate 870,671,667 of NC_090443.1, read as the reverse complement.
CTTTTTTAATGCAAACATGGCGCAAAGTGTTGTAGTGGGATTTACAACCCAAATCGCGATTTGCATTGAATTATAACACAAAGTAGAACAAAGCTGCATAATGTGCTGCCCTACATTACTTTACCATAAAGTAGCGCACCATGGGTGGTGCAAGGGTGCCCCCCTTGCAATCACTTTCTACAAAGAACTGTAGATAGGGTTTTATACCAAATGACGTGCCTCTTCAAGGCAGCTGTAACAAGAAGAAAGGTTTTAATTTCTTCTCATTTTCCCTGAATTGCATTCGTACAGTATTGTTCAGCACAAATGCAAAGTGGGAAATGACTTTAAGCATAGTTTAGATACTGGAAGGGACCCCTTTCACCTCAAAACCTATGCTTTTCCCAATGCAGACATAGTTGCACTATCGCACAAGGGTGTCTGAGCTGGCACATGGCAGCCAAAAGTGTGCCAGTGCGGGGAGAGAGCAGAACAAAGCCACATTTTAGTAGCTATCACACTGTTTGGCTTTCTCCCTTTCATGTAATACAGTGCAGCAACTTTACTTGCTGTGTTGTGCTCCATTGCACTGTGCAACTTCTAGGTAAGTCTCTACCTGTATATTTTTTTCCTGGAAGTCAAAATCCTTCAGCGCGACAAGGCAGTAGGCTTTATCCGAGGAGTTGCTGTGAGCCCTACTGCAAACAGTTACACAGTATCCCTCACTCACAAAATTCAAGAAGGAGAAGTCCTTCTCCCCTTGTGCAGAACCCAGTGGTGTGGCCAGGTTAAAGGGCAGTACCCTCCTCTTTGGTCACTCTACACCAGTTCTGAGGGCAGTGTAGTATTCTTCTTTACATCACACACGAGAGTTGGTTACCTAGCAGATGGAATGTTGAATGTTGTTTTATTCTCTCCTTGAGGAGAATGCGTGTGTTTGGTAGTACAGTGTTGCGTGGATGACATTTGGGAGGAGTATGCTGTCCTGGACAGATGCTGCCATGTGAGCTCATCTCATACTTCTGTACTATCTGAATGAAGAGAGTACCTTCTGCTTACTTCAAACAGATCCAAATGTGTCTTTCTTCACAACAGGCAGCTTTCCCCTCTACCTGGTTTGGTGACTGCTTGAATCGTAGGATAAAAGAAGGGGCTTTTGGAGGTGTGATCTGACATCTGTTGTGACCGGGTTGTCTCATTTGAAGTAAATTAAGTTCCTGACAATGCAAAACTGGGCTTCCTGTCAGAAGAATAAACACCTCCCCCTCACCCGGGCCTTTTTCTCTTCTCCAGGATCAGTTTTCAAGCCTCATCAGAACTATTCACCAGCTGTGTGACAGTTGGAAGCTAATGCAAATTATCCTCCAAGAGCTTCAGCCAGGAAAGAGGAAAGGTTCTAAATGTCCCATTCCCTTAATATTTATAAAAAATATGACTTCATCATTGAATTGGGCTTTTAATAATAAATATTTAAACAGCCTTTAATTAGCTTTCATAGCTTGAGATAGCAGAATTAATATTTAATATTGCTCCTCACTGTTTCTCTATGGGTCAATCAGCTTTCCTACAGTGAAATAGTTTTTGGGGTCCAGTCACTGTAGACACATGTTAACTTCAAATTCCCACATGTCCTACTTTTACAATCTGTGCACCCTGCCATGTGGGTAACATAGGGGATACTTATTAGTATTTAAAAGAGAAGGTTTATCCTGCCAAAATGTGGATTGGTGTGCTTTGTTTGTTTCCCTGAAATACAGTGGTATCAGACAGTGTGCAGAGGGAGCAAGGTGGTAAGTTGTGTCTGTAGGATGCAGAACTGTGAGGTGTGTTAGTCTCTCTATGATGAAGTGCAGTGCTCTGGGTCACTGTCTTGTGAGACCAGTGCAGCATGGCTGTTCTGAAGTTATAGGACAGAGTAGTCAGTTAGTGTCCATAAGATGCAATTTAGTGTGATTACTTGGGGTTCCAGTAATGCAGTGCAGTGTGTTTCCGTAATGTCCTCAAAATTCGGTGATATTTGGATTTCCAACGGTAGCGTCTCTAGGGGGTGTGTGGTGTGCTAGTACCCCAAAAATACAGAACAGCATGGTGCATTTGGCTCTGTGGCATACAGTGGGGCCAGTTAGTGTCCATACTGAGCATTGTGTGGTTAGCCTCTCTGTGCTTATTTCTGTAAGATAAAGGGCTGAGTGCCAGGTTAGTGTTATGTGGCCATATTGCAGAGTGACAGGTTAGTGTTCCTATGTTGTTTGCAAAGTGGTATGTTAGTGTCTCTAGAGTACAGTACAGCGTGATTGGTTAGTATCCTGAGAATACAGTGCAGTGTGGTCCTTTAGAGTTATGTTGTAATACACAAGAACACGTAATCCATGTATAAAAGCCCATTTCTAATTTCCTCCTTAAAGGAGACATGTCAGGTAACAGCAGATCACAGATCAATTTAAAGTTACACATCAAACAAACATGAAACATGAAATTTCTTTCTTCTGCTCCGTTTTTTTAAAGGAGCATTGATAAGCAGAAAGGAGATATTTATGATGTTCATTTTTTCCATGCTTTAGGTTAATATAGAATATATAGAATTTGTCAATATGTTTCTAGCATCCTGAGCAGTAGCTGTCTTGTACTAAACCGTATCTAATATTTTGATAACAAATATCTGACTAGTTTTTGATGTGCTTAATTTTGCACTAGTGATTCTAATATTATTGTTTATGTTTAAATACATTTTTCTCTTTCATATAAAAGAGCACCACCATACCAGGAATATAAGCAGGCGGTTAGCTTCAGGGGAGGGGTGTGGGGTGTTAGACCCCCCCCCTAATAAATTAATTTTCTGATAGTTGGGTACAGATGCTTATAGTTGGGTAATAGTTGGGTATGGTGTGGAGTCTATTGGATTTCACCAGAAATATTTACATACACACAGGAAAAAATGCACACACATTCTCTCCCTCTCCGTTTTTAAAGTCGTCAAAAATATTGGTAATTTTACTAGTGTTTTTCCCTCACTTATTACCCTACCAATCCACGTTCCTCTCGCTTTTCACTGCCCCATGCCTGTGGTAATTTGTTTAAACATTACATGCCAGTCTAATTGACGGAAAATCTCAAGCTCACCACCCTCTCCCACCCCCAAATCTTACTGACCCGGGTAAGCCCCGGATATAAGTGTTTTGTGAAAAGGCTCATAGTGTGACCATGTAATGCACATGACTTTGGAGTTCCATCACCTTATAAAGGAATTCGGCTTTCAGCCTTGTTTGTTCCTCTATGTGGTGCTGAAACTCCTCGGGACTTGCAATATTCTTATAGTGTACAGCTGGGAGTATTTTGCCCCAAATTTATTGTGCTATGTTGTCCTGTTGTTTTCTGCTGGTGTGTTTAAGACCTCTCAGTGCCAGTGATTGTACTGCCTGGAGATGATGCTCTCACAACTAAAGGTAATCAGTTGTTGCCTGTCGAAAGGCTGAAGGCTTGTTTCAAAGATGAATAGCATGGAATGAAAGCAATCCCTGACGATTAGACGCAATGGGGGGGCCCGCGGAGAGAGAGACTCGCTCTAGTCTCTCCGCGGGTCTTTTCGGGACAACAGGAAGTGGCGCGGGCGCGCCAGGATTGGTGGACAGGTAAGTAGGGGTGGGCTTCAGGGATGGGTTAAAAGGGGGTGGAGGGGTGGGGTCGGCCTCTTTCCAGGCCGACCATTAGAGGGAGGAAGGTTTTGACCACCCACCCGCCCTGCACAGAAGGTAGGCAGCATGGGAGAGGGTTGTTAAGGGTAAGGCGTGATTAGGTAGGTAGGTTTAGGTTTTGACGTCAGTTAGGACAGGTGCGGCACAAGGGTTGGCAGGAAATGGGGGAGGGGGGAGAGCCAGATGCGGGCTTGTTCCCCCCTTCCAAGGGGAAAAATGAGGTGAAGGATCAGAATGGGGGGAGGATTGTTTACAAACAAGGAGGGCATGGAAGGAATAGGGGAGTGTCTAGGGGAGGGGATTTGAAGAGAGCTATTAGAAGAGAAGGAAGGGCATAAGGAAGCTTTTAAGTTGAAAGTTGGGCGAGAGGGTTTTCATACAGTTCAAAGTTGTTGTTGTTTATGTTAAATCCTGTCCTAAATAAATGACCTTTTACACTAGAAATGAGTGTCAATGTATGTTTGTCCCGATTCATTCGAGGTTTTCTTATTGAAACAATCGCTTTCACGTGTGGCATGCACATGGTAATTGTCATGCTATGTTTGCCTAATGTGGTGTTTGCTTAGGGTCTGCATTTTGTCTGTTTTTTCCCCAAATGTCCCACTTGGGGACTGTCACCCTTGTTCAATTGATCGCCATGATTTCCCCAGCCCGGCTCCGAAAATGTTCTCTTGTCACTATGGGGAGTCTGTGTGGTAGGCTGCTGCTGTACAGAAGAGAATCACATGATGACGGCCTTGGCTCTGGCCCAGCTACTGAATTTGTGAAAGTAAGCATACTTAACTAAGACAAATCCCTGTGTCTCACTTGGGAAGAGAACACTTGCTCCAGCCCCTGCACGCCTCCCCTTCTAAATCATGTCAGAAATCATACATCTTCGTCCCTCGGCTCCTATCAATGGCCCTCTAGTACTAGATAGAGAGGGGATAACAGAGCCACAACAGTTGCACGGTCTACATAAACAGTAACAGCAAGGAGAAAGGAAATGGCTAACAAGAATGAGTGAAACCTGAGAGCTCATTCACTAGGAAGGTTTGGCAAAGGTCCCAGCAGGAGTACTAGGGATTTAATGAACATACAATTAAAACATGTGTACATTTTCTGTAAAGAACTTTCTTGAACAAATAAAGCTGAATTTGACATAGCAAACAAATGTTCTAAATATCATGTACATTAATTGTCATAATAAGAGGTTTGGCGATAGTTCCAAATCAACTATGCAGTTAGGGGCTGAATAAGGTTCTCTTGAGCACCCTAGTCAAAAAGGAAGATCATCCTAGAGTAATACTAAAGTCATCGGATGACTCCATCCTGCAGTAGATTGTAATTATCTGGGGAAGTCATCCCAAACCATCCTGAAGTATGTGTGTAGGGCGAAATATTTAAATGAGATGACTCTAGAGTCATCACAAAAACTACTCGAGGATGTGGTTCTGATTACTTTATTTGAATATGCATGGTGATCTTCTATTACTCCAGGAATACCAGCTGACAACTTAAGGATGAGTGTTGATTACTACAGAATGATTCCAGGACAACTTCAGAATGAGTGTGGATTACCATATGATGGTTTTGCCACAACTTCAGGATAAGTGTGGATCACTCTAGGATGATTTCATGACAACTTCAGGATGATTGTTGAGTACTTTAGGACGATTCAGGATAACCTCAGGATGAGCAAGGATTAAAAGTTTTGGATGGCTGTGTATCACTCCTGAATGTGCAAAACAGTTTTGGTTGTATAACTACTTGAGATAATAACACACTTTTGTCACTGACATATAATTTGCTTACACTAATTAATTTGGGCAATACTGGCCCCAGATAGTATCGGTCCTGATAGCAGTGTCAGATAAACCGATACATCAAGACATATTGTCCTGCATCCTGAGTCAGATATTTAGACCGAAGGCTGACAATCAAACATCTAGGTTTCTTGACTATGGGCTGGTAATGACTAAACAGGCTATTGGTATGGTGTGGAAGGCCAGACTTCTGCCGGATATAGCAATGTGGAAGGCGGAGGTTCAGAAATGGACCAGAGCCAAGATAACAGTATTACCAGACCTGAGTCGTGTAAGATGAGGTGAATCATGAAATGGGACACCATATTATTGGCAGTGCAGGCTCAGACAGATAGGAGACCCCCGTAGCGAATGCAAGTAAGACAGTACATTAGCAGCTGGTCACTGAGTAAGACAATGGGCTACACACAAATGTAAACATGTGATGAGTAGGCAATGAAGTGACCCCGCCCTGTCCTGTTGCGATGATGATCTGAAGGCATATGGCCTCCTCATAGTGCGATACAAATATATTTCTGACACTCCCCTTCCCCACAATCGTGATTCTACAGTAGTTTAAGGTGTTATGAACTATTGACTAAATATTCACTTTATATCGGTTCAATTTTTTTTTAAACTATTGAATTATTTCTAGTTTACATGACACAACCTGTGAAAGTAGCAACTAGGAATTAACGAGTAGAACACTGACTATAACTATAAAAGATACATAAGCAATGATATGAAGTTCCCCCCCTTGTTTAATCACGGGCTTGAAGAATGTCAGTCTTTCTCAGTTGATGTGGCAATGAAGGTACCAGTGACATAGAAACAAGGCACACTGAAGCTTATTTAAATACAACTTTTAACAGTCAAAAATTGTATCAGTGAACTCTGTGAAGTCTTCCTGAGTACCTGTACCCAGATATCCTTCCCATATCTTCAAAATAATGTCTTCTCAAAGTCGACTGAATCTCCCAGGGACCATTATATTTCACACTAAGGGCCTCATTATGACCCTGGCGGTAGAGAACCGCCAGGGCCAACGGGGGCGGGAGCACCGCCGACAGGCCGGCGGTGCTCCCTTGGGCATTCTGACCGCGGCGCTTTGGCCGCGGTCAGAACGGGAAAACCGGCGGTCTCCCGCCGGTTTTCCACTGCCCCTAAGAATCCTCCAAGGCGGCTCGCCCGCCAGGAACAGGATGGCGGTAAGGATTGTCGTGGGGCCCCTGGGGGGCACTGCAGGGGCCCCTGTAAGAGGGCCCCGCTAGTATTTCACTGTCTGCATAGCAGACAGTGAAATACGCGACGGGTGCAGTAGCACCCGTCGCACCTTCCCACTCCGCCGGCTCGATTACGAGCCGGCATCCTCGTGGGAAGGGAGTTTTTCCCTGGGCTGCCGGGCGGTCTTTTGGAGACCGCCCGCCAGCCCAGGGAAAAACTCATAATACCCTCCGCGGTCTTCTGACCGCGGAGCGGTATTATGGAGGGCGGCATGGCCGCCCGCCAGGGTCGTAATGAGGCCCTAAGTCTTTCCCATATGTTCCAAATCCATATAGTATGCAGGCCACTAAGTCCTGGGGCCACAGAGGCACTTTTATCAGTTGTTAGAAATGGGGTTTCTGGTTGGCTAGGGTTTGCACCTCAGCCAGGCAGAAACCACCACTCAAGTGGGGTTAATAATTTACACACTAAAGATTACCAGTACCACCCCCTGGTAGCTTGGCACAGATCAGTCATGCTTATCTCTAGAGGTCATGTGTAAAGTGTTTGTGCAACACACTCACACCAGTGACACAATAAATACACCACAATAGAGACTCAACATAGGGTTATATAAAAATACCTTGTATAGTGTAAATAACACATGGGCCAAAATGACAGAAATTAGAAACGGTGCACCCTATGCAAATCCTGAATCAGTACGCATTATCCTGGCAAAGCAAGAAACAAAATGACATACATCCTACCATCAGGGCAAGAAATGCAGCAGGTTATGTCATAAAAGCATAAAACATGACTGACACATCATATCCAATGGTGCGCAGAGGGAACATAGGGCCCAGAAGTACCTGTGCCAGGACTGGCAAATGTACAGTAACAATCACATGAGCAGTGCAGTACACTTTCCCAGATATACAACTGATAAGTATGGTAATACTACCAAGAAAGGTGTTTCCCTGCTGGGAGACTCTTTGCGGTAGTGCGGGGATATGATCACCAAGTGGACATGTATTGAAGTAAGTAAATTACAAATCATGTACATCAACTGGTATTGCACGTAAATATGCAGGGAACAGGCCAAAACGATAATATTCCCTGTATAACATTAACGGTCAGCAGTTTCCAAATAGTTGAAGCATGTAACAATAGGGCGCAGCAACATCAGCTCAACTATTAGACTTGTTACAGTAACCACAGCCAGTTCCAAAAGGAGGAAAGATGTATTGAGATTGGGATGATCCAGGACCTCCCAAAGTATGTCTCAGAGTGTTGGGGGGGGCACACTAATGCCGCCAAGATTCTGCGGGGAGATCTCCCTGGATCTCCCGCATGGAGAATGTCCACAGAGCAGCTACCCGCAGTCGCGGTGCAGCAGCAACCCCCAATACCTTCGGTGCAGCGAGCCTTCGGTGTTGGCTTTTGGGGGCTGCGGTATTTAGCGTTAAGTGCAGTACTAGCCACGTGGGGACGCGGGACAGCCTCACCCGTACGTGGGATGCTGGTTCCACCTGTGCGTGGTACAAAAACCTGAGAATACGTTTAGGCGGCATTTCAAGCAACCCCGTCTGCCACACTTTGCTCTCTGCTGATGACGGCCGAAAGCCAGAAACACGTGTCCGGAGATAGGGGCATTCGCAGCACCAACTTATGGTGAAAAACTTTCTACAACGTTACAGCACTTGCTGCACCCATTTATGGTGAAAGACTTTAAAAAATATTATTCAAATTCATTCTAATGACTGGATTTATCATGATGCTTTGGGGCTATTCGAGCTGGAATGTAAGACAGGGTGCTCCCTTTTTGGATTCTGGAGGGTACTCTTCTTGGGAGGCCCCAGGAAAGCAAGCCGCTGTGTCTCTGTTGAGCCTCCAGGCCCCACAACCACATGACTTTGGTGAAGTTCCTCAGTTCTGCTCCCTCCTCCTCCTTGCCGCCTGCTGCAACTCTCTCTACCTCTGGAGAGGACAGCGCGGGAAGAACAAGGACAGCACCACCCACGTAGGGGCACGGGACTGGCTCACCCCTTCCAGGGGATGCTAGTTCTTTGGTTAGCAGAGAGGCGCTCCACATGCGCTCCTGCCACTCGCCTGGAAAAGGGGGGAAAGCACTGAACACACATAAATCTCTCCTAGAAAGAGGGAGGAGCTGGGACACCCACCACACACCAATTCTCAGTCAGAGGGGGCAGGAAAATGTAGCGCTCACCATGCACCAGCATCGAGGGGATCCAAAACACCCGCTAAAAGCAAGTTTAAGCTGGCAAAAGTAGGGAGGGAGCAAGCCACCCAGACCTTGGAGAACACTGGGGAGGACACCACACAGACTAGCACAATACAACAGGTAGTCCCACTGGCCATCTTCTCTTTGCCGCCCACAGTGTCTCAATATAACCGTGTCAGGGATCAGCTAGCAACAGGGCAAAAAACAAAAAAGACATCCAGGGAGTCCATTGTGCCACCCATCAGTAGCAGTTCCAGGGCAACCATAGAAGAGCAGTCCAGATGAGTCCTTCTTGCAGACCAGCAGTCCTTCTAGAAGAGGTTCAGTCCCAGTTCCAACAGTGCTCTAAAATCATAGGGCAGAGCCCCTGTACTTATACTCCGGGGCCCAGCTTCTAGGAGGTGGGAGAAGGTTCGAGCCAGATACGACCACTTCCAAGAATTTCCCCTTCTCCCCTACTCTGGCTCTTGATATCAGTAGGGGGTAAATAAGACCTTTGTGTAGGGCAGGACACAGCCTGTTCAAGTGTAAAATGTGAACGGCCCTCCTTGTCTGCCCCCCAGGAAGTCCACCAGTATGTAGATGAATGTAGATATAACCCTGTCACACCTAAGCCTCCCTGATGGATGGCTGTCTGGAGAGTATGCACAAAGTGAAGCTGTCACTATGCCCTAGAAGAGGACTGGAGTCAGGCTGCAAAGCACCTGAGTTATAAGCGTATAAGCGTAGAGAAATGCCCACTTTCTAAAAGTGGCATTTCTAAAATAGCAATATAATATCCACCTACATCCTAGTAAGAAGGACATTCCAAACATAGAAAAATGCCCTTGCTACTCCTCACAGATCAGAAATTGCCACTTAGACATATTTTAGGGAATTCCCAGTGCAAACCTATGAGAAGAGCAACACTCACAGCAGTGAAAAACAAAATAGATTGTCACTACTAGGACATGTAGCACATAAAATATATGTCCTACCTTTTACATACACAGAACCATAGGGCTATCTATGGCATACCTTTGGGTGACTTAGGTGTAGTAAAAAAGAGAGTTCAGGCCTTGGCAAGTAGTTTGACTTGCCAAGTCAAAGTGGCAGTAAACTGCACATGTAGGCCCTGCAGTGGCAGGCCTGACAAGTTTGAAAGGTTACTTCTCTGGCTAGCACAATCAACGCTGCATGCCCAATCGGAGCATTTAATTTACATGCCCTGGGTATACGGTATATCATTTAAAAGGGACTTACAGGTAAATAAAATAAGCTAAATAGGTATAAGACAATTATACCAAGTTTTAGGGGAGAGAGCACATGCACTTTAGCAATGATTAGGAGTGGTAAAATGATCCGAGTCTTAAAGCCCACAGAAAGTGGGCCAGAAAAATAGAAGGAGAAAGGCAAAAAGTGTGGGGATAACCATGCAGAAAGGACCATTTTTAACATCAGTCCACCCACAACACACTTCCAGTTTTGAGTTTCTTGCTCATACCGAGACAATTTTTCAATTAATTTGCTTCACACAACAAACTAAACACATAGAATGATTTTCGACCCACATGCCACGGCAGGACGACGGCCCATCCGGCATTTTTTTTACTCCCAAATGTTAGTCTTTGGCAAATAAAAAAGTGTATATCCCTGAATTGCTGGGCATTTGGGGGCATTAGTCATTATTTCATGTCACCAGTACGACCCTGCTAATGTAAGTCCCAGCAGCAAAAACACAGTGCACATGGAGTTGAAAAGATTACCGGAAATTAACCAGGCCTTTAAAGGCCATGCCAGCTGCTTGATTCTGGCAAATCACCAGCAGTGTTCTGATGGCAGAGTTGTGGATGGCTCAGATCTGGGAAATCCATCAGTTCCATCACTTCACTATCAAGCCCGAGAACCCAGAAATAAGATGGGTCACTCTCCCCAATTTTGGAAAATGTCCCAAGTCCTCCAACCTCTAAAAAAATGCACATGTTTCTCCAACCTAGCTGAATCTGCCCAGGGTGCCTGTAAGTTGCTCAGACTTGGATAGCCCTCCTATTTGTCACCAAAAGTTCACAGTCGAGCAATGTGTATTTTCAATTGGACTTTAAATGCATAGCTCCCTTGATTAAAGTAAGGGTGAACATAGGACTGGCTCAGAAAAATTAGAAAAGGCCACACTGCACATACTGGAGATATGTTTCGGGAGAGATTGCATCCCTCCGAAAAGTTTCTTGAAGAAGGTTTCTGCACCATATAGTAGCGCCAATTAGAATCTGGGGATGCTGTGTTTATATGCTATCTTCATGGGCATCAGTTAACCAAAATGCCATGGGAACGGAAGTGACATCACATACCCTTTGACCCTAATGACATCACAGGGATTGACATCATATCACCCTTGACCCTGATTTTGTTCAGAAAGGCATGTCTCATAAACTTACCATCAAAACATTGAAGTTGCTGAAGTTCCTTGCATGTTCCTACAACAGCATGATACAGACAAAATGTATTTTTTAAGAACAGCCTATGTTATGTTGCTGAGTTGATCTTTGTAAGTTCTGGGGCATAGTACTTGCCCTGACTTCAAATGAAAGAGCAAAGCGAGAACGCCAGACCTCTTCTAGGGGATATCTACCCTAAGAAATATTTGAAAAGAATTTTGTGAATGCAATTTTCACATACATTTGCTAAAATGGCATAGATGCTGAAAGGGCCCCCATTAAATATTCAAATTCTTTCACGGTGGGCCTGTTTAATGAAATCTGACATACACCAGGAGTTAGCCCCATTTAAAAAAAATGAGGTATGGGCAGCATATGTCAAAAATTACTTCCATTGTACAAGGGCCAGCATTTTGTCATGGGTGGCCCCTACACCAAAAATGACATAAAATATACCAGTGCCAGAAGAATTTTGCAATTTATGCCATCCATATACCATAGGTGACAGTTATGTAAAAAATTACCTTCGTATGTCAGGGCCAGCATGTTGTCATGGTTGCCACCCTCCCATATGCCAGATTGCCCAACTTTAGGCCAAGAGTTCCCTTCATTCTGCTAGTACCAGCATTTTACCATTGATGTCCATATGCCAAGAATTTCTTAAACTATGCCAGTATTTAACAACAGCGTGCCAGTGCCAGTATTTTGCCACCGATGTCTGTCATGCTCAGAGTTGTTGCAGGTAAGTCAACACCAGTATTTTGCTGTGGGTGTCCCTATCAGACAATAAGTACCCTCAGTATGCCAAGGCAAACACCAAGCTTGCAAGCATTACATCACGTTTTGCTCACATTCACTTACTTACACTCCTTTTCTCACTCACTCACTCCCTTACACCCCTTATACTCATTCTTAATCATTCTCACTCACTAGCATTCACTCCTAATCTCACACATTTTCACTCACTCACAACCAGGTTCAATAATGCTTTGCACACGGCTTGTATCACTTTTGTGATGTAAACCCATTGATTGCAAAGTGTTAGAGTGGGATTTACTATCCAATGCAAATCAGAATTCACATTGGATAGAATCCTAAAGTAACGCAAAGTTACGGTATGCATTGGTTTCTGTTTCTTTGCATCAAGGGGGCATTCATGGGTGGTTCATGGGTGTTCTCATACAACTACCCATCATCCCTATCAACAAACATTGCTAGACAGGAATATGCACTGCAATCTTACGCCTTCTTGAGGCAGGCATAATGAGGAGAATTTTCTTTCATTTCTATTAGTTTTCCCAACTGTGCACGTGCTCTGTACAATGCAACACACATGCAAAGTAGGAAAAGTCATAGAGCTTTTTTTTTGTACTGTAAGGGACTCTTTCCCGTACAAAACCTACACTTCAGAGATCACACACACCTTTGCACAACAGTCCAAGGGTGTGTGCATTGGCTCATGGCTGCCAAAAGTGCACCAACCCATGGGGAGAGAAAAAAGGACCATATCCTAACAGTTATGGCATATTGGTTCTCTCTCCCTTTGATACAAGGTAGTGGAGCAACCCTGGAGCAGCATTGCCCTGTGTCAAAGATTAGCAAATCTACTCCTCAGTCCCACACAAGCTCACTCAGTGCTTGTCACTGACTTTCATTCACTTTCACTCAAACATGCTTACACACACAGACACACACACACATCCACATAAACACACTGTCACCCACAAGCATGCACACAACATATATTTAAAACTATTTGTATTTACCACAGCTGCTACCAAAGGTCCCATCCCAATTTAAGTGTGCTCCATTTTTTATTACACTGATAGTGAATAATATCATATTATTATGTCAAAATGGCCTTAGTATGTCAGGGCCAGCATGTTGTCTTGGTTGCCACCTTCCCATGTGCCAAACTGCCAAACTTTAAGTCAATAATTCTCCTCATTGTGTTAGTACCAGCATTTTACCATTGATGTCTATTTACCAAGAATGTCTTCAAGAGTACTAGTAAGAGCATATTATCCACTATTAGTGTAATGAAAAACGGGAAGAACATAAGGAATGCGAAACCTCCCCTGTGTTCTTGGCACTTATTTTGCCAACTCCAAAGCCAAGGGCCGCAAAGGCAGTTCTGGGTGGTCAAACAGGGCACGCCAGGGGTCGCATCTATGACCACTGGCAACCTCTAAATGACGTCCATGAATACCTTTGAAATGGATGAAAAAAGTGTGACAAACTAAAGCACTCTAAACAAGGCAATATGCAGCCATGATTGTTAACATCATTAAATTGTATTTTCTTTTAAAAGAGATGGGCAGTGTTAAATAAACTTGTCCAGTAACTGTAAGAACATAAGTCTGCTCCTGTTTAGTGTGGCAAAATAAAATCTTGCTTAGTCAACCTTCTGGGCCTCTCAGGGGTGTATAAATAGTGGGCTCATCATGAATTCTCAGTCCGGTATTGTTAAAACAATTCTCAAATGGTTCACATAGCACCTCAAAGGTGTCCACATCTGGTGATGGTAAATGACTGATGTATGTATCTTTGGATGTATATTGTCTAATGCAAACTTAGCTGAGCAGCATCAGTTACTGGACAAGGGTCAGAGGCCTGTGATATTATTTTTGAACATATACAATCAAGAAGGTCATGGAGTTACGGGTGTGTCTCAAAATGTCTGCACACTGTCTGTGTGTCCAAGAGGCCTATCCTTCACTCAATGTTTAACATTTTCATGAAGCAGGGAGACTTGTCTCAAACAGTTGATTGCTGATAATAATTAAATATGCTCTAGGGTAAGCACCCAAGATTATATAATTTATCTTGCCAACTTGCAAGCTAAAATTCATATCCGGATGTTTCATTACTATTGGAGGTTTAGGTCTAAAAAAACAGAGATCCCACTCCTTTCCTCATCTCCATGAACTCTCCTTACTCAGATCTCAGCGCCACATCTGAAAGGTTTTAAAAGCTCTTCATCTGTAGTGGATCCTGTTTAGTTTTAAGGGGTCTCAGGAGTTTAGCTTAGCCTTCTGGCTTGCAGGCCTGTGCCCCATCACCTAGTGATTTTTAACCTGCTTAGACTGCTTTGTCTTTGCCTATTTATTATATAATTTCTTTTAAGATGGCTGCCTTTGTTTAGAATTAGAGCAATGTTTTGATTTACGTTATCAGTGCCACTCTGTTAAGGTGTCACTATCAGCGTCAGAATTAAGTGATGTACGTAGTTATTCACATCATGTCCCTTTCCCACCTACGTGTAACAGGAACATAATGTACTTTTAGTGGGAATTGTTTACCTAATTGCTGCCACACACCTGCCCCTTACCTATTGTTTGGGAACATACCTGCGTCAGGGGTCCTACGAGATCTGTATAAATATATCTCACACAGACAAGTTTATTAGAGGGATTCCTATCAAATGCTATCAACGCAATATATGCTGCACATTGCCCTAATGCAGATTCAGCTTTCGTGTCACCACTGAGTCTGACCTAGGCCTCATTCCAAGGTAACAAGGTTTGGGGGACACTTCTCATGGACATGGTGCTGGCAGATTAGGTTTATCACACCTAGCTCTCGTTAGGTTAGGGATTAGGGTCTCTATGCTAGGGATTTTACATTTTATATGTATTGCAAGATGGTGGGGCTCTTTGTATTCATGACTTTCATCCTTACAATCATGTTTCTTTTATTATGCATTATCCTAATCATTATCGCAGGTTGCAGCCTTTTCAATAAACTCATTGAAAACCCTCCTGCATCTCCTTTATTGCCTGTGCGTGACTGAGACTTATTGCTAACGTGAGAAAAGGCAGACTCCCCTGAGATGTTACACTCTAGAGTCCATGTGTAAAGCTGCCAGAAACCACCTTTTACTGTGTGGGTTTTTGGTGAGGTATTGCTTGTGAGCCAGGTGGGATCGGCCGACAATTGCGACTTGTTGTAAGATTGGCCTAGTCGCCTACAAGCAAAAGTGCTGTCATCCCTAAACCAGCAATCTCACCTAGGAGCGAGAGTCCAACTACGACACAACCATTGACCCTCAAGCTTCTTAACTACATTTCACTCGGACAGTTTTTAATCCCAACTCTGTTTACTGAAAAAGATCGAACATCTAAGCCTGTCCCAGGCTTGCATCAGTTGTTTCAGGTCTCAGCCCCTGAATGAAGTATGGAAATTCCCTTCTAATGACCCTTTCAAAACTGTCTACCATCGACATGTGGTAGTGAATCTGTTCATCAGTAAGTGTTGTCTTGCTCATATCATTCAAATTCTCATTTCACTGGAACAGCACCTGATAAAAGCTGTGTGTGCTTAAAATGACCTGTCTGAGATGCAAGACCGTAAATGTAAACCTCGCCAAACACCAATCTGGCAAACTTGCAATTTTGGGGAACCTCAAATCTCTCTGCAGCACTGAGGGCTTATTTCTGAAAATCCCTATCTTCATTAGGCAATAGTTAATGTTTCACCTATTTTCTGATAGTACACTACCGATATGGAACACTCTTCCCCTGAATATTGATGCCCCTACTGTCATCATCTTCTGGAGATCTCTGAACACAGAGTAAGATCCTGCTCTTTAAAAACTGCTTCACATATAAGACTCAGATGAACCTTCACAACACCAGCACCAACCACTGTGCCTAATGTACAGTCAGAATCCAGGGATAGCTGTGTACCATTCACTCATGAAGCCTCCACACCTTATCTTCACCTTCACCTTTGTATTTTGCTCCAATTCCAACAGTTTCTTCTTTTGAACACTTTTGACTTAATACCTATCAGATTCCAGATATCCTTCCTCTTTTATTTCTTCACACTGTCTCCTAATCTTTGTCAAAGACGACATCTATCTTTAATGCTTGATAGTTAGCCAGCTGCATTATCCTCCTTTTACAACTTGCTTACTTACACTGATCACATAACTGCTAAATCCCTCACTGACCTGTTCCTTCTTATCCCTCAGACTGCTTCCGTTTTCTCCACCCAACCCCCTAATGCTTATGGGTTTAATTGCTAAAACCCACCTGACCTCCCCTGTTTTACTCTTACACCCAGCCATTGCATCCCTATGTAAAGTTTCTTGGAGAAAGTTCCTGCACCATAAAATAGGGCTGAATAGAAGTTCGGGATGTTGTGTTTTAGTGAGAAGTATCTACTTCTATCTCTCTCTTTGCCTTATGTACCTTTTGAACTGCTCCCGTCTGTTCTCTTGCCGCATATCAGTTGTCAATGACTATGGCTTAGTTGCTAAAATGGTCCGATCCAACCCTCTCCCAGCATCACTCCGTCTTGAAACCACTGATGGATTTCTTGTCCGCTTTCTCACTGTTTCTTCACAGCATGTCCCTTTGTATGCTATGGTTTGCCCCTGGCAACTTACTAACCCCTATCTTTGCCTGTAGGAAAACAGCCTGTTAAGCTATGGAGGAGAGTAGTCACAGTCTTAATATGAGAAGAGACGTAGCTCTCACAAAGTCAACAACCTGACTCCTAAAATAGTTGGCTCAAGTAGTACGGCATCCCTCAGTGCTAAGCATGCAGTAATGTGCAATAACACAAACTCAATAATACAGTTAAGAAATAAAGGATTTAACATTTCCAGAGCACTTTATTTACAAATGAGAAATATCAACTAAGAAAAATGACAAAAATGAAGAAAATCATATATAGAGATCAGGAGTTATTTAAAAAAAATATATATTCCATAAGAAAGCAGAGGAAAGTCAAAATTAAACTTTATTCTATAGTATGTTGTAGACTGGAACGTAGGTTGTTTGTCCAGTGAATTTTTTTAAAAATCAAAAATGTTTAGAGGAGCATTGCTGATAGCTCCACAACCCCAGATATTCCATTTGCACTGGATTCTGTAACTTCAAATGTGTTGACAAAAGCTCAGAGTGGGACAAGCCACTAAAATACAAAGAACGCCTTTCTTTGCTAAGGCTTTGAATCCTTCACTAAACATTCAGAGATATTTTTTCTATGTTTCAATATTTAAGAAAAGTTCTGAAACTTCTACTCCTAATGTCCAAATGTCCCCAAATGCTAGGGAAAGGTTCCATTGATACCAGTTAATTCCACGGGTTCAAGCTGCAAGGAGGCTCCTTATAACTCTATTTCATCGCTGACAAACTGTATAGCTGTAGCATGTTCTGGTGCGTCCTCTACAACAGCACCAATTCCATATGTCCAAAGGGTCTTCCTCGCTCCCCTGACACAAAGACAGGCAATAAAAGGGTGCAGTTGCAGCTCGTTGCCTTTCTTCCACCAAACAAAGAGGCGCATTTTGTAGGACTCAAACCTCTATGTCTTAGGCGATTAAAAAGAGGCCTGCTTTCCTAGCTTGTATAGCTTTATTGTGCTATGACACAGTTATCCTCACAGGTCTGTGGCAGGCCTGTAGAAGTCTTTATGCATTGCAAAGGGAACTCTTAATTTCTTCTTTGGAACCAGTCAGCTATCTTCTGAGAGTGGTTCAAGGAGGTCATATTAAATGGTAAGGCAGAGCCACTTACTTGAACCATAATTCAAAGATTTTTTTTTCTTCCTACCAGATCTGTACTTCTTCCTACGCCCACTGTGCTGAGAATGACTCCCTGCTCAAACATATTTTATGTGTTTTATTTGAAGGAATATAATTGACAACAAAGGCTGTGGGCAGTTGAGCTCCTAAATCTCACTATTGCTAATAATGTTTAATATGGTTGATGAAGACGACAAAAAGAGACCAGTCAAAAATGTGAATAACGTCTTTGCTATACACTGATATTCAGTGTAAGGCAGGCTCTATTAAATATTGTAAAAAATATTAGCAGTATAAGGCAGTACAAAAATATGTCTTTGATTTGATCTTATATTATGAGATTACATATAAATAATGTTAGCCAACATGGGTCTTTATTGATGTCACACAATTACAGTTTACTTAGCAAATTCATTTAGGACACCTTTAAAGCAAATGTGGATCTTTTTCAGAGCCCCAGTTGGTAGCCAGGTGAGTAGGCATCAGCTACTCCAAATCCCAAATACCCAGAGCAAATAAATGAGGTGAGCACAGCAAATCATGGAGTGCCTTACACATATAAATCTAATTCATAACCGCATGCACGACGGCATCTTGAAATACTTGTTCGTAAGGTTTATAGAAAAGTACCCAAGGATGACTAGTGGTAACTCATTTTTGTGAAAATCCTACATATCCATTCTGTGTCCTGCAAATTGTTCTTTAGAAAATTGACTTCTGGCCACTTCACACCATTTGTTAGATCTTCCTCTTTGTTTTCTGGGATATTTCATTCATCCTGCTGCTAACTCACATTGGTGGCATAAACATTATCACAAACTGGCAGTTTTCTGAGGAATACGTCACCCATTTTTGTATAGGTAGGGGTCTCCAAACTTTTCAGTATGAGGGCCACATTGTATATTTTACAAATATTTGCAGCCCAAAAAAATCAGTTTTTTTTATAAATGAAAGAATAAAATGTAAATGAATGAATAAGATTTACTTGGTTATTTTTGTAATCAGCATGATATGATTTAAAACAAAAGAGAAATGTGACAATTGTAAACAATGGCATGCTTAAACTGAGAAATTATATATAATGAGTAAAAAGGTAACACATTAGCAAATGCTCTGACAAAATAATGAATTACTTAACTCTTGTGAAGAAATGCAGGCATATTCATTTTTAAATAAATTTTAAGTACTGAAAATTTACAGATTTGCATGAAATAAGAATTTGTCCATCTTTGTGGTACACAATGAGAAAAATAAACACACTCTAAGAAAGAACTTCAGTAAAACAAAGCAAAGAAATTTAAAATAAACTTGAGCTATTAAGAAAGGTAGAACAAAAATACATTCAGGTGGTCTTTCTGACTTTGGCGGTCCTTACCGAAGACCGCCGTGTAAGCGACCTCTGAAAGACCGCCACATTATGAGTCACCAACACAACACCGCCTAAAATTCACCCAAAAAACAACACAGTTGGCCAAAACAACAGCATGAAGGAGGCATCTGCTCCACCAGCACCACTACGCCAAGAACATCATGCCCGCCAAATAAAGAACCACAAATCTGCACTGCGGTCTCCACACGGCGCTATTCCATTGGTGGTCAGAACCGCAGCAGAAAAAATGCACCTCCACCAGAACACTGCACCACATTGGACAAAACCATTACCCCACACCTGATACAAATACACACACCTGACCACAGCACTGCAAAACACCCCCCCACACATACCCAGAACCCTTTGCACCCAGAAACTTTGTTAGAGTGAGGCAAGAGCGCACTGAAAGAAGGCAGTGCACCTAGATATCACAGGCACCATCACACTGACCACGCATCACACAACCCAGCACTGCACACAAACACCACAAACCAAACGCACATCCCATTACCCTAACTCACACCAACAAACAGCACACCCAGCATCCCTGCACAACAACCCGCCCCCCACAACCCAGCCACAATGGCGCCACAAAAACAAAACAGCTTCACAAACGAGGAGCTGAGGGTAATGGTCGACAAAATCGTCAGAGTGGAGCCACAACTGTTTGGAGCACAGGTCCAGCAGACATCCATTGCCCGGAAAAATGACAGAAGATAGTCATCAGGGTGAATGCTGTGGGGAACCATACACACACAAGGGAGGACATTAGGAAGAGGTGGAATGACCTACGGGGGGAAGGTACAAGCCATGGCATCCAGGCACCCAATCACCGTCATGAGGACTGGTGGTGGGCCCCCACCGCCTCCCCAAGAATTATCAACGTGGGAGGAGAAGGTCTTGGACATCCTACACCCAGAAGGGCTGACGGGAATGCCTAGTGGACTGGACACTGGTAAGTCAACTACACACCCTAGCCAACATGTACCCATGCACAGCATCCTCTCACCCCCTCACACCACCCTAATGTGCACCAATCCACCATTGACCCAATGCCCACCCTTGCATGCCACAGCTCCCTACTGACACCATTCCCTCACAGGCCCACCTAGTGCATGGGTACCCCACACTGCAGCAAGTACTACAACTACCACAATGCAACACTCCCTACCCTTGCATTACTGCTACATCCACTTCACATATCAGCACTTGCACGTTAAACCATGTCACTCCTCGTCACCAAAAAGTATTTGGAATGCACATCAGTACATGGCAATGACAGTAGCAAAACAAATATAAACTATTCCTCAAAATAGGACTATTGCAACATTCCACTAATGGAAACACAAGCAGTGGTCTAGTAACTGTCAATGCCACAACTGCCCTGCAAATCCAGCCAATGATGGCATACAACCATGTGTATCACTTCTACAATACCATCATGTGACACAATACCTCTCATTCCACAGGTCTCCCACGTACTGCCACACAGCAGAGGCGGCCAGTGACAGAAAGCCCAGGCCTGGAAGCAGGTCCAAAAGTGGAGGAATCCCCTGGATGTCTGGATATTGATGACGAACCTGGCCCATCAGGCATGAGTGGTCAGTCCACTACCAACAACAGCCTCACCCTGCCTACAACTGAAACGACCTCTCCTGTGGCATCCATTGCACAGCAGAGCCCATCTTCCCACACCTGTGTCCCAAGGTCACATCAAGTATCAGTGTGCCCCACAGGACAGGGGCAGGAGTCAACGGTGCAAACCGAAGACAATGACAGTCCTGTTGTCAGTGGTAGGAGGCACACTGCACCAGGGACACAGACACAGGGAGCAAGGGCCAGTGGGAGGGCAATCGTGGGCCAAGGGATGAGGCAGGTGCATGACAGGACTGGCTAGGAGGCCGTGTCCAAAGTCATGGGAGCCTACCAGCAATCCCAGGACAAGATAGGCCAGATACCCACCACCTTGCAGGACACCCAAAGGCTGCAGGGGGAATACCACCACGAGGCCATGCAGCAGTGTCAGGCACTCAATGCCAATATGGTCTCCATATTAGGAGAGTTCAAGGAACTGAACAACATCCTGCGGACATCCTCCACCCAACAGGAGGCCCCATCCAGTAGTCAGTCAACACCACTGCCCTCAATATCAGCACCTGTTACTGAAATGGAGGCCCAGCAGGAGGACCCACAGGCCACCTGCACCCCTACCCCTGCAGCTGAGGGACCACCTCCGTTAAAGAGGTTGACTATCCAGACATGCTGCAGGCTCTGAGGCAAAGACCAATCCCCCTACTAGGAAGTGATCCCTCTTCTGAACTTTCACCCTTGTGTGCCACTGTTACACCCTCTTTGCTACCCAAAACCAAGTTCCCATCATTCCGAGGCAAATGGATACAGGACCTATGAAACAAACAGCTGTACCATCCACTCTGATCTTCACTTAGACCACTGCCCCACTTCTCTGGACTGTGATTTTAAACACTAAATAAACACAAATTATCACGAGTCATGGTGCATGTCTGCAATAAATATATACACATGTCGACACAACAATAATGTCAAAGTGACAGATGTAGTGGGATACTCCAGCAGGTGTATAAGTACATCCATATTTTTGTAACGTCCACTGTCAACGATGCCAACAGGCAATTCAGTAAGCAGTTTGCAAGCAGAGATGTGAACTGAAGAAGGAAAATTAAATTGAATTACGCAAAATGTTGTAAGGTATGTAATCCACAAACACACATCAACAGCAGTTGAACACAAACACAAGATGACTGTCCCGGCAGGTATGATACTACATGTGTAAGGGCCTGCATTGTGACTCACCCACGTGTTGGACAGGAAAGATGTGACATCACTAACATCCTCTACTGTCCACCTCCCTGAGTAGTCAGGAACAGGTAGTTGCCACACAGCAGCTGAAAATGCAGCATGACATGCCTACACAGCAGGACAAGACTGATAAGTCCCCCTTACATTAACCCAAACAGGCAGACTGAGGACTCAAAACATTTGGTACAACCATAGGATGTTCCGTAATGACATCAGCATTCCACACATGTCATTAGCAGAAATGCATTTCCACTACCCCTATGGTAAGTCAGCTACCTTTCAGGGTCGGAAAATAAGATGGAAAGCTGTAGTCCCCACATGCACCTTGATGCATGCAAAATATGGGTACAGACTGGCATTAACAATACATATTCCAAGTGCACATGACATATTATTCACACATACCTGTTCATCATTGAAAGTAGTGGCGAATCAGGTCAGTTCTGTTGTCACATGCCTCATCCTCATCTGCCTCCTCCTCGGCATCAGAGTCAGAGGCTCCAAACACTGCTCGAGCATCAATGTCCCCCTCCTCCAACAGTGGGATGTGCCTTCTGAGGGCCAGATTTTGGAGCATGCAACAAAGTTCTTACAGAATTTCCATGGTCGGTATTCTAGGGCACCACCGGACACATGGAGGCAATGAAATCTAGCTTTCAAGAGGCTGAAAGTCCTCTCAATCAGTAGCCTTGTCTGGCCATGTGCCTCATTGCACCTGTTCTCCCCTCCTGTAGTTGGACGTCTAACAGGGGTCAGGAGACAGGGCTGGTTGGGGTATCTGGAGTCACCTCTGTGGAAAAGGGGATATAACTACAGGTAACAATGCTCGGCAGAGTGCAGACTGTGTAGGGAGGGGTACAAATGTCTGAAATGGAGAGCAGTACACATACCTATGAGCCAGGCCCTTTCTCCCTGTAGCTGTGACATCAATGCAGGGACACTGCTGTTCCTCAGGACATAGGAATCATGTACTGATCCTGGGAATTTTGTGTTTTCATGTGTTATGTACTAATCTGCAAGACACACCACTTGTACATTGAGTGAATAGGTACTCTTCCGGTTTCTATGGACCTGTTCATTGGCCCTCAGAGGTACCAAGGTGATTTGAGCCCCATCAATGGCTCCTATTACATGTGGGACATTTGATGTATTATAGAAGGCCGCTTTGGCAGTGGCCAATTCTGCACGTTGTGGGAACCTGATGTACCTGTGCACATGCTTGTGTGGGGCATCCAGCACATCCTGCAACACCTTACGGACTTTGGGCTGTGACATCCCTGCTGCCAGTCCCACAGTCATCCAAAAAGAGCCACTCACCAGAAAATGCAGGACTAATAACGCCTGGACTGTTGGAGGGATGGCATGGGGATTTCTCAAAGCCGGCAGGAGGTCTGCCTCCAACTGGGTGAACAGTTCCCTAATGCACAAATGGTTAAGTTGATAGGTAAGGATGATGTGGCGCTCTTCCATGGTTTCAAGATCTATGAGTGGCCGGTAGACTGGTGCATTCCTCTTCACTCCATGTAATGGGGTGGCGCAATGATGACAATCAGCCCTTGGTCAGCTTTTAAAAACACAGTCTTTCTTTTTCTTTTTCTTTGGGTTAAGGGTTAGTCTGTGCTAGTTGTACGTTGTTCAGCTGCTCTTTCACTGAAGTTCACCTTCGTCTTCTTCTTTGCAGATGGGCTCCCCAGAGGCACATGTGGAAAGAAATGGAGAGAGAACGGTAAGTG
Organism: Pleurodeles waltl; assembly: GCF_031143425.1. Lineage (NCBI taxonomy): Eukaryota > Metazoa > Chordata > Amphibia > Caudata > Salamandridae > Pleurodeles > Pleurodeles waltl. The sequence continues at coordinate 870,647,875 of NC_090443.1, read as the reverse complement.
GACTGGTGAGTGTTTGCTCTTTTCCTCTCTTTCTAGTTTTCTTTTCTTTTCTCCTTTTCTTTCTCTCTCTCTCTCTCGTCTGTTATCTTCCAGTTTGTCCCCTATTTTCCCTGGATTTTACCTCCTGACTGTCTTTCTTTGGGTTTATTTTCTTTCTCTTCCCCTGGTGTTCGCCTTATTTCCTTCCTTCTCTTTCCCTTTTCCTGACCGTAGGGATTATACCAACAAAGAAACACTTTCTACTGTGTGAAGTTTCTAATTAGTCCTGTTTAGTTTCATTTACGGTGTTCCGTTTTTCCCCTATTCTGACTGTACCCTTTTATCTTTCTGTTGTGAACTCATGTCATCACGAAACAATGATAAAAGAAACCAAATCATAAAGAAATATTATTACCGTTCCTGTAGCATTCAAACAAAAAAAAAAATATCAGAGTATTCCACGTTTCTAAGCAGAGTACTCTCACTGCTATTTCCCTTCCACCTCCCTCCGACCGGTAAGCCCTGTCCACGCACCTGCAAAGGCCACGCTCTCCCCAGAGCGTGGCCGGCGTATGGCCACACTGCCTCCTGGCCCTCTGCTGATTCCTCGGTGCTGGTGGTCTCGGGATCTCCCTTGCACCCCACTGGGCAGAACCTCCACCGGACTGCTCCCACTGGTCCTGTCGCCGCCGCCTCCTCCTCCACACTCGTCTCCTTCTTTTCTATACGTCTTGCCATCCTGATCTTTTTTGCTGCTTTCGCCTTCCGCCTCCATCCCCCGTAGTCGCCGTCCTTTTCTATGCTGGCGATGGCGTGAAGTGGCTGTTGCTGCCGACTGCTTCCTGCCCGGAGGACATCCAGGTTGGGAATCCCTATGGCGTCGGTGCCCCAGGGGTCCGACGGGTCCGACCGAAGCGTCGGCCTATCACACTCCATTTTGGCGATATCTAGGTAGGGAGACAAACAACTATCTGGTAACCTCTCACAATGTTGAGCACCAAGTATGACATACGACAATCACAAATAATTGGTCATGTAAGTTGGATGCCTTGTTGTGGTAAGACACATTACTCCACACTCCATTCCCAACCATACAATGCTACATAATCCCTGTGACAATGGATTTATACAGGACATGTAAACATACACCTTCCATGTGCTCCACCATATGGATTGTCAATACTGACATATGTAGTGACAATGAGGCGATGTGACCTGTCACTCACTACATATGTGATTATCCACAAAGTGTAACCAAAATGAATTAATTTGTGACGATGTGCAGGTGATGACACAGTGTGAACCCCGGACAGTCATGTAACATACTAAAATGGCATCCGCCTGTCCTGCATGCATTGGACAGATGGAAGTGACCTCATTCCACCGACGGTAGTCATTGTGTAGGAAGGCGGTCGGAACCGCCGTGCAACTCCTTATTGCATAACACTGGCGTCTATCGGAAACTCGGACCAAGGACGATCACCGCCAGCGGTGATGGTCATGACCGATGCGGTCCTAACCGCCATTTTGTATGGGCCGGCTCACTTGACTCCTGGCATTCGTGCAAGGAAGACCTCCACTTCGTGTGCTGCTGTGTCCTTAATCTTGGAGCAACAATTGCATGCACTACAGGGGAAAGGGCCCCAACCTTCACAAGTAAGGAGATAGAGAAACTGGTGAAAGGGGTCCTACCCCTGTATGAGCAGTTGTACGGTGCCCCAGGGCAACAGGTCAGTACAATGACATTTGCCTCGCATTTCGGGTGGTGTTTGAGAATGAATGTGTGTGCATATTGACAAGTAATTACTAATTTGGGTTTTTGCATGCACATGATGTGTGTGGTATATTAGCAGTGTGCATGGTCCGTGTATGTTGTGTGTTGCCAAAGGTTGAAGCTGAATTGGAATCATTTACAGCATGTTCCCCATTTTCGGAATGTTTCCCATGCAGGTCAGCGCCCACCAGAAAAAAGGGTTATGGAGAGCCATTGCCAAGGAAGTGCGGACCCTGAGGGACCCTAGCTGGTGGAACACCCACTGCAGGAAGCAGTGGGAGGACCTGAGATGCTGGGCCTGGAAGACCACAAAGGCCCAGCTGGGGACGGCCTCCCAATGTGGAAGGGGCGCCTGCCGGTCCCTGACCCACCTAATGCCCGCACATTGGCGGTGGCCTACCCAGAGTTGGATAGGCGCTTGAGGGCAGCACAGCAGCCACAAGGGGGGAAGTGTAGACTGATAGGTGACTACTGCATGGTTGTGTACTGTGACCCTCACAGGACTTGGGATTTACATGGTCAGATGAGATTTAGGGAGTGTACAGTCCTTGTTGTCACACCAATCATGTAGGAATGTGACACCTTAGTTATGTAGAGCCATGCAGGAACAGAATTATATTTTACTGTACTTATGGCTCGCTCAAATGTTCTATCATGTCACTGGCTGCATCCTCCATCTCTGCCTGTACTGTAGTAGTACAAGGTGACCATATTGGCACTGTATTTGGGTTATGACAGGTATGTTTTGTTAACATTGCAATTGCTTCAATTGCAACATCCATGGACCTCTGTACACATGTACTCCACACATTCCTGTTATTTAGTTTGGGTACACAGTTCCTCTGACATCAGATTTGTTTCATCCTGTAATGGATGACGTGTTTGGGTATGTTATTGCGTTGAATTGTTGGATCAGTCATTTAGCCAGCTGACAGGCATGTAGTAGTTTTGAATCAGGTGTATAGGCTGCAGGGTTTAGGTGATCGCTGATAAGTTTGGGTATTGCTTGCATGACTCTGTTGTTAATGATTGCAAAATGGTCTCTTGTTTACATGCCTGGGGATAATTTATGTATCGGTTGTATGTGAAGTGAATGTGTGGGTTATCACCATTTCCTCCCTTTCTGTTTCTCCCTCCCTCCTCCTCTCTCCATCTCTGTCTATATGTGCATTAGCATCATCTGGTGAAAGAGGAAGGGCACCAGCAAGTGGGGATGCAGCAGCCCACAGGACCCAGGAGGCTGGCACCAACGAAGCTGAGGGGACCCGTGGGACGGAGTGCAAGGGGAGCACCACGGGGGAGACTGGAGCAACCACCACATCAGATTCAGATTGCTCCTCCGATGGTGGCTCCCTGGTGGGGGCAGACCCATCTGTGACCACCCCAGCTCCATCCTTGTTGCCACCCCTTTACCAGCACTGCCCTCCCTGTAGCTCCCCACCCAGTTGCCCATGCATACTCACCCAGGAGGGCTGGCATCTCTTTCGCCACAGGCACCTCTGCCCCTCCTCCAGTCAGCCCTGCTGCCCTCAATGAGGAGGCTATTGACCTCCTGAGGTCCATCTCTGTTGGGCAGACAACCATTGTGAATGCCTCCCAGGGACTGGCATACCAGATGCAGCAGTCCAATGTATTCCTGAAAAGCATTCACAGTGCCTTGTCTGGCCTACACAGATTGTTTCAGGCTCTGGCCTCCTCATTCACAGCATCCAGTGTCCCTTCATCTTCCATCCCCCCTCCAGCTACCTGCTTCCACTCCACAACCCCTCTCCCTACACCCATCCAGGACTCACATACAGACCAGCATACACCCACTACAACAGGCAAGGTGCGCAAAGACAGACATAAGCATCACAAACGAACCCACAGGCATGCACACACACAACACACATCTGCATACACAACAATAGACACTTCCCCCACCACCTCCTCCCTTACAGTCACATCACCACTCATACCTGCCAGCACTGCATCATCACGCACTGGTCCTGCTAGCATTCCTGTCATACCCGCAATCACCACAACAGCAGACTCACAGACACACACATCACATCTGCACTCCCCACGACTACCTTCTCTGCCACCTGCAGCATGTCCACCTCACTTGCACACACCACCCCAACATTCACTCACACATCTCCCATTCCCTCTCCCTGCATCTCTACCCCCTCCTCCCAATGAATGCACATGCACCTACTCACCCACCCAATATTCACCCATCACAGACATGCACATTACACATACAAGCACCCACGTACAGCACACCAACACGTCAGACGAGCACTCCCTCTGCCTCCACTACCAACGCTCAATCATGTGACCACCCCTGTGTACCTAAAAAAGACTTCCTTGCCACCCTTGACCTCTTCCCTACGCCCCTCTCACCGTGTGTTACCTCTAAATGTCGTGTCCCCCTTCCCTTCCCAGGCCCATCCACCTCCCATTCCTCAGGTGCCCCCTATGGTGTTTCCCCCGCTCCTCCACTCAGCAAAAAATCCACCCTCCCAGAGCCAAAGTCCCCCCCTCCCAAGCCCAAACTGAGACATGCCCCTTATAAATCAAAGCCACACCACAACCAAACCCCTGAGGTGCCTGCCTTTCCCATTGATGCCCCTATGCTGTGGAGGCCTTTTTGCTGTCAGGAGTCTAGTTGGGGCCATGATATCTGGACAATGTGACCTGCATTACCGGACATTGAACTTGCCATTTGGCACATTTTGTATATAGTTTATTGTTATAGATTTTTTTTAAATACATCTGCCCACATTGCTGTGCTTGGCAAGTTGAGATGCTTGTCCTGGTTTCCTTCTACATGGTGGTGTGACGTCTGTGTGCAATGGTGTGTGTTGTGTGTGTATGGATTGTGTCTGTGTTCTTGCATGTGCTGGGTAGATAGGTTGTGACATGTGCATATTGTTATGTGTATGACTGCTTGCTTGTAGGATTGTATGGGGTGTTGTGTGCGCCCGTGTGTATGGTGCTGCATCTGTGGATTTCCTTGTATGTTGGTTGTACGTGACGTGTCACCTGTGTTATTGTTTGGATGTGCGTTTACTGTTGTTGATTGTGTGTCATTGCGACACACAGTTTATGGTGTGTGTGTATGTGTGGTGTTTCACAACCTGCCTGTCTATGCCTGTGTTGAGATGTTTGTGGTCTAGTTGTCGTTTTGTGGTTATGAGGTGTTGTGTATGGGTGTGTATGACTGTGTTGGTGTGGATTGTGCTGTATAGTTGGCACGTATATGCTTGTCTTTGTGTCTGAACTGGGTACTTAGCTTTGATGTATTTTTTGTGTGCCTGTGTGTGTGTGTGGATGTGTGAGCTGTTACGGTACGTTTGTATGCGTATGTGTATGGCCTTTGCTGTCCATGCCAAGAATGTGTGATATGTGTGTATGTATATCACTGCCATTTCCTCCACTGTGTGCTAGGCGTACTTACGGTTGTCGTCTTAATCGTTGTCGCTGGGCCTGAAGGTATATGGCGTGGTACAGTGCTGGGAAGACTAGCAGTTCATTTGCATTGGCGGCCGCAGACCCATCTCTGTGTCTGGAGGTGGGTGTCTCCTGTTGTACTTTCTGTTTCCGCCAGAATTTTCTTTGTGGCCATCCCGCCCTGGATATTCTGGCAGTGTGGTGACTCGAAATGTGGTCGGCGGCACATAGGTTTCCGCCAGCCTGAAGTTGCCTACCTCTGCCGGATGCTGCTCGTCAGCGGTGGCGGTACTGGCGGTCAGTTTTCTGTGTTGCGTTGAGTTCACCGCCTTACTAGTTATACTGCAGTCACAACACTGCCGCTGGCATGGTGGCCAGGTTACCGGCAAACTCTGAAAGACTACATCAGTCTGCACCTTTATACACAAATCTGGCAACAGCAATTTTCACTCGTAAGCAACAAAACTTGAAGCAAACGATTAATGAGAATGATGGAACTGTTTTTTTAATTTCAAACTATCACTCAACCGAGGGTTCAAGCTTGAGGAGGCAGTTATTAAAATGGACTTCAAAAGTTCATCAGATAAATTTGCTCAATATTTGGTTTTGACATACTTTGTTTTCGAGAATGTTTTTTAGAGTCTAAGGAGACACACTTTCATTATTTGTTTACAGGCCTATGTGTGTGAGCCAAATTGAAGGCAAAGTCAATAGATCTGTGTAAAATGAATCCTGGGAAGGTCACATCATACAGTGCACTTTAAAGGACACATGCGCAGTCTGCAGCATTCTGCATTGTGGACTATGTACACTAGGAACATGCGTTTTTCAAAGATCTGGCACACACAACATTACTGGTCCAAAATTTACAATAGAGAAGATCCAAGAGGCTCTGCTGCCACTTACAGGCTTCCAAAGGAATTGGATACATATTTCACTTTGATCATCAAAATACGAGGCTCTGGAAAATAGAGAAAATTATACTATAAAAGTTGCTGCGGTGGATAAAATCTTGTAGCGGGCCGGATGTGGTCTGCAGGCTGTAGTTTGGAGACCCCTGGTATAGGAGTTGAAATGTTGGTGACACTATTGTTGAGATTGTTACTGAAATGTGTTGAAACTGACACTGCGTGCAATGGCTGAAAATACCCTTTTAAGAAAGAATCAAGCTCATTTGGACAAACCTCATTCATATGTAATCCCCTTTTTTACAGCAATCCTGAATTTTCATATTTGTGCTAGGACATCGTCAGACCTTCTTTTGTGTTTCACAATTCCAAATGAACAAATTATGATACACACTCTTTGGACAGCCCCAGCATCCCACCATCCCAGGAGAAGGGAGGAAAAATTATTGGTAGACTGGTCTGTTGCTCTCCCACTGTTATGCCTGGCAGTAGAAGCACAGTAGAGACATGCACTGTCACACATTGAGCCTGCATGAATGGGAGCATTTAGTTTCAACCTATTGTTACAAGCCCTCTATAAGTCTGTGAGAGAATGGTGAGAACTAGCATGCACTACAAAAAGCAATATTATTTCCTCAGCAAATGGCCAAAAAGCATCTCACCAAGAGGTCTGACCACAGTTTAGCAGAGCCTCTTGATGCCCAATATCCCCATTAATTTACAGAGGATTGAGAGCGTTAGCCTATGAAAGGAGGTACCACGGTCTTTGGAAGGACACATCATGAAGCATGAAGTTATGTCTTCTCATGTCTCTTCCCATAACTGCTTCCAGCTTCCCTAGGGGGGCGGGGGACAGAGTGGGGGCAGCAGTCTGTTCTTTTGTTCTGCCCACACTCATCCCCTCATTACAACTTTGGTGCAAAAGCCGTGCGGTCAGAAAACTGCCACTGCGTCGGGACTATTAGGAGTTTCCCGCTGGGTCGGCAGGTGGAAAAAACCCACAACATTGACGTCACCACCCCCCCCATGCCCCGACACCAGCAGCAATTACATAGTGTTGAAACCACCATGTAACCTCCGGTGGTGAGGGCACTCCTAATTCCCAGGGAAGCGCTGCAGGCAGTGCTGCCCTGCTGGATTACGACCATCGGCACCACCACGCCGTCGGTAAAGTGGTGGTGCCGATGGTCGACCGTAGCGAGTTCGCCATGGTCGTAATGTCGCAGTCAGACCACCACTTTGTCACCGGTCCACCTGCAAGGCTGGCATTCTAAAGACCACCAGCCTCATAATGAGGTCCTCATTGTGCAGGTGCTAAGCCTCTTGAGGGCTCATGGGACAGAATGTGGCTGGCTGCTGATTTCTGCCTCCTGTGCCCTGGAGAGGCCTTGCATCACACGATCAGATGAGTATGATATACTTACTGCAACACCTTCTTCAAGTAGTCACCCAGATGACTCCAGGTAATAGAGGACATTATGGATCTATGAAGGAAGGGTTGAGGAGTACAGGAACTGGGAACCTAGGTAACACAATTGATCAATTTCATTGTAGCAATCCAGGGCATAATGGTGGCCTATCCTTATCCTCTTGTGGGAATTTCGGGTATTATTCCATCTATACCTGGCATAATTGTAATGGAAACCCATTCCATGGGTTAAACATCGCTCGTATTTCATGATGTAAAATGGGCATTTAAATACCTGGAATTGTCACTCTGTTGCACTAGTACAGTGGTTCCCAACCTGTGGGCCGGGGACCCCTGGGGGTCCGCGGAGCCTCATCTGGGGGTCCGCGGCTGCTTAAAAAATGTAATAATATTGGGTCCCAGCTATCAGTATTGACTCAGTGGGGGTCCCCCGGTTCCAATAATGATTCACTGGGGGGCCCCGGGCTCCAGTATTGATAAAATGGGGGTCCACAGAAGTGAAAAGGTTGGGAACCACTGCACTAGTACATAACAATAATTAATGATGAAAATGACAAGCCAGTGTTTGGTGACTAAACAAGTATGTAGAAAAATGAAAATTTTAAATATGAAGACAAAAGCTATTCTTGCACATTAAATGACAAGCATTTGTGCAAGCATTTGTTTGGGGGTACTAAACATATTATTCAATACTAAGTCAGAAAGTGAAAGAAAAATGTGTGTCTTTTCAGATGCTGGCAAGCTTGTTTATGGACAAATGGTTGCATTTATAGTATCTAAAACTGATATTTGAGTCATAAGGGCTCAGGGAAAACCTTTACCACGCATATACCTTTATCCTTCCTTCATGCTTTTACAACGAAATTCATTGTAAATGCATGCGTGGTAAAGGCATATTCGTTGTAAAAAAAACTGTGTTAAAGGTTATGCTGGGTAATGGAATATTTAATTAGTGACCCTTTGAGACCTATGGCTTCTCCAATCAAAGTGGAAATTGAGCTGCAAAATTAAGCCATTTGTGCCCGTTTAGAACTTGTCTTTTACCAATTTATAAAATCTGCTGCAAAATGTGGCCTGTTTTTTTTTTCAAAATGAACGAGGGTTAATCAATCTCATGTCATTCTCTAGATGAGAGTTCACACACCTTCAGTTTCAAAGCTAACCATCGACTACTGGATATTTGTTCAGGGGCTCTGCGGGATGTGCTAAATGCAAGCCTGTTCCTAGAACTCCTGTGAAGTTTTGGGATACAGAGATCTTAAGGCACAATGACAGAGTCAGAAATATCTTGTAGCCCGACGAAGGGTGTGAAAGAGTCTCAGGCTCTGAACTACAACGTGTACAAAGCATGTCATTCTAGATAATCAGAAACAACATACTTCCTCTCCAGTCTCCTTTTAACTGGATGCTGAAGTGTGCACACATCTGAGACTCATTCTTTCACAAAGGAAAGTAATCCTCTCCCTGAAGAAGGAATTCAGATCACAGACCTGGAGTGATTTATGTAGGGATGTTAAGTAGCATCATCTGTTTCGTCACAAAAAGAGTTACAAGCATCTTAGGAATGTGTTTTGAGTTAGAGAAACCATATTTTTACTTTTCTTTCTCTTTTAGATCGACTATCAGTACTATCTTTACATAGGTGTGGATGCTCCTATCTGTTTTGATTTTCAAACGACTTTGACTCCGCTTTATAAGATAACTAAATAATCGCTTCTCACTGCCAATGCCTACTTTGTGTAAGGCCAGAAATTAAGTAATTGATTGGGGTTTTGCGGAGAAAATTAAAGCTCTTAACTGCACAGTGCAAGTACCGTGCATTGCATTTCCCTGCCTACTCCTACAGGGAGGTTCCCTTTTGCATCAGCGCCCATGTGTGCATAAAGAACACATACATGGTACATATGACACACAAGCACATGACACATGGTACTTTGTACTTTTGTGTCGAGGACCTAACCCAGGTCTGAAAAAAAATCTCTGTGTTTTGGCTCCCATGGATCCTTTCGATATATTTATATTTCTTATGTGTTAACTGTATTTAGCAAGAGTGTAAATGAACAAATAAATCAGTTAGCTTCAAAAGAATGCAAAGGCAAAAAGACAGTTTTATCTGCTGCGCACAGAATGAATATTGATTGGGTTAAAGATGATGCATTTACGTGTTTTGAGGGGAATTCTGCAAAAATGTATTTTTTGTTTATTAACTATAGTTATTTTGTAACATTTCCACCCGTTGTTTGTAAGACTTTGCCAACGTTAAGCAATTGGTGACTTTTAAAAATATATTCAATAACTTGGCAAAAGGCAATTTTTCAAGATGTGCATTCCATACAGATATACACAGCAAATGGATGCTCGAATGTGCCTAGACGTCCTAATAAAAGTACATATTAAAAGGTAATACTATATATTGAAATGTAATACTTATTAATACAGAGAGCTACCCATTCTTTTAGAAATACTTAAGGAACTTTTATAATAGAGGCTGTCATTATATGCATCTGTGATGTGACTATTCTAACTATAGAATATAAATTACGAAAAAGACTGCCATTGTACATATTTCACAACATTAATATGTAGTATGTATACGTTTTACAATACTTATTAAGATAGTTGTTGATTTTCATAGTCCTAAAAATCGTTAGATAGATATTACGTAAATAGGTTTCCAATAAATTAGGTGACATCTATAAGTTATATTACTTGTGGTCACATTAATGAAGAGTGAAGTGCACATTTGCAGTGGTTCCTTTGCGGAGACGGGCATGGGCACTAGTTGTGCAGCAGGTACAGCAGGGGAGACTGGCCAGCAGCACAATTAAAGGTCCCACATAGGAATATATGTGTATCATTTAGGGGTACAAATAACATTATGTACACCAACACTCATGAGCATCGGTGTATAGTACTGCAATTCTGGAAAATTGCATGCTTCTTCCCCTTCTGCATTCCCTTTCACCTTCCAAGTCCAGCACCATGTCAAGATTTTAATAAGGGAGGCCAGGAGTGAGTACAGGAGCTGGTGCAACCCGCTGTAAACAGATGGTTAGTGCACTGAAAAGGACCTAGCATTCACCATGGGAACCCATACTTATTCCTATCATCAGACAAAAAAGATAAATTAGTGTGTGTATCAATATTTAGCATCCAGAGTAATCAGCTTCAAAAAAACATTAGGACACATTGACATATGCTCACAGCCTGCAAGCAACAGTCCAAAAAATGCTCTTTGTCTGCAGAAATGCTTGGGATTAAAGATCATTGGGTTTCGTCAGCCTAAGTGACTATTTGGAGCCATCCCTTCCCACTGTGTAGGGTCTCCCACCAATTATATAACATATATGTGGTAGATGTAGTGCATGTGATCTCACTTTCCACACAAAATGTTTACACACAACGACTTTATATTTGTTTTGAAAGGTCACATATATTCCATTAGTAAATTGGTTGTCTATGTTATTTGGTGCCATGCATCATTAGTTGCCTTCGTGCATGATCTCATGACAGAATGTAGGTTCGTATTCTGTCCTTGAGGATTGGTTTAAAGGGACTATGCATCTTTTTGATGCCAGCACCGTTAACACTTGTATTATGTTACCTAAATAGTACTTACTTTCCTTAAGACTGCTTTACACTAGTTACGGTGGATTCTCCACAGCGAGTCTTCCACATTTTTTTAGTTTCATGAGTTTCCTTCAAGTAGGGCTTATAGTTTAAGAGGTTCCTATTCCTTACCAATTTTTGTCAGCATCGATAACACTACCAACTACAATGCAGTTCTATGTTGTCAGAATTTTTTTTTTTTACATTTTTTTCCTTGGAATTCAATAAAACTTGAGGCATATGATACTCCCATCTTGCTCACTAAAATGAATTCTACCCTTTAATTTTTTCTTGCTCTCACTGGAATAACCAATATATTTTACTTGCTTGAATTTGTACCTCATGTCATTTATTGTTTGAGACGGAGCACATTCTCTATGTAGCAGCTGCTAGGGCACTGATGATAAAAAAAATGTCAAGCTTTCATCGCATGCATGAATGTTGATCCGGCTTGTGAAGAGTATATTCAAAATAAAGCAAATGGTGAATAGTAGGGAAAAATACAACAAATGATTTGCTGACAATGAACTTATCAATTGAACATTTGTAATGTATTTTAATTACAGCAAACTTTTAATGAATTATTGAAGACAATGACACCCTAAGTGATGAATGAACTGAAAATTATCTACAGGGAGTTATATACACATATTTACAACATACTATTTACAGCAATTTGTTCACACCTATATACGTTATTTTAATATATCTTCATCAATCTCCATCCAAAAAAACATTTCAACTGTGGTTAAAAGTATATTGCAACTATAATCCACATGGAGGAAAGATGGTTGCAAATGTGATTACATCCAATAATCCTGCTTTTCCAAAGCACTTATTAACAGAGGGATGTAAACTATACACAATGTCCAATTATCATTAATCTATATATGGCAACCTCCTTATGTTAAGGTTGACGCGTTTCAGCCCGAATAAGTATGGGCCTCTTCAGGACTTGTGGAGTGATAAAAACCAAATAATCATTGGAATCTGAGTTTAAAGGTGGTGACAATAATATCCGAATTTCACTTCTGTCGCCTCATAAACAATTTTAATAGGTAATGGAAATCAGATAAGTATCCTCCAGGCCGGCTGTAAATCCTGTGTTTATAAAAATGTCAGCAAGTCATTTGTTGTATTTGTCCCTACTATTCACCATTTGTTAAAATTCTTAATATACTCATTCTACCCAGGTATAGTAGGGTTATTTTTGTAGACCCCTGTTTTTTCTGATACGACCAGCTTGTGAAGAGAACAGACATGCTTGTGGAATGTTTTGCACTTACTTCAGGTATGTTTGATTGCACAGTTGTTTTTTGCCAATTTTTCGAGAACGTTTTCATTTTTTGAGCACTCAGAAAGGTTTTCATAATTTTGATTTCTCACAAAATGGTGGTATTCCGCCTCCAGTGATTAAAAAAAAAACAATTGACTATTTAGGTAATCCCCTTGTAGCATTTGATGCCATGTTTACCCCTGACTATATTTTGGGTTTTTGGTATGTTTTATTGATTCAGATGAGATCCAGTTGGACTCCTGGTGTTTCACCAACTGACATGTAAGGACATTTCCTTTGCTCCTATTTACTAAATACAGCAGTGAGTTTAGCTTAGCCTCACTCATATGTTTTTGTACTTCTACGTGTCCAGTTACAGATCTTACTGTCCTGATGATGACCTGTGGATTTTTTACCCCTGTAGGTCAAAGCGTTGAATGTTTATTAGAGAAAGAGGTTGTTGGACTATGACTTCTGTATAGCATGTTTTACCCCTTTTCTTAACTGTATGTCTGGCAACTTGTTTTGTATTTTGCCTCGTGTTTTTTTTAATTGTGTTCTTCTCTTTGCGGTCGCATGAACACTTGAGCACTGTTTCATATCCGTTAACTGTCTTATGATCACTTGAAACTCACCATGCTGTTCTGCTCAGTCATTCAATATTACACATACTTCCTAATGAGACGTATGAAGTATACATTGCTCCCAAAGAGCTGATGTTTTTGATAAATGTTTCCCTCCCTGTTGTGCTGTTGGGACATCCTGGTATTTGGATGATGAGTTGTTTCATGACATGTAATTTGGAAGTGCATCATTACCCCATAAATGAAGAAATGTGCCAACTTGAGCATCAGACTTTTGAAGCACACCTGTTTCATATTAGTTCCACCAAACATATGAACATTTGTCACTTTGAGTCATTAAAAGGACGAACCCAAATAAAGCACTTTCTCAGAATTGTAATTGACATATTTCCCTGGTTTCACACCGGATGCAAGTTTGGCACCCATATTGACGATACCCTGTTTGCACAGTTTCCTGCATGGGAAACCTAGTTCTAGGTAACTGGTATTGTCTCAGCAGGATTTGGGAAGGACCTTGATGACTACCAGTTACTTATTGTCCAGGAAGAATGGAAGTTGGTAATATAGGTCATGACACAGGCAGAACTGGAAGATACTTCCAAGCTGATTTCCAAGGACATGTCTCTAGACTTTCAGAGTGATGGGTTATTGCCTACTGGGAAAAAAAGACACAAAATACATCTCAAATCCTACCGTAACCATATATGTAAATAATCACAAAGTGTCAATGTTGAGCTGAAATATGTTTGTACAGTACACAAATAATAATAGTACTTATTTCAGTTACGTAGCAGGCTCTAGCATTGTTTTGTAATGTAAGCGCTGGTAACAGCTGTTAATTGTTACCCACCAGTACTCACTTTATGAACCTCAGAAGGATGAAGAGCTCCATGGAACTACCAGAATTTGAACCTGTGACCTTCAGGTTGAATTCAATAACTGATTTATTTTACTAGCATAAGGAGCTGCTGTTCTGGGTCGGAGCAGTGACAAGGAAGCCAGGCAAGTTGAAACCTAAAGCAACAGAAAAACAGCGAAGTCTGCAAAGGAGTCATTTCACAAATGACTCATACCCAACACCGAACTCTTGTCATGAGTCAGCCCCACTTCTCGCACATCAAGATGGTGTCAAGTATGTGGTCACAGCTGATCATTTCTGAGTTGAAAAGAATGCCGATCTCATGGCACGATGACCGATTCTTAAATGTTTCCAAGCAGTGCCTGCCTTGGGACATCACGTCTGGGGTTCGCAGGCAAGCGAGATAAACGATGTATTAATTAAAATTGCAAACCTGCATTTCTGTGTGACTCGGGTTTAACTCGTGCAGGTACAACATCAGAACTGCACCGTAAAAGACAAGCACATTCTCTCCTAAAACAATTCGGATCGCTGTAAAGATGCTTTGTTTTCGAGTAAATGTAGTAAGAAAATATTTTTTTCCTGCATTGTATTCTATATTTATAAAGGAAATGTGAAGAGGAAATGCTGGAAGCTCTCTTATGCTTTATTTAAATGTTTATAGTTATTGGCAGCTTCCAAGGCTGAAAGAAAATAAGAATTGTAACACTTTTGTTGAACTTTGGCAACATTTAAATAAGCGATCTTTTTGGTATGAAAAAAGTTATGTCTCTTTTTAAAACATGCTTATGCATCACATTTCTCCAAAAGCTGTTATGTGCACGAACACCCGTTTGGTTTAATCACGGGATTAGCCAAGGATTCATTAGACACGTAGAATCCTATTGACAAAAAACATTTTGAGTATATTAAGCATTACTACTTGCATATTCCAAAATGCAATTCACAAACCTTCAGTTCACCATTTTATTCCGGAGGAGATCTCCACCCTGGCATCGTACATCTTCACACTCAGAGGTACTACACTTGATCCTAGCCAAAAGCCAAGTAGATATCTTCACACAAAGCGGTATAGGTTTTAATAGTAAATGTGTTGAACAAAGGAGTGTGTTAGGAAAATTAATAGTAATTACTACAAAATGGGAGAGGTTTAGGAAAGTTAAATAGGTGTTTAGGGGAGGGACATGCCACAAAAACCACACCCACAAAATCCACACCTACAACTACTTATATAGTACTACTGACAAAATAAGTTTAAGAGTACTTCAACAAAGCATTGGAGTATGTCAAGCACCATGTATGGCCAACTGTAGTTCTGCAGCACACTCCCACAGGAAACAATGAAGGCACCACACCAGCACCACACAGAGAATAATAAAAACAAATTAAAATATATTAAAATGTATATTGTCTTTGTTTTCAAATATTGTAAATGTTAAAATATTGTTAATTCTTTAACCATTCTATTACATTTTAATTTGATTTAAATTTAACTTAGCTAAATACTCATTTTTAAATAATATTAACATAAAACACGACTGGCAACAAGCTTGCAATACATGCAATGCAACTGATACTGGTTTTTTTAAATTCATTTGAATATATATCATTATTTTAAGATGTAATTGTTGGACCTGGCTCTTTTTGCGGGGTCATCCCCAAACATTTTGCCTCCTTCCTCCTATTTTTTTCTGACCTCCTGCTGTTGGCTCTAGGACCCTGAGCACTTTATCACTACTTAACAGTGCTGAAGTGTAGGTGCTCTCCCTTCTAAAGTTGGTATGATTGGTTTACACTGAATTGGAACATTTAATTTACCTGCAAGTCCCTTGTACAGTGGTATCCCTATACCCAGGCTTTGTAAATTAAATGCTACACGTGGGCCTGCAGGGCTGCTTGCCCC
This sequence comes from Pleurodeles waltl, assembly GCF_031143425.1. Taxonomy (NCBI): domain Eukaryota; kingdom Metazoa; phylum Chordata; class Amphibia; order Caudata; family Salamandridae; genus Pleurodeles; species Pleurodeles waltl. Next base: position 870,632,119 of record NC_090443.1, on the reverse strand, counting down.
ACCCACAGAAGTAGCCTTTCAAACCTGTCTCAGACCTGCTAGGACAGTGCCTGCAGGCACAATTTACTGCCACAGGGACATGGCATCTAAATTTACTTTCCAGGCCTGGAAATCCCCTTTTACTACATGTAAGTCACCCCTAAGGTAGGCCCTAGCTAGCCCTATGGGCAGGGTGCTATATATGTAAGAGGCAGGACATGTGCCTGTTTGTGTGGTCTGTCCTGGTAGTGTCAAACAGCCCATTTGGGTTTTCACTGCCGTGAATGCGGCCATGCTCATATGATTGCATTGGAAATGCCCTGCCTTATGTCTAGGGGGTATTGTCTGATTTAGCAGGGGTAGCATAGGCATGTCTGATATGGTTGTAATGGTAGTGAGAAATGCTGCTTACTAGTATGTAGGTGGATTTTTTATTACCATTATAGAAATGCCTCTTCTAAAAAGTGAGCATTTCTCTCTACTAATGATTCTGGTGCTTTGCAGCTTGACTCCAATCCACATCTGTGGCAGAGTGACAGCTGGGCTTTGTGCATACTTTTCAGACAGACTACACAGGGAGGGTGGAGATGTCAGAGAGGTGCATCTGCATATTGAATGGTCTTCCTGGGCTGAGAGAAGGAGAGGCGGGGCACCCCTGTGCTGGCCTGTGTGTTGGACCCTACCGCCATGTGAGTCTACTGGTGTCCCCAGGGGTTACGTGCTGTGGCCTCTGCCCTCTGCAGCTACTTGATTCTAAGTGCGAGGGCAGCACTGTGTGCTAAGCTCCTGTGCTGGAGCATAGCGCCTGACAAGCGCTCTACTTTATTGACTTAGCGCATGAGGAGCGCTTCAATTTATTTGTTCTGCGCATTGAGAGCACTTTTCTGCCTCTCCCAGAGGGTTGGGGGGTGGTTGAGGGAATCACTGCCACGACATGGGTAGGCTGTGACATCGAAGTGCGTCTGAAACATGCTCAGTGAGGTACCCCCAGGTCACAAGAGAGCGAAATCCGGAGAAAGCTTGCTACTGGTAGTACACCTGGGGCGAGTCGTACTGAGGGGTGGGCCTCTCTTCTTGCCCATTCTCTGCTGTGGCCCAGGAGGGTTGAAAAAGGAGCCTAGCGCACCACATCAAGTGCAGGTGCATTGTCGGGTGGGAAGCTTCACTGGAGGCCCCGCTGCTCCGTCATCACTGGTTTGAGGATCACGGGTGTGGTGGAAGCCTCCTCTGAGGCTCCCACTCCGCTGGGACCCCATCACTGTTCTGAGGATAGTGGGCAGGGTGGCAACCTCAACGGAGGTCCCCCGCTGTACCCCACATTAAAGCATGGAGTGCTGATTGTGCCCATGCAGGCGGGCAGGAGAGCCCTCTCCTGGCTGTGGGCCAAAGAGACGAGGTGGCCTGAGTGAGGAGTGAGGTCACCCATTCCAAAGCACCGTTTTGCCCCTGATATAAGCGTCGGAGCTCCCTGGTGAACAGGGTGGACTGTGCTTCCCCTGTGTAAACTCCCCCGGGATGGTCTTGTGTTACCTCTACCTTGAAGTGGGTGATAATGAGAACATAAAACTAAGGGGAATAGTTATGGAGGTATATTCCAACTAACGTTTTGGCCTCTGTTAATGTTTTGACTGTGTATTTTTGGGGTGATGGCTCCTCTTAGGTGCAACCAAAATGTGGTGCAGTGATAATGATGCTATGAGCTCTTTTGATGTTCATTTTGATGTGCATTCATGATGTTGTTGTGGCAGTATGCTAATGCCAGGAGCTCCTGTGCCGCAGCATGGTATGCGCAGTCATGATAATGTTTTGGCAATGATAATCATATGTTTAGAATGACATGTACATTCATTTAATAATGTTTTCCTGACTACTGCTTATGCTGCATGAATAACCAGTAACCTATATGTTTTATGTGAATACTGTTGTCTTCCGCAGAGTAATAGTACTCTGTAATGTTCTGACAACTGCTTGGGCAGCAGAGTATTATTGACATGTTGTGTTTGGTCTAATGATGTTGTGTACAATACAGTTTATTTTTATATAACATGGTGTTGTATTTCCTTTGTGGTAGGGATGTGTGTCACGGGTGTTGTGTGTGTTGTGCAATCGCTTTACACACTGCCTCTGGGATAGGCCTGACTGCTCCTATCAAGCGCCCAAGGGGATGGGCAGGCGTTATCTTGGGTGAGTAACTCTTTCACCCTGAATAGAGTGGGTGGGTTCTGCCTGGCTTATGTGCATATCCTAGCCAACCAGAAACCCCATTTCTAACTGTAATTAAATAGTATATACATTTTTTGATCAGTGTTTTGTGTCTTGTTAGTGTGATAGTCCTAGCTAAGCTGAAACCAGTCGCTTCCCTAGCTGAACCTATAAAGCATTCACTCATTCAATGCTATAAACAGGCTCGAGCTACCATTTAAATGAAATGCAAAGCAAGCAGCCCCTCAGTCCTCAGTCCAGCAAGTCCGAACTGCACATTAGGTTGTACTGATTCTGTAAATACAAGGAAGTGAATTAGGAGCACTTCGGATCTAGCAAAGGGTCTGTCGTCAGAATTATACAATTGAGAAGACCATTGTAGAACAATTTAAAAGTGCAAGAACCTCCCATGGTAACTGTTGTCCGAAAAGGGAACAGAGAATGCATAATTGCGTTTTTCTCTATCCATCAATTAAGTAGAGTGGTATGGTTGTGTTAATATGCGTTTCCATACGATTTACTCACCATAACAATTATTTTGACGACAGTATGGTTTTATTCATGGCGGTAGCAAATGAAAAACGAATTGTAGCTAAAAAGGGAAAGCGAAGTCTCAAAACAAAATGTCTTTTGAAAGGTTTGTCTATATGTTTTGATAAAATGGCTAAACCTTTGGATCATGGGGTATGACATCTTGCAAAAAAACCTCCAGTAAATTATGGAGGAACACTAGGAGACTCAAGCAGTGGAAAGGATGGATAGCCAAGGGAAACAGATGTGAAATGTGGGATTTACATGTGGCTGGGATAACCTCTATTTGTTCTTAGATTTTTAACACTTTAACATGGCAACTACACTTCCCTCACATATTAAAAACATTGTTTTTAAACGTACTGAGGAAAAAATCTGGAATTAAACCACATATTTTGCTCAGTTCTTTCTTCTGTTATGCAAGAAATGATGTGAATTCCACAGTTCTTGTTCCAGCAACATGCAGTCCAAATGTGCCTCTCATTTGTCATCAACACAGAATGCTAGCATTCTACTCCTTCGTTAGAACTGTGTGCTTAAACTGTAGCATAATACTGTAGAATCAACTGTTTAATTAAAGTACACATGCTCGGTATTTATTTTGAGATTAATAAGGAAGTTATTTGTGCATGTCCAGAAAATGTACCTTTATGACAGCTTTCTGGGCTGATAAACATAATTTTCATGAAAATATAATGAAAAAACGGCCCTCTCTTAAAGGTCGGGCTTCAAATCCCAGGAAGGGATGAACAAGTTTGATGTGGTGAAAGTATCCTAAATTGTATCAGAGTTACCCAAAATAGTTTAGTTCCAGCAATAAATTGTTTAAATTGTGAGAAAAAGCAGTTTTCACCTGTTTCCCACTGCTTCTTGCCTACAACCAGCCGCGGCCCGTCCTTTAGGGCGGAGGGGCCACGCTCCCCCACCTTTTGCCCCTCATGAAGAGTGCTTGTCAGGCTGAGCAAAGGTCAGCCTGATAGACACTCTTCATGTTCAGATCTGGCAGCCAGGAGCAGACATGTGCGATTTGCGTGCAGACTCCTGGCTGCCTGAGCTGAACTTTGCTGGGCTGAAGTGGTCACAGCTCCTATGGGCGTGACCTCCTCAGCTCAGCAAAGGTGCCTTGAGGTCCTTCCCCTATGAGAGGAGGGGAAGCGTCACCCATTGACCTCGACCTGGGCACTTCAGGTTTAAGGCCTGAAGCGCCCAGGGAGAGTGTCAATCAGTGACACCTCGTCACAGAGTGGGGTGGGGTCAGAAGTCTCACTGACCCCATCCACTCTGTGACGAAGTTGGGACTGCTGCCGTCCCTCATTGGCTGAGCTAAGGTCAGCCAGTGAGGGAAGGCAGCAGTCCCAACCCTCCTGGGACCTCCGAGCTGAAGGTAAGTGTGTGTGTGTGTTTTTTAAATGAATGTTTGGTGCGTGCGTGTATCTTTGAATGTTGATGAGTGTTGTGAATGGATGTGCGTGCGTGTGTGAATGAATGAGTGTGTGTGCTTCCCGCCCGCCCCCTCCCTCCTAAAATTACCGGCCACCACTGCCTACAGCCATCAAAATTGTCTTCCATAGTTCCACTGCACTCATGGATGTCATTTAGGGGTCCCCCAGCTTGCCCCCTGCATCCCCTGGCACTGCATTTGCGACCCTTGGCCTCAGAGGTGGCAAAATCAGTGCAAGAAACAAAGGGGGAGCTCGTCCTTATGGGTTGCTTGGGGCTCCACTTCCTTGTTTTCAATCAGTTTCTTTAATTACACTAATATTTAATAATACATTGTTCACTATTAGTGTAATAAAAATGGAGTACAGTTAGCTGGAATAAGACCCTCTTTGGTAGCTGAGGTAAGTAAAAAAAAACACTTTTAACTGTACGTTGTGTGCATGCTTGCAGGTGAGAGTTTGCTTGTGGAAAAGAGAGTGAGTGTATGAGTGAATGTGTGTTTGTTTAAACGTGTGCGTGAATGTCATGATGGATTGGTGCGTGATGTTACTTTCGCAACCCCTGGCATTTCGGTGATATGACGTCAATGACGCCACTACGTTTCAAAAGCAAGTTTAGGTTGCCTTAGGCGAAATAATGGCAGAGCCCTATTAACAGAAATATTGTATATATCCTTCAAGTAATGCTTCAACTTTATAGTGGTATGAAAAACACAAATAAGTATTCTGAATTACACCTGGGATTTCAAGAGCCTCATTTCTAATTGCAACATTATGCTATGGAGGTCACGAGTGTGCGAACTCTTTGTAATTAGCGTTTGCATAATTATGCAGCATTTTGACAAAGTGCTGCAAAATGATGTGTAATTACTTGAAATACATATAGGTCCTTTTGTGCTATATTTTAGTGCAAAATGAGTCTACCGTCGATTTTTGGCTCCAGGACGCATTAAATCAAAAGCACTGTAAACAACAGCCACTCGTGTTCTGTTGTTACAGTGCGTTTGCGGTACATTTCTACTGAAAATTGTGTGTTTGTGATACCTTTCTATGGTGAACGGTGCATATTTATGCAAAGTGGAGCAATGTCATAATTCTGGCAAATTTGCATAACAAACATAATGTGAAATTCCCGAAATTATGCTAAATATGTCAGAATAATGAAAATGTTGTCTATGACTACTGAGAAGTAGTTATTGACTGGGGTGTAGAGAAGTTTCTTGTTTGACCTGGGAGTCCCTTTTCCCTATGATAATATTGCTGAGATTTTAATGGAAAGACTCACCACACATATAGGTACATACAGAGTTGCTTACATGTGTTTCTTTACATCCATATTACTTCTGTAATGCACTTAGAAGTGTTGCTAAGTGGAAGCAGAGCTCTGTCCCAGATTGGGTAATTTTTCTGAATCTGATTTATGACTTTTCTGGGAACATTTAATCACAGTCATTTCTCCAGTGCCTTTCAGTGACGAAAAATACTCTAAGTAAGTAGCTCAGACTAGGCAACTGAGATGGCATTTTCCTTGCCTATGAGTTATGACTGGGGGAGATATGACTGGGAGAATTATGACTGAGCCCTTACAGTTGTGGTGCTAAATAGCACTAGTGTACCATCAGAAAAAGCTCATTAATACACCCCTCTGCCACAAGACCAGCTGAACAAGCCGCCTTTTGTTTATGGGCACGAGGAGGAAAGAAAAGGCCACATTGGCTGCTGACATTTCAGACAGTCTACAAATGGAAAGCCCTAAAAATATTTAATTTCAGATGATTCCACGCTACCAATAGGAAAAGGCATGTCTGGTCAAAATATGTACAGTGCTTCTGGACACCATGAGCGCGCCTTTTCTTAGCACGGTTTTTAAAAACATCACAACATTATGAACGTGATAGAAAATATGTGGGACTGGAAACTACTACATCCAGACATGAATCATGCTGTTGACCAACATTCTTCAAAGTTTTATAGCATACAGAGATCAACACTGCAAGGCTTGAATGCTCCTTATCCAGCAAAATATTATGTGGAAGACACAATCGTTATTTATCGATCTGGCTTCACAGTGGCTTCATAGTTGCCAATGTTTTAAAATATACATAGATTTGGCTTTGACTCCTCCTAGAGAAGTATTTCCTTTACACCACATGCTTTTGGAAGAGTGGTATATTACTCCGCCTCCTGTAAAATAGTCCCTCGCGCAATGCATCTTCACTGGAGATTAGAAATATTTTAACTGATCTGTGAGTTTAAATTACATGTAGCATTAACCTATCACAAATTGCCCTCCTTTGATATATTACTTTTTGTTTTATAGCTACATTTTATGTTTTTTTCTAGAAGCTGAGCTCTTTGTATTCTGACCAATTTCAGGTGAAAGTGCATTGGAAAAATAAAATGACAAGGATTGTTCATTTTCTCCTTGGCCTCCAATAGCAACTAATCCTGGCAAGCACAAGCTGAAGCTGAAGGTTGGGCCTCTCTCTACAAGCTCTATGCCAAGAAACATCTTCACCAAAAGCTATCATCCACAGTGTGTGGTCCTACCCATACTGTAGGAAAGTGGATTATGAGTAGCTGGCAATATGCACATTCGGCTAGTAATAATACCACAATCACTAATAAGATCCAGTCAAGTACCAATAAATGTATCCCTCTCAACCCTTGGTAGCTTGGTAACGAGCACTCAGGCTTAATTTAGGAGACCGGTAAGGGTAAAGCATTAGGGAGCAGATTTGAGAGCCCCGAGCACTAATGTGGCCAACGAGGCCAAAATCGCAGTGCCAAATTTATAAAGCAGTGCAAAGCATGCTTTGTGCCACTTGGTAACCCTTTGCAATACATTATGCCTGCGCCAGGCATAAAGTATGCAAAGGGGGTGTTCCCCCAACTAAGAGATTTCTTTGTGTCATTTTATTCGGCACTTTCAACGCCTGCTTAAAGCAGGCGTTAAAAAGAGGCACCCCATTGTTTACAATGGGCCTCAATGGGCTTTGCAGGATTAGCGTCAACATTTTTTACGCAAATCCTGCAAAGCTCTGAACTAGCGTAAAAAATTACGACACTAGTTCCCTAACTACTGCCATGATGCACCGTATCTTAGATATGGCACACACATGGTGGCATTAGGGGGGCGCTAAGGGACGGAAGAAAAGTGGCACTGCACTAGACGAAGCGCCACTTTTCTTAAATCTGGACCCTAATATCACCAAAACAGTAATCAAGCAAAATCACACAAGACAATAAAACCCCAACACCAATTTGTAAAAATAGACAATGTTTTTATCTTTAACATTATACAGAAACAACTAAAATCTAATATAGGGAGACGGAGATATACATTTTCAAAGATTGAATAACAAATGTGCAATCTAGTGCCAAAAAGAAGAAAGAGCCAACCACGACCATCTGGTCCGGGACAAAGTCAAAGTCAAAGTTTTAGGCCGATCACGATGGACCACAGGTTGGATATGTTAAGCGGTAGGACCTAGTCAAGATTTTATCTTCCTTGATTTAGAGTTTGGCAAATGGGGTTACGTCATCACAAACATGATGGATGTACTGTCCGCAATATTGCTAAATCATAATAAGGCAGACAGGATATCCGCCATGTTTGTGACAGAATAACTCATCTGCCAAACTCTAAATCAGGCCCTTAATCACTTTTTTTTAGCTTTTCTTCTCGATGTAGAGCAATCAGGTCCTTGAATCTGGAGTTCACTCCGACTACCGTAGCCTGCTTCTGCGTGATGCCTTGGTGGGTCACTGGAGGTCTTTGTCCTCGGCTGCGACAGCGGGGATCACCAGAGCCTTTAGTGTGGCAAACCACTGTGGTCAAGCCGATTCACAGTTCGACAATAGCGACTTGACTCTCGACGTTGGGCCGGTCTTCTTCTAGAGCTTTTTCACAAAAGTTGGCAAAAAGTTCCCAAACTTTCAGATCATCTTCTGAAATGTTCCTTGAGAGTCGGAATGGGTCCACAGCACCAGCCAAGGGTTCAGAAGCTCTGGATTGCCTCTTGGGGGTCTAGGACTCCAACTTCTACAATGCACCTGGTCAATCCAGGACAATCCAGGTGAACGTGGTCAGCTGGAGTTGTCCTTTTAGTGAATGTTGCAGGTGGCTTTTTCCACCACTTTTCTATCTGTTGCTCTCAGGGAGTCCACTTCTTATTCTTTAAGACAGCCATAGTTCTTTCTTGTGTGGAGCCTTGTGAGTGCAGCAGGTGAAGCCCTTCTAGGGTGCAGTCCAAGGGTCTAGCAGGGCAGTCCTTCTTCTTCAGATGTTTCAGGCAAGGATCTGAAGGGTCTTGCAGATCTCCCACATGTATTCCTCACTCTGGGTTGGCAAGAGAGGGGGGGCAACCCAACTAATGGGGTTCAAGTCGCCACCCTCTGTGATGATTACTTTCTGGGAAGTATGGCATATTTTAGTTCCAGAATGCACAGTTTTCCAATAATTAGAAGGGAGAAATTCTCTTCTTGTAGAGCAGGTCTGGCTAACCCAATCCCCTGGTCAGGCTCACTCTTCCCCACACTCCCCTCCCAGTCCCTCTCCTAATCTAATTTGGGTGCTTCCACATGGCTGGGGATCAAAGAAGTAGGGGCTGGCATGGGCCTTGTGACATTTTCAGAGTCAGTAACCACCAAAATCAGTCCAAAAATGAGGGTGATCATGGCAAAAGGGATTACTTTCCAACACAAGCCCGACATCATTTAAAATGTCAATGCTGCCTAAATGTCTCAATGGATGCCTCATCTCTTGTGATTCTCAAATTAAGGGCCAGATGTAGCAAAGTTGGGAATTGCGACTTGCAATTTGCGAGTCAGAGCGACTCGCAAATTGCAAGTCGCAATTCCCAATGCAGAACGGTGTCTCAGACACCGTCTGCGACTCGCTATGGGGTCGCAATGACCCACCTCATCAATATTCATGAGGTGGGTCGCAAATTGCGGCCCCATAGCGAGTCTAGGCACTCGCAAACATGGAGGCCTGCTGTAGTCAGCAGACCTCCATGTTCGTGACTGCTTTTAAATAAAGCAGTTTTTTTTTCTTAAGTGTAGCCCGTTTTCCTTAAAGGAAAATGAGCTGCACTTTTAAAAAAATCCGAAACCTTTAGTTTCGTTTTTTTTTTCAGGGCAGGTAGTGGTCCATTGGACCACTACCTACCCTGAAAAAATATTTGTGGGTCCATTCACAAAGTGGAAGGGGTCCCATGGGGACCCCTTCCAATTTGCAAGTGGGTTACCATCCACTTGAAGTGGATGGTAACTGCGACACCATTTGCGACCGCATATGCGGTCGCAAATGGTATTGCATACCACTCCGAATCGCAAATAGGAAGGGATCACCCCTTCCTATTTGCGATTCTGAAATGCATATTGCGAGTCGGTACCGACTCGCAATATGCATTTCTGCATAGGGAAACGCGATTAGCGAGTCGCAAACGGCAATTTTTGCCATTTGCGAGTCGCTATCCGTTTCCTGCATCTGGCCCTTAGTGTATTACTTGGATTATAATCTCTCGAACAAAACTGGGTGATGTCAAGCTGCTATTTGGCTTTTGTGCAATTAATGTTGTTTACTAGATTCTAGAAAATATAAATAGGTGAAGCAAGATCCAGTAATTCACCAGTGGTCGAAAACAATGTATCTTGAAATTGCAAATGCAGACAGCACTTTTAAGCTTCTACTCAAATTAAATTACCAATCTTCTTGCGGAAAGTGTGTTGACATACATTAGGAGCTCCTTAAAGCAAAGTCGAAAGTAAATCGCAGGATGACAAAGGTAAGCAAGACATGCATTGCATGCCATGGTCACCCAGGGGACAAATATGGTTGCAAAGCAGAGACCGCTCGAATTTAGATTTCCACGTGAGGTGATATTGTTCTAGAAACAGACTGAACATAGTTGTACATGTTTTCCCAGTCAGAAAATGACATTGCCTTTGGACCTCACATTTGATTGGCGAACTACTCATGCCAGCAGTTAGCATAAAATTAACAAAACCTAGGGCCCCATTGGGTCAGTGGAAACCTAGGTCATAGTGTGCTGGAAATACAAGTCATAACCTACACCAGTGCTAACCATGATAAATAATATCATTAGGTATACTAACCAAATCAGGATTAAAGGTCCGATTTATGTTTTCGGAAAATATTATTAAGCAGCGTGGAGTTATATAGACTATAAGATTTTTAGGGTTTTAAAATATTTTTTTACTTTGTGAAATTTGTGCACACGCAGTTCATAATATTGTGCAAACCTAAGCTTCTCTGGAGTTTGTAGTAAGCAAAGACAAGCATTGGCACATCCAATAGGTCTTGCCTATGGGTGTGCTATGGGCTTTCGCAATCGGGTGAGAGGGGTAAAGAGAGGGCAGATGGGGTGGGTAAGTGGGTGGGTAATTGGACAGTTAAAAAAAAACTATGAAGCGGCTACTGCTGGCTGTTTCATGGCATTTTCTTTTACCTCTGGGAGGGAGAAAAGAAACATCGATTGGGTGTGGGTGCTATGGGAGAGAAGAAACAGGGATAGGGGAGCAGAACCAGGATGGGTGCGGTTGGGGAAGGTAAAAAAAACACTGTAATGCAGCCAGTGTCAACTACATCATGGAGCTTTTTAAAAAAAAAGAAAAAAGTACCTGAATCACAGTGCATGTCCAGCAGAGAGACACTAATTAAATGTATTTAATCTATGCTTTTTCTGTGTTCCACCGAAAGAAAAAGAAGTGTTGCACAGCAAGCGCTGATAAAATGAAAGGTAGCACAGAAGAGTTACAACGCTGCAAATTAATGGTAAGCAATTGGCTGGTTCCAAGCCCATTACAGAACACAAGAGTCTTGCAAGCAAGAGGGCATGAGTTAGTGTTTGCTCACGCAGACGAGACCTAAACAGGAAAGAAGAGAAAACAAAAGAAAATAAGGGCAATAATCACATCTACTGTAACAGGCACCTGAAGGCTACTATCACATTGTACTGTACTTCATAAATTGCATGGCCAAATAAATTATGGCATAAAAACTTTAGGGCATTACAATATGCTTAGTTTGGATTTATTGATACATAATCCTAATTAGACACAGTCTATACATTATATACCCAAGCTTGTTTCGAGTGTAGTTCACCCTTTAAAGATCAACAGTCACTGAGAATAATTATCACATATAAGCACCCTATATGGAGCGTTGAATTTGGATTGGCCAACCAGAACTCTTTAAAAGTTGGCACTAATTTTATTTTGCCTACTGTCTAAGATCATCAAGGGTGTATAGCAGGAACATTTGTCTGTCTGTCTTCTGGTGTTGGAAGAGATTGGGGGATGGGTTCTAATAGCAATATAGCCTACATGCTGTCTGGCATTAAAGTGCTAATTTAACTTCTGTGCATTATGAACCTGTGGCTCAGACCTATGATTTCAGGGCAGTCAATTAATAGCAGTTAACACCCTCTGAAAATGGTAGTAAGTTAAATTGACATCATAAGCAGTTGGTAGTAGGTCTTAGTTACGGAAGCCCATAGACAGTATATTAAATACTGTTTGATTTAGCCATTTTTAGAACACTAACCCTGACTAAATATAACTTCGGCATGTTCTTCCTTCATGCAGTCTTGAGGTCTATTGAACTCTACTGCTGATGTCAGAATATTGTCAACAGCTGCAGGGCATTCGTTCTGCATGTCAGCACCATGTCGACAGCCACACTGGATCGCATTGTCATGGTATTTTTTTTGTTGGTCACTAATTTGAGAAGGTACCAGCGGGAGTTCACCATTTGTGATAACTTGGTTGAAAAAAATTGCAGCCCGTTTAAAATCATTATTGGCAAGTGCAGCTTGTAGAACTATGTAGGTCTCAATCCCTGGATAACCATGATATCCCCTTTTATTAAATGAATGAAGATGCTGGATTTTGATTGGGCAAATCTTCTACATTTGAGTAACAAAGTCTGTAAAATAGAGTCCATAGGCCTACGACTGCTGTCAGTACTGGGTTTGTAGAACCCAATAAGTTTGATTCCAGTGTGAAGTTCACAACACAAAACCAGATGACCCTAGAAGAGAGTTTATAACACAAAACCAGATGACCCTAAAAGAGAGTTCATAACACAAAACCAAACTCTAGCACGGAGTTCATAGCACAAACCCAGGTGACTCCAGTATAGAGTTCATAGCAAAAAATGAAGAAGATAGTTAGGAGTACATATCTAGAGTGAAAGCTGGTATACCTGTCTATGTAAAAGATCCGGAGTCACTCTGATGAGAAGACATTAAGAATTCTGACACCTAAAAACAAGAACTCTTGCTGCAGCAAAAAAAAGATCAAGTGTCTAGCAACATGCACTGTTAAACATAAGGAACTTTATACACAAATGATCGATCAAGATGGCTTCTGCAAGTCTAGAGAGAGCTCCACTGTGTTTTTTAGAATTCTCGTTCACCTGAGTTCTGTTGTACGTTTCATTTAGAGGTTGCAACTTTGAAGTCTCTGTCAAAGTGGCACCTACGTTCTGCACACACTAATGGTTTTCTCTGAAACGAGGAACTTGTGCACCCATGAAGTTCCAGGAATTATGTCTCCTTGCTCGCCAGACATCGTGAGGTAAGCACAGACCATGGATCTTGACACCTCGAAGCAGCAAGCAGTAAAGTCATAAATCAACAAATAAAATGTTGTGCAACAACAAAGTAAATACAGCACAGAACACACACTGCAACTCAGTTCCAACCCTACAAATTATGTTGCAGATGTAGTTTATCAAAATATCTGCTTGATGTACAATGACCTTAGCGGACAGCCCATCCGAGCAATGGCAAAGAAGCACAAAAGTCAAAGCACACTCATGGTCAATGCCTCTTTACCCTATATTGTGTTTTACTGATGCCATGCAAAACCTAAAAATGATGGCTGAAGCTTAGTTGTACAGCTTCCATAATACAGATTTGGGATTTTGTCCTCTTGTGATGTATGAAGATCCAGAGTTTCTCACTCTTTTCAAGTTTATGACTATACACGGTATCACATTCACCTTTGCTTTTCAATTCCAGTAATATTTCACATTTGAAAAGGATGTTTCCCCTACATGAAGTTGGAAAAAGTTCACCAGACAATTTACTGGCACCAGATATCCCACCCAGGAAGGGGGCAGGGGGAGTATGATGTAAAAGAATAATTTGATGTCATGCTTTAGATGTGTGTTAGGTGGACATTCCTGTTGCCCTTAGTCCTGTGTGGCAGAAGGTAGACAGCTTGGCACTGGCATTGCCGTGGTGCTAAAGTCAATACATTAGAGGGTACGACTTCTGACAGCAGATAACAGCAGTGCATTTTATTGAGTAGTGGTGATGGCTTATCCACTGCCACCCACAGCATGAGTGGTACTGGGAAAGTTTTCTTTCCACTGCACCGAGGCAGTAAAGCTTTTTGTCTCCTTTTAAACTTCACAAAGTTTATACGTTTTGCAAATTGCACAGTTAAAAAAAACAATTGCACAAATGTGTGTGACGTCTTTCTGAAGTTATACAATAATCAACCATAAGGATATTCAGGTGCTCAGCACTGGTGTCAGAGGCCAGCCTTAAGAGCTTCCTCGGAAAGGAAGGTGTTCAGCCTCTAGCAAAGGCCAAGGAGAGGGGAGGGGGCTCTGATGTGTTTGTGGGAGGTCGCTCCAGGATTTAGGAGCCAGTATCAGAAGGTGCAGCTCATTGCTCTGCCTTTGTCTATGCATTGGGGGAGTACTAGTGAGAGACAGCATATGCAGATATGTCTGGAAAGTTGGTGAAAATGAATACATCTATTCAGGTAGACAGGGGCTGTGTTGTGGAGTGCTTTGAGTTGTGGGCGAGGAGTTTGAAGTGTGTGTGCTTGTGTATCAGGAACCAGTAAAGTTCCCTCTGGTGTGGTGTGATATTGGCTCAGTGTGGAAGGTTGAGGACTAGCCTGGCTGCTGCATTTTGGACGGTCTACAGTCTTCTTGTGATGGTTCCATAGTCTAGTCTGCTGGTGAAGGGGGCTTGGATGATCAGTTTCCTGGTGTTTTTCAGTAGGTAATTGAAGATTTTGTTCAGCATTTTTAGGGTATTGAATCAGGATGAGACCACTGAGTTTATTTGGGTGGTCATGTCCAGTTTTTTGTTCATGACGATTCTGAGTTTTTTTTGCTTATGAACACAGTTTTTGAGTCATTGAGTGGAAGACTTCCTAAGTTATCTGGTTTTCTTATGCAATTAAACACCCAATGGAGTGGTGTCTTGTGCCGAAATTGTACAAAAATGTCACCAAAAGAAGAGGGGTTTAAATCCCTGGTGTTGCCACTCCTATGAATAGGGTAAATTCTGGTGATTAGTTTGTCCTTCAGAATGGGAGACCTGTGACCCATTCACACATCATATACTAGAGGTTGTAAGGATAAAACAGATATCCGTCGGTATCAAATCCTAAGGTAATCAAGTTTGTTGCAAAGAATTATAGCATGGTCCCAAAATGGTGCAGAAACTATATTGTATTTATTAGCATACAGAGGGATCCTCCTACAAAAGAAGGTTGAGAGTTTATTACACAGATATGTGAGTGTAGTGAAGTCTCTGATGAATGCGAAGATTTATATGGTGCTGCTCACGCTAGCATTTACTTGTTCGACTAAGGCCGCCCTCTTCGTTTCTCAGATTAGCTAGTGATACCTTCTGTGGGCAGCTTTGAAACTGTCGTTTTGAACTCTCCATTTGCTGGTCCTCCATTTCCTTTCCAATTGTTTGCAGAGTTGCTTGGTCTTTCTGAGGGATTCTGCATACCAGCTGGCTTGTCTTCTAGTTTTTGCTGTGTAGCTTTGTTTCTTGAGGCCAGGGTATTGGCGTGGTTTGTGATACACTTGTTGAAGATTCGATGTCACATGCCAGAAGGCCTGTGAGTTCCAGTTTGTTCTTGTGGAAGGCAGTCATCCAATCCGTCTCTGTTAGGTTGTGTTAGTGTCAGTGTGCTAGGCCTGCTATGGGGGTTCTTCTGTGTAGATGGATGTTGATTGTGAAACTGACTATGGCATGGTCTATCCAGGTGACTGGCCTTGGATGTTTATCATGATATTGCTTAAGGATGTCAAGACAGGTTCTAGGATGTGTCTGGCAGTGTGGGTGGCTCCGTGATGGAATGGATTAGTCCCAAGTTTCCTAGGCTTTCAAGAAGGGTGGCTGACCTGGGGTTGGTCCAATCTTCTGGATGGAAATTGAGAATGAATGCACTGGATTTGAGGGGCGACGACATCCGTGATGTTCGTAGCAAAGTTGGTTTAGATTCCTGGGAGGTGGGAGACTAGAGTTCCACCCAGGTGAAGTTAGTAGTGATTTTTAATTTAAAGCTGAGGTATTCCATGCAGTTTGTTCTGACATTGTTATGAGGAGGAGCAGTTTAAGGTGCCTTTGTAAACAACTGCGACTTCTCCCCTGAGCCTGTTCAAATGTTCTTGTCTGGCGATCTTGTATCCAGTGGGTATGGCAGTAGCAATGTCTGGCATGGAAGCTGTGGTCAGCCATGTTTCCATGAGGAAGGGGAGGTCAAGGTTGCAGTTGTCCAGCAGGTCACAGATCTCCACAGCGTGCTTGCTGTGCAAGTGGGTGTTAAGGAGTAGGCATGATATTGGTGCGTGAGGGGTGCAAATGTGTTTGTTGTAAGGTGTTTCAGTGAGTGTGAGGTAGAGTGTTATGGGTATGTTCTAGCTTGGAGTTGTGAAAGTGGTTGTGCAGGTGAAGCAACAGAGGAAGCAGGTCAATACGCCTTCCATGTTGAGTGTTGTGCCATGCCAGCAGAGGGTGTGTGACATCTGGGGTTCAAGCCAAGAAGGAGTGTTTTGGGGTAGTGGTTGGTTGGGAGAGGGCCATGGTTCCTTGCACTGGGCATGGTCCAGGCAAGGATGGGTGCAGATGGTCAGTAGCAGAAAGAGTGGGAGAAAAGGCAAGAAGAGTAAGAGAAAAGGCACCGGGAGCGAGAAAAGTGGAACAAAAGTCACAGAAGGAGTGAGAGAAAAGTCACAAGGAGTGAGAGAAAATGCAAAAAAGGTTGTAGAAAGAGTGCACAAAAACAGAAAAAGAGTGAGAGTGAGAGAAACTTCATAAAAGGCCACAAAAAGAGCGAGAGGAAAGGCACAAAGAATGAGAGAGGTGACACGAAAGTCACAGAAACAGTGACATAAAAGACGCAAAGAGTGAGACAAGTGACAAAAAAAGTCACACAGAGAGAGGGAGAAAAAGAGAAAGATAGAGAGAACAAGGTTAGAGGGAGCGAGAGAGAGAAGAGAGTGAAAGGAAGAGAGAAGATGCATGTGCCTCGAGGCACTGGAGCTGGGTCCGGAATGACCTTGACCCGTCAGAGGACAGGTCATAGGTAAGTTCATGGCTGATCCATGCTGCGGCTGCAATCCATGAGATCCTGGGAGGGAGGCGGAGCACAGGGGTGGTGGGTGGGCGTGAGGATGAACTCCACTGCAGGGACGGACAGTGGCACGAGGAATGGGTAAGAAGTGGAAGGAGGTTAGAGGGTGACACAGAGAGTGTTGCCAAGAGGTGCAGGAACGGGGCTCACAGGGAAGACGAACAGACACAGCACACAGGCCACAGAAAGGCAAAGGTCAGAAAAGGAGCAAGAGAAATGACACAGAGAGTGAAAAAAGGCAAAAAGAGCAAAAAGGAGCATAAAAAGTCAGAGAAAGGGCAAGAAGAGCAAGAGAGAAGGCACAAAGAGTGAGAGAGAAGGCACAAAGAAGTATCAGAAAGGATGAGAGAAAAGGCAAGAAGAGCAGGGGAAAGGGCACAAAGCGCAAGAGAAGTGGCACAAACGTTATTGAAGGAGTGAGAGAAAAGACAAAAGACTGTTGCAGGAAAATAGAGAGAAAATACACAAAAGTTGAAGAAATAGTGAGAGAAAAGGTGAAAGAATAAGAGAAAAGGCACATAGAGCGGGAGAGATGACACAGAAGTCTCAGAAAGAGTGGGAGAAAAGGCATAAAGAGTGAAAGAAAGTGATAGAAATGACAAAAAGTCAGCAAGAGAGAGATACCAAGGTGAGAGAGTGAAAGAGAGAGAGAGAGAGAGGAAGTGGGGGCCTTTGAGGCACTGGAGCCAGGTATGCAAGGGACTTGATACTTGATCAGTGAGAGTACTAGTCGCAAGTAAGTCAGGCCTATGCACCTTCTTAATGGCTGATCCACACTGTGGCTGCCATTTAGTAAATCCTGGGAGAGAGGGGGAGCACAGGGGATGGTGGGAAGGGCTGAAGAGGAGCGTGGAGATAGGGAAGGAAAGAGGCGAAAGAAACAGGTAAGGAGCAGGAGAGGGCACAGAGAGGGCAGGAAAGGGGCATGGGAAGGGAGCACACAGAGAACATGTATAGACCCAGTACAAAGGTCACAGAAAGAGTGAAAAATATGGCCAAGGTCAGAAAAGGGCCAAAAGAAATGGCACAGTAGTGACAAAAGTAAAAAAAAAAAGTGAGAGAAAGGCACAACAAAGTAACAGAAAGAGTGAGAGAAAATACAAGAAGAGCAAGAGAAAAAGGCAAGAAGAGTGGGAGAAAAGACATGTCATAAATTAGGTTGTTGGTTGAAGGGTGGATGAGTCCTTCTCAAGCAATAGCCACAATCCTTGTCAGGGTGAAACTTAAAAGTCACTAAATTAACATGTGCTTAGCCCTCTGGTAGCCTGGCACAAAAGCAGTCAGGTTTGACTCAGAGACAACGTGTAAAGTATTGATTCAGCACTCAAACAGTAATAAACTGAAAACACAACACAATAAAACATCCCACAGCAACATAGGAAAATAGAGTAAAATTTAATAAATTATGTGACACCAAAATGACAAAATTCCAATCAGTAGAACTGGAGATATGCTAATAAGATTAAGAAAATAAGATTTGAGAAAAACTGAGAGTGTCTGGCCTCGCTGGACCAAGACAGTCACTAGTTCAGGATGAATGCGATGGATCGCAGGCCGGGCACAGGACGAAGTTTGGCCCACTGAGGAGTGTGCTTTACGTCCTTTGTATGTGGGCTGCACGGCATTACTTTGTGGGGCTTTGTGATGCTTCACGCCCGATTTGCTGGAACCTTCAGTTAGGCTAGTACAACACCTGTAACCCCACTTCTAAGGATCCAGGACTAGAGGAGCACCATTTAGAGGGCCAGGACTTATTCAGGCTGAGTCCAGATGCATATTCAAGATAGTTGGAGTCTCTGATCAGGAGGTTAACCAACTAGCCCTTGAAGTCACTCTGGTAGTCCTGGGTGCAAGCAGAAAAGCTAGTCTCAAGCACCAGGGCAATCCTATGAGGGCACAAGGCAGGCTTCAGGCAGCAGGAAGTCCTCTTGGTGCAGTAGTGTAGTCCCCTGAACAGCAGGGCACATACAGCAGGGCAGCCTCTGTCCTTCCGCAGATCCAGAAGTGAACGGAAGAATTTGCCTGAGGGTCTCATTTTTATCCCTGGTGTCCACTTTGAAGAGGGAGAAACTTCTGGAATGCCCCAACCCATAGAAGTGTCTGGAATATTCGGCCTTCCGGCCCTAGTCCCAGTCTGTCTGGGGGCACAAATGGCTAGTGTGAAGTTCTGTGCGTGAGCTGAGGCAGTGTCTTTGAAGTGCAAGTGTCACAAGTGACGGCTCCATCTCCCATCAAGTCAGGATGTCCCATCTTGCCAACACCCAGTACCCTTTATTGTGTGCCTGTCAGGGAGTAATAGACAGATGGAACCCACCATTCACACCTAGTCATGTGACCCAGGAGCAGGCTGCAGGCATCCGATTGTTAAGACTAGAAAATGCCAACTTTCTAAAAGTGGCATTTTCAGAATTGTGACTTGAAATCTGACATTACTATTAAAGAGGGTTTTAAATTACAATTCTTAAGTGACCAAACATGACACCCCTACTTACTCTCAAAGAGAGAGAGAGACAGAGAGGGAGAAAGAACAAGGAGAGGGAGAGAGAGATGGAGCGAGCAAAAGGGAAAGAGGCGAGGTGGGTGCCTCAAGACGCTGGTGCCAGGTATGCAAGGGCCTTGACTGGTTGGAGGACTGGTTGCAGGTAAATCCACAGGGGCTGGCCTGGGGAAACCTTTACACACATCCATGAATAAATGTACAAGTCCTATAGAGAGAGAGTGAAGATAAGGGGTATGGGATTATAAAAGCAAGACTAAAAACCATACAGGACATACATTCAGCCCAAGGGAAGGCCTTACTCAGAGTATAACTACTACTAGATCTGACCATAAGACAGATAGAGAGGAGCTTCTCAGTCAGCATAAGTACTGCACAATATTTGACCACAGGAAGGGTTGTTCATGCATGGATTACCCGCATTGCATTGCATTGCATTGGTGGGGTGGCAACTATGAAGCACAGAAATTAAAAAAGACCAGACACAGGAGACAGAAGCAGTGAACGAGGAAGTGTAAATCCGGTGACCAGGGGCATTTTGTAGGGATGAAAATAAGCCCCCCATCGCCCTCTCTCCCCAGATGAGTAGTTTCCATGTGTTATCATTTTCAGATTCTCTTTAGATTTTCATTTCACAAACATTGAATAGCTTGACACCTGCAAAAACTGCACACAGTCAGTTGAATGTGTCACACCCATTAATTTCTGCGTGGACAATTAATTATAAAGCTTGGCCTTGGAACTCTGATTTTAAGATGATAAAAAAGCAACATGAATTATGTCTTTCCAAGATCCACATCATGCCAGAAGAATGCGTTAGTTCCAATAAATCGACCTGAAATTGTTCGAGCTTGTAAGCACAGGGAAGTAATATTTTATTGAGAAGATAAAACCAAGGCTGTGGTAACACAAAATAAATCAATCGCCACAGGATAACCATTATACCTAAAACAGACGAGCATATAGTGGTGGTAGTTTTATTATAAGCTTAGGCAGCAACAAAGAGTCTTACTTTTTGTGGGGATCTGGCCAACTTACAAAACTATGGTTGATATTAAAGCCTGGAGCAGCAATGAAATCTGTCAACACTTTGAGATTTAACCCAAAACAAAAGCACTAGACCGATGAACGAGTCTTTTCCGCGTTGTGGGGAAGTATTCTTTTGATAACCGTTTTTAAAAAATACTGCGTAAAAAATCTTATGCACCTGCATTTATTTATCATTTTTGATGTGTGTCGTTTCATTGCTTTGAGTGCACACAGTATTTGTATATTTTCTGAAGGTGTTTTGCATATTTTTGACTTCAAGTTCACTTACTACATAATCTTTTCCCTGTCAGATCATGCTTGCTTGTTACATTATGTGCCTGTGTTCCCTCATATTTTTGGTTACATCGTGACATTTGTTAATTCATGCTTGTGTGCTTTCTTGATACTCCAAGACTATCAGTTACCCCAATGTTGGCTTGTTACTTAAAACCCAATTGCTATATCATTAGTGTCTGCTATTGATTTATTTATCATGTATTTATTAAAGACTTTTATAGAATGCTCTTGTTTCCTTTTGATTACTGCACAGGGCTGAAAGCCTTGAGTGTAAAGAGGCAGCTTTAGGCATCTGTCTAACCTTTGATGAGAAACCTTGCCTGACCATCTTTGATCCCAATCTGTTAACTACTTCTAGAGCTGGTTTCCAGGTACGTTTGAAGAGTTCCATTTACAAGAATTTTCTGAACTGTGAGTAGTTTGATTTGACTTTTAGGTTTGGGTTCACAGTGTTCCATAGCCTTCAGCCCTAGTCTCCCAAGGAACTGTCCCTGTGTTTCTACAATGCAAGATATGTTGAGTGATAAAACGTGCATTCTTGGAATGAGGATTCCTAGTATTAGAATAGCATTGGGCTAAGGGCTAAGGGCCGGATGTAGCCGATAATTTAGTGCTGTACCTCATGTCACAGAAGATATCAATATGTGACAATATATGCCTTATGCTAACCAAAGTACTAATAGTTTGAATCTAGAAAGATGCCATGAGAAATCATGTTAACTGTGCCTCTGTTTAAACTAGTGTTACAAAATCTTAGACTAACAGAATATATTGAAATAATATTGAATTTCTAGTGATTAATGATTTAAATATGTCTGCAAAAATAGAGAAATGCAGTTCTGCATTATATCAATTGAAATGCATGAGTAAAGTCTTTTTTCGTTTAAAATGAATGTATCATGCATATTAATGGAACCATTTTATACTTGCATTAGCCTAAGTGAGGCCTGTTAGTCTTGTATTTCGTGGCTGTGCAGGAAATGCTGATTCATTTTTTCATAATGTGTACTTTCTTTCAGGCTTCTTTCCCATGAGAAGACTAGTGTTGGTAATAGGCCTTATTGTTTAGACAGAGAGAAAGTTTAACTATGTCCTTGAGTTTGGAACATCCTGAGCAATGGACTAACAAATTACACAAATGTTTCAACACTGTGTGGAGCTACATGGATGGATGAGGGTCCCACGGCAGACCTGGGAATGGATGTCGATGTTGCACCCTGGAGTCATGAGATCAATTACTATTGGATGATGCCCCTTCATCGTTACATGGACTGTCTTTCAGAAGAAATCAGATTGCTTTATGAATGTTATTATACTGTTGACTAGTTGGACTTCAGATTTCCAGTTGCCCTTCGGCCAGAAGCTTGGCTGATGAAGAATCCCTGAATGCTGAGCCCCTTGGAGCATTATCTTCCTCTCTGTTTTTCCCCTTTGAGATGTCCCTCTGAGACTTAGAGATTTTCTCCCTAGCCCCCTCGCAAGACTCTTGACCGAGCTTCTGATATGCTGGCGCTTTTCCTTTTTGCCCACCCTAGTTAGAATCTTGTTGCCCGAGAATTCCTTTTTCCAAATTCTTTGTGCCATTTTTGTCCTTTTTGTCTTTTGCCCACATGTGTTCCGCCTCACACATGTTAATCCTTAATATGGTTACAGTAGAATTTTCCCTTTGCTCATCTGAAGATTATAACTTTCATGATTTGAAATTCACTGATGCTTGTTAAGTCTGAGAAACATTTACTCACAATATCATACTCATTTTGTTAATGTTTTGTGTTTTCCTCATTGAATGCTTGGTTTTATTAATGTTAGTTCTCCTGAATCTATTATGTCACTTTTTGCAACCCTTGGTGATTCTGTATCTTAATAATTTTGTCTTGAGAGTTATTTGCATGACGTTGAGCTTGGCTTCACAGTAAATCCCTTAACTTTATTCCTGGCCAAATGGGTCATACTGTTTATCTTAACTGGTTTGTATTGAAATTGAGTTGGATGGTTCTACCACATTCTGTTGCAGAGTCCAAAGGTATAATCGGCCTCAATGAGCATTGATTCCTGCGAAGGATGACACTGCTCCAGCAGGCCCAAGTTCTTTCTCCTAATAAAATGAGGACCTACATTTGATACTTGAGTTCACTAGGAACCAATGACATGCCTTCTGTGCTGGATTCATTTGGTGATGCTAGTGAAGATTTAGACACATTCTGGCAGCTTAGTATTAAATTATGTTTGTTCATTACCTTAGTTTTCATTTTTACATCAAGCATTTTTGATATATCATGCCCACCTATGTTACCGTACCTTTTGCATGCATATACCTCTCTAGTCAGTTGTGCTACATGGTGGCATTACATTTTATGGAAACATTTAGCTCACTGCTACAGTGGCTTGCTACTTAAATTGTCTTCAAACACACATAAGATGATGGGAGGAATGCTTGCAATGAGTCTAACCTCTGGCAATTGCTCAGAGTAGCATTCCAACCCATCGTTCTTTTGCCCACCATGCCTCCTCAGATTAGACCCAGCCATATACAAATCAGTCGTGCCCTGCACCAATCAGAACAGTCTAAGCCAACTGCTAAGCCAGGTCTTCTCTGAACCAGAATGCAAGTAACCCAAGACCAGTTTCGCCCTAGTTGAGTATCCTCAGTAAGGTGTACCTTGGTACCATTGGCAGAGTGAGCAAAGGACCAATGTATGGACATACCCTTGGCCACCTAGGGCATCACACAAACGCACAAAAGGTGATGGGAGGATCCTAGCAATAGGTTTACACACTGCCAGTTTCTACTCGTAGCATTCCAATCCATCACTCTTTTTCCCACTATGCCATCTCAGATTGGACCCAGCCATATACAAATCAGTCTTGATTCTGCTCTAGTAGGAACAATCCAGGCCGAGTTGCCAAGCCAGGTCTTCTCTGAACTGAAAAACAAGCAACCCAAGATAAGTTTTGCAGTGATTGGGGCTCTTCAGTCTGCTGTAGTAAACTAAACTCTCAGTCTTGACAATCACCTTAGTGGCAGTTACTTGTGTCCGTAATATGTGTAGCCAAAATCTTTTGAGGGTTAATCTGAAGGAGACGGGGGTAGTGAGGATCTAGAATGGGAGGTTGTTCTTGGCTCTGAGGAATTTCAAAGTGAAATGGCCAACACCATAGTCTGCATAGTGGGCTTAGATGTCACAAAGAGAAATAAAAATAAGTGTCTAGGCCATTTTTAGGTGGGTGTCACCCTCTTCCACTGTTAGGGCCAACCAGGCCCACTACTACAAATGCCCACTGCCACTTTGGGCACTGTTTACTGTTCTCGTTGGCCACACCAGAACTGGCTGCAAAATGGGAAGTGCAAAAATCTGCCTTAAATGGAAATGTTAATGTGGGAAATCTGGTTTCAGTGAATATTTATCATTTGTGCAGCAGCAAGTAAAGTGTCTTGATATGTTTTGATCCAATTAAAATCTTTGTTTCAATCACACTTCAGAATGACAAAAACAGTGCGTCTGTACAGATCATTTACAAGTATTTATTTGCATTTTGCTATCTGTTACAAAAGTGAAATCCTACAGCATTTCCTTTCACTTGCTGTACCCCAACAATATTGTCACTTAATTCACTTTACATTTCTTTCTCTGACTATAAAGTGAGAGGATTTTGTAAACACCAATCCCATGTTAAAAAATGAGCAGCAATTTGTCAGAAGTCACTACCTGATATTTGATCTTTAAACACAGAACATTTGACAAGATAAATACCGAATTTAAAGGCCTCTATTTATTGCATGGACTTATGACCCACCAAAAATCTGCTCAGGACCAGACCCACAGTTTGGGAAAACTGCTCTGTAGTGCAAATGGTGCTGTAAGGAGCTGTATGTAGTCAAATCTTCAAAAGCACACATGTTCAGTTTGACATTAAAAAGGTGCTTATCCTGGTTAGTGATCGGGCTTTGGAGAGCTGGAGGTATCATACCTGGCCCCTTAGGCCCCTATGAACGAATGATGGCCAGTATCAGATTACAAGTGCTACTTTAGTATGTGGTCTCTTTCTAAGTTTTGGGATGACTGAACCAGTCCCTAATCATTTTTGACTGGTGCTATTTCATGTCCTTGGTGGCAAGTTAGGACAGTCCTTGGAGAAGACATCTTCTGCAGCTTTATGACAGAAAATAGTTTCTGAAAGGGTCAATGTACAAGAGTAACATTTGAGTATATTAATTTGGTGAAATTGTGCTGGTGATGAGTTCTGTTGTTTCTTGTGCTGCTATGTTTTTGTACTGTAATAATTGTTGTGCTGCATTCTGATTTGACTGTTTTGTTGTAATGTGCCCTATTATATTCTGTTTCTAGTTTGTTAGTAAAACCACAATTTGTAATATTATGCGGCCAGAGGAAAGCAGTGTTAGCGCACTCAAAAAATATCAGGAAGAGGTAGAACGAGGAGGGGAAGAGGGCAGAAGCCACACGTAAGCAGAAGAAACAATGCAGCGAAGAGGAGTCGCGAGGACACGACAATTGTTGAATATAAATTCTTGTTTATTTTTAAGGCATCACCGAACTGAACTAGTATTATTTTTTGCCTACTCTTACCAGTCAAAGTGGTAGCAGGGGGCAGTGTAGGAGGTGTGTCTAGAAGTTCCAGCTGGAACTTTGGGGAGAGGGATCTGCATATTGTTGAAGCCAAGCTGTAATGCCACAGACAGGTAGAAAAACAATAGAATGGAACCTTACTCGAAGGAATACCCATTTCTCAAGCAGCGTTTGTTTAAACATGTTATCAATCACTTTTTGTAGACGAGGTTTTAGGTCCTCAGTCCAGATTGTTCCTCAGCTTTTATGAAGGGTACCGGGTGTGCCAGAGCCTAATATTTTTGGATTCACTTAAGGCTTGATGGCTACTGACGCCAAATGCTTCGCTGTCGGAATTCCATTTTTTATTTAAAGATAACTTAATTTCAAGGTGGCACACAAATATGGTTTGGACATTGGATTTCAACAAAGAACGCATTGTTAGAAAACGCTGTCAGTTACTCCTACCAAAGAACCTCAGTTCTGATCTCTCCATCAAAGATGATACACGTCAGAAAAAAAGAGAAAAACTATTGGGTCTGATTAACATGAGAATAATCTCAAAGGCCAAAATACCACATGTGTGGCATATTACCAGAGAAGATTAAAATAAAGAAAAAAACAAGCAGAGAACCGTGAAGCCTCAAAACATCTGGTATTCCATAGTTACAAGCAGGGAAAAATCAAAACATAATGAAAAAAGTCCATCGCAATACATGGCCGAGCAATGATGGTCCACAAAACTGCAAGAAATGAAGATGAAAGACCCACGAGGGCACAGTAAAGAACATAAGTCCTGGGAACACATACTGAAGGACACATTAAAATAAAATTAATTTAACACCAGTACATTTTGTCATTTATGTACACACTTTTCATCATTTGTTTCGGCTTCATAAATACATAGTTTTGCAATATGCTAATAAATCAAATGCTCATTAGTATTGGTTGTGGACGAGCAAGAGGAAATCCTCAAGTCACTAATGGGGGGTGAATCGTGGACACAATGCACAGTGCAGAGTCCAGAAAGCAAAGTTCATTCAAGTAACTCTCTTTTTTTATCTTGTATTGTATTTCACAGATTTTTGACAATTTCATCTAGAAATCTGCACTGAAGACTGAAGGACCAGAGACTTTGGGGCAGATGTAGGAAAGGAATTAGCATCTCTTAACGGACCGAATCGCAATTTCGGTCGGTTAAGAAATGCTAAATTGCCTTTTCAGATGTACAAAGGCCAATAGGGAATCGCAAAATGCAATTTCTACACAGTAGAAATTGCACTTTGTGATTCCCAAATAGGAAAGATTGGGTAGAATCAAGGGGGGCTGAAGGTTCCTAGGCACCTTTGGGTTTGCATTTCCTAGTTTGCGATTTCCTATTAGGAAATTGTAAATTTGGAAATGCAAAAGCATTCGTACTTATTAGCATTTAGGCCCATAGGTACGAATGGTGCAGCATTTCTTAGATTGTAATTTCCCAGTAGCTATTCCTAGTCAGTAGGAATCCCTATTTGGAAAACCCTATTTTTGTACATTCTATTTTGCATTTCATAAATAGTGATTTCTCAGGATTCACTATTTAGGAAATGCAAAATAGGAATTTTATACTTCTGGGACATAGGCACTCAAAATAGATAGGAATGGCAGGAACTACGAATGACAGGCTAAAGAAATTGGAAGCAGCAAGTAGTGCAAAACAACCAATGAAAATTAAACTTTGCCGTCTATATACACCGGTCTCTGCTGCTAAGCATGACTGGACAACTAGCTGCTCAGGATCCTCCCATATGTGGGAGGTGGCTTTTGGGGGTTGCTATGGTGGTGAACAAGGAGCAAGATGGCATCATGTCAAAAAGAGAGCTCTGATGGGACATGGTAGGGAGTAAAGGACTGGATGCTGTAAGCTGTAAGTGACACACGGAACACGAGGTACTCAGCTGGTGCTGTATTTGGGAGAGGACAGCAGGGTTAAAGGTATTGGAAAGGTTTGTCCTAAATAGTGGTACCTAGGTCCTGGACTGCATAATATAATACAAGTGAGGAATTTCTATACAGCAACAAGGTGTTGATTAAGGATCTAGTAAAGTGAAATAAGAAATGTGAGTGGTTCTTTTGAATGTTGAGCAGTTGTTAGAGTTGAGTTGGTGTCTGGCGCTTGGTATCCTCGATGGACTTGGAGGTATGAAATTCCTATCAATCATTATTTTTCCCTTTATAATGACATGGCTACACCCATGGTTTTGTGCATTTTCCAAAACTCTATCTATCTATCTATCTATCTATCTATCTATCTATCTATCTATCTATCTATCTATCTATCTATCTATCTATCTACCTATCTATCTGTCTGTCTGCCTTTTATCCATTTGTATATTACACAGTCATGGTCAACATATGTAGTTATATTTAGGTTAGAGTTTCCATAAGAAGAATATTTTTTGTTTTGCTAATAACTTAGCCGTTGTTTGACAAATCTTCACAAAGCTTTCCAAAATAAAAAAAGGTTAATTCACCTCATCCTTCCTTCTAGCAAAGTTTTTAAGTTTTGGGCTGATCTGTCAAGCGGGTCTGGGAGGAAAAAAGGGGAGGTGGGGTCCCAAAACAAGGTCTCCCCATTCAAATTCCTGTAGAAATTTTAAGAAGCGATACAGAAAATAAAGTCTGAACAGAATTACACAAATATTGACAGGAAGATAGAGCTTTAGTTAGACACTATGCTTTTTGGGATTTGGTGTAAATTTGTTCAGCCATTTTAAGGAAATTATAGTGATATTACAGTGGTATCTGGTCTCTTAGTGCCAAAATATGCCTCCAATTAGCCATTCTGAAGGGGATTAGTCAATCCTGATTGGTCAGTCAAAACCTGAATATGTTGTGGCACCCAATTCAGGACTCTGGAACATGGTCCTCATTGAAAAGGGTTTTAGAGAAAGCCTATTTCTGAGGGTCACTGAAAGGAGCACATATAAAGGTTGATAACAGATTTCAGTCACAACATAAATCATTTGCTGGTGGTACCATACTCATGTCAGGAATTCTTATTCTAAGATAAAATGCTGACCTCTGTTGAGATTTGGTAAATCACATTAGAGAGAAAACTGTTTTCTCACATCATTTTGTCATAGAGGTTACTGAAGGTGCTCCAGAAGCTATAGTAAATAAATTTTTCTGTAAATTCACACTATCTTCCTCAGCCATGTGAGAATACATTCTGACATACTGAGCAAAACATGTCCTTTCAACATTAGCAGGAGCCTGCCTGCCAGTAGATTCCCCCTATGTTCTACTGCAGTGTTTCAAGGAACAAGTACAGCGCAAAAATTCTTATTTATGACAAAGGTGTGACACACCTGAAGCCACCTTGATCAAAGCTGTAAAACTTAAAACATTTCCTTTAGAATTGAAAAAATTAGGGAGTTTGTTTTGTCATGAATATTATGGCTATTGCATTAGAAAGCAAAAGTAGATCACATTTTCAATGAGTTCTCAAGTATCGCCCTAATCCATTTCAGTAAAATGTTCTGTTATGCACACTGAAACATACTTTCAAAACCAACAACAGCATGCCAGCAGTGTTCTAATGAGAAAATAGTGTGCTAACATGTTGTATTTGTGATAAAAGTGTGGCACACTTGAGCACAATCTTGATGGTTCCAAAGCTGTAAAACTGAAAGCATTTCCCATAGAAAGTCCTACAGTAAATGAAGAAATGTGGGAGCTTGATAACAAAAATCTCTCTCGAGGGCTGCCTGAGACAAAAAGAGCCCAAATGTAGTCCAGATAACATCTCCGTGTGTAGCCCACATATAGCCTAATGATAGAAATGTGCAAAACACTTAAGCAACTCATACGAAAATCAGGTAATCAATTGAGCAAATAAACATAAACACAGCAACTAGTTTAAAAGCCCTTTGTCACTATTTGAGAACTAACCATGATTTCAATGAGAAAAAGAAACCCCTAATTTTTCTAATTTATAAGGGAAATGTTTGAGGTTTTACACGTTTCATTCCTTCAAGATGACTTCAGATGTGCCATACATTTGTCAGAAATACAGAATGTTATCTCTTTACTAAGCATTGTTGTGGGGGTGGGGCCAGGGCCACCGACTCTGACACCAGGCAGGCATGGGGTGGTGGCAGGGAAATGCATCATGGAGAGCAAGGCAGGTAGGAGGGACAATGGCAGCACAACAGACCATGGTGGGCAGGAGGGAGGGGGCAGGAGTGCAGACTTGGACAATGGAGGGCAGGGGGACAGGTGCACAAGCTGACTATCGAGGGAAGGCAGAAGGGGCAGTGGGAGATGGAGTGTCAGCACAGTGGACATGAAGGGCAGGAGGGAGGAGGTAGACTAAGACAATGGAAGCCAGGGGGAGTGGATAGGGACAGCAAGCTGACCATGTTGGGCAGAAAGGAGGGGCAGTGTTAGCACAATGGACCACACAGGGGACGTAAGAAGGGCAATTACACCACAATGGACCATGAATGGCAGGAGGGAGGCAGGGGCATGGACTTGCACAATGGTGAGAAGAGGGAGGAGGTCAGGGGCATGGACAACAAGCTAACTACTGAGGGCAAGAGGAAGGGGCAGTGGCAGCACATCAGACCATACAGGTGAGGAGGGAGGCGTGAAAGGACATGGACAAAAAAGGG